>NC_068930.1:3122154-3741957 GCF_023091745.1 Budorcas taxicolor | reverse complement strand
TTCAAGCTTAGTGCAGATCCAGATTCTTCTTTAACATTTTCCTTTACTTAGTTTTAGCTATTACTGATAAAATCAATCAAGGGATTATATATTTATCTTCTTTTCTCATTATTTTTCATTTCATTAGCAAATTCTTAGTTTTAGTTCCTGAGAAAACACTTAAAGATGTTCAAGTTAGGTTTAGAAAAGGCAGAGGAACCAGAGATCAAATTGCCAACATCTGCTGGATCATCAAAAGAGCAGCAGAGTTGCAGAAAACATCTATTTCTGTTTTATTGACTATTCCAATGCTTTGACTGTGTAGATCACAATAAACTGTGGAAAATTCTGAAAGAGATGGCAATACCAGATCACCTGACCTGCCTCTTGAGAAATCTGTGTGAAGGCCAGGAAGCAACAGTTAGAACTGGGCATGGAACAAGAGACTGGTTCTAAATAGGAAAAGGAGTACATCAAGGCTGTATATTGTCACCCTGCTTATTTAACTTATATGCAGAATACATCATGAGAAATGCTAGACTGGATGAAGCACAAGCTGGAATCAAGATTTCTGGGAGAATTATTAATAACCTCAGATATGCAAATGACACCACCCTTATGGAAGAAAGTGAAGAAGAACTAAAGAACCTGTTGATGAAAGTGAAAGAGGAGAGTGAAAATGTTGGCTTAAAGCTCAACATTCAGAAAACTTAGATCATGGCATCTGGTCCCATCACTTCATGACAATTAGATGGGGAAGCAGTGGAAACAGTGACAGACTTTACTCTGTGTGTGTGTGTGTGGGCTCCAAAAATCACTGCAGATAGTGACTGAAGCCATGAAATTAAAAGACGCTTACTCCTTGGAAGAAAAATTATGACCAACCTAGAGAGCATATTAAGAAGCACAGACATTACTTTGCTAACAAAGGTCCATCTAATCAAGGCTATGGTTCTTCCAGTAGTCATGTATGGATGTAAGAGTTGGATTATAAAGAAAACTGAGCACTGAAGAATTGATGCTTTTGAACTGTGGTGTTGGAGAAGACTCGAGAGTCCATCGGACTGCAAGGAGATACAGCCAGTCCCTCCTAAAGGAAATAAGTGCTGAATATTCATTGATGTTGAAGCTGAAACTCCAATACTTTGGCCACCTCATGTGAAAAGCTGACTCGTTGGAAAAGACCCTGATGCTGGGAAAGATTGAAGGTGGGAGGAGAAGGGAACAACAGAGGATGAGATTGTTGTATGGCATCACCGACTCAATGGACTTGAGTTTAAGTAAACTCCAGGAGTTGGTGATGGACAGGGAGGCCTGGCATACTGCAGTCCATGGGGTCGCAAAGAGTTGGACATGACTGAGCAAATAAACTGAACTGAAACACTTAAAAAATTTGAAACTACTGTTTCTAAGCCTCAGTGGTATATATTGTCTTCAGTCATTGGTCACAATATATTATTGTCACTTACCATGTGTGACTTAGTAGCCATTTATGCATCTAAAATTTGTCATCCTCTGTTCTGTTGTCATTTTTGATTCTCTCAAAAATTTTTTCACAAAGTTTCAGTGAGTCAGAGTCCTTTGTGTGGATGACTAACTAACATCAACTTGAGAAATTGGTTCCCAAGACAACATTCAGACTGTGATTCACTGGAAGGACTCACTGGGCTCAGAAAACTACCATATCACAGTGTAATGTATCACAGTGAAAAGAATTATTGAGATCAGAAGGTGAATGGGGCAAAGTCCAGGAAGAAACCAGGTGCAAGCACTCAATTGTCTTCTCCCAATGAAGTCAGATGGATGTGTGTAATTATCTCAGCAACAACGTGTGATAACATGTGTGTGGTGTTTTTCACCAGAAATGCTTGTCTGAACCTTGGTGTGCAGGAATATTTTTGAGGGCCATGACAACCACATGACTAACTGTGACTGCTCAAATTCCAGTCCCTCAAGGCAAAATAAGGTATTCTCATTGGTATAATTCACACTGTTAGCATAAATCTAATCAAACTGATACTATGGGGTCCACAGTCTTCACATAAAAAAGAAAGAAAAAAAGAAAAACTATCTGGTAGAATATTCCAAAGGCTTAGAAAGATTCTCTTCCAGGATCAGACCAAGGGCAAATCCTGAAGGCAGGTCTTTCTGGGAAATATTATGGTTTGCAGAATTAGCACTTTCTTGCACACTCTCAAACTTATTTTATAAATCCCTTATCATCTTCATACAAAAAAAAACAGGACTTGCAGAAATATAAAATCAAAGAAAATTAGAGATATTTTCTTAGAGATACAGAGATAAAATCAAAGAAATCTTCCTCATAAAACTGGAAGTAGAGGATCATGTCATCTGCAAACAGTGAAAGTTTTACTTCTTTTCTAATTTGGATTCTTTTTATTTCTTTTCTGCTCTGATTGCTGTGGCCGAAACTTCCAAACCTATGTTGAACAGTAGTGGTGAAAGTCGGCACCCTTGTCTTGTTCCTGACTTTAGGGGAAATGCTCTCAATTTTTCACCATTGAGGATAATGTTTGCTGTGGGTTGTCATATATAGCTTTTATTATGTTGAGGTATGGTTCCTTCCATTCCTGCTTTCTGGAGAGTTTTTATCATAAATGGATGTTGAATTTTGTCAAAGGCTTTCTCTGCATTTATTGATATAATCATATGGCTTTTATTTTTCAATTTGTTAATGTGGTGAATTACATTGATTGATATGCGGATATTGAAGAATCTTTGCATCCCTGGGATAAAGCCCACTTGGTCATGGTGTATGATCTTTTTAATGTGTTGTTGGATTCTGATTGCTAGAATTTTGTTAAGGATTTTTTTATCTATGTTCATCAGTGATGTTGGCCTGTAGTTTTCTTTTTTTGTGGCAGTTTAGTCACCTTTTGGTATTAGGGTGATGGTGGCCTCATAGAATGAGTTTGGAAGTTTACCTTCCTCTGCAATTTTCTGGAAGAGTTTGAGTAGGATAGGTGTTAGCTCTTCTTGAAATTTTTGGTAGAATTCAGCTGTGAAGCCATCTGGACCTGGGCTTTTGTTTGTTGGAAGATTTCTGATTACATTTTCAATTTCTGTGCTTGTGATGAGTCTGCTAAGATTTTCTATTTCTTCCTGGTGCAGTTTTGGAAAGTTGTACTTTTCTAAGAATTTGTCCATTTCTTCCACGTGGTCCTTTTTATTGGCATATAATTGCTGATAGTAGTCTCTTATGATCCTTTGTATTTCTGTGTTGTCTGTTGTGATCTCTCCATTTTCATTTCTAATTTTATTGATTTGATTTTTCTCCCCTTGTTTCTTGATGAGTCTGGCTAATGGTCTGTCAATTTTATTTATCCCTTCAAAGATCCAGCTTTTGGCTTTGTTGATTTTTGCTATGGTCTCTTTTGTTTCTTTTGCATTTTTTTCTGCCCTAATTTTTAAGATTTCTTTCTCTCTATTAACTCTGGGATGCTTCATTTTTACCTTTTCTAGTTTCTTTAGGTGTAGAGTTAGGTTATTTGACTTTTTTCTTGTTTCTTGAGGTATGCCTGTATTGCTATGAACTTTCCCCTTAGCACTGCTTTTACAGTGTCCCGCATTTTCATTTTCATTCACTTCTATGCATATTTTGATTTCTTTTTTGATTTCTTCTGTGATTTGTTGGTTATTCAGCAGCATGTTGTTCAGCCTCCATATGTTCGAATTTTAAATAGTTTTTCTCGTGTAATTGAGATCTAATCTTACTGCATTGTGGTCAGAAAAGATGCTTGGAATGCTTTCTTTTTTTTTTTTTTTTTTTCTTTGAATTTACCAAGGCTAGATTTACGGCCCAGGATGTGATCTATCCTGGAGAAGGTTCCATGTGCGCTTGAGAAAAAGGTAAAATTCATTTTTGGGGGGTGAAATGTCTTATAGATATCAATGAGGTCTAACTGGTCTATTGTATCATTTAAAGTTTGTGGTTCCTTTTTAATTTTCTGTTTAGTTGATCTATCCATAGGTGTGGGTGGTGTATTAAAGTCTCCCACTATTATTGTATTATTGTTAATTTCCCCTTTCATACTTGTTAGCATTTGTCTTACATATTGCAGTGCTCCTATGTTGGTTGCATATATATTTATAATTGTTGTGTCTTCTTTTTGGATTGATCCTTTGATCATTATGTATTGTCCTTCTTTGTCTCTTTTCACAACCTTTGTTTTAAAGTCTATTTTATCTGATATGAGTATTACTACACCTGCTTTGTTTTGGTGTCTACTTGTGTGGAATATCTTTTTCCATCCCTTCACTTTCAGTCTGTATGTGTCCCCTGTTTTGAGGTGAGTCTCTTGTAGACAACATATATAGAGGCCTTATTTTTGTATCCATTCAGCCAGTCTTTGTCTTTTGGTTGGGGCATTCAACACATTTAAGATTCCGCCAGAAAATTACTAGAGCTAATCAATGAATATAGTAAAGTTGCAGGATATAAAATCAACACACAGAAATCCCTTACATTCCTATACACTAATAATAAGAAAATAGAAAGAGAAATTAAGGAAACAATTCCATTCACCATTGCAATGAAAAGCATAAAATGCTTAGGACTATATCTACCTAAAGAAACTAAAGACCTATATATAGAAAACTATAAAACACTGGTGAAATAAATCAAAGAAAACACTAACAGGCAGAGAAATATATCACGTTCATGGATTGGAAGAATCAGTATAGTGAAAAATTATTATACTACCCAAAGCAATCTACAGATTCAATGCAACCCCTATCAAGCTACCAACGGTATTTTTCACAGAGCTAGAACAAATAATTTCACCATTTGTATGGAAATACAAAACCCCTCGAATAGCCAAAACAATCTTGAGAAAAAAGAATGGAACTGGAGGAATCAACCTGTCTGACTTCAGGCTCTACTACAAAGCCACAATCATCAAGACAGTATGGTACTGGCACAAAGACAGAAACATAGATCAATGGGAAAAAAAAAAAAAAAGAAAGCCCCGAGATAAATCCACAAACCTATGGACACCTTATCCTTGACAAAGGAGGCAAGAATATACAATGGATTAGACAATCTCTTTAAGAAGTGGTGCTAGGAAAACTGGTCAACCACTTGTAAAAGAATGAAACTAGAACACTTTCTAACACCATACACAAAAATAAACTCAAAATGAATTAACGACCTAAACATAAGAACAAAACTGTAAAATTCCTAGAAGAGAACATAGGCAAAACCCTCTCTGACATAAATCACAGCAAGATCCTCTATGACCCACCTCCCAGAATATTGGAAATAAAAGCAAAAATAAACAAATGGGACCTAATTAAATTTAAAAGGTTCTGTACAACAAAGGAAACTATAAGCAAGGTGAAAAGACAGCCTTTGAAATGGGAGAAAATAATAGCAGATGAAACAACTGACAAACAACTAATCTCAAAAATATACAAGCAACTCGTGCAGCTCAATTCCAGAAAAATAAATGACTCAATCAAAAAATGGGCCAAAGAACTAAATCAAAATTTCTCCAAAGAAGACATACAGGTGGCTAACAAACACATGAAAAGATGCTCAACATCACTCATTATCAGAGAAATGCAAATCAAAACCACAATGAGGTTAGCATTTCACGCCAGTCAGAATGGCTGTGATCCAAAAGTCTACAAACAATAAATGCTGGAGAGGGTGTGGAGAAAAGTGAACCCTCTTACAGTGTTGGTGGGAATGTAACTAGTACAGTCACTATGGAGAACAGTGTGGAGATTCCTTAAAAGCCTAGAAATAGAACTGCCTTATGACCCAGCAATCCCACTGCTGGGCATACACACTGAGGAAACCAGAATTGAAAGAGACACATGTACCCCAATATTCATCGCAGCACTGTTTACAATAACCAGGACATGGAAACAACCTAGATGTCCATCAGCAGATGAATGGATAAGGAAGCTGTGGTACATATACACAATGAAGTATTGCTCAGCCATTAAAATAATACATTTGAATCAATTCTTATGAGGTGGATGAAACTGGAGCCTATTATACAGAGCTAAGTAAGCCGGAAAGAAAAACACCAATACAGTATACTAACACATATATATGGAATTTAGAAAGATGGAAATGATATCCCTGTATGCAAGACAGCAAAAGATACAGAGATGTATAGAACAGACTTTTGGACTCTGTGGGAGAGGGAGAGGGTGGGATGATTTGAGAGAATGGCATTGAAACATGTATACTATCACATAAGAAATGAATCGCCAGTCTAGGTTTGATACAGGATACAGGATGCTTGGGGCTGGTGTACTGGGATGACCCAGAGAGATGATATGGGGAGGGAGGTGGGAAGAGGGTTCAGGATTGGGAACTCATGTACACCCGTGGCAGATTCATGTCAATGTATGGCAAAACCAATACTGTATTTTAAAGTAAAAAAAACAAAAACAAAAACAAAAACAACAACAACAACAACAAAAAAAAAAAAAACAAAAAAAACACCCTTGCTAATCAAAAAAAAGAAGAAGAAAGAAAGAACGAAAGAAAGCTGTGGTACATATACACAATGGAGTATTGTTCAGGCATTAAAATAATACATTTGAATCAGTTCTAATGAGGTGGATGAAACTGGAGCCTATTATACAGAGCGAAGTGAGCCAGAAAGAAAAACATTAATACAGTATACTAACACATGTATATGGAATTTAGAAAGATGGTAACGATAACCCTGTATGCGAGACAGCAAAAGAGACACAGATTTATAAAACAGTCTGTTGGACTCTGTGGGAGAGGGAGAAGGTGGGGTGATTTGGGAGACTGGCTTTGAAACATCTATAACATCATATATGAAACAAATCGCCAGTCCAGGTTCATTGCATGATACTGGATGCTTGGGCTGGTGCACTGAGACGACCCAGAGGGATATTATGGGGAGGGAGGTGGGGGGGGGGTTCAGGATGGGGAACACGTGTATATCTGTGGGGGATTAATATTGATGTATGGCAAAACTAATCCAATATTGTAAAGTAATTAACCTCCAACTAAAATAAATAGATTTATATTTTAAAAAGCTGGAAGTAAAAAGATTTAACAACATATTAGTAAATTGAATCCAGAAATATTAAAATGTCTAATGCACAAGAACCAAGTAGGATTTATCCCTTAAATGTAAGCTTAATTGCACATGTAAACATCAAATTATGTAATTTATTATATTTATTTTGTAAATGAAAAAAATCATAAAATCATCTCAGTTGATACAGAAAGTTCATATGACAAAGTCATTTATGATATAACATCAATAATATAGGAATTGATTAGGGCTTCCTTGATCTAGTAAAAAAAAATTATTTTTAAAAATTTTTCTTCTTCTTCTTATTTATTTATTTATTTTTTAAACTTTATTTCACTTTACAATACTGCATTGGTTTTGCCATACATTGACATGAATCCACCATGGGTGTACATGAGTTCCCAATCCTGAACCCCTCTCCCACCTCCCACCCCTATCATCTTTCTGGATCATCCCCGTGCACCAGTCCCAAGCATTCTGTATCCTGTATCAAACATAGAATGGCTATTCTTTTCTTACATGATAGTATACATGTTTCAATGCCATTCTTCCAAATCTTCCCACCTTATCCCTTTCCCTCAGAGTCCAGAAGTCCATTTTATACATCTGTGTCTCTTTTGTTGTCTCACATACAGGGATATCATTACCATCTTTCTAAATTCCATATATATGCATTAGTATACTGCATTGGTGTTTTTCTTTCTGGCTTACTTCGCTCTGTATAATCGGCTCCATTTTCATCCACCTAATTAGAACTGATTCAAATGTATTCTTTTTAATGGCTGAGTAATACTCCATCGTGTATATGGACCACAGCTTTCTTACCCATTCATCTGCTGATGGACATCTAAGTTGTTTCCATGTCCTGGCTATTATAAACTGTGCTGCGATGAACATTGGGGTACATGTGTCTCTTTCAATTCTGGTTTCCTCAGTGTGTATGCTTCATTGCACCCCAGAGAAAAAAATCCAGCTCCACCCACCAGAACTCTGACACAAGCTTCCCTAACCAAGAAACCTTGACAAGACACTGATACAACCCCACCCACAGTGAGGAAACTCCATAATAAAGAGAACTCCACAAATTCCCAGAATACAGAAAGGCCACCCCACACACAGCAATATAACTAAGATGAAGAGAGAGAGGAATACCCAGCAGGTAAAGGAACAGGAGAAATGCCCACCAAACCAAACCAAAGAGGAAGAGATAGGGAATCTACCTGAGAAAGAATTCCAAATATTGATAGTGAAAATGATCCAAAATCTTGAACTAAAAATGTAATCACAGATAAATAGCCTGGAGATAAGGATTGAGAAGATGCAAGAAAAGTTTAAAAAGAATCTAGAAGAAATAAAAAAGAGTCAATATATAATGAATAAAGCAATAAATGAGATCAGAAACACTCTGGAGGCAACAAATAGTAGAATAATGGAGACAGAAAATAGGATTAGTGAAATAGAAGATAGAATGTTAGAAATAAATGAATCAGAGAGGAGAAAAGAAAAATGAATTAAATGAGGACAATCTCAGAGACCTCCAGGACAATATGAAACGCTCCAACATTCGAATTATAGGAGTCCCAGAAGAAGACAAAAAAGAAAGACCATGAGAAAATACTCGAGGAGATAATAGTTGAAAACTTCTTAAAATGGGGAAGGAAATAATCACCCAAGTCCAAGAAACCCATTGAATTCCAAGCAGGATAAATCCAAGGTGAAACACCCCAAGACACATATTAATCAAATTAACAAATATCAAACATAAAGAAACATTTTTTAAAAATCTACAAATCTACCAGACTTTCCTGATAGCCCAGTGGTTGGGAGCCAATGTGGGAAACGTGGCTTTGAGCCCTGATCCAGGAGGATTCAGCATGCTGTGGGGCTACTGGTCACATGTGCCACAACTACTAAGCCTGCATCTAGAGGCTGTGAGCTGCCACTACTGAGTCCACCTACCACAACTACTGAAGCCCACATGCCCTGGAGCCTGGGCTCTGCAACAAGAGAAGCTACCTCAGTGAGAAGCCCAAGCACCACAACTACAGATTGGCTCCCACTCACTGCAGCTAGAAAGCCCACACACAACAATAAACACCCAGCATAGTGAAAAATAGTAAACAAAAACCTACAGATAACATAATACTAAGTATAGAAAGAAATTGAATGTTTTCTGCTGAAGAGGAGAAATATATTAATATGTTATATATAATATAAATATGTAAGTATATATATATATACATACATATATATATATATACACACACACACACATGTATATAAAGGACCCTTACCACTTCTAGGTCCTCAGTTCAGCTTAGTTCAATCACTCTGCTGTGTCCAACTATTTTCGACCCCATGGACTGAAGCATGACAGGCTTCCCTGTCCATCACCAACTCCTGGAGCTTGTTCAAATTCATGTTCATTGAGTTGGTGATGCCATCCAACCATCTCATTCTCTGTCATCCCCTTTACCTCCTGCCTTCAATCTTTCCTAGCATCAGTGTCTTTTTCAATGAGTAAGTTCTTCACATCAGGTCTACAGAGTATTGGGGTTTCAGTTTCAGCATCAGTCCTTCCAATGAATATTCAGGACTGATTTCCTTTAGAATGGACTGGTTGGCTCTCCTAGCAGTCCAAGGGACTCTCAAGAGTCTTCTCCAACACCAGTTCAAAAGAATCAGTTCTTCAGTGCTCAGACACTGGAAAAACCACAGCTTTGACTAGACAGACAATTAATAGCAAAGTATTGTCTCTGCTTTTCAATACGCAGTCTAGTTGATCACAACTTTTATTCCAAGGAGCAAGGTCAGTTCAGTTCAGTTCAGTCACTCAGTCATGTCTGACTCTTTGCGACCCCATGAATCAATCGCAGCACACCAGGCCTCCCTGTCCATCACCATCTCCTGTAGTTCACTCATGTGTCTTTTAATTTCATGGCTGCAGTTACCATCAGGGTGATTTTGGAGTCTCCCGAAAATAAAGTCTGTCACTCTTTCTGTTGTTTCCTATCTATTTGCTATGAAGTGATAGGACTGGATGCCATGGCCTTAGTTTTCTGAATGTTGATTTTTAAGCCAACTTTTTCTCTCTCCTCATTCATTTTCATCAAGAAGCTCTTCAGTTCCTCTTCACTTTCCACCATAAGGGTGGTGTCTTCTGCATATCTGAGGTTATAGATATTTCTCCCGACAATCTTGGTTCCAGCCTGTCCTTCATCCAGCCCAGCATTTTGCATGATGTACTTTGCATATAAGTTAAATAAGCAGGGTCACAGAATACAGCCTTAACATAATCCTTCCCCAGTTTGGAATTTCAACTGCTTTCTTGACCTGCATACAGATTTCTCAAGAGGCAGGTAAGGTGGTCTAATATTCCATCTCTTGAGGAATTTTCCAGTTTGTTGTGATCGACACAGTCAAAGGCATTATAATCAATAAAGCAGAAATAGATGTTTTTCTGGAACTTTCTTATTTTTTCGATGATCCAGTGGATGTTGACAACTTGATCTCTGCTTCCTCTGCCTTTTTAAAATCCAGTTTGAACATCTAGCAGTTCTCGGTTCTCGTACTGAAGCCTGGCTTACAGAATTTTGAGCATTACTTTGGTAATGTGTGAGATGGCGGCAAGTGTATGGTAGTTTGAGCATTCTTTGGCATTGCCATTCTTTGGGATTGGAATGAAAACTGATCTTTTCCAGTCCTGTGGCTACTGCTGAGTTTTCCAAATTTGCTGGCATATTGAGTGCAGCACTTTCACAGCATCATCTTTTAGGACTTGAAATAGCTCTACTGGAATTCCATCACCTCCACTAGCTTTGTTCATAGTGATGCTTTCTAAGGCCCACTTGACTTCATGCTCCAGGATGTCTGGCTCTAGGTGAGTTATCACACCATCATGGTTATCTGTGTCATGAAGATCTTTTTTTGTATAGTACTTCTGTGTATTCTTGCCACCTCTTCTTAATAACTTTTGCTTCTCTTAGGTACATACTATTTCTGTCCTTTATTGAGCCCATATTTGCATGAAATATTTCCTTGGCATCTCTAATTTTTTTGAAGAGATCTCTGGTATTTCCCATTGCATTGTTTTCCTCTATTTCTTTGCACAGATCCATGAGGAAGGCCTTATCTTTCCTTGCTATTCTTTGGAACTCTGCATTGAAATGGGTATATCTTTCCTTTTCTCATTTGCCTTTCACTTCTCTTCTTTTCTCAGCTATTTGTAATGCCTCCTCAGGCAACCACTTCTCCTTTCTGCATTTCTTTTCTTTCAGGATGGTCGGACTACTGCTTCCTGTACAATGCAATGAATCTCTGTCCATAGTTCTTCAAGCACCCTGTCTATCAAATCTAACCCCTTGAATCTGCTTGTTTCCACTCTGTAATTGTAAAGGATTTGATTTAGATCATACCTGAATGGCCTAGTGGTTTTCCCTACTGTCTTCAATTTATGTCTGAATTTGGCAATAAGGAGTTCATGATCTGAGCCACAGTCAGTTCCTGATCTTTTTTTTTTTTCCTGACTGTGTAGCATTTCTCCATCTTTGGCTGCAAAGAATATAATCAATCTGATTTCAGTATAGATCATCTGGTGATATCCATGTGTAGAGTCTTCTCTTGCTTTATTGGAAGAGGGTGTTTGCCATGATCAGTGCATTCTCTTGGCAAAACTCTGTTAGCCTTTGCCCTGCTTCATTTTGTACTCCAAGGTCAAACGTTCCTGTTACTGATGGTGTTTCTTCACCTCATACTTTTGCATTCCAGTCCTCTCTCTCTCTCTCTCTCTCTCTCTCTCTATATATATATATATATATATATATATATATATATATATATATATATATGGTGTTAGTTCTAGGTCCTAGTCACTGTAATCAAGAAAGAAAAATTAAATCCACACATATTAAAATGTAAAAGGTAAAATTGCCTTGATAAATATCAATAGATGAAATTTATCTCTGTGGAGATTGTTCCTCTAAGGACTCTACAAAACCTTCTGTAATTAGTGAGTTAAACAGGTTCGCCTGATCAAAAAATTTACAAAAAACAAATTTCTACCAAAATACTGTCTTTGAAAAATTGCAATATATATTTGAAATTGTATTTAGAATGGCATTTTTTTCCCAAAATCTTAGGAATAAATGTAATAAGACATGTGCAAGACCTCTACATTTAAACCTATGACTCATAACTAGAATAAATTAATGGTAACCTAAATAAGTTCATGGATTGGAAGATTCAGCTTTACCAAGACATGAGTTGTTTGAAACTGATCTATAGTTCCAGTCTAATACAAAAGAAAATTCAGTAGATTTTTCTTTTTTTCTTTTTCTTTTTTTTTTTTTGTAGAAATCATCAAGTTGTCAGAAATTTTCATGGACAGACAATTTCATGGCCAATTTTATTGGCCATCTGTATGTCTCCTTTTGAGAAATATCTGTTTAGGTCTTCTGCCCACCTTTGGATGTAGCTGTTTGTTTTCCTGATATTGAGCTGTATGTGTTGCTTATGTATATCAGAGATCCTCTGATAGTTGTTTCAATTGCCATTATTTTCACCCATTCTGAGGGCTGTCCTTTAATACTGTTTATTGTATTTCTTTTCTGTACAAAAGTTTTACGTTTCATTAAGTTCCATTTGTTTATTTTGGTTTTATATCCATTGCTATAGGATATGAGTCAAAGAGGATCTTGCTATGAGAAATGCAAATCAAAACTACCATGAGGTATCATTTCACAACAGTAAGAATGGCCATTATCAAAAAATTTACACACTTAGTGCTGAAGAGGATGTGGAGTAAAGGGGACACCCTTGCATTGTTGGTGGAAATATAAATTGATACAGCCACTATGAAGAACAATATGGAGATTCTCTTCAAAAAGACAAGGACTGACACCACCCTTATGGCAGAAAGTGAAGCGGAACTAAAAAGCCTCTTGATGAAAGTGAAAGAGGAGAACGAAAAAGTTGGCTTAAAGCTCAACATTCAGAAAACGAATATCATGGCATCTGGTCCCATCACTTCATGGGAAATAGATGGGAAAACAATGGAAATAGTGTCAGACTTTATTTTTCTGGGCTTCAAAATCACTGCAGATGGTGACTGCAGCCATGAAATTAAAAGACGCTTATTCCTTGGAAGGAAAGTTATGACCAACGTAGATGGCATATTCAAAAGCAGAGACATTACTTTGCCAACAAAGGTCTTTTTTCCAGTGATCATGTATGGATGTGAGAGTTGGACTATGAAGAAAGCTGAGCGCTGAAGAATTGATGCTTTTGAACTGTGGTGTTGGAGAAGACTCTTGAGAGTCCCTTGGACTGCAAGGAGATGAAACCAGTCCATTCTAAAGGAGATCAGTTCTTGGTGTTCATTGGAAGGACTGTTGCTAAAGCTGAAACTCCAGTACTTGGGCCACCTCATGTGAAGGTTGACTCATTGGAAAAGACTCTGCTGCTAGGAGGGATTGGGGGTGGGAGGAGAAGGGAAAGACAGAGGATGAGATGGCTGGATGGCATTACTGACTCAATGGACGTGAGTTTGAGTGAACTTCAGGTGTTGGTGATGAACAGGGAGGCCTGGCATGATGTGATTCATGGAGTCTCAAAGAGTTGGACACAACTAAGCGACTGAACTGAACTGAACTGAAAACTAGCATATGACCCAGCAGTTCAACCCCTGGACATATATCCTGAGAAAACCATAATTGAAAATGACACATGTACCCCAGTGGCCATTGGAGCCCTTTTTACAAACGCCAGGACAGGAATCAAATTTATGTTCATCAACAGATGAATTAATAAAGAAGATGTACATATATACAATGGAATATTGCTTAGCAATAAAAATAATGAGTTTGAGTCAGTTCTAATGAAGTGGGTGAACCTAAAGCCTGTTACATAGAGTGAAGTAAATCAGAAGGAGAAAAACAAATATCATGTATTAATACACACACACACACACATAGTAATTTAGAAAAATGTTACTGGTGAACTTATTACAGGGAAGAAATGGAGATGTAGATATAGAGAATGGACTTTTTAGACGCAGGAGGGAGTTTTCTGATACATTAATCTATCTGTCTATCTTTAGTAATAAAATCTCATCACTATAGATTTATAGTGTATCTATTGTACACATGATAGTGTATATATGTCTGTGTTACTCTCTCCATTCAGCTCACTCTCTCCTTCCCTCAGAAAACTAAGTCCAGCATTGGGCCCACACATATGTGATCAATTTGACAGGTTAACCTGGGCTCCCCAGGTGACACTAGTGTTAAAGAACCCAACTGACAATGCAGGAGACACAAGAGATTCGTGTTTGATCCCTGGGTCAGCAAGATCTTCTGGAAGAGGACATGGCAACCCACTCCAGTATCCTTGCCCAGAGAATCCCATGTACAGAGGAGCTTGGCAAGCTGCAGTCGATAGGGTCTCACAGAGTCAGAAAGGACTGAGGTGACTTAGCATGCTCTCATGCATGCTAGGTTAACTAAATAGGGTAAAGCGAAAGATGCTCAAAAAAGTTGTCTGACTCTTTGTAATTCCACGGACTGTAGCTTGTCATGCTCCTCTGTCCATGGGATTCTCCAGTCCAGAATACTGGGATGTGTAACCATTCCCTTCTTTAAGGGCTTTTCCCAATCCAGGGATCAAATCCAAGTCTTCTGCATTCCAGGCAGATTCTTTACCATCTGAGCCACCAGGGAAAGCCAAGAATACTGGAATGGGCAGCCTATCCCTTCTCCAGTGGATCTCCCCAACCCAGGTAAAGATCTTTTCAACAAGTGGTTATGTAAAAGTAGAAACAAATAAATATGAAACTTTTCTCTCACAGCATACACAAGTGACTTAAAGTAAATTTTCTCCTTAAATGTAGGAAACAAAATTAAAACTTGAAAAATCAAAAAAAAAATAAATCAAAAGGCAGGGAAAGAATAGTACAAAACTATACCTCACTCCCCACATCCACCAGAAAATAAAATTCAGGCGGTCCACAGCTCACAGGGCATGCATGCCTAGAGCTTACAGATTTTCTGCACAAAGTGCTTCTCACATTCCATCAGCCTTGGCCCACTTTAGCCTCAGAAATAACATTTTCACAGATGGGCTTTGATACCAGATCTCTTGAGAGACTCTCAGTTTTAAATTGAATAATGTCCCCCAACAGATATGTCTAAATCTTGACCCTGAAGTACTCATTAATGTGCCCTTATTTGGAGATATGATTTTTGAATTAAAGATCTTGGTATGAGATAATCCTAGATTTAGCGTAGGTGCCAAATCCAAATGCAGTCACATTTCGTTTTATTTTGATTTCAGTGATTGCCATTCACAGATATTGAATTTTTACAAATTAAAGTTTTGTGGCAAAGTTGGCTCAAGCAAGACTATGGGTGCCATTTTCCCAACAATGTTTGCTCATCTCATATCTCTGTGTCACATTTTGGTAATTCTCATTATACTCCAAACTTTTCATTATTATTATATTTGTTATAGTGATCTGTGATTAGTGATTTTTATGTTACTATTGTAGTTGTTCTGTGGCACTGTAGGTCACATGGAGAACTTACTTGTTGAAATGACAACAAAGGACATACATAAACGTGGTTGATAAAGTACTAGCAATTTGACTCCAATTTTGGAAGAAGTCCCACCATGGATAAAATGCTATCAGAAAGTGTTGCATGCTATAGAAATAACTTTCATTAAAGGACAAATCAATCTATTTACAAATCATTATCTTATTTTTTAAAAAGTTCCACAGTTAACCCAGTCTTTTGCCGCCACTACCCTGATCAGTCCACAGCCATCACCAAAGAGGCAAGACCCTCCACTAGCAAAAATATTACAACTCACTGAAAGTTTGGATGATGTTTAGCATTTTTTAAAAATCAACTATTTAAATTTAATGTATATACATTGGTTTTTATATACGGATATGACTGAGTGACTTCACTTTCACTTTCACATTGGTTTTTAGACATAATACTGCTGCACACTAAATAGACTACAGTGAATGTAAAAGTGTTACTTGCTCAATCACGTCTGACTCTTTGAGACCCCATAGACTGTGGCCCTCCAGGCTCCTCTGTCCTTGAAATTCTCCAGGCAAGAATACTGGAGCGGGTTGCTATTTCCTTTCTCCACGTATCTTCCTTACCCAGGGATCGAACACATGTCTCCTGCATTGCAGGGACATTCTTTACCATCTGAGCCACCAGGGGCAGTATAGTATAAACACATAGTTTTTATATGCTTTGAGACACTCCTCCCGCCCCCCAAAAAAGTACTCCCTTTACTGTGGTATTTGCTTCATCACAGTGGTTTGACACCAAACCTGAAATATTTCTGAGGTATACCTGTATTGGTGTACTTACTTGAGAAACGTGAATGAGGTTGAACAGAGAAAAAAGACAATAAGATGGTGACAGAGACTGGAGTACCACAGCTATGAGCCCAGGAAAGTCAGGTGTTGGTGACAACATATAAAACCTAGGAGAGGGGGTGTGGGGAGAGTTCTATCCCAGAGACTCCAAGAGAATTCAATCCTACTGACACCTTAATTTTTGATTTTTTTGCCCTCCAGAACTATGAAGGAATAAATTTATGTTGTTTGTGGTAATTTGCTATGGCAGTTCTAGGAAATTAAGACTCACAAAATATACATAGAAATTTCCTGAAATCTCATCTTATAAAATGTTCTTCAGTTCAGTTCAGTCGCTCAGTCATGTCTGACTCTTTGCGACCACATGAATTGCAGCACGCCAGGCCTCCCTGTCCATCACCAACACCTAGAGTTCACTCAAACTCACGTCCATCGAGTTGGTGATGCCATCCAGCCATCTCATCCTCTGTCGTCCCAATTTCCTCCCGCCCCCAATCCCTCCCAGCCTCAGAGTCTTTTCCAATGAGTCAATTCTTCTCATGAGGTGGCCAAAGTACTGGAGTTTCAGCTTCAGCATCATTCCTTCCAAAAAACACGCAGGACAGATCTCCTTTGGAATCGACTGGTTGGATCTCCTTGCAGTCCAAGGGACTCTCAAGAGTCTTCTCCAACACCACAGTTCAAAAGCATCAATTATTCGGCGCTCATCTTTCTTCACAGTCCAACTCTCACATCCATATATGACTACTGGAAAAACCATATCCTTGACTATACGGACATTTGTGGGCAAAATAATGTCTCTGCTTTTGAATATGCTATCTAGGTTGATAATAACTTTCCTTCCAAGGAGTAAATGTCTTTTAATTTCATGGCTGCAACCAACATCTGCGGTGATTTTGGAGCCCCTCCAAAATAGAGTCTGACACTGTTTCCAATGTTTCCCCATCTATTTCTCATGAAGTGATGGGACCAGATGCCATGATCTTCATTTTCTGAATGTTGAGCTTTAAGCCAACTTTTTCACTCTCCTCTTTCACTTTCATTAAGAGGCTCTTTTTGTTCCTCTTCACTTTCTGCCATAAGGGTGGTGTCATCTGCATATCTGAGGTTATTGATATTTCTCCCGGCAATCTTGATACCAGCTTGTGCTTCTTCCAGCATAGCGTTTCTCATGATGTACTCTGCATATAAGTTAAATAAACAGGGTGACAACATACAGCTTTGACACACTCCTTTTCGTATTTGGAACCAGTCTGTTGTCCCATGTCCAGTTCTAACTGTTGCTTCCTGACCTGCATATAATTTCTCAAGACGCAGGTCAGGTGGTCTGGTATTCCCGTCTCTTTTAGAATTTTCTGGAGTTTATTGTGATCCACACAGTCAAAGGCTTTGGCATAGTCAATAAAGCAGAAATAGACATTTTTCTGGAACTCTCTTGCTTTTTGCATGATCCAGTGAATGTTGGCAATTTGATCTCTGGTTCCTCTGCCTTTTCTAAAACCAGCTTGAATATCAGGAAGTTCACGAATCACGTATTGCTGAAGCCTGGCTTGGAGAATTTTGAGCATTACTTTACTAGCGTGTGAGATGGGGGCAATTGTGTGATAGTTTGAGCATTCTTTGGCATTGCCATTCTTTGGGATTGGAATGAAAACTGACCTTTTCCAGTCCTGTGGCCACTACTGAGCTTTCCAAATTTGCTGGCATATTGAGTGCAGCACTTTCAAAGCGTCATCTTTTAGGACTTGAAATAGCTCAACTGGAATTCCATCACCTCCGCTAGCTTTGTTTGCAGTGATACTTTCTAAGACCCACTTGACTTCACATTCCAGGATGTCTGGCTCTAGGTGAGTGATCACACCATCGTAATTATCTTGGTTGTGAAGATCTTTTTTGTACCGTTCTGTGTATTCTTGCCACCTGTTCTTAATATCTTCTGCTTCTGTTAGGTCCATACCATTTCTGTCCTTTATCGAGCCCGTCTTTGCATGAAATATTTCCTTGGTATATCTAATTTTCTTGAAGAGATCTCTAGTCTTTCCAATTCTGTTGTTTTCCTCTATTTCTTTGCATTGATCACTGAGGAAGGCTTTCTTATCTCTTCTTGCTCATCTCTGGAACTCTGCAGTTAGATGCTTATATCTTTCCTTTTCTCCTTTGCTTTTCACTTCCCTTCTTTTCACAACTATTTGTAAGGCCTCCCCAGACAGCCATTTTGCTTTTTTGCGTTTCTTTTCCATGGGGATGGTCTTGATCCCTGTCTCCTCTACAATGTCATGAACCTCCGTCCATAGTTCATCAGGCACTCTATCTATCAGATTTAGTCCTTTAAATCTATTTCTCACTTCCACTGTATAATCATAAGGGATTTGATTTAGGTCATACCTGAATGGTCTAGTGGTTTTCCCTACTTTCTTCAATTTAAGTCTGAATTTGGCAATAAGGAGTTCATGATCGGAGCCACAGTCAGTTCCCAGTCTTGTTTTTGCTGACTGTATAGAGCTTCTCTATCTTTGGCTAGCAATGCCAAATTTCAAACTCTTTTCATTCTGTGTCTTAAAATAATGTCAGATAGGATGGAGTTGTATGACAAATAAGATTTTTCTTTTCATCTGATTTTTAGGAATCTTTGTTAAGAAACAAAATTGAAGACACAACAGCCTAAATGACCCACATTTTATTTAAGGCAACTATTATTATTAACTCTCTCCTCACTTAGGGAATGGAAAGACATGATTTCCTAGCATTTCAATATGCCCATCTACCCATCAGTTTGAGAGTCAGAGAGGGAGAAAGGAAGTACTCATTCAGCGAGCCTGCATTCTAGGTTGACTTAGTTATATCTGACACTTTGTGGTCCTATGAACTATAACCAGGCTCCTCTGCCCATGGGATTCTCCAGGAAAGCACACTGGGGTGGGTTGCCATGCCCCTCTCCAGGGAGTCTTCCTGACCCAGGGATCCAAACTGTGTCTTCTTTGTCTCATGTATTGGTAGGCTGGTTCTTTACCACTAGTGCTACCTGGGAACCTCATGCCCCTTCAGAGGGCACAGTAAGTCAAGGCTGTTCTGTACCATCACCTCTCTACAAGAATGGCAAGGGAGTAGAATTCTTTCCAGAAGCAATGCCCTAAGAAAGGCAGTAGTGGCCTGGCTAAGTTTACAAGGGAATTTTGGCATTTTCCCCTGAGTAGATAAGTTGCTAAACTACTGAACTTGTTAGCTGCACTATCACCCTACTGCTGATGATACAAGGACTTTGTCCATTTCATCTAAAGTTGTCAAATTTTTTGCACTAAACGTTTACAAAATATTCCTGTTTTACATTTTTTGTTGTTTTCAGGATGTTTAGTCGTAGACCATCTTTCATTTTTGAAGTTGGTAACTTGTGTTTCTTCTATTTATGGATGGGCTTAGATGTAAATTTATTAATTTTATAGGTATTTCTATATGACACATATTTAAAATTGTTCCCATAAGACAAAAGAAAGCTTTCATCTGTAGCATAACTGGTAAAACATTGTACAATTATCTCAAGACATAGAGACACTTTGGTAGCATTAAATAAGCATGGCAAGCAGGCTCTGAATCCAAACCCAGCAGGGCCTTCAATGTGCCTCTGAGTGCTACTTTGTGAATTTTTTTCTTGGAAGGCAATTGCTTTACAATATTTTGCTAGTTTATGCCATATATCAACATGGATCAGCAGAGTACACATATGACCCTTCTCTCCTGAGCCCCTTCCCATCTCCGTCCCCATCTCAACCTTCCAGATTGTCACAGAGCACTGGGTTGAGCTCCCTGTGAAACACAACAAATTTCCATTTGCTATCTATTTTACATATGGTAATATATATGTTTCCATGCTATACTCTCAATTCATCCTATATTTTCCTTTCCCTACTGTGTACACATGTCTGTTCTCTATGTCTGCATCTCCATTGCAGCCCTGCAAATAGGTCAATCAGTATGATCTTTCTAGACTCCAAATGAATGTGTTAATGTACAATATTTGTATTTCTATTCCGGACGTACTTCACTCTGTATAATAGGCTATAGGTTCATCCACTTCATCAGGACTTTTAAAAATGTGTTCTTTTTTATAGCTGAGTAATATTCCATTATAAATATGTACCACGATTTCTGCATCCCTTCATCTTCACTGTATATCTAGGCTCCTTTTATGTCCCAGTTATCGTAAAAAGGGCTGCAATTAATATTGTCTACAGGTATCTCTTTCAATTATGTTTTTCTCAAGGTATATGCCCAATAGTCTGAATTTGGCAATAAGGAGTTCATGATCTGAGCCACAGTCAGTTCCTGGTCTTGTTTTTTTGTTGACTATATAGAGTTTCTCCATCTTTGGCTGCAAAAATATAATCAATCTGATTTCAGTGTTGATCATCTGGTGATATCCATGTGTAGAGTCTTCACGACCAAGATAATCATGATGGTGTGATCACTCACCTAGAGCCAGACATCCTGGAATGTGAAATAATTGGGCCTTAGAAAACACCACTACAAACAAAGCTCATGGAGGTAATGGAATTCTAGTTGAGCTGTTTCAAATCCTTAAAGATGATGCTGTGAAAGTGCTGCACTCAATATGCCAGCAAATTTGGAAAACTCAGCAGTGGCCACAGGACTGGAAAAGGTCAGTTTTCATTCAATCTCAAAGAAAGGCAATGCCAAAGAATGCTCACACTACCACACAATTGAACTCATCTCACATTCTAGTAAAGTAATGCTCAAAATTTTCCAAGCCAGGCTTCAGCAATACGTGATTCGTGAACTTCCAGATATTCAAGCTGGTTTTAGAAAAGTCAGAGGAACCAGAGATCAAAATGCCAACATCCTCTGGATCATGGAAAAAGCAAGAAAGTTCCAGAAAAATATCTATTTCTGCTTTATTGACTATGCCAAGACCTTTGATTGTGTGGATCACAATAAACTGTGGAAAATTCTGAAAGAGGCAGGAATACCAGACCACCTGACCTGCCTCTTGAGAAACCTACATGCAGGTCAGGAAGTAAGTTCAAACTGGACATGGAACAACAGACTGGTTCCAAATAGGAAAAGGAGTACGTCAAGGCTGTACATTGTCACCCTGCTTATTTAACTTATATGCAGAATACATCATGAGAAATGTTGGGCTGGAAGAAGCACAAGCTGGAATCAAGATTGCCGGGAGAAATATCAATAACCTCAGATATGCAGATGACACCACCCTTTAGGCAGAAAGTGAAGAGGAACTAAAAATCCTCTTGATGAAAGTGAAAGAGGAGAGTGAAAAAGTTGGCTTAAAGCTCATCATTCAGAAAATGAAGATCACGGCATCTGGTCCCAACAGTTCATGGGAAATAGATGGGGAAACAGTGGAAACAGTGTTAGACTTTTTTTCTTGTTGGGGGGCTCCCAAATCACTGCAGATGGTGATTGCAGCCATGAAATTAAAAGATGCTTACTCCTTGGAAGGAAAGTTATGACTAACCTAGATAGCATATTGAATAGCAGAGACATTACTTTGCCAACAAAGGTCCGTCTAGTCAAGGCTATGGTTTTTCCAGCAGTCATGTATGGATGTGCTGAGCGCCGAATAATTGATGCTTTGGAACTGTGGTGTTGGAGAAGACTCTTGAGAGTCCCTTGGACTGCAAGGAGATCCAACCAATCCATTCTGAAGGAGATCTACCCTGGGATTTCTTTGGAAGGAATGATGCTGAAGCTGAAACTCCAGTACTTTGGCCACCTCATGCGACGAGTTGACTTATTGGAAAAGACTCTGATGCTGGGAAGAATTGGGGACAGGAGGAGAAGGGGACGACCGAGGATGAGATAGCTGGATGGCATCACTGACTCGATGGGTGTGAGTGTGAATGAACTCTGGGAGTTGGTGATGGATAGGGAGGCGTGGAGTGCTGCGATTCATCGGGTCGCAAAGAGTCGGACAGGACTGCATGAATGAACTGAACTGACTGATGCTCAGTAGTGGTATTGTTGGGTCATATGGTTCTATGACCCATATCAGGTCATGAGTTTCCCTGATACCTCAGCTGGTAAAGAATCTGCCTGCAATGCAGGAGACCTCAGTTTGATTCCTGGGTCGGGAAGATCCTCTGGAGAACAGATAAGCCATCCACCCCAGTCTTCTTGGACTTCACTTTTGGCTCAACTGGTGAAGAATCTGTCTGCAATGAGGGAGACCTTGGTTCAGTTCTTGATTTGGGAAGATTCCCTGGAGGAAGGAAACGCTACCTACTCCAGTATTCTTGCCTGGAGAAGTCCATGGACTCTAAAGTCCTTGGGGTCGCAAAGACTCTGAATGGCTTTCACTTTCAAGGTGGTTCTATTCCTTTTTTTTTTTTTTTTTTTTCAGGAATCTCCGTACTTTTCTCCACAGTGGCTGTATTGTTTTACATTCCCGCCAACAGTGCAAGAAGATTCCCTTTCCTCCACATTCTTTCCAGCATTTGTTTTCTGTAGACTTTAATGATGGCCATTCTGACTGGTGTAAAGTGATACCTCATTATAGTTTTGATTTGCATTTCTCTAATAATGAATGATATTGAACAAATGTTCATGTGTTTGTTGGCCATCTGTATATCTTCTTGGGAGAAATGTCTGTTTAGGTTTTCTGCCCATTTTTTGATTGCATTGTTTGCTTTTATGGTGTAGAGTAGATATGAGATGCTTGTATATTATGCTTGTTGATTAATCTTTTGTCACTTGCTTCATTTGCAATTATTTTCTCTCATTATGAGGGCTGTCTTTTAATCTTATTTATTATTTATTTGCTATGCAAAAACTTTTAGGTTTAATTAAGTCACATCTGTTTACTTTTGCTTTTATTTCCATTGCTCTAGGAAATGGGTCAAAGAGGACCTTGCAGTGATGTATGTCACAGAGTGCACCAGCTATGTTTTCCTCTAAAAGCTTCATACTTTCTGGCTTTATGTTTAAATATTTAATTAATTTTGAGTTTATCTTTGTTTATGGTATTAGGAAGTGTCTTACTTTCATTCTTTTACATGTAACTGTCTAGTTTTCCCAGCACCACTTTTTGAAGAGACTGTCTTTTTTTCCATTGTATATTCTTTCTTCCTTTGTCAAAGATAAGTTTTCCAGAGGTGCATGTGTTTATCTTTGGGTTTTTACCTTGTTCCATGGATCTATAGTTCTGTTTTTGTACCAATACCATATTGTCTTAATGACTGTAGCTTTATAGTATAGTCTGAAGTCAGGAAGGTTGATTTCTCTAGCTCCATTCTTCTTTTTCAGTATTGCTTTGGCTATTCAGAGTTTCTTGTTTCCATACAAATTGTGAATGTTTTTCTAGTTCTGTGAAAAATAACATTGGTAGTTTGAAATGGATTGCATTAAATCTGTAGATTACTTTGGGTAGTATAGTCATTTTCACAATATTGGTTCTTCCACTTCAGGAACATGATATATTTCTCTATCCATTTTTGCCATCTTTGATTCCTTCCATCAGTGTCTTTTAGTTTTCTGCACATAGGTCTTTTGTCTCTTTGGGTAGATTTATCCCTAGGTATTTTATTTTATTTTTCTGCTGCAGCAATGAATGTAATTGTATCCTTAACTCCTTTTTTTTTTTTTGCCAGTTCACAAAAAAATTTATTTCTATACATTTTATATAAAATATTTTACTGAGATAAAATTGACACATACAATTATATTAGTTTCAAGTGTACAAAATAATGACTCAATATGTCTATATATGGTGAAGTGATCACCACAATTAGACTAGTTAACATCTGTCACCATATGTAGTTATAAAATTAAAAAAAAAAGTATTTTCCTTGTGGTGAGGTCTTTTAAAATCTACTCTTAGTAACTTTCAAACTCCTTTTTCTGAGTTTTCATTGTTAGTATATAGGAATTCAAGGTATTTCTCTGTGATAAACTTATAATTGGTGACTTTACTATATTCATTGATTAGTTCAGTTCAGTCACTCAGTCGTGTCTGACTCTTTGCTACCCCATGAATCGCAGCACTCCACGCCTCCCTGTCTATCACCAACTCCCGGTGTTCACTCAGACTCACGTCCCTTAAGTCCGTGATGCCATCCAGCCATCTCATCCTCGGTCGTCCCCTTCTCCTCCTGCCCCCAATCCTTCACAGCATCAGAGTCTTTTCCAATGAGTCAACTCTTCGCATGAGGTGGCCAAAGTACTGGAGTTTCAGCTTCAGCATCATTCCTTCCAAAGAAATACCAGGGCTGATCTCCTTCAGAATGGACTGGTTGGATCTCCTTACAGTCCATGGAACTCTCAAGAGTCTTCTCCAACACCACAGTTCAAAAGCATCATTTCGTTGGCACTCAGCCTTCTTCACAGCCCAACTCTCACATCCGTACATGACCACAGGAAAAACCATAGCCTTGACTAGACGGACCTTAGTCGGCAAAGTAATGTCTCTGCTTTTGAATATACTATCTAGGTTGGTCATAACTTTTCTTCCAAGGAGTAAGCGTCTTTTAATTTCATGGCTGCAGTCAACATCTACAGTGATTTTGGAGCCCCCCAAAATAAAGTCTAACACTGTTTCCACTGTTTCCCCATCTATTTCCCATGAAGTGTTGGGACCGGATGCCATGATCTTCGTCTTCTGAATGTTGAGCTTTAAGCCAACTTGTTCGCTCTCCTCTTTCACTTTCATAAGAGGCTTTTTAGTTCCTCTTCACTTTCTGCCATAAGGGTGGTGTCATCTGCATATCTGAGGTGATCGATATTTTTCCCAGCAATCTTGATTCCAGCTTGTGTTTCTTCCAGTCCAGCGTTTCTCATGATGTATTCTGCATAGAAGTTAAATAAGCAGGGTGACAATATACAGCCTTGACGTACTCCTTTTCCTATTTGGAACCAGTCTGTTGTTCCATGTCCACTTCGAACTGTTGCTTCCTGACCTGCATACAGATTTCTCAAGAGGCAGGTTAGGTGGTCTGGTATTCTCTTTCAGAATTTTCCCACAGTTTATTGTGATCCACACAGTCAAAGGCTTTGGCATAGTCAATAAAGCAGAAATAAATGTTTTTCTGGAACTCTCTTGCTTTTTCCATGAACCAGCGGATGTTGGCAATTTGATCTCTGGTTCCTCTGCCTTTTCTTAAACCAGCTTGAATATCAGGAACTTCACGGTTCATATTGCTGAAGCCTGGCTTGGAGAATTTTGAGCATTACTTTACTAGCATGTGAGATGAGTGCAATTGTATGGTAGTTTGAGCATTCTTTGGCATTGCCTTTCTTTGGGATTGGAATGAAAACTGACCTTTTCCAGTCCTGTGGCTACTGCTGAGTTTTCCAAATTGGCTGGCATATTGAGGGCAGCACTTTCACGGCATCATCTTTCAGGATTTGAAATAGCTCAACTGGAATTCCATCACCTCCACTAGCTTTGTTTGCAGTGATGCTTTCTAAGGCCCACTTGAGTTCACATTCCAAGATGCCTGGCTCTAGATTAGTGATCACATCATCATGATTATCTGGGTCGTGAAGATCTTTTTTGTACAGTTCTTCCATGTATTCTTGCCACCTCTTCTTAATATCTTCTGCTTCTGTTAGGTCCATACCATTTCTGTCCTTTATCGAGCCCGTCTTTGCATGAAATGTTCCCTTGGTATCTCTAATTTTCTTAAAGTGATCTCTAGTCTTTCCCATTCTGTTGTTTTCCTCTATTTCTTTGCGTTGATCACTGAAGAAGGCCTTCTTATCTCTCCTTCCTATTCTTGGAACTCTGCATTCAGATGCTTATATCTTTCCTTTTCTCCTTTGCTTTTTGCCTCTCTTCTCTTCACAGCTATTTGTAAGGCCTCCCCAGACAGCCATTTTGCTTTTTTGCATTTCTTTTCCATGGGGATGGTCTTGATCCCTGTCTCCTCTTCAGTGTCACGAACCTCATTCCATAGTTCATCAGGCACTCTATCAGATCTAGGCCCTTAAATCTATTTCTCACTTCAACTGTATAATCATAAGGGATTAGACTTAGGTCATACTTGAATGGTCTAGCGGTTTTCCCTATTTTCTTCAATTTGAGTCTGAATTTGGTAATAAGGAGTTCATGATCTGAGCCACAGTCAGCTCCTGGTCTCATTTTTGTTGACTGTATAGAGCTTCTCCATCTTTGGCTGCAAAGAATATAATCAGTCTGATTTCGGTGTTGACCATACGGTGATGCCCATGTGTAGAGTCTTCTCTTGTGTTGTTGGAAGAGGGTGTTTGCTATGACCAGTGCATTTTCTTGGCAAAACTCTATTAATCTTTGACCTGCTTCATGCTGCACTCCAAGGCCAAATTTGCCTGTTACTCGGGGCGGCGGGCCGGCACACTAAGCGCGGCCGAGAGCTACCCCACATCCGAAATCAGGGGCAGCAGCCCTGAGTGCCAGGCTGAGACAGCGCAGGAACGGCCAGGAGGAGCCACCCCGCATCTGAGGTCAGGGGCGGCGGCCAAGAGGAGCTACCCCGCATTTGAGGTCAGTGGCGGCCGAGAGGAGACACCCCACGTCCTAGGTCAGGGCGGTGGCCGGGAGGGGCTACCCAGTGTCCGAGGCCAGTAGCGGGGGGGAGGAGACACCCCACGTTCGAGGTCAGGGGCGGCCAGGAGAAGCCACCTCGTGCCCGAGGCCAGGGGTGGCATCTGGGAGGAGCCACCCACGCTGAGGTCAGAGCCGGTGACTCGGATGAGCAACCTGAGGAGTGGTGGCTGAGCAGGCACAGGAGGGCCTAGAGGAGCTATCACATGTTGAAGGTCAGGAACAGCAGCGGTAAGGAGATACCCCTCATCCAAGGTAAGGAGCAGTGGCTGTGCTTTGCTGGAGCAGGTGTGAAGAGGTAACCCACGCCCAAGGTAAGAGAAACCCAAGTAAGATGGTAGGTACAGCAAGAGGGCATCCAAGGGCAAACAGATTGAAATCATACTCACAGAAAACTAGTCAATCTAATCACACTAGGACCACAGCCTTTTCTAACTCAATGAAACCAAGCCATGCCTATGGGGCAACCCAAGATGGATGGGTCATGGAGGAGAAGTCTGACAGAATATGGTCCACTGGACAAGGGAATGACAAACCACCTCAGTATTATTGCCTTGAGAACCCCATGAACAGTATGAAAAGGCAAAATGATAGGATACCGAAAGAGGAACTCCCCAGGTCAGTAGGTGCCCAATATGGTACTGGAGATCAGTGGGGAAATAACTCCAGAAAGAATGAAGGCATGGAGCCAAAGCAAAAACAATACCCACTTGTGGATGTGACTGGTGATAGAAGCAAGATCCAATGCTGTAAAGAGCAATATTGCATAGGAACCTGGAATGTCAGGTCCATGAATCAAGGTAAACTGGAAGTGGTCAAACAAGAGATGGCAAGGGTGAACGCTGACATTCTAGGAATCAGTGAACTAAAATGGACTGGAATGGGGGAATTTAACTCAGATGACCATTATATCTACTACTGTGGGCAGGAATCCCTCAGAAGAAATGGAGTAGCCATCATGGTCAACAAAAGAGTCCAAAATGCAGTACTTGGATGCAATCTCAAAAACGACAGAATGATCTCTGTTCATCTTCAGGGCAAACCATTCAATATCACAGTTATCCAAGTCTATGCCCCAACCAGTAACACTGAAGAAACTGAAGTTGAGCGGTTTTATGAACACCTACAAGACCTTTTAGAACTAACACCCAAAAGAGATGTCCTTTTCATTATAGGGGACTGGAATGCAAAAGTAGGAAGTCAAGAAATTCATTGATTATCTCCAGTAATTTTCTGGTGGCATCTTTAGTTTTTCTATGTATAGTATCATGTCATCTGCAAATAGTGAGAGTTTTACTTCTTCCTTTCCCATATGGATTATTTTCATTTCTTTTCCTTCCCTGATTGCTGTGGCTAAGACTTCCAAAACTATGTTGAATACTGGTGGCAAGAGGGTGCACCCTTGTCTTGTTGCTGATCTTAGAGGAAATGCTTTCAGTTTTTCACCATTGAGAATGATGCTTACTGTGAGTTTATAGTATTTGGCCCTTATTATGTTGAGGTATGTTCCTTTTTGACTACTTTCTGAAGAGTTTTTTTTAATCATAAATGGTTGTTGAATTTTGTCAAAACTTTCCCTGCATCTATTGAGATTTTAATATTATTTTTAGTTTATTGATATGGTCTATCACATTGCATATATTGAATAATTTCTGTATATTGAGTAATCCTAGCATCCCTGGGACAAATTGCACTTGATCGTGGTATAGGATCCTTTTAGTGTGTTGTATTCTACTTGCTAGCATTTTGGTGAGGATGATTGTATCTATGTCCATCAGTGATACTGCCCTGTAATTCTCTCTCTCTCTCCCCCACCCCCTCCACCCCCCCGCCACCGTGGTATCTGTTTCCAGTTTTCGCATCAGCATGATGGTGGCCTCATAGAAAGAGTTTGGGGATTTTCATTCCTCTCTTACTTTCTGTATGAGTTTGAGCGGGATAGGTGTTTCCTCATCTGTAAACTTTTGGTAGAATTTGCCTGTGAGGACATCTTGCCCTGGGCTTTTGCTTGTTGGAAGACTTTGGATTACAGTTTTAATTTTGGTGCTTGTGACTGGTATGTTCATGCTTTCTGTTTCTTTCTAGTTCAGTTTTGGAAGGCTGCACTTTTCTAAGAAGTTGTCCATTTCTTCCAGGTTGTCCATCTTATTGGCATATAGTTGCTCTGGTAATCTCTTATGATTCTTTGTATTTCCGTATTGTCTATTGTGACTTCTTTTTCATTTCTAATTTTATTGACTCTTTTCCCTTTCTTTCTTGATTAGTCTGGCTAATGGCTTGTCAGTTTTCTATATCTTCTTAACTGGCTTTTAGTTTTACTGATCTTTTTTATTGACTTCTTAATTTCTTTTTCATTTATCTCTGATCTAATCCTTATGATTTCTTTTCTTCTACTAATTAAAAAATTCTTCCCTTCCTAATTGCTTTAGATGTGAGGTTAGGGCGTTAATTTGATGTTTTTCTCTTTTATTGGGGTAAGCTTTTACTGGTATAAACTTCCCTCTAGAACTGCTTTTGCTATATCCCATATATTTTGGGTCATCGTGTTTTCATTGTCATTTGTTTCCAGTTTTTTTTTTTTTTTTTAATTTATTTTCTCATGTCTCCGTGTTGGTTATTTATAAGTGTGTTGTTTATCCTTTATATGCCTGTGTTTTTTACATTAAAAAATTTCTGTGATTGATATTTAGTCTCACAGTATTGTGTTCAGAAAAGATGCTTAATAAGAGTTCAATTTTCTTAAATTTACTGAAGCTAGATTTGTGACTGGAAATGTGATCTGTCCTTGAGAATGTTCCATGTGCACATGATTAAAAAAAAAAAAAAGGCACATTTGTTTGGGGATGGAATGTCCCGAATAACTCATTAGGTACTTCTGATCTATTGTGTGTTCCATGTGCACATGATTTAAAAAAAAAAAAAAGCATATTTGTTTGGGGATGGAATGTCCTGAATAACTCATTAGGTACTTGTGATCTAATGTGTGATTTAAAGCTTATGTTTCCTTATAAATTTTCTGTCCAGATGATCTATTAATTAGTAATAGTGAGGTGTTAAAGTCCCCCATTATTATTCTGTTACTGTCAATTTCCCATTTAATGGTTGCTAGCATTTACCTTATGCATTGAAGTTCTCTTATGCTAGGTGCATAAATATTTGCAACTGTTATATCTTCTTCTTGGATTGATCCCTTGATCATTATGTAGTGTCCTTCCTTATCTCTCATAACTTTCTTTTTTAATTTTAATGACTATTTTGTCTGATGTGAGTATCGCAACCCTTACTTTCTTTTGATTTCCATTTGCATGGATATCTTTTCCATCACTTGACTTTTAGTCTTTATGTGTCCTTAGGTCTGAAGTGGGTGTCTTGTAGGCAGCATATGCACAGGTCTTGTCTCTGTATTCATTCAGCCTGTGTGATTCTTTCAGTTGGGGCATTCATCCATTTACATATAAGGTACTTTGATGTGTATGTTCCTATTGCCATTTTCTTATTTAAGGGTTGTTTTTGTGGTTCTTTTTTTTTTTTTTCTCTCACATTTCCTGCTAAAGAATTTCCTTTAGCATTTGTTATAAGGCTGGTTTGGTGCTGCTGAATTCACTTAACTTTCACTTGTCTATAAAGCTTTTGCTTTTACTGTCAAATCTGAATGAAATTCTTTTTGGGTAGAGTGATCTTGATAGTAGGTTTTTTCTCTTTCATCACTTGAAATATATCTTGACATTGCCTTCCTGCCTGCAGAGTTTCTTTTTATGTTTTATATGGTTTTCCCTTGTAGCTTTTAATGTTTTTTCATGTTTAATTTTTGTTAGTTTGATTAACATGTGTCTTGGTATATTTCTCTTTTAGTTTATTCTACATGAGATTTTCTGGGCTTCCAGGACTTGGATGACTTTTACTGTCCCGTTTTAGCTGGGTTTTTGACTTTAATCTCTTCAAATGTCTTCTCATACACTTCCTTTTTCTCTTCTTCTTCTGGGATCCTGATAATTTAAATGTTTATACATTTAATATTGGCCCAGAGATCTCTGAGATTGTCCAAAATGCTCTTCTTTCATTTTTTTTAAATTCTGCTCCTTGGCAGTTATTTTTATCATTCTATCTTCCAGCTCCTTTATCCATTCTTTTGTGTCTTTTATTCTGCTATTGATTCCTTCTAGGGTACTTTTAATTTCCTTGATTGTTTTATTCATTACTGTTTGTTTATTCTTTATTCCTTCTAGGCCTTTGTAAATGTGTTAAATGTTCCCTGAATTTTCTCCATTCTATTTTCAATATTTTGAAACTTCTTTACTGTCACTACTCTAAATATATGTTCCCTATTTCCTTTTCATTTATTAGATCTTGTGATTTTTTACCTTGCTTCTTCATCTGTAACATGTTTTTTTTGTCATTTCATTTTTTTTTTTCGATAGGTAAGACTGTGTTCCTATATTACTAGTTGTTTTGCCTAAGGTTCCCAGCTGTGGAGTTTGCAAGCAGTTGGGTAGAACCAGGTCTTGGTATTGAGATGTGGACCTCTGGGTGACCTCAATCCAATCAGTGTTCCTTGGTACCTGTGATTTTCTATTACCCCAGCAGTTCAGACTCAGTACTCTCACCTCAGGGATTCAGGCCTGGTCTTTGACTCATGAACAGTGATCCTGCAAGCCATGAGCTGTGGGGCAAAAGAAAGTCCAAAGGAAGGAAGATAGAGAAATAAGAAATAAAGAGAATGAGAGAGGAAAAAAACAGAACAATAACAAAGAATAAAAGCTAACAAACCCTGAAGCTTAAAACCAAACTCCAACAGCAAATTGAGAGAAGAAAACAAAAGAAAAATAAACATAAGTGGGAGCAGAATAATAACAAAGATTATAAAATAATAGAACAAACTTAGAAAATTAACAGAAATAGTGGGAAAATAAGAATATATATGAAACAATCACTGGAGTGTAAAATCAAACTCCACTGGCAAATAGTGAAAAAAAGAAAAAGCAATCAAAGCAAAACAAAAAGGAAGAAAAAAAGCTTTGTTGTGAAGAGTGGGGCTTAGGCTGTGTAGATGTTTAGATGGAAAAGATTTAGGTAAGGCTGGGGTTCTGATTCAGGATCCAAGCCTTCAGAACAGGCCTGGAGTGGGGGTGGGGGGTACCACAGGCTCCACCTAGTCAAAGGGTCCTCTGAAGTGCCTCCTGCTTTGGGGTGCAAAGGATAGTCTTAGGTCCCCAGGAGGCTCCCCATGCCATGGCTCAGGGGAACGTTGGATGGATTCCCTGCTTCTCCAAAATAAGAGGGACCCCTTTCAGCTAGCCCTGCTCAGTTTCCCCTTCCTCCTGCACCTTCAGGACTTATGTGGTCCGAGGGTGCCCTTGAAGGTGCTCCTGGAGAATAGAGTGGTACCAGAGGGCAGAGGGCTCATCCTAGAAGGTGAAGAGCGTCTGGGGGTGGGGGGGGGGGGGGGGTGGGGGGGCGCTGGTGAACGGGGGACAGGCCTGGCCCAGAAGGAGAAAGGAACAAGGTGGCAAAAAGTGGGTCCCAGATGCAGAGAGCCCAGTCCAGAAGTCAGACAGGGCCCATGGAGAGGTGAGGGGGCACATGGAAAACAGGGAGCTCTGAGGAAGGAGGAGGAATCCAGAGAATAAAAGGGGACCTTGGAGGGTGCAGGGGAACTCCCAGAGGCTAGAGGGTTCTGCCTGGAGGGATGTGGACTCCAAAAGAGAGGAGGCAGCCCTGGAGAGCAGAGGGAGGCTGTGGAGAGCAGAGGGCCCAGTCCAGGAGGCAGATGAAGATTCTTACAGGGATATGGGTTCTCCAGAGGAAGAAGGAATCTGGAAGGCAGAGAGTAGAGGGGAGCTTGAGACAGAGGTGGAGCAAAAGAGGGGGTGGATGGGGCCAGGAGGACAGAGGTGGGCTGGAAGGGCAGAAAGCTCAGCCTGGAGCCTTAGGAGGTTCCCCAGGGTTGAGTGGGTGGGGAAATACCAGCCAGTTTCCTGTTTCCGGAATCCTTCAGGAGCCTTAACACTCTCTCACGTCTAGATGATCCACCTAGGTAAGGGATCCCTGAAGAGAAGAGGATGTCCTGGAGGGCAGAAGGGTCAGCTGGAGGGTAGAGAGGGCCCTGGAGGTTAGAAAGGGTGCAGAGGAAAGAAGCTTCGGGCCCCAGGCCCCAGAAGTCCCCCTGTGGCCAAGCGAAAGGGGAAACCCATGGGACTTCCCTGATAAAACCTACAGTCTCCTCAGAGGCCTGTCCCCCTCCCAGCAGGCATGCTGCTCCAAGCATCCCAGAGTAGCCAAAACACTGGTGGTGCCCAAAAGATTCCCAGCACCCAAACTGCTTCCCCACCCCCGGCTACCCTCAGTCACTGGTCATCTGTCCTAGACCATCCCCCACTCCTCTCAACCCAGTACCTGGCTGCCCCCAGGGTTCGTCCTGTCTGCCTATCCACAGGAGGTCCCCCACTAGTGCCTAATAGGTAACATGAATGGGGAGACACAGACTCTGTGCCTTCCCTCACCATCATCTTGTCTCCACCCGCTACTTTGTGAATTTTTAGCAGCACCAGCAGTAGTGTTTCACATTCATGTCTTTGGGTGCCTGAAAGGCCCTAGGACTGCACACTTTCCCCAACCACTGGCTGGAAAAGGTATATGACAGTTCAGTTCAGTTCAGTCACTCAGTTGTGTCCGACTCTTTGCGACCCCATGAATCATAGCATGCCAAGCCTCCCTGACCATCACCAACTCCTGGAGTTCACTCAAACTCATGTCCATCAAGTTGGTGATGCCATCCAGCCATCTCATCCTCTATCGTCCCCTTTTCCTCCTGCCCCCAATGCCTCCCAGCATCAGAGTATTTTCCAATGAGTCAACTCTTCGCATGAGGTGGCCAAAGTACTGGAGTTTCAGCTTTAGCATCATTCCTTCCAAAGAACACCCAGGGTTGATCTCCTTTAGAATGTACTGGTTAGATCTCCTTGCAGTGCTGTAAATTAAATGCTTTCTGAAGAAATAAATCTCCTTCATGACTGTTTTTAAAAAATTAACTTCAATGTATAGTACAGATTCTCATCAAATGAGGAGTAGGAAATTATGTCCTAAAACTGATAGAAGGCATCTGAGACAAGCCCACAGCTAAAATCATATTTAATGATAAAAGATTTAGTGCTTTCTTCCTAATTTTAGAAAGAAGACAAGGAGGCCCACTTTTACCCTTTCCCTTCAATATTATACTAGAGACTCTAGCCAGTGCAATATGGTCAGACAAAGAAATATATATAAATTAGAAGCAAGAAATTAAGCTATTGTAATGCATATGGTTCAAATACTCTCTCTCACCCTCTCATCCTCAGTTCATCCCATCCTCTCATTCCTTCACTGTATCTGCTAGTCTGTATTCTATGTCTGTGCCTCTATTCCTGCCTTGCTAGTAGGTTAATCAGTATCATTTCTTTAGATTACATACATGTACATTAATATATGCTATTTGTTTTTATCTTTCTGACTTACTTCATTCTGTATAACTGGCTCCTTTCTCCTGGTATTATTTGTTCCCTCCAAGAGTCTTTTTCCCCAGTCCTGTGTAAGTTTTGTAATCAAATGCCACTGGCCTCCAAAATGTAAAAAACCAGGGGTTTTCAGTCCCTTTGTCAGATCCCCAGGTTGGGAAATCTGTTGGGGGTCCTAAAACTTTTTTAAAGTGCAAGAATTTGTTTGGTATAATTGTTCTGGAGTTTGTCTGCTCAGTGGCTCTATGGTGGGGTGAATGGTGGCTTCTTCCAACAGGGCTTATGCCACACACTGTGTGACCCAGGTCAGCTGCACCCAGAGCCCCTAACTCTGTGGCAGGCCACTTCTGACCCATACCTCTGCAGGAGACACTCAAAGGCAAGTCTAGCTTAGTCTCTGTGAGATCTCTGGGTCCGGGTGTTCACAAGGTTTTGTTTGAGACCCCCGAGTGTCTCTGGAATGTATGGGGTTTGGTTCTAAACTTGATTTCACCCCTCCTACCATCTTGCTTCTCCTTTGCCCTTGGACATGGGGGATTTTTTTTTCCCCCCCTGGGATCCAAAATTCTCTTGATCGTTCAGCAACGAGTTGTAATTTTGGAGTTCTCACAGGAGAAGATGAGCACACGTTCTTCTACTCCACCATTTTTTGGGGATACACTCAATAAAGGAGTAAAAAATGCAGTACTTGGGTGCAAACTCAGAAATGACAGAAATATCTCTGTTCGTTTACAAGAAAAAATATTCAGTACACAGTAATCCAAGTCCATGTCCCAACCAGTAACTCTGAAGAAGCTGAAGTTGAAAGGTTCCATGACCTATAAGACCTTCTAGAACTAACAACCGAAAAAGACGTCCTTTTCATCATAGGGTATTGGAATGTAAAAGTAGGAAGTCAAGAGATACCTGGAGTAACAGGCGCATTTGGCCTTGGAGTACCAAATGAAGCAGAGCAAAAGCTAACAAAGTTTTGCCGAGAGAATACATTGGTCATAGCAAACACCCTCCTCCAACAACACAAGGGACGACTCTACACATACCCATCACCAGATGATCAATACCAAAATCAGATTGATTATATTCTTTGCAGCCAAGGATGGAGAAGCCCTTTACAGTCAGCAAAAACAAGAGTGGGAGCTGACTGTGGCTCAGATCATGAACTTATTGCAAAATTCAGACTTAAATTGAAAAAAGGTAGGGAAAACCAACTAGACCATTCAGGTGTGACCTAAATCAAATCCCTTAGGATTATTCAGTGGAAATGACAAATAGATTCAAGGGGTTAGATCTGATAGACAACGTGCCTGAATAACTGAGGTACTTAGGTACTTAGACTGAGGTTCGTGACATTGTACAGGAGACAGTGATCAATAAAAATAAATGCAAAAAGGCAAAATGGTTGTTGGAGGAGGCCTTACAATAAACTGAGAAAAGAAGAGAAGCTAAAGGCATAAGAGAGAAATATATATATGTATACCCATTTGAATGCAGAGTTCCAAAGAATAGCAATGAGATATAAGATTGCCTTCCTCAGTGATCAGTGCAAAGAAATAGATGAAAACTAAAGAATGGGAAAGACTGGAGATCTCATCAAGACAATTAGAGATACTAAAATCACTGCAGATTATGATTGCAGCCATGAAATTAAAATACTCTTACTCCTTGGAAAGAAAATTACAACTAATCTAGATAGCATATTCAAAAGCAGAGACATTACTTTGCCAACAAACGTCCATCTAGTCAAGGCTATGGTTTTTCCAGTAGTCATGTATGGATGTGAGAGTTGGACTGTGAAGAAAGGTGAGCACCAAAGAGTTGATGCTTTTGAACTGTGGTGTTGGAGAAGACTCTTGAGAGTCCCTTGGACTGCAAGGAGATCCTTCCAGTCTATTCTAAAGGTGATCAATCCTGGATGTTCACTGGAAGGACTGATGCTAAAGCTGAAACTCCAGTACTTTGGCCACCTCATGCGAGGAATTGACTCATTGGAAAAGATTCTGATGCTGGGAGGGATTGAGGATAGTAAGAGAAGGGGATAACAAAGGATGAGATGGCTGGATGGCGTCATCAATTCAATGGACATGAGTTTGAGTGCACTCCAGGAGTTGGTGATGGACAGGGAGGCCTGGCGTGCTGCAATTCATGGGGTCGCAAAGAGTTGGACATGACTGAGTGACTGAACTGAACTGAAGGGAATATTTCACTCAAAGGCGGGCATAATAAAGACAGAAACAGTGTGGACCTAACATAAGCAGAAGACACTAAGAAGAGATGGCTAGAATACACAGAAGAACTCCGCAAAAAAGATCTTCATGATCCAGATAACCACGGTGGTGTGATCACTCACCTAGAGCCAAATATCCTGGATTGTGAAGTCAAGTGTGCCTTAGGAAGGATCAATATGAAGAAAGCTAGAGGAGGTGATAGGATTCCATTTGAGCTATTTCAAATCCTAAAAGACAATGCCGTGAATGTGCTGCACTCAATATGCCAGCAAATTTGGAAAGCTCATCAGTGGACACAGGATTGGAAAAGGTCAGTTTTCATTCCAATCCTTAAGAAAGGCAATGGCAAAAAGTATTCAAACTACCGCACAATTGTGCTCATCTCACACACTGGCAAAGCAATGCTCAAAATTCTCCAAGGCAGGTTTCAATAATATGAGAACTGAGAACTTCTAGATGTTCAAACTGGATTTAGAAAAGGCAGAGGAACTAGAGATCAAATTGCCAACATCTGTTGGATCATCAAAAAAGCAAGAGAGTTTCAGAAAAAAAAAAAAAATCTACTTGTGCTTTACTGACTCTGCCAAAGACTTTGACTGTGTGGATCACAATAAACTGTGGAAAATTCTGAAAGAGATGGAATACTAGACCACCTTACTCAAATTCCTTGGAGAAGGAAATGGCAATCCACTCCAATACTGTTGCCTGGAAAATCCCATGGACAGAGGAGCCTGGTAGGTAGAGTCCATGGGGTCGCAAAGAGTTGGACACGACTGAGCAATTTCATGTTCACGTTACTCAAATTGGAAACATTGGAAAACACCCTGATGCTAGGAAAGATGAAAAAGGTAAGAGGAGAATGGGATGATAGAGGATGGGATGGTAGGGTGGAATCACCAATTCTATAGACATGAGTTTGCACAAGCTCCAGGAGTTGGCGATGGACAGGGAAGCCTATCGTCTGCAGTCCATGGGATTGGAAAGAGTCAGACACGACTGAGCAACTGAAATGACAGATGAATAGTATCATGCAATCTGCATAAAGCAAGAATTTTCCTTCCTTTTTTTCCAGTCTGGATTCCTTTTATTTATTTTTCTTCTCTGATTGCTGTGGATAAAACTTCTGCAACTATGTTGGATACCAGTGGTAAGAAGGGGGACCCTTGTCTTGTTCCTGATCTTAGAGGAAACACCTTCAGTTTTTCACCATTGAGAATAATGCTTCCTATGTGTTTGTCGTATATGGCCTTAATTATGTTGAGAAAGGTTCTTTCCATGCTCATTTTCTAAAGAGTTGTTTATGTTTTTAATCGTAAGTAGACGTTTATTTTGTCAAAGTTTTTGTGCATCTACTGAGGTTATCATACAATTTTTATCTTTCGATTTGCTGATATGGTGTATCACTTTGTTAAATTTGTGTATAATGAAGAATCTTTGCTTCCCTGGGATGAATTGGAGTTGATCATGATATATGATCTTTATAATGTGTTGTTAAATTCTGTTTGCTAGTATTTTGTTTAGAACTTTTGCATCTCTATCAATGATATTGGCCTGTAGTTTTCTTTCTTTCTTTACCAATATATTTTTTTCTGGTTTTGGTATCAAGGTAATTGTGTACTTATAGAATGGGTTTGGTAGTGTTCTTCCCTCTGGAAATTTCTGGAAGGGCTTGAGCAGGTAGGTGTTAGCTCTTCTAAAGGCATTTGGTAGAATCATATGTGAAGACATCTGGCCTTGGACTTTTGTTTTTTTGTGAGAATTTTTATCACAGTTTCAATTTCATTGGTTGTGTTTTGTCTGTTTATATTTTCTCTTTCTTCTTGGATAAGTCATGGAATGTTGTACGTATCTAAGAATTTGTCCATTTCTTCCAGGTTGTCCACATGACAGGCATATCATTGTTTGGAGTAGTCTTTTATGATCCTTTGTATTTCTACATTGTCTGTTGCAACCTTTCCTTTTTCATCTCCAGTTTATTCGAGTTTTTTGCTTTTTTTGTTGAGTCTGACTAATGTTTTGTCAATTTTGTTTATCATCTCAAAAACACAACTTTTAGTTTTATTGATCTTTCCTATTATTTCTTTCATTTCTTTATCATTTATTGCTGTGTTATTTTTTTCCTTATACTAAGTTTGAGGGTTTTCTGGTCTTTTTTTTTCTGGTTGCTTTAGGTATAAGATTAGGTTGTCTATTTGATGTTTTTCTTATTTCTTGAGGTAGATTTTTATTGCTATAAACCTCCCTCATAGAACTACTTTTACTGCATCCCTTAGGTTTTGGAGTAAATTCATTTTCCAACTGAGGAAACAGAGAGGTTACATCATGTTCCCAAGATCACAAAATGATTAAATAGGTTTTTTTTTGACGCTGAGAAGAAGGTAACATTTCCCCCCATTCCCAAGAGAAACCCTGTATTGAGGAGATCTAAACGATGGTGTACTAGAAGGACATCCACTCATCTTTTCCTATGAGAACACCAAAATTGTAACTAGCTCTTGGACAATTATTGACAAGAAGACGTTGGAACCCATCAAAAAGAGATATTCCATATCCAAGGACACAGGAGAAGCCATAACAGAATGATAAGAGAGGCACAGTCCCAGTAAAATCGATTATTATGCTCGTCAAAAGTGGGCAACCCACAAACTGAGGAAAAATAATACCAAATAAGTTATGAGGTTCTAAGCCCCATATCAGAATTCCCAACAAGGGGATCTGTCAAAGGGACTCAGAATGCCCAGGGAATCTGACTTCAAAGGACAGTGGGATTTGATAACAGAACTTCCACAGGACTAGAGAAACAAAGACTCTTTGAAGGCACAAGCAAAGTCTTTTTCAAACAAGGACCCAGGGGAAAGGAGCAGTGACCCCAAGAGAGACTGAACCATATCTGCCTGTGAATGTGTGAAGGTCTTCTATGGAGGCATGTGTTGGCAGTGGCCTGCCCCAGGGAGAGGGGTGCTAGCAGCAGCAGTCCTGAGAGGTGTGTCTTGATGTAAATCCTTTTTGGAGTTCACAAATAGCTCTACCATAGTCTGCAGACTCCAGGACTTGGTCAACTCAGGCCAAACAACTCACAGGGAGGGAGAACAGCCCCAGACATCAGTAGACAATTGTATTAAAGATTTACAGAGAATAACTCTGCCCACCAGTGAAAGACCCAGATTTCCTCACAGGCAGTCCCTCCTTTCAAGAAGCTTGCACAAGCATCTTATTCTCATCTATCGGAGGACAGACAGAAGCAGTAAGAACTATAATTTCACACCTTCATAATGAAAACCAAAATAACAGAAATCTAACCAAAATGATCACATGGATAACAGCCTGTGCAACTCAATGAAGCTATTAGCCATGCCATGCAGGGTACCCCAAGATAGACAGGTCATGGTGGAGAGTTCTGACAAAGTGTGATCCACTGGAGAAGGGAATGGCAAACCGCTTCAGCATTCTTGCCTTGAGAACCCCATGAACAATATGAAAATGCTAAAATATATGACACTAGAAGATGAGTACCCCCAGGTCAGCAGGTAGCCCATACACTACTGGGGAAGATGGGATAAATAACTCCAGAAAGATGAAGAGGCTGGGCCATGGTGGAAACAATGGATGGTAGTGGATGTACCTGGTGGTGAAATTAAAGTCTGATGTTGTAAAGAACAATATTACATAAAACTCTGGAAGGATACGTTCATGAATCAAGGTAAATTGGACGTGGTCAAGCAGGAGATGGCAAGAGTGAACATTTTAGGGATCAATGAACTAAAATGGGTGGGGATGGGTGAATTTGATTTGGACGATTATTATATCTACTACTGTGAGCAAGAATCCCTTAAAATAAATGGAGTGCCCCTCATAGTCAACAAAAGAGTTTGAAATGCATTACCTGAGTGCAATATCAAAAACAACAGTATGATCTCAGTTTATTTACAAGGCAAACCATTTAACATCACAGTAATCCAAGTCTATGCCCCAACCACTAATGCCCAAAAAGGTGAAATTGAATGGTTCTATGAAGACCTACAAGACCTTCTAGAACTGACATCAAAAAAACTGTGTTTTTCATCATTGGGAATTGCAATGCAAAAGGAGGAAGTCAAGAGATACCTGGAGTAACAGGTAAACTTGGCCTTGGTGTACAAAATGAAGCAGGGCAAATGCTAACAGAGTTTTGCCTAGAAGATACACTGGGTCATAGTGAATACCCTCTTACAACAACACAAAACATGACCCTAAGTGTGGACATCACCAGATGGTCAGTAACAAAATCAGATGGATTATATTGTTTGCAGTCAAAAAGGAGAAGCTCGATACAGTCAGCAAACCAAGAGATGGGGCTGACTCTGGTTCAGATCATGAGCTTCTTATTGCAAAATTCAGGCTTTAATTATAGAAAGTAGGGGAAAACATAGACCATTCAATTATAGTGGTCTAGATAAAATCCCCTATGATTTTACAGTGGAGGTGACAAATAGATTAAGGGAGTAGATCTGGTCAACAGTCTGCCTGAAAAGCTATGGATAAAGGTTTATAACACTTTTCAGGAGGTGGTGACCAAAACCATTCCAAAGAAAAAGAAATTCAGGAAGCAAAATGTTTGTTTGAGGAGGCCTTAAAAATACCTGAGAGAAGAAGAGAAGTGAAAGGCAAAGGAGAAAGGAAAATATATACCCAGCTGCAGAGTTCCAGAGAATAGCAATATGAAATAAGAAAATCTTAAGTGAATAACACACAAAAAATAGATGAAGACAATAGAATGGGAAAGACTAGAGATCTCTTCAAGAAAATTTAGAATACCAAGATAACATTTCATTTCAATGATTGGCACAATAAAGGACAGAAATTGCAAATACCTAACAGAATCAGAAGAGGTTAAGAAGTGAAAAGAATACACAGAAGTGTACAAAAGGAAGTCTTAATGACACAGATAACCATGATGGTGTGGTCATTCACCTAGGACTAGACACCCTGGGGTGGTGTCCTAGGAAGCATTACTTCCTTAGGCCTTAGGAAGTGGGCCTTAGGAAGAATTACTACAAACAAAGCTAGTGAGGTGATGGAATTCCAGGTGAGCTTTTGAAAATCCTAAAATATGATCCTGTTAAAGTGCTGCACTCAAAATGCCAGCAAATTTGGAAGACTCATCAGTGACCACAAAACTAGAAAAGTCAATTTTCATTACAATCCCAAAGAATGGCAATACCAATGAATATTCAAACTACCATAAAATTGTGCTCATTTCATATTCTAGCAAGCTTATCCTCAAAATACTTCAAGGTGAAAATTTCCAGATGTGCATGCTGGGATTCAAAAAACAAATGAAACGTATATTATCATATGTGAAGTGAATCATCAGTCCAGGTTCAATTCATGAGACAGGGTGCTCATGGCTGGTGCACTGGGATGACCTAGAGGGATGGGATGGGGAGGGAGGTGGGAGGGGGGTTCAGAATGGGGAACACATGTACACCCGTGGTGGATTCATATCAATGTATGGCAAAACCAATATAATATTGTAAAATAAATAGCTTCCAATTAAAATAAATTCATATTTAATTTTAATTATATAATAAATTCATATTTAATTTTGATTATAAATAAATAAATAAATTTATGTTAAAAAATAACAAAGGAACCAGAGATCAAATTGTTAACATTTATTACCTCACAGGGAAAGCACAGGAGTTCCAGGAAAAAACATCTGCTTCTGCTTCATTGGCTACACAAAAGTCTTTGACAGTGTGGGTCACAACAAATTGTGGAAAATTCTTAGACATGGGAGAACCAACCAGATTACCTTACCTGTCTCCTGAGAAACCTGAATGAAGGTCAAGAAGCAACAATTAGGACCATAAATGAAACAACTGACTGGTTCAAAATTGGGAAATGAGAACAAAACTGTATATTGTCACCTTGATTTTTAACAACATATATGCAGAGTAATTCATATGAAATGCCAGACTGGATGTATCACAAGCTAGAATCCAGATCGCTGGCAGAAATATCCACAGCCTCAGATATGCAGATGATAACCATTTAAATGACAGAATGTGAAGAGGAATGAAAGAGCCTCTTGATGAAGGTGGAAGCACAAGCTGCTCAATTGTGTCAGACTCTTTGTAAACCCGTGGACTACAGTCCATGAAATTCTCCAGGTCAGAATACTGGAAGCCTTTTCCTTCTCTAGAGGATCTTTCCAAACCAGGGATTGAACCCAGACCTCCTGCATTGCAGGTGGATTCTTTACCAGCTGAGCAACAAGGGAAGCCCAATAAGACTGGAGTGGGAAGCCTATCCCTTCTCCAGTGTATCTTCCCAACCCAGGAATAGAACCAGGGTCTCCTGCATTGCAGGTGGATTCTTTACCAATTGAGCTATCAGGGAAGGTGAAAGTTAAAGAGGAGAGTGAAAAAGCTTAAAACTCAACATTAAAATACATAAGATAATGGCATCTGGTCCCATCACTTCATGGCAAATAAACAGGGAAAAAGTGAAAGCAGTGACAGGTTTTATCTATGGATAGTGACTGCAGCTATGAAATTAAAAGACACTTGATCCTTAGATAGAAAGTTATGATAGTTCTATACAATCTATTTAAACTCAGAGACATCATTTTACTAACAAAGATCCATATAGTCAAATCTATGTTTTTTCCAATAGTCATGTATGGATAAAACTGTTGGTCCATAAAGAAGTCTGAGGGCCCAAGAACTGATGCGTTTGAAGTGTGGTCCTGGATAAGACTCTTGTGAGTCCCCTGGACAGCAAGGAGATCAAACCATTCATTCCTAAAGGAAATAAATCCTGAATATTCATTGGAAGGACTGATGCTGAGGCTGAAGCTTCAATACATTGGCCACCTGATGCAAAGAGTGCACTTGTTGCAAAAGACCCTAATAGCTGAGGAAAATTGAAGGTAAAAGAAGAAGCCAGTAGCAGAGAATGAGATGGTTAGGTAGCATTACTATCTTGATGGATATGAATTTGAGAGAACTCCAGGTGACAGTAGAGGACAAAGGAGCCCGGTGTGCAATAGTCCATTGGATCACAAAGAGTCAGACACCACTTAGGAACTGAAGAACAATAACAACACAAAGTAATACATTGTGTCTATTAAGTAAAATTAAAAAAGAATTTTTGCAACTCAAAAATAATAAAACAACCCCATTAAAAATGTTAAAAGATTTGAGTAGATAAAGAATGTATACACAAGGCCAGTATGTACATGAAAACATGTTCAACATTATTCAGTTCAGTTCAGTTCAGTCGCTCAGTCGTGTCTGACACTTTGCGACCCCATGAATCGCAGCACACCAGGCTTCCCTGTCCATTATTAGTCATCAGAAAAATATATATCAAAACCATAATGAAATATCACTTAACACTCATTAGGATGGCTGCAGTAAAACAAACAAACAAAACTAAAGTAAATATTCATAATGGTGAATTTGGAATCCTTGTAAATGGCTGATGGGAATGGAAAGTGGTGCTGCCACTTTGGAAGACAATCTTACAGTACCTAAAACTATTAAGTCTAAAGTTACCAAATGAACTAGCACCTCCACTTTTAGTATGTTTTCCCCAAATTTTAAAACAGGTACTGAAACAAATACTTGCACACAAATGTTCATAGTGCCAGTATTTATAATAGCCAAAAGGTGAAAACAACCCAGTGTACACCAACTGAGGAATGTTTTGTGATGTAGGGTGCAATCAACACTGGACTATCTTCCACCAGGAAAAAAAAAAAAAAAGGAGAATTAATATGGACACATGCTACAACATGATTAAAATTGAAACCATTGTGCTAAGTAAAAGGAGGTAGACACAAAACTCTAGATGTAAAATAAATATTTGTAATACTCAGTTTATATGAAGTGAGCAGAGTCAAATCCCCAGAGATAGAAAATAGATCATAGTGTCCCACAGGTTTTGGGTTGTTGTGTTTTCATTTTCATTAGTTTCTATGCATATTTTGATTTCTTTTTTGATTTCTTCTGTGATTTGTTGGTTATTCAGAAGTGTGTTGTTCAACCTCCATATGTTGGAATTTTTAGTAGTTTTTCTCCTGTAATTGAGATCTAATCTTAATGCATTATGGTCAGAAAAGATGCTTGGAATGATTTCGATTTTTTTGAATTTATCAAGTTTAGATTTATGGCCCAGGATGTGATCTATCCTGGAGAAGGTTCCATGAGCACTTGAGAAAAAGGTGAAATTCATTGTTTTGGGGTGAAATGTCCTATAGATATCAATTAGGTCTAATTGATCTAATGTATCATTTAAAGTTTGCGTTTCTTTGTTAATTTTCTGTTTAGTTGATCTGTCCATAGGTGTGAGTGGGGTATTAAAGTCTCCCACTATTATTGTGTTATTGTTGATTTCCCCTTTCATACTTGTTAGCATTTGTCTTACATATTGCGGTGCTCCTATGTTGGGTGCATATATATTTATAATTGTTATATCTTCTTCTTGGATTGATCCTTTGATCATTATGTAGTGGCCTTCTTTGTCTCTTTTCACAGCCTTTGTTTTAAAGTCTATTTTATCGGATATGAGTATTGCCACTCCTGCTTTCTTTTGGTCTCTATTTGCGTGGTATATCTTTTTCCAGCCCTTCACTTTCAGTCTGTATGTGTCCCTTGTTTTGAAGTGGGTCTCTTGTAAGCAGCATATAGAGGGGTCTTGTTTTTGTATCCATTCGGCCAGTCTTTGCCTTTTGGTTGGGGCGTTCAACCCATTTACGTTTAAGGTAATTATTGATAAGTATGATCCCGTTATCATTTACTTTATTGTTTTGGGTTCGGGTTTATACACCCTTTTCCTGTTTCCTGTCTAGAGAATATCCTTTAGAATTTGTTGGAGAGCTGGTTTGGTGGTGCTGAATTCTCTCAGCTTTTGCTTCTCTGTAAAGCTTTTGATTTCTCCTTCGTATTTGAATGAGATCCTTGCTGGGTACAGTAATCTGGGATGTAGGTTATTGTCTTTCATCACTCTAAGTATGTCTTGCCATTCCCTCCTGGCCTGAAGAGTTTCTATTGAAAGATCAGCTGTTATCCTTATGGGAATACCCTTGTGTGTTATTTGTTGTTTTTCCCTTGCTGCTTTTAATATTTGTTCTTTGTGTTTGATCTTTGTTAATTTGATTAATATGTGTCTTGGGGTGTTTCGCCTTGGGTTTATCCTATTTGGAACTCTCTGTGTTTCTTGGACTTGGGTGATTATTTCCTTCCCCATTTTAGGGAAGTTTTCAACTATTATCTCCTCAAGGATTTTCTCATGATCTTTCTTTCCCTCAGCAGATGAATGGATAAGAAAGCTGTGGTACATATACACAATGGAGTATTACTCAGCCGTTAAAAAGAATTCATTTGAATCAGTTCTGATGAGATGGACGAAACTGGAGCCGATTATACAGAGTGAAGTAAGCCAGAAAGAAAAACACCAATACAGTATACTAACACATATATATGGAATTTAGAAAGATGGCAATGACGACCCTGTATGCAAGACAGGAAAAAAGACGCAGCTGTCTATAACAGACTTTTGGACTCAGAGGGAGAGGGAGAGGGTGGGATGATTTGGGAGAATGGCATTCTATCATGTATACTATCATGTAAGAATTGAATCGCTAGTCTATGTCTGACGCAGGATACAGCATGCTTGGGGCTGGTGCATGGGGATGACCCACAGAGATGTTATGGGGAGGGAGGTGGGAGGGGGGTTCATGTTTGGGAACACATGTAAGAATTAAAGATTTTAAAATTAGAAAAATAAAATAAAATAAAATTTAAAAAAAAAAAAAAAAAAAAAAAAAAAAAAGAAAATAGATCAGTAATTGCCAGGGTTTGCAATGGAGCCGGGAATAAGTAGTGACTGAATAGATATATGGTTTCTTTGGGAGGTAAGGAAAATGTACTGGAATTAGATACTTATGTTGGTTGCAACGCTTTGTGAATCAGGTTGATCCTTGAACAGCATGGCTTTCAGTTGTGCAGGTCCACTTAGACAAAGATTGTTTTCAATGGTAAATACAGCACAACTGTAACATTCCCAGTTGGTTGAACGCACAGGTGTGGAAACTGCAGGTGCTTGTAAAGTTGTAGGCAGATTTTTTACAGCTGGGCATTTTGATGCCTCTACCTACGTCCGCAACCCCGTGCATTCTTCAAGGGTTAACTGAATAATAAAAATCACTCAACTATTCACTTTAAAGTGGTAAATTTTATGAAGTGTGAGTTACATTTCAATAAACAAGAGATTGATATGGCAGAGGAACAGACATATTGATTGATACCACAGAATATATAACTTAGAAACAACCCCACTTCAAAAGTATAACCCCTTGATTTTTGGCAAAGGAGCAAAACTAATTCAATGAACAAATGAAAGTCTTTTTAACAAATAGTCTAGAGAAATTGAACATTTGAAATGCAATGTTTAAAAACGAGATATAAAGAAACTATGTTTTCTATAGTGGTTGCTGGATCACGGAAAAAACAAGAGAGTTCCAGAAAAACATCTATTTCTGCTTTATTGACTATGCCAAAGCCTTTGACCATGTGGATCACAATAAACTGTGGAAAATTCTGAAAGAGATGGGAATACCAGACCACCTAACCTGCTTCTTGAGAAATCTGTATGCAGGTCAGGAAGCAGCAGTTAGAACTGGACATGGAACAACAGACTGGTTCCAAATAGGAAAAGGAGTACATCAAGGCTGTATATTGTCACCCTGCTTATTTAAATCATATGCAGAGTACATCATGAGAAACGCTGGACTGGAAGAAACACAAGCTGAAATCAAGATTGCCGGGAGAAATATCAATAACCTCAGATATGCAAATGACACCACCCTTATGGCAGAAAGTGAAGAGGAGCTAAAAAGCCTCTTGATGAAAGTGAAAGAGGAGACTGAAAAAGTTAGCTTAAAACTTAACATTCAGAAGACGAAGATCATGGCATCTGGTCTCATCACTTCATGGGAAATAGATGGGGAAACAGTGGAAACAGTGTCAGACTTTATTTTTTGGGGCTCCAGAATCACTGCAGATGGCGACTGCAGCCATGAAATTAAAAGACGCTTACTCCTTGGAAGAAAAGTTATGACCAATCTAGATAGTATATTCAAAAGCAGAGACATTACTTTGCTGACTAAGGTCTGTCTAGTCAAGGCTATGGTTTTTCCTGTGGTCATGTATGGATGTAAGAGTTGGACTGTGAAGAAGGCTGAGTGCCGAAGAATTGATGCTTTTGAACTGTGGTGCTGGAGAAGACTGAGAGTCCCTTGGACTGCAAGGAGATCCAACCAGTCCATTCTGAAGGAGATCAACCCTGGGATTTCTTTGGAAGGAATGATGCTAAAGCTGAAATTCCAGTACTTTGGCCACCTCATGCAAAGAGTTGAATCATTGGAAAAGACTCTGATGCTGGGAAGGATTGGGGGCAGGAGGAGAAGGGGACGACTGAGGATGAGATGGCTAGATGGCATCACGGACTCAATGGACGTGAGTCTGAGTGAACTCCAGGAGATGGTGATGGACAGAGGGGCCTGGCGTGCTGTGATTCATGGGGTTGCGAAGAGTCGGACACGACTGAGCGACTGAACTGAACTGAATTGAACTGTACCAATATGAATCTTCATCATCAATGTGAATGATCCATTTTCTCTTCTAGTCAGCATTTAGTGTTACCCTTTTTGCTGGTTTTAAGCCATGCTGATAGGTAGTTTATTTACATTTCAAATGTTCAAATAACATACTACTCAGACATTGTACTCCTTGGCAATTATTCCAGAGAGACAGAAAATTATGCTTACATAAAATCTATTTATGGATATTTATAATATTTTATTTATGATTAGCCCCAAACCTGAAACAACACAGAGATCCTTCAGTTTGCTGTTGTTCATCCTCTCAGTCATGTCCAACTTTTTGGGACCCCATGGACTGCAGCAGTTTCCTTGTCCTTCACCATTCCCAGAACTTGCTCAAACTCATGTCCATTGAGTGGGCAATGCTATCCAACTATCTTATCTTCTGTTATCCCCTTCTACTCCTTCTTTCTATCTTCCCAGCATCATTTTCTAATGAGTTGGCTTTTCATATCAGGTGGCCAAAGTATTGGAGTAGCTTCAGAATCAGCCCTTCCAATGAATATTCAGGGTTGATTTCCTTTAGGATTGACTGGTTTGATCTCCTTGCTGACCAAGGGACCCCCAAGAGTCTTCTCAAATGCCACAGTTCAAAAGCATCAGTTCTTCAGTGCTCAGTCTTCTTTATCATCCAACTTGCGTATCCATACATGACTACTGAAAAAACCATAGCTTTGACTAGATGGACATTTGTTGGCAAAGTAATGTGTCTGCTTTTTAGTATGCTGTCTAGGTTTGTCAAAGCTTTTCTTCCAAAGAGCAAGTGTCTTAATTTCATGGCTGCAGTCACAGTCCACAGTGATTTTGGAGCCCAAGAAAATCAAATCTGTTACCATTTTTTCTCCCATCTATTTGCCATGAAGTGATGGGATTGGATGCCATGATCTTAGTTTTTGAACGTTGAGTTTTGAGCCAGCTTTTCCACTCTCTTCTTGCACCTTCATCTAGAGGCTCGTTAATTCTTTGATTTCTGCCATAAGGGTGGTGTCAGCTGAATATCTGAGGTCACTGATATTTTCCCCATGAATCTTGATTCCAGCCTGTGTTTTATCCATGCCAGCATTTCGAACGATGCACTCTACATATAAGTTAAATAAGCTGGTGGCCATATACAGCCATGACGTACTCCTTTCCCATTTTGGAACCAGACCGCGGTTCCATGTTCAGGTCTAACTATTGCTTCTTGACCTGCATACAGGTTTCACAGTAGGTGATCTGGTATTCCCAACTCTTGAAGAATTTCCCACAGTTTGTTCAGTTGTGTCTGACTCTTTGCAACCCCATTGATTTTAGCCACCAGGTTCTTCTATCCATGGGATTCTCCAGACAAGAATACTGTAATGTGTAGCCATTCCCTTTTCCAGGGTATCTTCCAAACCCAGGGATCAAACCTGGGTCTCTGGCATTGCAGTCAGATTCTTTACTGTTAAGGTACCAGGGAAGCCTGTCCTTCAGTTGGTTCCTGATTCAACAAGCCTGGTACATCCATTGCATGGGATATTACTCAGCAATGAAAAGGAGTAATTTTCTTACAGTGTTTAAATGTTTTTACTCTTTGATAATTTTGTTGTTTAATAACTAAATTGTGTCTATCCATGAAACCATTTCATGCTCGGTCGTCCCCTTTTCCCCCTGCGTTCAATTGTTCCCAGCATCAGGGTCTTTTCCAATAAATCAGTTATCTGTCTCAGGTGGCCAAGTATTGATGGCAGCAGTGATTCAATGGATAAGAGTTTGAGCAAGCTCCAGGAGTTAGTGAAAGACAGGGAAGCCTGACATGCTGCAGTCTGTGGGGTCACAGAGTTGGACGTGATTGAGTGACTGAACTGACTGACTGAAGTTGTGATCCAGCTCTTTTACAACCCATAAACTAAAGCATTCCAGGTTCCTCTGTCCATGAGATTTCCAAGGCAATACTACTGGAGTGGGTTGCCATTTCCTTCTCCAAGGGATCTTCCCAATCCAGGGATAGAACCTGTGTCTACTGCATTGGCAGGCTGATTCTTTACCAATGAGCCACCAGGAAACCTTTCTACTCTGTTAATTTTGATTCTAAATTTTAGGTTAAGTTTGCCAGATGATCAAAGATTATAAATCTATACTTTGAGAATAATTTTAAATATTTGGATGTTATTGCAAACTGTAAATTTTTTTCTTTTATTTTAATTGGAGGCTAATTACTTTAACTAGCAATATTTCTCTTTTTTTCATCTATTTTACAATAATACTGTACTGTTGATAAATATATATTTTGTATTTTTCTCTTTATTTTTATTTCTTATTGAATTATAGTTGATTTACAATGTTGTATTAGTTTCATATGTACAGAAAAGTGATTCGGCTATTTTACAGATATATATGAATATATATATATATATATATATCTTTTTAGATTACTTTTGCTTATATTTATTACAAAGTATTGAGTATCATTCCTTGTGCTATACATATTTTTTTAATTTTTATTTTTACTTTATTTTACTTTACAATACTGGATTGGTTTTGCCATACATTGACATGAATCCACCATGGGTGTACATGAGTTCCCAACCCTGAACGCCCCTCCCACCACCCTACCCATATCATCTCTCTGGGTCATCCCAGTGCACTATCCCCAAGCATCCTGTATCCTGTATCAAACCTAGACTAGTGATTCATTTCTTACATGATAGTATACATGTTTCATTTTAGATGCCACATATAAACAATATATGGTGTTTGTCTTTTTTCTGGCTTTCTTACTTATCCATGAATCTGTCAATGGGTGTTTAGATTAATTCCATGCATTGGCCATTACAAATAGTGCCTCTCTGAACAGTGGGGTGCATTTGTCTTTTCAAATTATGTTTTTCTCTGGATGTATACCCACGGCTAGGAATACAGGGCTATATGGTAGCTCTATTTATAGTTTTTAAGGAACTTCCATACTGTTCTCTATATTGGCTATATCAATTTGCATTCCTATCAGCAACATAAAAGGGTACTTTTTTCTTCACACCCTCGCCAGCATTTATTATGTATAGACTTTTTAATGATGGTCATTCTGATTGGTATAAGGTAATACCTTATTGTAGTTTTGTTTTGCATTTCTCTGATAATTAGCAATTTTAAGCATGTTTTCATATACCTTATGGCCATCAGTATGTCTTCTTTAGAGAAGCATCTATTTACATATGCTGCCCATTTTTTGACTGGATTTTTTCCCCTATATTAAGCTATAAGGGCTGTTTATATATTTTGAAAATTAGTCCCTTTTCAGTTGCATCATTTACAATTTTTCCCCCATTCTGTAAGTTGCCTTTTTGTTTGTTTGTTGTTTCCTTTGCTTTAGAAAGGTTTTAAGTTCAACTAGGCCATATTTGTTTACTTTTTGTTTTTATTTCCATTACTCTATGAGGTTAATTTCAAAATATATTGCTGCAATTTATGTCAAAGAGTGTTCTGCCTATGTTTTCATGTAGGAGTTTTATGGAATCCTGTATTACATTTATATCTTTAATTTATTTTATCTTTATTTTTTATGGTATTAAAGAGTATTCTAAATTTATTCTTTTGCATGTAAAATTCTTAAATTTACATTTATTCTTTACAAGCTAGTCAGTTTCCCAAGCATCACTTACTGAAGGGACTGTCTTTACTCTATTGTTGTGAATTAATTGACCATAGATGTGTGAGTTTATTTCTGGGCTTTCTATACTGTTCCATTCATCTACATGTCTGTTTTTGAGCTGGTACTATACTGCTTTGATTACCGTAGCTTTGTAGTATAATCTGAAGTCAGAGAGCCTGATTACCCTAGCCCCATTTTTCTTAAGATTACTGTGGCTATTTAGAGTCTATTTTTGTTTCTATAAATTAAAAAAAAAAAAAACACATTCCTTTAGTTCTCTTAAAAATACCATTTTCAATTTTATAGAGATTCACTGAATATGTAGATTGCCTTATGTAATATGGTAATTTTTAAACAATATTTATTCTTCTAATACAATAACACCTTTCCATCCATCTGTGTCATCTTCAGTTTCCTTCATCGGTTTCTTACTGTTTTCAGGTAGAGATCATTTGCCTATTTTTTTTCTTAATATTTCTATTTTATTGAAATATGGCTGACTTACAATGTTTCAGGTGCACTGCAAGATGATTTAGTTATACATATACACATATATTATTTTTCAGAATATTTCCTATTATCAGTTCAGTTCAGTTCAGTTCAGTTCAGTCATTCAGTCGTGTCCGACTCTGCAACCCCATGAACTGCAGCATGCCAGGCCTCCCTGTCCATCACCAACTCCAGGAGTTAACTCAAACTCACATCCGTTGAGTCGGTGATGCCATAGAACCATCTCATCCTCTGTCGTCCCCTTTTCCTACTGCCCCCAGTACCCACACCATCAGAGTCTTTTCCAATGAGTCAACTCTTTGCATGAGGTGGCCAAAGTACTGGAGTTTCAGCTTTAGCATCATTCCTTCCAAAGAACACCCTTCCTGTTATAGGTTATTATAATATATTGTCTATAGTTTCCTGTGCTATATAATAAACCTTTTTTGCTTGTTGCATATATATTTTTTAAACTAGAAATTTATCATTCACTTCTTACTAAATCAAACAAGTGGAATGACAATGTCATAAGTTTTTTAGTTAGGCAAAATTTTGTAAGTTTTCTAAAAAAGCTTGAGAAAGAATATAAAAAAAGAAGAAATGTAAAAATTGGAGAATGTAAACTAAATGACACAGGGGCACTGAATATGAAATAGAGAAGGTGAAACAAACTAGATAAAGTAAAAGATCATCTTATAGTCCAGTTGTTTTTAAACATGGCTGCTCATTAGAAACATACATGGAGTTTGGAGAAAAAAAAATACTTGGGTATTTGTATTTTTCAAAAAAAAATCAAGAGAATTTAAATATGCATCTGGATTTTAAAAGGTGATTACATGGTTTTCTATTAAATGGTAATTTTGGTGATGTAGGATTCTATTATTTTTTCTGTTGACCAATCAAGCTACAACGGTATTAAGTGAATAATAATTATATAATCACAATAGTAAGATATGTTTATCAGTTTCCAAGAATGAACTATTGATAAATGCAGCAACCTGGATGAATCATCAGATGATTATGCTGAGTAAAAAAGGCAAAGCAAGAAGGTTAAGAATTCTACAATTCTCTATTAGAAGTCTTGAAATTCAAAATTACATGAATGGAGAAGAGAGTAGCTGCTCTTAGTGGTTAAGAATGGGGGTGTGCACATCAGGAGATTCAGTTCAGTTCAGTTCAGTTGCTCAGTCTTGTCCAACTCTTTGTGAGGCAGGAGGTCTGGGTTGGTTATTAAAGGAAGGTATGAGAGATACTGTGGTGATGGAAATGTTCTGTATCTTGACTGTGTCAATGTGAATATCCTAGTTCTGTTATTGTTGTATAACTGTGTAAAATGGTGTAATTAGGAGAAATTGGGTAAAGCATATGAAAGAAATCTGAAGATTCTTATAAATATACAATTATTTCTATGAATTTAAAAATTTTTGTATTTCTATACACTAATAATGAAAAAATTGAAAATAAAATGAAAAAAAAATCATTTATAATGGCATCCCAAAATAGGAAAAACTTTAGGATACATTTAATAAAACACAGGCAAGGCCAACACACTGAGAATTCAAACTCTTTCTGGCCCAAACAAAGGTAGATCTTTGTCAGACTGTCAGTCTTCTGGATGTCACAGGAAGAAAGCAGAACTAATATGTCTGAAATCAGGATGATTTTTTCAGAGGATCTATCTTTGTGTAGTTTTCTTCTTGTAACTTACTCTCTTTCACACATGTCTAGTCTCCTTTTCAGCTGGCATTGCATTTTTCTCTCACTAGCATCTCACTTAAAGAATATTAGAGCACATTCTAAAACATAAAGTCCTGCCTTTATTTGGAAATACCATCTCTGCTGGCTTTAATCTTCTAAAATCATTACATCTCTGAGCATGAATTTCTACCCTTCCATTCAGCATGAAGTTTATATATCCTTTTCTGAGTCATGAATAATAGAAAAATAAAAACAAAATATCTTCTCTATCCTCTGGTTGTTTACACTATTAGGGATGTATTAATTCAAGAAGACCAAAAAATCACAATATGACTGATGCCTATCTATCCCAGGAAGCTTATGTGGAATTTAGGCAGGAAAGAAAAAATAAATCCTAAAAGTGGTACCTATTGCCCACTGGAAGCTGTCTCTGGCTTTGTGCATCCCATTTATTCAAGGAATCTCAGAGTAGCTTGATTTGTTCAGTGATATTATTTCACTTATCATTACTACAAAAAGCTAGTGGATGTGATGGAATTCCAGCTAAGCTATATAAAATCCTAAAAGATGATGCTGTTAATTGTTGCACTCAATGTACCAGAAAATTTTGAAAACTCAGCAGTGGCCACAAAACCAGAAAGTATCAGTTTTCATTCCAACCCCAAAGAAGGGCAGTGCCAAAGACTGTTCAGACTACTGGAAAATTGTGCTCATTTTGCAAGCAAGTAAGGTTATGCTCAAAGTCCTTGAAACTAGAGTTCAGCAATATGTGAACTGAGAACTCCCAAATGTACAAGCTGGGTTTCAGAGAGAAAACCTGGGTACAGGAACAAGAAATCAAATTGCCAACATTCGTTGGATCATAGAGGAGGCAAAGAAATTCCAGAAAAAAAAAATCTACTTCTGTTTCATTGACTATGCCAAAGCCTTTGACTATGTGGATCATAACAAACAATGGAAAATTCTTAAACAGGTAGGAATATCAGAACACCTTACCTGTCTTTTGAGAAACCTACATGTGGGTCAAGAAGAAACAGTTAGAACCTTACATGAAACAATGATTGGTTCAAAATTGGAAAAGGAGTATGACAATGATGATAGTGCCATGCTGTTTATTTAACTTATATACAGCGTGTGTGTTGTGTGCTTAGTCTCTCAGTTGTGTCCGACTCTTGCTACACCATAGACTGTAAGCTGCCAGGCTCCTGTGTCCATGGGATTTTCCAGGCAAGAATACTGGAGTGGGTTGCCATTTCCTTTTCCAGAGGATCTTACCGATCCAGGAATCGAACCCAGGTCTCCTACTTTGCAGGCAGATGCTTTACCTACTGAGCTACCACATCATGCAAAATGCTGAGCTGGATGAATCATAAGCTGGAATCAAGGTTTCAGGGAGAAATATCAATACCCTCAGATATGCAGATGATAGCACTCTATGGCAGAAAGCAAAGATGAACAAAAGAGCCTCTTGATGAAAGTGAAGGAGGAGAGTGAAAGAGCCAACTTAAAACTAAATATTAAAAAAAAAAAATCCCCAAAACTAAGATCATGACATTGGCCACATTTATTATTCAGTCACTAGATCATGTCTGACTCTTTGTAACCCCATGTACTGCAACACACCAGGCTTCCCTGTACTTCACCATCTCCCGGAGCTTGCTCAAGCTCATGTCCATTGAGTTGGTGATGCCATCCAACCATCTCATCCTGTTATCCCCTTCTCCTCCTGCCTTCAATCTTTTCCAGCATCAGGGTCTTTTTCCAATGAGTCAGCTCTTACTGATGGGTGGCCAAAGTATTGGAGTTTCAGCTTCAGTGTCAATCCTTCCAATGAATATTCAGGGTTGATTTCCTTTAGGATTGAATGGATCAATCTTGCGGCCCAAGGGACTCTCAAGAGTCCTCCCTGTGCAGTGTAGAGTCAATACAGAGGAAGCACGTCTGACCAGGCCCATGATACTGTTCTTAATATCCATTATTGTTTTTTTCTTTGTTTCCCAATGGACCCAAAAGATGCTAGAGAATAACCTCCACACAGTTTTCAAGAGTGCAATGCACCATTCTACATTCCCACCAATAATGCATGAGTTCTAATATCTTTACATCTTCACCAACACTTGTTATCTTTTGTTTTGTTTTTAATAATAATCATCCTAATAGATATGAGGTGATATCCAGTTGTAGTTTTGATCTACGTGATTAGAGATATTGAGCAAATTTTCATATACTTGGTGGCATTTTTTTCTTTTCTTTATTTATTTTTTTAGAAATATCTATTAAAGTCATTTGCTCATTTTTAATTAGATAATTTTAAATTCATTTTTATTCTTGCTACTGGGTTGTAGGAGATTTTTCTATACTTTGGATATTATCCTCTTATCAGAGAGATGGTTTGCAATATTTTCTCCTATTCCACAGTTTTTCACTTTATTTGATCACTTTCTTTGTTGTATAGAAGCTTTTATGTTGGTATAGTCTCACTTGTCTTTTTTTGGATTTATTTCATGTGTATTCAGCATCAAATCCAAAAAAATAAATTGCCAAGGATGATGCTAAGGTGCTTTTCTCCTACTTTTTTTGAGGATTTTTACAGTTTCAATTTTTAAGTTTTAAATCTTTAATCCATTTTGAGTTCTTTTATGTATATGCTGTATTTCATTCTTTGCATGTGGATATCTAGTACTCCCAACGTCATTTATTGAGAGTGTATCCTTTGTGTGTCCTTGATATCCTTATTGAAAATCAATATGTTTAGGTTTTTTCTAGTTTCTCTAGTCTTTTCCACTGGTCTATCTCTCTGTCTTTATGCAAGGACCATGCTGTTTTAATTACTGAGACTTTGCAATAAATTTCAAAATTAGAAAGTGTGATACCTGTAACATTGCTGTTTATTTCAAGTTTGCTTGGATTTTCAGGATCTTTTGTGTTTCTATGTGAATTTTGTGGGTTATTTGTTTCTGTAAAAATGTCTGAAATTTTGATAGAAAATGTAGACTGCATCAAATTTGTAATATGATATTGAGTAATTTGTCTTTCAGTGGTATGTACATTTTATCAATATTAATCATTCTTACCTATAAATATAGTATGTCTTTCTGTGTATATGATTTTTATTTAATTTAGTTCATCAGTATCTTACAGTTTTAGGTGTACAAGTCTTTCACTCTCTTGTTTAGGCCTATTCCTAAATATTTTTTGATGCTATTGTAAATGGTGTTGCTTTATTATTTTCTTTTTCAGATAGTTCATTGTTAGCATATAGGATTACTATATGAGCCAACAATCTCACTTCTGGATTTATATCCAAAATAATTGAAATCAGTGTCTGACAAAGATGTCTGCATTCCCAGCTTTATCACAGTGCTATTCACAATAGCCAAGATATGGGAACAACCCAAAGGTCAATTTACAGATGAAGGAATAAGTAAAATGTGGTATATACACACAATGAAATATTGTGTGTGTGTGCGTGTGTGTGTGTGTGTGTGTGTGTGTGTGATCTGCTGTGTCCAACTCTTTGTGGCCTCATGGACTGTAGCCCTCCAGTCTCCTCTGTCCATGGAATTTTCTAGGAAAGAATGCTGTAATGGATCTTTCTGACCCAGGCATCAAACTCACATCTTTTGCATCTCCTGCATTAGCAGGTGTGTTATTTACCACTATGCCACTGTGGAAGGAACAAGGAAAATAACACAAGTTTCTGAAAACACTAAATTACATCAAATTTCCTATGCGGGGAAAGAAAGAACAACCTCTACTACTCTGAGGGCTCCCCTGATAGCTCAGTTGGTAAAGAAGCCACCTGCAGTGCAGGAGACCTCAGTTCAATTCCTGTGTTGGGAGATCCACTGGAGAAGGGATAGGCTACCCACTCCAGTCTTCTTGGACTTCCCTTGTGACTCAGCTGGTAACAAATCCACCTGCAATGCGGGAGGCCTGAGTTTGATCCCTGGGTTGGGAAGATCTCCTGGAGAAGAGAAAGGCTACTAACTCCAGTATTCTTGCCTGGATAATTCCATGGACTTCCAAAGAGTCGGACATGACTGAGCTTTTCTTCTTTTCCCCTCTACCACCACCGTAAATAAAACAATAAAAACATAAAGAGTCCTTAAAATAAATATTAAAGAGATATTATTGTTTTATTCATTAACCAATTGTTCTTAATGAGCAATAAATAATTAATAAATGATCAAATTATATGCGTATTTAGACTCCAAATGCATATTCATGTGCACACACATGCACACACAGAGTGAAATGTGAATATTATGAAGCTTGTTAGTCATTAAAGAAAAGATTCCAAATTATAAGCCTTAAGTTAATTAAAAATGTTTATTTTTCAAAGCAAAATTAGTGTATGTGATAATGTGTGATTCTTATGTCTTGTAGCAGCATGATCTGATAATGCGCAACACAGATTGGTGGCGACTTATCCATTCCATTTGGAAAGCAGCTGGTATTATAATAAAGTGCCATAAACATCTTTTCACTCCTCACAGATGCTACCTTATAGAGTTTATCTTAGAATGAAATCAGTCAAAAGTGAGGAAAATACCAAATACATGCTCAGACTTTCAATGTAACATCTTTTAAAATAAACCTGAAGAGTTGGAAGCAACCTCCATTACTAACAACAAGGTAAGTAAATAATTGAAAAATGTTCTTTTTTACCCACATAGATCCATACGTGGTCTAAAATAATGATTGTTAGGGCCCTTTAAGCAGTTAGGAAAGGGCTTGTCAAATCATTGCTAGGTGAAAATCAGAATATAAATTATACATAGTTATCATTTCAACTGTTCAAGAAACATTTATTCATATGCAAAGAGAACTAGTCAGGCACACAAATAATATTATAGTGTACTATGAGTGTGGCTTTGAAATTCACTTGATGGGAAAAGATAGAATAATGGGAGGGATTGGGAAGAGAGGAAACAATCAGTCTTTAAGCAATGAGTAGAGTGGAAACTGTTGCCAGGGAGACCGGTTACTAGGATCCTGAAATAGCTTAAATGAGAGTTGATGAAATTCTAAACCGAGGCAAAGGCTGAGGGGGTAAATGAAAAGGAAATACCAGCAGGGAGAGGAAAGTGTGGAGGGGCAACATAGGGGACTAAGAGGTATGAATTATTATGTATAAAATTAGCTACAAGGATATACTATACAACATGGGGAATTACAGTCAACATTTTATAATAACTATAAATGAAGTATAACCTTTAAAAATTGTGAATCACTCTATTGTACACCTGTAACATACAATATTGTACCTTGACTATACATCAATTAAAAGAAAAAAAATTCTTCTCAAAAAAAAAAAAAAAAAAAAAAAGAAAAGGAAATATTGAGTTTAGTATTTTTTAAAAGAAAAAAAAAAACATATCAGAAAGGAAAAAGTATTCTTTTCCTTCAAAAAAAAAAAAAAAAAGAAAAGTTTCATGTGTATTCCACTAAAATATGTTGAAAACATAGTATTGTTTGTCAGTTACTTATTAATATGTGCCAGGTAATTAACTTTTGTCCTTTTTTAAAATGTCATTTTATGTAGTTGTTTCTATCTGCATCCTGATTTTGAAGAGGAGATGACTAAGATGGGGAATATTTTCTAATATCATATTCCCTGTGAATGGGATCCCTAGAATTCCTACCACACATCAGACCCAAACTTAGATGCTGAACTCCATTCCTAGCGCCTGAACAATGGGTAGAAGGATATACAGACCTGAACAAATCCTAAAACTCACTGTTTTTCTCTCTGAATCTCTTTCTTTCTTTCTTTGGTGTAATTGAATTTCTAGAATCCTTCACCCAATTCAAGCTACTTATTTTGGATATTAGGTTCTGTAGCACTTCCCTCTCTGTGGAAGGTGAACAGCTAAAAGGCATTCAAAGATGAAAGCTTCTGAGTTGCTTCCCAGTTTAAGTGAAAAAGAGAATGGAAGCCAGGATTTCACCCTTCAAATATTTGTTGGGGATGGGTGAGGAGAGCTGAGAGCAGGAGGAGGTAGTGTGTGTGTGTGTGTGTGTGTGTGTGTGTGTGTCTGTGTCTGTATGTCTGTGTGTGTGTGTCCTCAATCATGCCCGACTCTTTGTGACCCTACGGAATGTAGCCCACCAGGTTCCTCTGTCCATGGGATTCTCCAGGCAAGAACACTGGAGAGGGTTGCCATCTCTTTCTTCAGGGGCTCTTCCAACCAGGGGATTGAACTCGCGTCTTCTGTGTCTTCTGCATTGGCAGGCAGATTCTTTACCAATGAGCCCCCTGGGATGTGTGAGGAGAGTTTACAAGTGGGAGGAGGTTAGTTAGTTAGTTAGTCAGTTAGTTCGGTCGCTCAGTCGTGTCCGACTCTTTGCGACCCCATGAATCGCAGCACGCCAGGCCTCCTTGTCCATCATCAACTCCCGGAGTTCACTCAGACTCACGTCCATCGAGTCAGTGATGCCATCCAGCCATCTCATCCTGTCGTCCCTTCTCCTCCTGCCCACAATCCCTCCAGCATCAGAGTCTTTCCCAATGAGTCAACTCTACCCATGAGGTGGCCAAAGTACTGGAGTTTCAGCTTCAGCATCATTCCTTCCAAAGAAATCCCAGGGTTGATCTCCTTCAGAATGGACTGGTTGGATTTCCTTGCAGTCCAAGGGACTCTCAAGAGTCTTCTTCAACACCACAGTTCAAATCATCAATTCTTTGGCGCTCAGCTTTCTTTACAGTTCAACTCTCACATCCATACATGACCACTGGAAAAACCATAGCCTTGACTAGATGGACATTTGTTGGCAAAGTAATGTCTCTGCTCTTCAATATGCTACCTAGGTTGATCATAACTTTCCTTCCTATGAGTAAGCACATTTTAATTTCATGGCTGCAGTCACCATCTGGAGTGATTTTGGAGCCCCCAAAAATAAAGTCTGACACTGTTTCCACTGTTTCGCCATCTATTTCCCATGAAGTGATGGGACCAGATGATCTTCATTTTCTGAATGGTGAGCTTTAAGCCAACTTTTTCACTCTCTGCTTTCACTGTCATCAAGAGGCTTTTTAGCTCCTCTTCACTTTCTGCCTTAAGGGTGGTGTTATCTGCATATCTGAGGTTATTGATATTTCTCCTGGCAAACTTGATTCCAGTTTATGCTTTACCCAGCCCAGTGTTTCTCATGATGTATTCTGCATAGAAGTTAAATAAGCAGGGTGACAATATACAGCCTTGATGTACTCCTTTCCCAATTTATTTCCTGATACTATTCAGAGTTATAGATAAATAAATGTATATACTATTCGTATAAAGATGAACTGAAACCCAGTGAGCTGATTTGCTCCATTGTGTGGGCTCTCCTACATAATGACAAACTCAATAGCACTATCTTGGTCTCCACCAAGATGACACCACTGTTATGACAGAAAATGAAGAGGAATTAAGGAGCCCCTTGATGAAAGTTAAAGAGGAGAGTGAAAAAGCTGGCTTAAAACTCAACATTAAAAAAAACTAAGATCATGGCATCCTTGTCCATCATTTCATGACAAACAGATGAGTAAACAATGGAAACAGTGACAGACTTTATTTTCTTCGGTTCCAAAATCACTGCAGATGGTGACTGAAGCCATGAAATTAAAAGATGCTTGCTCCTTGGAAGAAAAGCTATAACCAACTTAGACAGCTTACTAAAAATCAGGAACATTACTTTGCCAAAAAGGTCCATCTAGTCAAAGCTATTGGAGAAGATGATGGCACCTCACTCCAGTACTCTTGCCTGGAAAATCCCATGGATGGAGGAGCTTGGTAGGCTACAGTCCATGAGGTCGCTAAGAGTCGGACACGACTGAGCGACTTCACTTTCACTTTTCACTTTCATGCATTGGAGAAGGAAATGGCAACCCACTCCAGTGTTCTTGCCTAGAGAATCCTAGGGATGGGGGAGCCTGGTGGGAGACCATCTATGGGATCGCGCAGAGTCGGACATGACTGAAGAGACTTAGCAGCAGCAGCAACAGTCAAAGCTATGGTTTTTCTAGTAGTTATGTGTGGATGTGAGAGTTGGACTGTAAAGAAAGCTGAGTGCTGAAGAATCGATGCTTTTGTACTATGGTGTTGGAGAAGACTCTTGAGAGTCCCTTGGACTGTAAGGAGATCCTACCAGTCAATCCTAAAGGAAACCAGTCCTGAATATTCATTGAATGTGTTGATGTGGAAGCTGAAACTGCAATACTTTGGCCACCTGATGCAAAGAACTGACTCATTTGAAAAGACCCTGATGCTGGGGAAGATTGAAGTCAGGAGGAGAAGAGGATGACAGAGGATGAGATGTTTAGATGGCATCACCGACTCAATGGACATGAGTTTGAGTAATCTCTGGGAGTTGGTGATGGGGAGGGAGGCCTGGTGTGCTGCAGTCCATGGGGTTACAAAGAGTCAGACACAGCTGAGCGACTGACTGAACTGCACTGATCTTGGTCTCTATATGCACCCAGGACCTCACCTCTTTCCTAGAACTGATCATCTTGTCACTGATTCCCTGCAGGTGTCTGTTCTTGAATCTTTTGAGTATATGTGACATTAACATGGCCCTTTCCTCTGACACTCATATGACACTAACCAGGGTCCTTTACTATGGTAATGACCTTTAAGTTTGGCATACTGTTCAAAGTGTACATCACTGCCTGAACTCTTTATCCAAGCTGACAATGCAGCCTCTGTGTGTGTGTGTGTGTGTGTGTGTGTGTGTGTGTGTGTGTGTTAGTCACTTAGTTGTGTCTGACTCTGCAACCCCATGAACTGTAGCCAGTCAGGTTCCACTGTCCATGGGATCTTTCAGGCAAGAATACTGGAGTGGATTGCAATTACCTTCTCCAGGGGATTTTCTCAACCCAGGGATTGAACCCAGGTCTTCTGCATTGAAGAAGTCATCACCTGAGGCACCAGGGAAACCCAATGTAGCCTAGAAAAGGGCAATTATATGTGAAGTAGTATAATAAATTACAAAAGGCTGACAATATATAAACAATGTTTTATGTTAGAAATAATGATAAAGTTAATAGGCAAAATTTTTAAATGAGGAACTTCTGCTGCTGCTGCTGCTGCTGCTGCTAAGTCGCTTCAGTCGTGCCCAACTCTGTGCGACCCCATAGATGGCAGCCCACCAGGCTCCCCCATCCCTGGGATTCTACAGACAAGAAGACTGGAGTGGGTTGCCATTTCCTTCTCCAATGCATAAAAGTGAAAAGTGAAAATGAAGTCACTCAGTCATGTCCAACCCTTAGCGCCCCATGGACTGTAGCAAACCAGTCTCATCCATCCATGGGATTCTCCAGGCAAGAGTACTGGAGTGGGTTGCCATTGTCTTCTCCAAATGAGGGACTATTGACCCCATAATGCTCAAAATTCTCCAAGCCAGGCTTCAGCAATATGTGAACCGTGAACTTCCAGATGTTCAAGCTGGTTTTAGAAAAGGCAGAGGAACCAGAGATCAAATTGCCAACATACACTGGATGATGGAAAAAGCAAAAGAGTTCCAGAAAAACATCTATTTCTGCTTTATTGACTATGCCAAAGCCTTTGACTGTGTGGATCACGATAAACTGTGGAAAATTCTGAAAGTGATGGGAATACCAGACCACCTGACCTGCCTCTTGGGAAATCTGTATGCAGGTCAGGAAGCAACAGCTAGAACTGGACATGGAACAACAGACTGGTTTGAATACACCAAAGCTGTATATTGTCACCCTGCTTATTTAACTTCTATGCGGAATACATCATGAGAAATGTTGGGCTGGAAGAAGCACAAGCTGGAATCAAGATTTCCGTGAGAAATATCAATAACCTCAGCTATGCAGATGACACCACCCTTATGGCAGAAAGTGAAGAGGAACTAAAAAGTCTCTTGATGAGAGTGAAAGAGGAGAGTGAAAATGTTGGCTTAAAGCTCAACATTCAGAAAACTAAGATCATGGATTATGATCCCTTCACTTCATGGGAAATAGATGGTGAAACAGTGGAAACAGTGTCAGACTTTATTTTTCTGGGCTCCAAAATCACTGCAGATGGTGATTGCAGCCCTGAAATTAAAAGGCATTTATTCCTTGGAAGGAAAGTTATGACCAACCTAGACAGCGTGTTTAAAAGCAGAGACATTACTTTGCCAACAAAGGTTCGTCTAGTCAAGGCTATGGTTTTTCCAGTTGTCATGTTTGGATGTGAGAGTTGGACTGTGAAGAAAGCTGAGCACCAAAGAATTGATACTTTTGAACTGTGGTGTTGGAGAAGACTCTTTGAGTCCCTTGGACTGCAAGGAGATCCAACCAGCCCATTCTAAAGGAGATCAGTCCTGGATGTTCTTTGGAAGGAATGATGCTAAAGCTGAAACTCCAATACTTTGGCCACCTCATGCAGAGAGTTGACTCATTGCAGAAGACTCTGATGCTGGAGGGATTGTAGGCAGGAGAAGAAGGGGATGACCGAGGATGAGATGGCTGGATCGCATCACCAACTCGATGGACGTGAGTTTGAGTGAACTCCTGGAGTTAGTGATGGGCAGGGAGGCCTGGCGTGCTGCGATTCGTGGGGTCACAAAGAGTCGGACACACCTGAGCATCTGAATTTAGCTGAACTGTTTGACACCATACATGTTCAACATGCGGTTGCCATCTCAACCCTATCAATAAACAAAAGAGAAACAAAGGGAAGAAACACCCTTTTTAAAAGTAGTACAAAGAGACAAAGATAATTCAGAGAGATTCTAGACATTATCAGATCGTCAGCCTCATTAGTTGTAAAATACACTTATTAAGAAATATGTGACAAATGTAATATAATATTCTTTATATATCCATTCCATTTCTTGGAATACATAGATTAATCATTCTAAAATAAGAATGTATATTTGTGGCAATTAATGGTAGAAAAAATTCAGAAAACATCCTTAATAGTTATGCATAAGATATATTTTAAATAAATGATGCCTAGTTAGCAGTGCATAAGATATTAATATGGAGATACACTTTCAGTATAAAAAGTGGTATGAGATACATAAATATATTATCCTACTATTTTCTCAGTATACACATGTGAAGCACTACAAGCAATATATAAACTAAATTATGATTATAAAGGGGCTTTCCTGATAGCTCTGTTATTAAAGAATCTGTTTGCAATGCAGGAGACCCTGATTCAATTCCTGGGTTGGAAGGATCCCCTGGAGAAGGGAAAGGCTAACCACTCCAGTATTCTGGCCTGGAGAATTCCATAGACTGTACAGTCCATGGACTCAAAAAGAGTCATACATGACTGAGCAACTTCCATTCATTCATTCATTCATTCATGGTTATAAAAAGTGAAATTGATTTACCGGAGTATTTTCTATGTACATCCTTCTGTGTTTTCTTAATTAACATCTTTAAATTCATAACTGTAATTCAATATTTTTCATGAGTAAAGAAAATTAAACACTTAAAATGAGAAAACACAGAAGCAATTCACAACCAATATATAAACAATAAATATAAGAAAATGTTTGAACTTCCAGAGAATTACACAAATTCAGCATCTCAAAGTGACAGCCATTTCCGCATTATACAACAGTCAAGATTTTTTTAAATGTACTGAAAAGTTGATAAGACAACATATATTTTACATCTCTAAGAATCAATTAGGCAAATCCTAGAAATTACATAAAAAATCCCATGCCTTCTTTTCCTGAGAAATTTCACATTCTGGAATCAGTATGAAGAAAACAATGAGTTTAGACAACAATTTTTAACAAAAATGTTTGTGTTTCTTACCACTTAAAAATTAACAATGGGTCAATAAGCAGTATATAAACTAGTTAAGTGATGCTTTCATAAAATGTTTTGAGTCACTGAAGTCTAGCAATCTAGACAGCATCAGAATGTAGTGTATTAAACAAGACATAAAAGTGGACAACACTTGTTAGAATTACACAAAGTAGGCAAGATAGAAAGAGTCAACTTCATTATTGCTACTTTAAGGTTTACAGGTGGGATCAAGATTCTTTTCTAACATGAACAACTTACTCAAGAACCCCTTGCTCTATGATTCAGAGATATCGGTTAACGTGTGTCCCTTCCATTCACATAAACCCTAAACTAGACACTAGTATTACATACAAAATAAGACATTTCAGAGAAATCAGAGAAAATAAATGGCATTTGGAAACCTCAGTTCAGAAAGAGGAGAAAGATTCAACTACTGCCCACTGATAGCACTATTTCAGAACTAAAGAGTTTAAAGTAAAATCTTATATAACTACTACTTGTCCATAAAATTACTGTATTTATATGAAAAAGGCAAACAAAAAGCAAGCTAGCTATTCTGCAAACAAAGTTACCTCTGAGGTCTTCATTCATCATTTTGTTTCTGAGTGTCAGTAATCCACAAGAGGCTAGTGGTAACGCACGTGGTAGTGGAATTTCCAGACTTTATTTGATTAATTCTGACCTAAAGTCCATAAAATGACTTACACTCAGCAGAATAAAATGTAGAAAATATTGTTGAAAAATCCAGTTTCTCTGAATAAAAATATGTCGTGAGAGGGAGCAGTACTGATGAGTGAATGGTACAATTCTTTGATTGGCTTTTAACTCTAAAACACACTGTGATCTAAAGCCACTAGATTTGGACTCCAGCTGGAAAATAAACCCAAATTAAGAACAATAGGGCATTTGCCTTTTCAGAAGCCTTCAAGAATTTTCAAGAATCAAAAATGATGGTAAATTTATTAACATTGCTTCTTCATTTTGACAAAAATAGTGGGATAGAAGTAAGTAAAACATAGATTTTTCTGTGGGGTTTCAGCTTATAAATGAACTAAAAGTGTTTGCCTGATAAAAAAGCAAAAAAATTTATGTCTCAAGCTGCAAATCCATGTGCAGAAACTACTCAGGGAACATCATCTGAAAAGATTAGAATTAACAGAGTATAAAACCTAGTATGGAATGAGAGTAAACCTACCACAATTCATGGAGCATTGGAAAGAATGCATGGAAAGTTTTTCTTCAGTTGTAGAGGCCAATTAGATCTAGACTGGGTGTGCTGATCTGATCTACCCTAACCCTTATAAAATTAAATAGAGACAATCCCTGACTTATGATGATTAGACGTAAAATGTTTTGACTTTACAATGATGCATAAGCAACATACATTAAGTAGAAACAGTACTTAAATTTTGAATGATCGTTTCCTGGGCTAGGAATAAGTGGTACAGTATATGTTCATGATGTTGGACAGTCATGTGCTTACAAAGGTAAATAATTGATACACTCACCATCATTCTGTGTACCCATGCAACCATTCTGTTTTTCATTTTAAGTATGGTTTTAGTAAATCACATGAGATACTTAAAACTTTATTATAAAATACTTTTTGTGCAAGATGATTTTTGTCCAACTGTAGGCTAATTTAAGTGGTCTGAGCACTTTTAATGTAAGCTTGGTTAAGCTATGACGTTTGGTAGTCTGGGTGTACTGAATGCATTATCAATATATGATATATTTAATTTATGATGAGTTTATTAAGACACAACCCTAATCTAAGTGAAGGATAATTTGTAACTAAAATGAATCCCAGAATATCTGAGTCTTTTCTGATTCCCTTCCCATTTATGTCACCACAGAACATTGAATAGAGTTCTCAGTGCTATACAGTAGGTTTTAATCAGTTATCTATATTATACACATTAGTGTATATATGTCAGTCACAGTCTCCCAATTCTTCCCACCCTCCCATCTCTCTTTAATATGCATAGGTTTGTACTTTACATCTATCTCTAATCCTGCTTCGCAAATATGTCCATCATTGTAAATTCCACAAATAAGCAATATTATATGATATTTGTTTTTCTCTTTCAGATTTACGTCACTCTGGATGATAGTATCTAGGTTAATCCACATCTCTGCAAATGGCACAACTTATTTTTATGGCTGAGTAGTATTTCATTGTACCACATCTTCATCCATTATTCTGTTGATGGACATTGAGGTTGATTTTTTCAGGTTGGTTTATTTCTCTTCCTTGTTTCTTGTCTTGTCATAAGAAAGATTTGAAATGATAAACTAATTACAGCTCAAGCTGGATTTCCAGCTCTTGTCTTGTCATGGCATGTGTTTGAAACAACAGACTGGTTACAGCTCAGCTAACAGCTCAAGCAGACAGATCTTTTATTAAACAGACAGAGGATAGTACACTCCTGAGATGTGTGAGTAAGCCAGCACCGAAGGAGAGGCACTGGTCCTTCTTGGGTTCTCTATGTATATTCCCTATCCCCTCCTCTTGGTTCTGCCTTGTGCAAAATAAGGCTTTGTACCCACCACCAGTCAGAAAAGAGAATGTGAATGGCTATATGTTCAAGGCCTATTGACTGTTGCAGATTATATAACCAGATGTGTTGCATGTCTTTCCCATGATTTAGTCTGTTATAATTAGATGTATGTATGTATGTATAAAATTTATGAACCCTAAAAGAGAGTTCCAGAAAAAATCTATTTCTGCTTTATTGACTATGCCAAAGCCTTTGACTGTGTGGATCACAATAAATTGTGGGAAATTCTGAAAGAGATGGGAATACCAGACCACCTGACCTGCCTCTTGAGAAACCGATATGCAGGTCAGGAAGCAACAGCTAGAACTGGACATGGAACGACAGACTGGTTTCAAATAGGACAAGGAGTACATCAAGGCTGTACACTGTCACCCTGCTTATTTAACTTCTATGCAGAGTACATCATGAGAAATGTTGGGCTGGAAGAAGCACAAGCTGGAATCAAGATTTCTGTGAGAAATATCAATAACCTCAGCTATGCAGATGATACCACCCTTATGGCAAAAAGTGAAGAGGAACTAAAAAGCCTCTTGATGAGAGTGAAAGAGGAGAGTGAAAAAGTTGGCTTAAAGCTCAACATTCAGAAAACTAAGATCATGGCGTCTGGTCCCATCACTTCATGGGAAATAGATGGGGAGACAGTGGAAACAGTGTCAGATTTTATTTTGGGGGGCTCCAAAATCACTGCAGATGGTGACTGCAGCCATGAAATTAAAAGACGCTTACTCCTTGGAAGGAAAGTTATGACCAACCTAGATAGCATATTCAAAAGCAGAGACATTACTTTGCCAACAAAGGTCCATCTAGTCAAGGCTATGGTGTTTCCAGTAGTCATGTTTGGATGTGAGAGTTGGACTGTGAAGAAAGCTGAGTGCCGAAGAATTGATGCTTTTGAACTGTGGTGTTGGAGAAGACTCTTGAGAGTCCCTTGTACTGTAAGGAGATCCAACCAGTCCATTCTAAAGGAGATCAGTCCTGGGTGTTCTTTGGAAGGAATGATGCTAAAGCTGAAACTCCAGTACTTTGGCCACCTCAGAGAAAAATTGACTCATTGGAAAAGACTTTGATGCTGGGAGGGATTGTGGGCAGGAGGAGAAGGGGACGACAAAGGATGAGATGTCTGGATGGCATCACTGACTCGATGGGCGTGAGTTTGAGTGAACTCAGGGAGTTGGTGACGGACAGGGAGGCCTGGCGTGCTGCAATTCATGGGGTCGCAAAGATTCGGACACGACTGAGCGACTGAACTGAACTGAACTGAACTGGACTGAATGGGCTCCTAGGTTACTTGGGATACAGCTGAGCATTGAGAAGTCCCTGTGGTTAATTTGTATTCACTTGGTCCTAGGGCACAGGTGCAGCAGTTGGAAAAGTCTCTGGCTCTTTTTGTAGCATATCTGTGAGCTCTCTTGGGAATGTTTGATGTGGAATTTAGAGATCAGCTTGTATCCTTTTCAACTGGGCCAACCCTCTTGCTCCTGCCTATCTCCCTACTAACATTTCCATGTCCTTGCTATTATTGTAAATAGTGCTGCAATTAACATTGGGGTACATGTATATTTTTGAATTATGTTTTTGTCCAGGTATATGCCCAGGGTAAGTTGTTAGGCTTTATGATAGTTATATTTTTAAATTTTTAAGGAACTTTCATACTGTATTCCCCAGTTGCTGTATCAATTTAGATTCCCACTAAGAGTATAGGAGGTTTCCCTTTTCTCTACACCTCCCTAGCATTTATTGTTTGTAGATTTTAAAAAATTTTTATTGAAATATAATTGCTTCACAATGTTGTGCAAATTTCAACTGTACAATGAAGTGAATTAGCTATATACATATGCCTTCCCTCATGCCTTCCCTCCCAACACCCCTCCCACCACATCCCACCCATCTATGTCACCAAAGAACATCAATCTGAGCTTCCTACACTTTATACCAGGTTCCCATTAGCCATCTATTTTACATGTGATAGTGTATTTATGTCGACCCTAATCTCTCAGTTCATACTGCTTTCCTTTACCCCTCTGTGTTCACGTGTCTGCTCTCTGAGTCTTGTCTCTGTTCCTGCCATGGATATAGGCTCATCTGTACCATTTTCCTAGCTTCCACATGTTTTTCTCAGTTCACAGCATTTATCTTTCTTTTTCTGACTTACTTTACTCTGAATGACAGACTCTAGGTGCATCCATGTCTCTAGAGAAGAGCCTTATTAATTCCTTTTAGTGGCTGAGTAATATCCCATTGTATGTGTGTACCATACATTCCTTATATGTTCCATCTCTCTTTGGACTTTTAGGTTGTTTCTATGTCCTGCCTATTGTATATAGTGCTGCAATGAATATTGGGGTACATGTGTCTTTTGAATTATGATATTCTCAGGATACATGCCCAGGAGAATCAGACATGGAACTGCACATGGAACAACAGACTGGTTCCAAGTTGGGAAAGGAGTATGTGAAGGCTGTATATTGTCACCCTGCTTATTTAACTTATAGGTAGAGTACATCATGCAAATGCTGGGGTGGATGAAGCACAAGCTGGAATCAAATTTGCTGGGATAAATATCAATAACCTCAGAAATGCAGATGACACCAACCTTATGGCAGAAAGTGAAGAGGAACTCTTGATAACTTGAAAGAGGAGAGTGAAAAAGTTGACTTAATCAACATTTAAAAAACCTAAAATCATGGTATCTGGTCCCTTTTACTTCATGGCAAATAGATAGGGAACAATGGAAACAATGACAAACTTTTTTTTCTTGGGCTCCAAAATCACTGCAGATGGTGACTGCAGCCATCAAATTAAAGGACACTTGCTCCTTAGAAGAAAAGCTATGATCAACCTAGACAGCATATTAAAAAGCAGAGACATTACTTACCTGGCAAAGGTCCATCTAGTCAAAGTTATGGATTTTCCTGTAGACATACGGATGTGAGAGTTGGACCATAAAGAAAACTGAGTGCCAAAAAAATGTATGCTTTTGAATTGAGGTGTTGGAGAAGACTCTTGAGAGTCCCCTGAACAGCAAGGAGATAAAACCAATTAATCCTAAAGGAAATCAGTCCTGAATATTCATTGGAAGGGCAGATGCTGAAGCTCCAATACTTTGGCCACCTGATGCAAAGAACCGACCCATTGGAAAAGACCCTGATGCTAGGAAAGATTGAAGGCAGGAGGAGAAGCGGATGGCAGAGGATAAGATGGTTAAATGGCATCACTGACTCAATGGACATGAGTTTGAGCAAGCTCTGGGAGTTGTGTGCTGCAGCCCATGGGGTCACAGATTTGGACATGACTGAGTTACTGAAGTGAACTGAGCTTATGCCCAGGAGTGGGATTGCTGGCTCATATGGTAGTTTTTAAGGAATCTCCATAGTATTCTCCACAGTGGCTGTATCAATTTACATTCCCATCAACAGTGCAAGAGGGTTCCTTTTCCTCTTCACCCTCTCCAGCATTAACTGTTTGCAGTTTATTTGATGATAGCCATTTCTGACTGGTGTGTGGAGTTACCTCATTATTGTTTTGATTTACATTCCTCAAACAATTAGTGATGTTCAGCATTTTTCCGTGTGTCTCTTGGCAATCTGTATGTCTTCCTTAGAGAGATGTCTGTTTAGTTCTTCCACCTATTTGTTGAGTGCATTTCTTGTTTGTTTGCTTGTTTTAAACATTGAGCTCCATGAGCTCTTTGCATATTTTGGAGATTAATGGTTTTTTTGATGCTTCACTGGTAAATATTTTCTCCCATCCTGAGCATTGTCTTGTTTATGGCTTCTATTGGTGTGGAAAAGCTTTTAAGTTTAATGAAAGCTCAACACTCAGAAAATGAAGATCATGGCATCTGGTCCCATCACTTCATGTGAAATAGATGGGGAAAGAGTGGAAACGGTGTCAGACTTTGTTTTTTTTGGGCTCCAAAATCACTGCAGATGTTGATTGCAGCCATGAAATAAAAAGACGCTTACTCCTTGGAAAAGTTATGACCAACCTAGATAGCATATTCAAAAACAGAGACATTATTTTGCTGACTAAGGTCCGTCTAGTCAAGGCTATGGTTTTTCCTGTGGTCACGTATGGATGTGAGAGTTGGACTGTGAAGAAGGCTGGGCGCCGAAGAATTGATGCTTTTGAACTGTGGTGTTGGAGAAGACTCTTGAGGGTCCCTTGGACTGCAAGGAGATCCAATCAATCCATTCTGAGGAGATCAGCCCTGGGATTTCTTTGGAAGGAATGATGCTAAAGCTGAAACTCCAGTACTTTGGCTATCACATGCCAAGAGTTGACTCATTGGAAAAAACTCTGATGCTGGAAGGGATTGGGGGCAGGAGGAGAAGGGGACGACAGAGGATGAGATGGCTGGATGGCATCACTGACTCGATGGGCGTGAGTCTGAGAGAACTCCGGGAGTTGGTGATGGACAGGGAGGCCTGGCGTGCTGTGATTCATAGGGTCGCAAAGAGTCGGACACGACTGAGTGACTTAGCTGAACTGAACTGAGGTTACATTTATTATTTTTTTATCTTTATTTTCATTACTCTAAGAGGTAGTTCAAGAAAAAGATCTTGCTGTGGTTTGTGTCAAAAAGTGTTTTCATTAGGTTTTGCTCTAAGAGTTTTATAATATTCAGACTAATGTTAGATTTGGCATGCTGCAGTCAATGAGGTTGCAAAGAGATGGACATGACTGAGCGGCTGAACTGAATGTTAGGTCTTTAATCCGTTTCGTGTTTATTTTTGTGTATGTTATTATGTAGTGTTCTAATTTCAGTCTTTTACATGTGGCTGTACAGATTTTTCAGCACTACTTTTTGAAGATGCTCTCTTTTCTCTGTTATACATTCTTGCTTCCTTTGTCATAGATTAGGTGACCATAGGTGCGTGAATTTATTTCTGGGCTTTCTTATATTTTGCCATTGTTGTAGATTTCTTTTTTTTTGTGCCAGTACTATACTACTGCGTGGATCACAATAAACTGGAAAATTCGGAAAGAGATGAGAATACCAGACCACCTGACCTGCTTCTTGAGAAATCTGTATGCAGGTCGGGAAGCAACAGTTAGAACTGGACATGGAACAGTTCCAAATAGGAAAAGGAGTACATCAAGGCAGTACATTGTCACCTTGCTTATTTAACTTATATGCAGAGTACATCATGAGAAACGTTGGACTGGAAGAAACACAAGCTGGAATCAAGATTGCTGGGAGAAATATCAATAACCTCAGCTATGCACATGCCACCACCCTTATGGCAGAAAGTGAAGAGGAACTATAAAGCCTCTTGATGAGAGTGAAAGAGGAGAGTGAAAATGTTGGCTTAAAGCTCAATATTCAGAAAACGAAGATTATGGCATCTGGTCCCATCACTTCATGGGAAACAGACGGGAAAAGAGTGAAAACAGTGTCAGACTTTATTTTGGGGGGCTCCAAAATCACTGCAGATGGTGACTGCAGCCATGAAATTAAAAGATGCTTACTCCTTGGAAGAAAAGTTATGACCAACCTAGATAGCATATTCAAAACCAGAGACATTACTTTGCCGACTAAGGTCTGTCTAGTCAAGGCTATGGTTTTTCCTGTGGTCACGTATGGATGTGAGAGTTGGACTGTGAAGAAGGCTGAGTGCTGAAGAATTTATGCTTTTGAACTGTGATGTTGGAGAAGATTCTTGAGAGTCCCTTGGACTGCAAGGAGATCCAACCAGTCCATTCTGAAGGAGATCAGCCCTGGGTGTTCTTTGGAAAGAATGATGCTAAAGCTGAAACTCCAGTACTTTGGCCACCTCATGCGAAGAGTTGACTCATTGGATAAGTCTTTGATGCTGGGAGGGATTGTGGGCAGGAGGAGAAGGGGACGACAGAGGATGAGATGGTTGGATGGCATCACTGACTCGATGGACATGAGTCTGAGTGAACTCTGGGAGTTGGTGATGGACAGGGATGCCTGGTGTGCTGCGATTCATGGGTTTGCAAAAAGTTGGATCCGACTGAGCGACTGAACTGAGCTGATACTACCTTGATTACTGTAGATTTGTAGTATAGTTTGAAATTTGGGAAACTGATTCCTCCAGATGCTTTTCTTTACGTGATTACTTTAGCAGTTCAGGATCATTTGTGTTTCTATACAAATTGCAAAAATTTTGTTCTAATTCTGCGAAGAATGGCTTATTCATTTATAAGAATTGCATTGACTCTTTAGATTGCTTTAGGTAGTATACTCATTTTCACAATATTGATATTTCCATTCAAAAAATATGGTTTATTTCTCCATTTGTTTGTATCAAATCTTTAATTTTGTTCATCAGTATTTTATACTTTTCTGAGTTCAGGTCTTTTGTCTCCTTAGATATTTTTATTCCTAGGTATTTTTTTCTTTTATGTTCAATGGTAAATGAGATTGTTTCTTTAAATTCTCTTTCTGTTTTTTCATTGTTAGTGTATACGAATGTAAGAGATTTCTGTGTACCAGTTTTGTATCCTGCAACTTTACCAAATTCATTGATTAGCTCCAATAATTTTCTGGTGGCATCTCTTAGGGTTTTCTATATGTAGTATGCTGTCATCTCTGAAGAGCGACAGTTTTGTCTTTTCTTTTCCAATTTGTATCCTTTTAATTTTTTTCTTCTATGAGGGCCCTGGTTAGGCCTTCCAAAAATATATTGAATACAAGTAGTGAAAGTGGACATCCTTGTCTTGTTCCTGATTCTAGGAGTCAATTCAGTTCAGTTCAGTTCAGTTCAGCCAATCAGTCGTGTGTGACTATTTGCCACCCCATGTACCACAGCAGGCCAGGCCTCCCTGTCCATCACCATCTCCCGGAGGCCACTCAAACTACATCCATCAAGATGGTGATGCCATCCAGCCATCTCATCCTCTGTCGTCCCCTTCTTCTCCTGCCCCCACTCCCTCCCAGCATCAGAGTCTTTTCCAATGAGTCAACTCTTCACATGAGGTGGTCAAAGTATTGGAGTTTCAGCTTTAGCATCATTCCTTCCAATGAACACCCAGGGCTGATCTCCTTCAGAATTGACTGGTTGGATCTTCTTGCAGTCCAAAGGACTTTAAAGAGTCTTCTCCAAGACCACAGTTCAAAAGCATAAATTCTTCGGCGCTTAGCCTTCTTCACAGTCCAACTTTAATATCCATACATGACCACTGGAAAAAACCATAGCCTTGACTAGATGGACCTTTGTTGGCAAAGTAATGTCTCTGCTCTTCAAAATGCTATCTAGGTTGGTCATAACTTTTCTTCCAAGGAGTAAGCGCCTTTTAATTTCATGGCTGCAATCACTATCTGCAGTGATTTTGGAGCCCTCCAAAATAAAATCTGACACTGTTTCCACTGTTTTCCCATCTATTTCCCATGAAGTGATGGGAACAGATGTCATGATCTTCGTTTTATGAATATTGAGATTTAAGCCAACATTTTCACTCTCCTCTTTCACTCTCATCAAGAGGCTTTTTAGTTCCTCTTCACTTTCTGCCATAAGGGTGGTGTCATGTGCATAGCTGAGGTTATTGATATTTCTCCCAGCAATCTTGATTCCAGCTTGTGCTTCTTCCAGCCCAACGTTTCTCATGATGTACTCTGCGTATAAGTTAAATAAGCAGGGTGACAATATACAGCCTTGATGTACTCCTTTTCCTATTCGGAACGAGTCTGCTGTTCCGTGTCCAGTTCTGACTGTTGCTTCCTGACCTGCATATCGGTTTCTCAAGAGGCAAGTCAGGTGGTCTGGTAGTCCCATCTCATTCAGAATTTTCCAGTTTATTGTGATCCACCCAGTCAATGGCTTTGGCATAGTCAATAAAGCAGAAATAGATGTTTTCCTGGAATTATCTTGCTTTTTCGATGATCCAGTGGATGTTGGAAATTTGATCTCTGGTTCCTCTGCCTTTTCTCAACCAGCTTGAACATCTGGAAGTTTATGATTCATGTATTGCTGAAACCTGGCTTGGAGAATTTTGATCATTACTTTACTAGCATTTGAGATGAGTGCAATTGTGTGGTAGTTTGAGCATTCTTTGGCATTGACTTTCTTTGAGATTAGAATGAAAACTGACCTTTTCCAGTCCTGTGGCCACTGCTGACTTTTCCAAATTGGCTGGCATGTTGAGTTCAGCACTATCACAGCATCATCTTTCAGGATCTGAAATAGCTCAACAGGAATTCCATCACCTCCACTAGCTTTGTTCGTAGTGATGCTTTCTAAGGCCCACTTGACTTCACATTTCAGGATATCTGGCTCTAGGTGAGTGATCACACCATCGTGATTATCTTGGCTGGTGAAAATTTTTTGTACTTTTGTTCTGTGTATTCTTGTCACCTCTTCTTAATATCTTCTGTTTCTGTTAGGTCCATATGATTTCTGTCCTTTATTGAGCCCATCTTTGCATGAAATGTTCCCTTGGTATCTCTAATTCTCTTGAAGAGTTCTCTAGTCTTTCCCATTCTGTTGTTTTCCTCTATTTCTTTTCATTGATCTCTGAGGAAGGCTTTCTTATCTCTTCTTGCTCGTCTCTGGAACTCTGCATTCAGATGCTTGTATCTTTCCTTTTCTTCTTTGCTTTCCACGTCTCTTCTTTTCACAGCTATTTGTAAGGCCTCCGAGGACAGCCACTTTACTTTTTTTGCATTTCTTTTCCACTTGGATGGTCTTCATCCCTGTCACCTGTACAATGTCATGAACCTCTGTCCGTAGTTTATAAGGCACTCTATCAGATCCAGTCCCTTAAATCTATTTCTCACTTCCACTGTATAATCATAAGGGATTTGATTTAGGTCATACCTGGATGGTCTCGTGGTTTTCCCTACTTTCTTCAATTTAAGTCTGAATTTGGCAATAAGGAGCTCATGATCTGAGCCACAGCCAGCTCCTGGTATTGTTTTTGCTGACTGTATAGAGCTTCTCCATCTTTGGCTGCAAAGAATATAATCAATCTGATTTCAGTGTTGACCATCTGGTGATGTCCATGTGTAAAGTGTTCTCTTGTGCTGTTGGAAGAGGGTGTTTGCTACGACCAGTACATTCTCTTGGCAAAATTCTATTAGCTGTTGCCCTGCTTCAATCTGTATTCCAAGGCCAGTTTACCTGTTACTCCAGGTATTTCTTGACTTCCTACTTTGCATTCCAGTCCCCTATAATGAAAAGGACATCTTTTTTGGGGGTGTTAGTTCTAAAAAGTCTTGTAGGTCTTCATAGAACCATTCAATTTCAGCTTCTTTAGTGTTACTGGTTGTGGCATAGACTTGGATTACCATGATATTGAATGGTTTGCCTTGGAAATGAACAGTGATTGCATCCAAGTACTTCATTTTGGACTCATTTGTTGACCATGATGGCTACTCCATTTCTTCTGAGGGATTCCTGCCCGCAGCAGTAGATATAATGGTCATCTGAGTTAAATTTACCCATTCCAGTCCATTTTAGTTTGCTGATTCCTAGAATGTCAATGTTCACTCTTGCCATCTCTTGTTTGACCACTTCCAATTTGCCTTGATTCATGGACCTAACATTCCAGATTCCTATGCAATATTGCTCTTTATAGCATCGGACCTTGCTTCTATCACCAGTCACATCCACAAATGGGTATTGTTTTTGCTTTGGCTCCATCCCTTCATTCTTTCTGAAGTTATTTCTCCACTGATCTCCAGTAGCATATTGGACACCTACTGACCTGAGGAGTTCCTCTTTCAGTATCCTGTCATTTTGCCTTTTCATACTGTTCGTGGGGTTCTCAAGGCAAGAATACTGAAGTGGCTTGCCATTCCCTTCTCCATGGACCACATTCTGTCAGACCTCTCCACCATGACCCTAAGAAAAAGACATACATATATATGTTCAGTTAAGTTCAGTTCAGTTCAGTCACTCAGTCGTGTCTGACTCTTTGTGAACCCATGAATCACAGCATGCCAGGCCTCCCTGTCCATCACCATCTCCTGGAGTTCACTCAAACTCATGTCCATTGAGTCCGTGATGCCATCCAGCCATCTCATCCTGGGTTGTCCCCTTCTCCTGTCCCCAATCTCTCCCAGCGTCAGAGTCTTTTCCAATGAGTCAACTCTTCGCATGAGGTGTCCAAAGTGTATATATACATATATATATATATATATATATATATATATATATATATATATATATATATCTTATGTATATCATATCTTATATGTATTTCCATGTTACTCTCTTTATTCGTCCCAACTCTTCCTTCTTTCCACCCGAGGTTCATAAGGAAATGCTTTCTGCTTTTCACCATTGAGAATGATGTTTGCAGTGGATTTGTCATATACGGGCTTTATTATGCTGTGATAGATTTCCTCTATGCCCATTTTCTTGAGAGGGAGAGTTTTTTGTTTCATTTTTTTAAAATCATAAATGAGTATTGAAGTTTGCCAAAACATTTTAGATGATCTTATGCTTTTTAAAATATAGTTTTAAAATAGATTTGAAAATTAGACTTTAAAAATAAATCTTTGTTTATTTATAATTGAAGCATAATTGCTTTACAGTATTATGTTGATCTCTTCCATACATCAACATGAGTCAGCCATAGGTATGCATATGTTCCCTCTCTCTTGAAACTCCCTCTCACTTCCCACTACATTCCCAACCCTCTAGGTTGTCACAGAGCCCTGGTTTGAGTTCCCTGAGTGATACAGCAAGTTCTCCCTAGCTATCTATGTAACTATATGCAGAGTACATCATGAGAAATGCTGGGCTGGAAGAACAAGCTGGAATCAAGATTTCCATGAGAAATATCAATAACCTCAGCTATGCAGATGACACCACTCTTAGGACAGAAAGTGAAGAGAAACTAAAAAGCCTCTTGATGAGAGTGAAAGAGGAGAGTGAAAATGTTGGCTTAAAGCTCAACATTCAGAAAATTAAGATCATGGCCTCTGGTCACATCACTTCATGGGAAATAGATGGGGAAACAGTGGAAACAGTGTCAGACTTTATTTTTTTGGGCTCCAAAATCACTGCAGATGGTGACTGCAGCCATTTAATTACAGAGATGTTATGGGGAGGGAGGTGGGAGGGGGGTTCATGTTTGGGAACACATGTAAGAATTAAAGATTTTAAAATAAAAAAAATAAAAAATAAAAAAGATTGCCATACAAAAAAAATAAATAAATAAAAGACGCTTACTCCTTGGAAAAGTTATGACCAACCTAGGTAGCATATTGAAAAGCAGAGACATTACTTTGCCAACTAAGGTCTGTCTAGTCAAGGCTATGGTTTTTCCAGTGGTCATGTATGGATGTGAGAGTTGGACTGTGAAGAAAGCTGAGCATCAAAGAATTTATGCTTTTGAACTGTGGTGTTGGAGAAGAATCTTGAGAGTCCCTTGGACTGCAAGGAAATCCAACCAGTCCATTCTGAAGGAGATCAGCCCGGGGATTTCTTCAGAGGGAATGATGCTGAAGCTGAAACTCCAGTACTGTGGCCACCTCATGGGTAGAGTTGACTCATTGGAAAAGACTCTGATGCTGGGAGGGATTGTGGGCAGGAGGAGAAGGGTATGACAGAGGATGATATGGCTGGATGGCATCACTGACTCGATGGACGTGAGTCTGAGTGAATTCCAGGACTAGTGATGGACAGGGAGGCCTAGAGTGCTGTGATTCACGGGGTTGCAAAGAGTCGGACACAACTGAATGAATGAACTGAACTGAACTGACTGATCTATTTACATATGGTAGTGCATATGTTTCCATGCTACTCTCTCAATTCATCCCACCTCATCATTCCTCCCACCCTCCTGTGTCCATAAATCTGTTCTCTATGTCTGCGTCTCTATTGGCTCCTGAAAATAGGTTCATCAGTGCCATCATTCTAGATTTCATACGTATGCATTAATGTATGATATTTGCTTTTCCTTTTCTGACTTACTTCACTCTGTATAATGTGAGGTTCATCCACCTCACTAACACTGACTCAAATGTGTTCTTTTACATGACCAATATTCCACTGTATATATGTACACAACTTTCTTAGTAGCTCATTCAGCAAAGAGTCTGCCTGCGGTGCAGGAGATCATGGTTCAATTCTTGGGTAGGAAGATCCTCTGGAAAAGGGTTAGGCTACACCCTCCATTATTCTTTGACTTCCCTGGTGTCTTGTCTGGTTAAGAATCTGCCAACAATGAGAGACACCTGAGTTCAATCCCTGGGTTGGGAAGATCCCCTGGAGGAGGGAACCGCTACCCACCATTCTCCATTCTGGCCTGGAGAATTCCATGGATTGTATAGTCCATGGGGTCACAAAAAGTCAGACACAACCAGGCTTCTTTCACTTTCACCACAACTTCTTTTTCCATTCACCTGTACATGAGCATCTTGCTTACTTCCATATCCTAGCTATTGTAAATAGTGCTGCAGTTAACACTGGGCTCATGTTTCTTTAATAATTATGGCTTTCTCAGAGTATATGCCCAGTAGTGAAATTGTTGGGTCATATGGTAGTTTTATTTCTAGTCTTTTAAGAAATATCCATATTGTCTCCACAGTGACTGTATCAATTTACATTCTCACCTACAGTGAAAGAGGGTTCCCTTTTCTCCAGATCTTCTCCAGGCATGTATTATTTGCAGATTTTTTTGATGCTGGCCATTCTGACTGGTGTGCAGTAATATCTCATTGCAGTTTTGATTCATAGTTCTCTAATAATGAGTGGTACTGAGCATCTTTTCATGCGTTTATTAGCCATCTGTATATCTTCTTTGGAGAAATGTCTGTTTAGGCCTTTTGCCAACTTTTTGATTGGGTTGTTTATTTTTCTAGTATTGGTACATATACACAATAGAATATTACTCAGGCATTTTAAAAGAATGCATTTGAATCAGTTCTAATGTGGTGGATGAAACTGGAGCCTATTATACAGAATAAAATAAGTCAGAAATAAAAATACCAATACAGTATGCTAACGAATATATATGAAATTTAGAAAGATGGTAATGATAACCCTATATGTGAGACAGCCAAAGAGACACAGATGTATAGAACAGTCTTTTGGACTCTGTGGGAGAAGGCAAGGATGGGATGATTTAAGAGAATAGCATTGAAACATGTATATTATCATATGTGAAACAGGTCGCCAGTCCAGATTCAATACATGAGACGGGGTGCTCAGGTCTGGTGCACTGGGATGACCCAGAGGGATGGGATGGGTAGGGAGGTGGGAGGGGTGCTCAGGATGGGGAACACATGTACATCCATGGCTGATTCATGTCAATGTATGGCAAAAACCACTACAATATTGTAAAGTAATTAGCCTCCAATTAAAATAAATTAATTAAAAAATAAGCTACTTATATATTTGTAAATTAATCCTTTGTCAATTGTTTCATTTGCTATTATTTTCTCCCATTCTGAGGGTTGTCTTTTCATCTGTTTATAGTTTTCTTTGCTATGCAAAATCTTTTAAGTTTAATTAGACCCCATTTGTTTATTTTTGTTTTTATTTTCATTACTCTAGGAGGTATTTTTATTTTCCCTTGTGGCTCAGCTGGTAAAGAATCTGCCTGAAATGCTGGAGACTTGGGTTTGATCCCTGCGTTGTGAAGATACTTTGGAGAAGGGAAAGGCTACCCACTCCAGTATTCTGGCCTGGAGAATTCCACGGAATCCATGGGGTCAGAAAGATTCAGACATGTCTGAGAGACTTTCACTTTCACTCTAGGAGGTGTGTCATAGAGCATTTTGCTAGAATGTTCTGTCTATGTTTTCCTCTAAGAGTTTTATAGTTTCTGTCCTTACATGTAGGTCTTTAATCAATTTCGAGTTTGTCTTTGTGTATGTTGTTAGAAAGATTTTTAATTTCATTCTTTTCTACATAGCTGTCCACTTTTCCCATCACCACTTATTAAAGAGACTCTCCTTCCCCATTGTATATTCTTGCTTCCTGTTTCAAAGAAGAGGTGTCCACACGTGTGTGGGTTTATCTGTGAGCATTCTTTCTTGTTCCATTTGGTCTATATCTCTGTTTATTTTTCCAGTACCATATGTTCTTGAAGACTGTAGGTTTCTAGGATCATATAGTTTTTATTTTTTTAATTTGTTAATATGGTATGTCAGACTTATTTATTTGTGTACATCAAAGAATCTTTGGACTCCTGGGTGAAATGCCACTCAATGATGGCATATGATCCTTTCTTAAAAATTAATGTATTTTAATTGGAGGATAATTATTTCTAGTGGTTTTTGCCATACATTGACAAGAATCAGCCATGAGTACACATGTGTTCCCCTATCCTGAGCCCCTCTCCCACCTCTCTCCTCATCCTATCCCTCTGGGTTGTCCCAGAGCACCAGCTTTTATTGCCCTGCTTCATGCAATGAATTCGCGCTGGTCATCTATTTTACATATGGTAACATACATGTTTCAATGCTATTCTCTCAAATCATCCCAAACTTGCCTCCTCCTACATAGTCCAGAAGTCTGTTCTTTACATTTGTGCCTGTTTTGCTGCCTTGCATGTAGAATAGTCGTCACCATCTTTCTAAATTCCATATATATTCGTTAATATACTGTATTGGTGTTTCTCTCTCTGACTTACTTCACTCTGTATGATAGGCTCCAGTTTCATCGACATCATTAGCACTGGCTCAAATACATTCTTTTTATAGCTGAGTAATATTCCATTTTGTATATGTACCACAACGTCTTTGTCCATTCATCTGCCGATGGACATCTAAGTTGCTTCCATATCCTAGCTATTGTAAACAGTGCTTCCATAAACTTTGGGGTACATGTGTCTCTTTCAATTCTGATTTCCTCCATGTGTATGACCAGCAGTGGGATTGCTGGGTCAGATGCCAGTTCACTTTTTTAAGGAATCTCCACACAGTTCTCCATAGTGGCTCTGCCAGTTTGCATTCCCACCAACAGTGCAGGAGTGTTACCTGTTCCCCACACCCTCTCTGGCGTTTATTGTTTGTAGAGTTTTTGGTGGTGACCATTCTGACCAGCGTGAGATGATACCTCATTGTTTTGATTTGCATTTCTCTAATAATGAAAGCTTTGGGTTTTCCAGTAGTCATGTAGGGATGTGAGAGTTGGACTATAAAGAAGGCTGCATGGAAGAACTGATGCTTCTGAATGGTGCTGTTGGAGAAGACTTTTGAGTGTCCCTTGGAAAGCAAGATCAAACCAGCTCATTCTAAAGGAAATCAATCCTGATTATTCATTGGAAGGACTGATTCTGAAGCTGAAACTCCAATATTTTGGTCACCTGATGTGAAGAGCTGACTCATTTGAAAAGACCTTGATACTGGGAAAGATTGAAGGTGGGAGGAGAAGGGGACAATGAAGGATGAGATGGTTAGATGGCATCACCGACTTAATGGACATGAGTTTGAGTAAGCTCTGGGAGTCGGTGATGGACAGGGAGGCCTGGCATACTGCAGTCCATGGAGTCACAAAGAGTTGGACATGACTGAGCGATTGAACTGAACTGAACTGAATAATGAGTGAGGTTGAGCATCTTTTCATGTGTTTATTAGCCATTTGTATGTCTTCTTCGGAAGAATGTCTGTTCAGTGCTTTGGTTCAATTTCTGATTATGTTGTTCATTTTTCTAGCATGACCTGCTTGTATATTTTGGAGATTAATTCTTCGTCAGTTGTTTCATTTGCTATTATTTTCTCTTATTTGGATGGCTGAAGTTTCCCATTGGCTATGGTTCCCTTAATTGTGCAAAAGCTTTTAAGTTTAATTAGGTCCAAATTGTTTATTTTTGCTTGTTGATTTTTTTTTACTAGTATTTTGTTGAGGATTTTTATGTCTATGTACATCAGTGATATTGGTTAAGAATTTTTTTTTTAAACTTTCCCATTATCTTTGTCTGGTATTGTTATCAGGGTAATGGTGGTCTTATAGAATGATATGGGAATTTCTTCCCTCTGCAATTTTTTGGAAGAGTTTAAGAAGATAGGTGTTAACTCTTTTTTAATGCTTGATAGAATTTGCCTGTGAAGCTATCTGGTCCTTAACGTTTTTAGTTGCAGTTTCAATGTTATTATTTGTGATTTATCTATTTTATATTTTCTAATTCTTTCTGGTTCAGTCTTAGAAAATTTTACATTTCCCATAATTTATTTATTTCTTCTAGGTTGCCCATTTTATTGGCATATTGTTGACTGTAGTAGTCTCTTATAATCTTTCATATTTCTATGGTAATCGTTGAAATTTGTTCTATTTCTTTTTCAATTTTATTAAGTCATCTCCTTTATTTTCATAATAAATCTAGCAAAAGTTTATCAGTTTTGCTTATCTTCTCAATGAACAAATTTCTATTGATGTTTGCTATTGTTTTATTCATTTCTATGTCATTTATTTCTGCTGTGATACTTATAATTTATTTCCTTCCACTGCCTTTGAGTTTTCTTTGTTCTTCTTTCTCTAATTGCTTTATGGGTAAGGTTAGATCATTTATTTGAGACTTTTCTTGTTTTTTGAAGTAATATTGAATTGATACAAACTTCCCTCTTAAAACTGCTTTTGATATGGGGTGGGAGGTGGGAGGGGGGTTCAGGATTGGGAACTCATGTACACCTGTGGCGGATTCATGTCGATGTATGGCAAAACCAATACAGTATTGTAAAGCAAAATAAAGTAAAAATTAAAATTAAAAACAAAAACAAAAAGCTGCTTTTGTTGTGTCCCATAGTTTTTGGGTCATTGTGTTTTCATTGTCATTTGTTTCTCTGTATTTTCTTTATTTACTCCTTATTTTCTTAGTGAATTCTTGGTTATTTAGCAGAGCACAGTTAAGCCTGTGTGTGTGTGTGTCTCTGTGTGTGTGTGTCTGTGTGTGCATGTGTATGTGCATGTGTGTGCATGTGTGTATTTTTGCAGCTCTTACCCCTGTATTTGATTTTTAATATCATAGCATTGTAGTTGGAAAAGGTGCTTGATATTATTTCAATTTTCATACATTTTCTGAGGCTGATTTTTGCCTACCAAATATTTGGCCTGTCCTGGAGAATGTTTTATGTGCACTTGAGAAGAAAGTGTATTCTTCCACTTTCTGTTAGAAAGCCCTCTAGTGCTGTGTGCTGTGCTTAGCTGCTCAGTCATATCTGACTCCTTGTGACACCATAGACTATAGCCCACCAGGCTTTTCTGTCCATGGGATTCTCCAGGCAAGAATACTGGACTGGGTTGCCATTTCCTTCTCCAGGGGATCTTCCCAAACCAAGGGTCAATCCCAGGTCTCCCCCATTGCAGGTGGATTCTTAACCATCTTCACTACCAGGGAAGCCCTCTAAAAAGTCCTCTAAATACCAATTAAGTCTATCTGGTATATTGTATCATTTAAAGCTTGTGTTCTTTTATTTATTTTCTGTATGGATGTTCTGTCCATTGGTGTAGTGACTCTTATTGTGTTAGTGTTGATTTCACCATTGTATGGCTGTTAGAATTTGCCTTCAGTATTGATATACTCCTATGTCGATTATGTATATATTTATAATTGTTATATCTTTTTTGGATTGATCCCTTGATCATTATGTAGTGTCTTCTTCGTCTCTTGTAATAGCCTTTATTTTAAAGTCTATATTTTAAAGTCTATATGAGTATTGCTATTCCAGCTTTTTAAAAATTTTCCATTTGCTTAGAATATGTCTTTCCATCCTATGATTTTCAGTTGTTATGTGTCCCTAGGTCCAAAGTGGGTTTTTTGTAGGCAGCATATACATGGGGCTTATTTTTGTATCCATTAGCCAGACTTCAGTTATCCCATTAACCAGTCTTTCAGTTTGGCACATCCATTTACATTTAAAGTAATTATTGATATGTATATTCCAATTTGTTGATGTTGTTTAGTTGCTGAGTCCTAAGTCATGTCTAATGCCTTGCAATCCCAAGAACTGCAGCACACCAGGCTTTCCTGGCCTTCGCTATCTCCAAGAGTTTACTCAAATTCATGTCCATTGAGTTGGCTCAAACTCATGTCCATTAAGTCCATTCAAGCATCTCATCTTCTTTTGCCCCCTTCTTATCATTTATCAATTGTTTTGGGTTTGTTTTCTGTGTCTTTTTATGCTCTTGCATTTCTTGTATAAAGAAGTTCCTTTAGCATTTGTTGTAAGGCTGATTTTCTGGAGCTGAACTCGCTGAAGAATGTCATTCTCAATTTGGTAGAGGTTGCACTGGATTTATAAATTACTTTGGGTAGTACAGTCATTTTCACAATACTGATTCTTCTAATTAAAGAACATGGTATATCTCTCCTTTTGTGTTTCCTTTGATTTCTTTCTTCAGTGTCACATAATTTCCTGAGTACAGGTCTTTTGCTTTCCTAGGTGGATATATTCCTAAATATTTTTTGTTCTTGTTGCAATGGTGAAAGTGTTAGCCACTCAGTAGTGTCCAACTCTGCAACCCCATGGACTGTAGCCCGTTAGGCTCCCCTGTCCATGGGATCCTCCAGGCAGGAATACTGGAGTGGGTTGCCATTCCTTTCTCCAGGGGATCTCCCTGACCCAGGGATCAAACGTGGGTCTCCCTCTTTGCCAGGAAGACTCTTTACCATCTGAGCAATATGGAATTGTTTCTTTGATTTCTTTTTCTGATAGTTCATTGTTAGTGGAGAGGAATGCAAGAGATTTCTGAATATTAATTTTGTGTCCTGCAACTTTACCAAATTCATTGATTAACTGTAGTAGATTTCTGGTGCTGCTTTAGGATTTTCTATCTACAGTATCAAGTGATCTCCAAACAGCAAGTTTTACTTCCTCATTTCATATTTGGATTCTTTTTGTTGCTTTTTCTTTTCTGAGTGGTTAGGATTTCCAAAGCTATGTTGAATAATTGTGTCTTGTTCCTAATTATAGAGGATATGCTTTCAGTTTTTCCCTATTGAGAATGTTGGTTGCTGTGGGTTTATTGCATATTGCCTTCATTATGTTGAAGTAGCTTCTTTCTATGCCCACTTTCTAGAGAAGTTAATTTTAACCATAAATGGGTGATGAATTTTGGCAAAGCTTTTTCTATACCCATTAAGTTGACCATATGGTTTTTATTCTTCAATTTGTTAATATGGCATATCACATTGACTTGCATAAATTGAAGAATTCTTGCATTTCTGGGATAAATTCCACTTGATTATGCTATATGATCCTTTAATGTGTTATTGGATTTTGTTTGCTACTATTTGAGGATTTTTGAATTCATATTCATCAGTAGTATTGGTTTATATATTTTCTTGTGATATCATTGTCTGTTTTTCATATCAGAGTGATTTTGGCCTCTTAGAATGAACTTGGGAGTGCTTCTCCGTTTGCAATTTTATGGAATACTTTCAGAAGCTTAGGCGTTATCTTTTATTTAAACGATTGATAGAATTTGCCTGTGAAGCCATCTTGTCCTAGACTTATGCTTTGGAAGATTTTTAATCACATTTTCAGTTTTATTATTTGTGATTGTTGTGTTCATATTTTCTTTTTTAAAATTAATTTATTTCAATTGGAGGCTAATTACTTTACAATATTGTGATGGTTCTTGCCATACATTGATATGAATCAGCCATGGGTGTACATGTGTCCCACATCCTGAACCCCCTTCCCACCTCCCTCCCCATCCCATCCCTCAGCGTTGTCCCAGTGAACCGGCTTTGAGTGACCTGTTTCACTCATCAAACTTGGACTGGTGATCTCTTTCACGTATGGTAATATACATGTTTCAATACTATGCTCTCAAATCATCCCACCTTCATCTTCTCCCACAGAGTCCCAAAGTCTGTTCTCTATCTCTGTGTCTCTTTTGCTGTCTCACATATAGGGTCATCATTACCATCTTTCTAAATTGTATATATATGTGTCAATATACTGTATTGGTGTATATAGGCTCCAGTTTCTTCCCCTTCATTAGAACCTATTCAAATGTGTTCTTTTTAATAGCTGAGTAATATTCGATTGAATATATGTACCACAACTTCTTTATCCATTCATCTGCCAATGGACATCTAGGTTGCTTCCATGTCCTAGTTATTGTACAGTGCTGCCATTAGTATTGGGGTATACGTGGCTCCTTAAATTCTGGTTTCCTCAATGTGGATGCCCAGCAGTGGGGTTGCTGGATCATATGACAGTTCTATTTTCTATTTCTTCTTGAATCAGTCTTGGAAGCTCTTACCTTGCTCTGATGGAGAAGAAAATGTGAACCCACTCCAGTATTCTTGCCTGGAGAATCCCGGGGGCAGAGGAGCCTGGTGGGCTGCTGTCTATGGCATCACACAGAGTCAGATACGACTGAAGCAACTTAGCAGCAGCAGCAACCTTTCTATTAATTTATTTCTTCCAGGTCTTTTACTTTATTGGAGTATATTTACTTATCTCTTATTATCCTGTGTATTTTGGTGGTGTCATATGTTAATTCCCCTTTTTCATTTGTAATTTGTTGATTTGAGGCTTCTCCCTTTTTTTTTTTTAATGAGTCTGGCTAGAGGTTTATCAATTTTATTTATGTTTTAAAAGAACCAGCTTTGCTATTCTTTTATTCATTTCTTTTTTCATTTAGTTCCTGTTTGATCTTCATGATTTCTTTTCTTCTACTAACTGGATTTTCTGTGTTCCTCTTTATCTAGTTGTTAAGTGTGACTCATTTGTAAAGACCCTGATGCTGGTAAAGATTGAAGGCGGGAGGAGAAGGGAATGACAGAAGATGAGATGGTTGGATGGCATCACTGACTCAATGGACATGAGTCTGAGTAATCTTCTGGAGTTGGTGATGGACAGGGAGGACTGATGTGCTGCAGTCCATGGAGTCACAAAGAGTTGGACACTACTGAATGACTGAGCTGAACTGAACTGAAGTGGAAGTTTACGTTGTTTGAAATTTCGTTGTTTCTTAAGGTATGATTATATTGAATGAACTTCCCTCTTAAAACTGCTTTTGCTTCATCCCAAAGGTTTTCAGTCATTGCATTTTTTATTGCCATTTGTCTCTATGTAGTGTTTTATTTCATCTTTGATTTCTTCAGTGATCTGTTGGTTATTTAGCAGCATATTGTTTAACCTCCATGTATTTTTTTTTACATTTTTTTTCCTGTAATTGATTTATAATCTCATAGCTTTGTGAGCAGGATAGATGCTTGCTACAATGTCAACTTTTTAAAATTTACTGAGGCTTGATTTGTGACCTAAGATGGGACCTATCCTGGAGAATGTTCTGTGTGTGTTTGAGAAGAAAGTATATCCTGCTGCTTGCAGATACAGTTTGCCTGTAAATATCAACTAAGTCTATCTGTTCTAATGTGTCATATAAGACTTGCACTTCCTTATTAATTTTCTGTCTGGAAATAAGTTAAAATCCACTACTATTACTTTTTACTATCAATTTTCCCTTTTATGGCTCTTAGTATTTGACTTATGTACTGAAGTGCCCCTATGTTGGGTGTATAAATATTTACAATTTTCATCTTTTCTTCTTGGATTGGTCCTTCTGTAGTGTCCTTCTTTGTCTTTTGTAATTGTCTTTTCATAAAGCTTGTTTTATCTTACATGAGTATTACTACTCCTGTTTTCTTTTGATTTCCATTTGCTTAGAATATCTCTTTTCGTGATATCACTTTTAATCTGTATGTGTCCTTAGGTCGCAATTGGATTTCTAGTGGGCAGCACATACATGGGCCTTGTTTTTGTATCCATTCATCATCTGTCTTTTATCTGGGGCATTTAATCTACTTACATTTAGGGTAATTATGGATATGCATTATCTTATTGTCATTTTCTTAATAGTTTTGTGTTTCTTTTGTAGTTCTTTTTCTTCCATTGTGTTTCCTGCCTAGAGAATTTCCTTTAGCATTTTTTCTAAAGCTGTTTTGAGGTGCTGAATTCTCTTGGCTTTTCCTTGCCCTTAAAGCTTTGATGTCTTCATTGCATCTGAATGAGATCCTTGCTGGGTAGAGTACTATTGGTTGTATGCTTTCCCCTTTCATCACTTTAAATTTATTCTGAAGTTTCTTCTTTGTTCCAGCTGATTTCTTTATCATGTGAGGGTTTCTTTGAATGCAGGAACCTCTCTTCACCTTCAACTCCCCACCGTAGCTGCTTGTCCCTTCCCATTTCCTGTAATATTTTTTCTTCTTTCTTTCATCCTAGCCATTTGCATGGGGATTTTTCTTGTCCTTTTTCGGTGTCCAAAGTCTTCCACTAGTGTTCAGCAGGTGTTCTGTGAGAACTGTTCAATTTGTGGATATATTCTTGATGTACTTGTGAGGAAAGGTGAATTACACATCCTCCTATTCCATAATTTTGACTACTCCCAACATTCTGGAAGAAAATATTTTAAATCTTACATCAAATAAGTGTCTAGTATACAGAACAAATGATTAGATTAGTCTCAACACAAAAAATAAATATAAAAAGTGACTAAAGGAGGAACCAGGCTCCCTGACTTCCCTAATATAAAGCTATGATCACCAAAACAGTGTGGTCCTGACACAAAAACAGACAGATCAATGGGACAGGATAGAAATCCCAGTAATAAACCCATGAATTTATGGTCAATTCACCTACAACAAAGGAGGCAAGAATATATAATTTAGAAAAGGCAATCTCTCCAGTAAGTGATTCTGTGAAGACTGGACAGCTACATGAAAAGAATTAAATTAGAACATTATCTAACACCATATAAGAAAATAGACTCAAAATGAATTGAAGATCTAAACATAAAACAGGATACAATAAAAATCCTAGAGAAAAACATAGGCAGAAAAATCTTTTAAATAAATTACAGCAATTTTTGGATCTGTCCCATAGAGGGAAGCTATGGGCTTCCCTCATAGCTCAGTTGGTAAATCATCTGTCTGCAATGCAGGAGACTTGGGTTTGATTCCTGGGATGGAAAGATTCCATGGAGAAAGAAATGACAACCCATTCCAGTATTCTTGTCTGGAGAATACCATGGACAGAGGAGCCTGGCGGGCACAGTCCATGGGATCACAAGAGTTGGACACGATTTTGCGACTAAGCCACCACCATCATAGAGTAATGGAAATAAAAATAAAAATAAACAAATAATACCTAAGTAAACATAAAAGTTCTAAGAGATAACTACAGAATTGGATAAAATATTTTCAAATCATGTGAACAGTGAGTGAATGTTCAAAAATATAAACAATTCATATAACTCCATATCAAGAAAAGGTCATAAGACCTAATCTAATAAATATTTCTCCAAAGAATATATACATCTGTATGTATTCATGTGCATGACCAACATGCACATGAAAAGATGCTCAATATCACTATTTATTAGAGAAATCTAATTAAAATGACAATGAGATTGTAATCTCACATCAGTCAGAATGATCATTATCAAGAATCTACCAAAAAAAAAAAATGTTGGAGGTGGTATGGAGAAAAGAGGACCCTCTTATACTGTTGATGAAAACGTAAATTAGTGAAGCCGCTAAGGAAAACAGTATAAAGATTCTTTTTTAAAAAAAAAAGTAAAAATAGAGATCCCGTAATTCCACTCTTGGGCATATATCTTGAGAAAACTCTAATTTGAAAAGATACATGCAGCCTGATGTTTGTTGTAACACCAGTTAGAGTAGACAAACAGGGAAACAACCTAAATGTCCACTGACAGATTAATTGATAAAGATGTGGTATATGTATACAAAGGAATATTACTTGGGCATAAAAAAGAGTGAAATAATTCCACTTGCAGCAACATGTATGGACTTAGAAATTATCATATTAAGTGAAAAAGTCAGATAAAGAAAGACAAAATTATATGATGTCACTTATATATGCAATTTAAATCCCACTGCTGGACATACACGCCAAGGAAACCAGAATTGAAAGAGACACATGCACCCCAATGTTCATTGCAGCACTGTTTATAATAGCCAGGACATGGAAGCAACCTAGATGTCCATCAGCAGAATGGATAAGAAAGCTGTGGTACATATACACAATGGAATATTACTCAGCCATTGAAAAGAATACATTTGAATCAGTTCTAATGAGATGGATGAAACTGGAGCCGATTATACAGAGTGAAGTAAACCAGAAAGAAAAACACCAAAACAGTATACTAACACATATATATGGAATTTAGAAAGACGATAATGATAACCCTGTATGCGAGACAGCAAAAGAGACACAGATGTATAGAACAGACTTTTGAACCATGTGGGAGAGGAAACGGGTGGGATGATTTGGGAGAATGGCTTTGAAACATGTACAATATCATATATGAAATAAATCGCCAGTCCAGCTTTGATGCATGATACTTGATGCTTGGGGCTGGTGCACTGGGACAACCCAGAGGGATGGTATGGGGAGGGAGGAGAGAGGGAGGTTCAGGATGGGGGTCACGTGTATACCTGTGGCGGATTCATGTTGATGTATGACAAAACAAATGCAGTATTGTAAATTAATTAACCTCCAATTAAAATAAATAAATTTATATTAAAAAAAGAAAAATATATTTTCATATTATACAAGAAAAATGACTAGAACTATTATCATTCATCATCACAAACATAACTAAGCAATAAAATCCTCTATCTTAGGAAAAAAAAAAAAAGGTACACATATCTGCCTCCTCAGACAACCATTTTGCCTTTTTGCATTTCTTTTTGTTGAGGATTGTCTTGATCACTGCCTCCTGTAAAATGTCATGAACCTCTGTCCACAGTTCTTCAGGCAATCTGTCTATCAGATCTAATCCCTTGAATCTATTTCTCATTTCCACTGTATAATCATAAGGGGTTTGATTTAGGTCATAACTGAATGGTCTAGTGGTTTTCCCTGCTTTCTCCAATTTAAGTCTGAATTTGGCAATAAAGAGTTCATGGTCTGAGCCCCAGTTAGTTCCCAGTCTTGTTTTTGCTGACTGTATACAGGTTATCTCTATTTGGCTGCAAAGGATATAATCAGTCTGATTTCAATATTGACCACCTGGTGATGTCCATGAGTAGAGTCTTCTCGTGTTGTTGGAAGAGGGTGTTTGCTATGACCAGTGCATTCTTTTGGTAAAACTCTGTTATCCTTTGACCTGCTTTGTTTTGTACTACAAGGCCAAATTTGCCTGTTACTCCAGGTATCACTTGACTTCCTACTTTTGCATTCCAGTCCCCTATAATGAAAATGACATCTTTTCTGGGTGTTTGTTCTAGAAGATCTTGTAGGTCTTCATAGAACCTCCACTTATACACAGAATCTAATAAAAACATGGCATAAAGGAACTTCTTTCCAAAAAGAAAAAGACTCACAGATCTTGAAATAAAACATTTACCAAACTGGAAATGTGGGGGAGAAGTGATGAATTACGAAACTGAAATTAACATATACACTACTGCTGCTGCTGCTAATTCGCTTCAGTCATGTCTGACTCTGTGCGACCCCATAGACGGCAGCTCAACATGCACCCCCGTCCCTGGGATTCTCCAGGCAATAACATTGGAGTGGGTTGCCATTTCCTTCTTCAATGCATGAAAGTGAAAAGTGAAAGTGAAGTCGCTCAGTGGTGTCTGACTCTTCACGATCCCATGGACTGCAGCCTACCAGGCTCCTCCATCCATGGGATTTTCCAGGCAAGAGTACTGCTACATGTAAAATAGATAACTAAAAAGGACATACTGTATATCACAGGAAACTTTATTCAATACTATATAATAACCTATATGGGAAAATAATTTTCAAAATAATGGATATGTATGTAACTAATCCACTTTGTTGTACATCTGAAGCTAATGCAACATTGCAAATCAACTGCATAATTTTTCAAAAAAATAAATAATAGATAAAAAGAATCGAAGGCTATAACAAGAGGTGACAAGTTTGTGGAGAAAGTGGAACCCTTATAAATTGATGACAACCAAATTGGTTGGCAGTCCCTCATAAATGTAAATGCTAACTAACTTAATTATATATGCCAAATCATCATATTTTACTCTTTAAATACATAAATTTTGTTTTTCAATTACACGCCATAAAACATGAGAGGAAAAAGTTCTTAAAAGGTAAGCATTGGGTTCCCCAAGTTGTGCAGTGACAAAGAATCCACCTGCTCATGCAGGAAACCCAAGAGATGCAGGTTCAATCCTGAGTCAGGAAGATCCCCCAGAGTAGGAAATGGCAACCTTCTCCAGTATTCTTGCCTGGAAAATTCCATGGACATAGGACCATGGCAGGCTATAGTCCATGGTGTCTCAAAGAGTTGGACATGACTAAGTGAGCACACAGTACAAGCCTAGACTGGCCCATGGAATATGATCCAGAAATTACATTCCTCAGTATATAACAGCCCAAACTGAAAACAGATACACAACTACTGATACTTGAATAATTCTATATCCTATAAAATCTAAAACCAGCCAAATTATTCTTCAAAATTGAAAGGGAATGAAGAAATGTGCAGACCCAAAACCAAAAACAATTATTCACCAGCAAACCTACCGTCTAAAACCGTCTAAATAATTCTTCAAGGATAAATAAAATTGTTTATTTAGAAACTCTGATCTATGTAAAAAAGAAAGAGAAGATTCTCTGGTGTCTTAGTGGTAAAGAATCCACTTTCCAAAGCAGGAGACTCGGGTTTGATCGCTGATCTGGGAAGATCCTATATGCTGCAAAGCAAACAGACACATGAGCTACAACTATCTAGCCTGTGTTCCAAAGCTTGAGAGTCACAACTACTGAGTCCATGTACTGCAACTACTGAAGACCACACACCCTAGAGTTCATGCTCCACAACAAGAGAAATCATTGCAATGAGAAGCCTGTGCACCACGACTAGAGAGTAGCCCCTACTTGCCACAACTAGAGAAAAGCCCACATAGCACAACATACCAGCATAGCCAAAAGCAAACACACACACACACACTTTTTATTCTCTGACTATAAAGAAATTCATTTGGGAATCAATAATGTAATGATTTCTACAATGTCTCCAAATATTAAAACAAAATAACATACTTTCAAACAACTCATTAGACCAAGGGGGAGAGAAATCAAATGGAGAAACACACAGAAATGTGTGAAATATGTTGGGTATTGTTGAAGAAATTCTTAGAAGAAATTTTATATAATTAAATGTGTATGTTATAAATAAGAAATATCTCAAGTCAATAACCTCAGCTTATATTTTATGAGAATTAAAAAAGAGCAAAATATACCTTGAGCAAGTAGAAGAAATAAATTTACAAATATTAAGAAGCAGAAAGAAGGGTGATAATAGAGACTATCAATGAAAAAATTAATAATTATTTTAAAAAATCAAGAAAATTGATAATTCTCTAGCAAAACTGCTCAGGATCAAAATAGAAGGGACAGAAATCACCAATATCAATAATAAATGAAACAACAACATTAAGTTTAAAAATGTATTAAAGGAACATGGAGTGGAATATAATGAAAAGCTTTATATTAACATATTCCACAAACTGGAGATGGATAAATCCTTTGAATGAAACAAACTGCCAATCTTCACCCAATAAACATATAATCTGAATATTTCTATTATATACTATATAAGTGGAATTTGACTAAAAATCCTTCGAAGAAAACATTTAGAAACTCAGAGGATTTTTACTTTTATTTTATTTTAATATTTAATAGTCACTATCTTCTTTTTTATTGTGGCATAATATGCACAACATAAAATTTGCCATTTTAACCAGTTTTGGATATACAATTTAGTGGCATTAAATACTTTATAGTGTTGTACAATCATAATCAATATCTATTTACAGAACATTCTCATTATCTCAAACAGAAACTCTGTACACATTAAACAATAACTTTTCATTCCTTTTTCCCCCTCCAGCCAGCCCTGATAATATTTATTCTATTTTGTTCATGAATTTGACTAGTCTACGTACCTCATATGGTTGAATAATATGTTTTCACTCTTGCGTCTGGCTTATTTCACTTGTAATATTTTCTCTCTCTCTTTTTAATCTCTGGGCTTTCTATTTTGTTCCATTGATCTATATTTCTGCCTTTGTGTCAGTACCATACTGTCTTGATGACTGTGGCTTTGTAGTAGAACCTGAAGTGAGGCAGGTTGATTCGAAAATCAAAGGATTTTTAAAGAGAAAAATGTATAGTTTGCCTAGTACTTGGAAATTGATTAATGTAACCCACAATAGTACAAAATGTAAAGACGACCTATGGACAGCTTATCTTTGACAAAGGAGGCAAGAATATACAATGGATTAAAGACAATCTCTTTAACAAGTGGTGCTGGGAAAATTGGTCAACCACTTGTAAAAGAATGAAACTAGAACACTTTCTAACATCACACACTAAAGGAAACACAAAATGGATTAAAGATCTAAATGTAAGACCAGAAACTATAAAACTCCTAGAGGAGAACATAGTCAAAACTCTCTCTGACATACATCACTGCAAGATCCTCTATGACCCACCTCCCAGAATACTGGAAATAAAAGCAAAAATAAACAAATGGGATCTAATTAAAATTAAAAGCTTCTGCACAACAAAGGAAACTATAAGCAAGGTGAAAAGACAGCCTTTGGAGTGGGGGGAAATAATAGCAAATGAAGCAACTGACAAACAACTAATCTGAAAAATATACAAGCAACTCCTGCAGCTCAATTCCAGAAAAATAAACGACCCAATCAAAAATGGGCCAAAGAACTAAATGGACATTTCTCCAAAGAAGACATACAGATGGCTAACAAACACATGGAAAGATGCCCAACATCATTCATTATCAATGAAATGCAAATCAAGACCACAATGAGGTACCACTTCACACCAGTCAGAATGGCTGCAATCCAAAAGTCTACAAGCAATAAATGCTGGAGAGGGTGTGGAAAAAAGGGAACCCTCTTACACTGTTGGTGGGAATGCAAATTAGTACAGCCACTATGGAGAACAGTGTGGAGATTCCTTCAAAAACTGGAAATAGAACTGCTTTATGACCCAGCAATCCCACTGCTGGGCATACACACCGAGGAAACCAGAATTGAAAGAGACTGTGTACCCCAATATTTATCACAACACTGTTTATAATAGCCAGGACATGGAAGCAACCTAGATGTCCATCAGCAGATGAACGGATAAGAAAGCTGTGGTACATATACACAATGGAGTATTACTCAGCCATTAAAAAGAATACATTGGAATCAGTTCTAATGAGGTGGATGAAACTGGAGCCAATTATACAGAGTGAAGTAAGCCAGAAAGAAAAACATCAATACAGTATACTAACATATACATATGGAATTTAGAAAGACGGTAATGCTAACCCTGTATGCGAGACAGCAAAAGAGACACAGATGTATAGAACGGACTTTTGGACTCTGAGGGAGAGGGAGAGGGTGGGGTGATTTGGGAGAATGGCATTGAAACATGTATAATAACATGTAAGAAACAAATCACCAGTCTGGATTTGATGCAGGATACAGGATGCTTGGGACTGGTGCACTGGGATGATCCGGAGGGAGGTGGGAGGGGGGTTCAGGATTGGGAACTCATGTATACCCGTGGCAGATTCATGTTGATGTATGGCAAAACCAATACAGTATTATAAAGCAAAATTTTAAAATATATACATAAAGATGAAACATATTGTCTCAATAGAGTAGAAAAATACCATATTCAATGATGAAATAATGCATCATATCCTGGTAAGACTAGGAATAGCACAAGGAGGTTCTAGCCAGTGCAACAAATCAAGAAAAACAAAACATGTGAACTAAACATAAATAGGCAAATAACTTTTCCTTCTCAAAGTATAGCATCATCAATGTAGTATAGCTGAAGGAATCTACACACACACACACACACCCCTATCACATATTATACTTAATATGTTTAATTAGTAAGGTGGCAGGATAAAAAATTATGAAAAAGTCAATTTCATATGCATGCATTAGCAACAAATTAGACATTGAAATAAAAAGATTTATAATAGTATTATATCTTTGACAAAAAAGGCAATATTATACTATAAAGACAAAGCCTTCAATAAGTGGTGAGGGAAAAACTGGACAGATACATGTCCAGTTCTAATACATGAATTTAGAACACTTCCTAACATTATACACATGCACACACAAAGAACTCAAAATAGATTAAAGACCTAAATGTAAAGCCAGAAACTATAAAATTCTTAGAGGAAAATATAGGCAGAATGCTCTTTGACACAAATCACAGTAAGATCCTTTGATTCACCTCCTAGAATAAAGGAAATAAAAATACAACTAAATAAATGCTACCTAATGAAATATAAAGTCTTTTGCACACCAAAGGAAACTATAAATAAGGTGAAAAGACAACCCTCAGAATGAGAGAAAATAATTACAAATGAAACAACTTATAAAGGATTAATCTTCAAAATATGCAAGTAGTTCATGCAGCTCAATATCAGAAAAATAAATGACCCAATCAAAAGATGAACAGAAGACCTAAACAGGCATTTCTCTAAAGGAGACATACAGATGGCCAATAAACACATGAAAAGATGCTCAACATAGCTTATTATTAGAGAAATACTATTTATAATAGCCTCATATCTTTGACAAAGGAAGCAAAATTATAGAATAAAGACATCTTAAATAAGTGGAGTAGGGAAAACTGCAAAGCAACCCCAGTGTTTCTACTTTCCAGCCACAGTTGAGAACTACTATTTTAAGTACTGCGAAAGTGACAAAATGGAGGGAGGTGGGAGGGGGTTCAGGATGGGGAACATGTGTACACCCATGGCAGACTCATGCTGATGTATGGCAAAACAAATACAACATTGTAAAGTAAAAAAAAAAAAAAAAGTGACAAAATGATCTGGGAGTACAAACGAACTGCCAGGGCCATCGTGGATGGCTTCAAGGAATGGGCACTGGCTATGAAGAATATGCAAGAATATATCAGGTGGGACAGCATTAGGAGGGAAGGAAATCAGGCAAGGAAGTAGCATGCAGCAAATTGCAAAGATATAAAAGGATGTTTGGGGAATTAAATACAAAGCCTATTTATTGTGTCACCTTACACAAACATGCACATGCATGTGTGCATGCTAAGTTGCTTCAGTTGTGTCTGACTCTTTGTGACCTTATGGACTGTAGCTCACCAGGCTAATCTGTCCATGGTATTCTCCAGGCAAGAACACTGGAGTAGGTTCCCATACACTCCTCCAGGGCGATCTTCCTGACCCACGGATAGAACCTGCATCTCTCACATCTCCTGTATTGGCAGACGGGTTCTTTACCACTAGTGTGACTTGGAAAGGCTTGTGAATGTATGTGTGTGTGCTAAGTTGCTTTAGTCATGTCCAATCCTTTGCAACCCATGGACTGTAGCATGCTAGACTCCTCTGTCCATGGAATTTTCCAGGTAAGAATACTGGAGTGGGTTGCCATTCCCTTCTTCAAGGGAGCTTTCTGATCCTGGGATCTCATGTATTCTATGTCTCCTGCACTGGTAGGTGATTCTTTACCACTTAGAGCCACTTGGGAAGCCCATGTACATATATACCCTAATTCAAATGCTATTTCCTACTGTTAGGGTGAAACTTACAAATGATCTAAACATACAAAGTTCTAAATCAAATCCCTTATGATTATACAGTGGAAGTGAGAAATAGATTAAGGGCCTAGATCTGATAGATAGAGTGCCTGATGAACTATGGAATGAGGTTCGTGACACTGTATAGGAGACAGGAATCAAGACCATCCTTATGGAAAAGAAATGCAAAAAAGCAAAATGGCTGTCTGGGGAGGCCTTACAAATAGGTGTGAAAAGAAACAAAATGAAAAGCAAAGGAGAAAAGGAAAGATATAAGCATCTGAATGCAGAGTTCCAAACAATAGCAAGAAGAGATAAGAAAGCTTTCTTCAGTGATCAGTGCAAAGAAATAGAGGAAAACAATAGAATGGGAAAGACTAGAGATCTCTTTAAGAAAATTAGAGATACAAAGGGAATATTTCATGCAAAGATGGGCTCGATAAAGGACAGAAATGGTATGGATCTAACAGAAGCAGAAGATATTAAGAAGAGATGGCAAGAATACACAGAAGAACTGTACAAAAAAGTTCTTCATGACCTGGATAATCATGATGGTGTGATCACTCACCTAGAGCCAGACATTCTGGAATGTGAAGTCAAGTGGGCCTTAGAAAGCATCACTACGAAAAAAGCTAGTGGAGGTGATGGAATTCCAGTAGAGCTATTTCAAATCCTGATAGATGATGCTGTGAAAGTGGTCTTCACAATATGCCAGCAATTTGGAAAACTCAGCAGTGGCCACAGGACTGGAAAAGTCAGTTTTCATTCCATTCCCAGAGAAAGGCAATGGCAAAGAATGCTCAAACTACCACACAATTGCACCCATCTCACATGCTAGTAAACTAATGCTCAAAATTCTCCAAGCCAGGCTTCAGCAATAGTGAACCGTGAACTTCCAGATGTTCAAGGTGATTTTAGAAAAGGCAGAGGAACCAGAGATCAAATTGCCAACATTTGCTGGATCATGGAAAAAGCAAGAGAGTTCCAGAAAAACATCTATTTCTGCTTTATTGACTATGCCAAAGCTTTTGTCTGTGTGGATCACAATGAACTGTGGAAAATTCTGAGAGAGATGGGAATACCAGACCACCTGACCTGCCTCTTGAGAAATCTGTATGCAGGTCAGGAAGCAGCAGTTAGAACTGGACATGGAACAACAGACAGTTTCCAAATTGGAAAAAGAGTACATAAAGGCTATATATTGTCCCCCTGCTTATTTAACTTATATGCAGGGTACATCATGAGAAACACTAGGCTGGAAGAAACACAAGCTGGAATCAAGATTGCTGGGAGAAATATCAATAACCTCAGATATGCAGATGACACCACCTTTATGGCAGAAAGTGAAGAGGAACTAAAAATGCTCTTGATGAAATTGAAAGAGAAGAGCGAAAAAGTTGGCTTAAAGTTCTACATTCAGAAAACTAAGATCATGGCATCTGGTCCCATCACTTCATGGGAAATAGATGGGGGAACAGTGGAAACAGTGTCAGACTTTAGTTTTTTTGGCTCCAAAATCAATGCAGATGGTGACTGCAGCCATGAAATTAAAAGACGCTTACTCCTTGGAAGAAAAGTTATAACCAACCTAGATAGCATATTCAAAATGAGATACATTACTTTGCCGACTAAGGTCCGTCTAGTCAAGGCTATGGTTTTTCCAGTGGTCATGTATGGATGTGAGAGTTGGACTGTGAAGAAGGCTGAGCGCCGAAGAATTGATGCTTTTGAACTGTTGTGTTGGAGAAGACTCTTGAGAGTCCCTTGGACTGCAAGGAGATCCAACCAGTCCATTCTGAAGGAGATCAGCCCTGGGATTTCTTTGGAAGGAATGGTGCTAAAGCTGAAACTCCAGTACTTCGGCCACCTCATGCAAAGAGTTGACTCATTGGAAAACACGCTGATGCTGGGAGGGACTGGTGGCAGGAGGACAAGGGGACGACAGAGGTTGAGATGGCTGGGTGGCATTATTGACTCGATGGACGTGAATCTTAGTGAACTCCAGGAGTTGGTGACGGACAGGGAGGTCTGGCGTGCTGCGATTATTGGGGTCGCAAAGAGTCAGACACGACTGAGCGACTGAACTAAACTGATCTCCCCTAGCATATTGGACACCTACCGACCTTGAGAGTTCATCTTTCAGCGTCCTATCTTTTTGCCTTTTCATACTATTCTCAAGGCAAGGATACTGAACTGGTTTGCTATTAGCGTCTCCAGTGGACCACATTTTGTCAGAATTCTCCACCATGACCCATCCGTCTTCTGTGGCCCTACAGGGTATGGCTCATAATTTCATTGAGCTAGATAAGCCTGTGGTCCATGTGTGGAGAAGGCAATGGCACCCCACTCCAGTACTCTTGCCTGGAAAATCCCATGGATGGAGGAGCCTGGTAGGCTGCAGTCCATGGGGTTGCTAAGAGTCGGACACAACTGAGCGACTTCACTTTCACTTTTCACTTTCATGCATTGGAGAAGGAAATGGCAACCCACTCCAGTATTCTTGCCTAGAGAATCCCAGGGATGGGGGAGCCTGGTGGGCTGCCGTCTATGGGGTCGCACAGAGTTGGACACGACTGAAGCTACCAGCAGCAGCAGCAGTGGTCCATGTGATCAGATTGGTCAGTTTTCTGTGTTTGTTGTTTTCAGTCTGTCTGCCCTCTGATGGAGAAGGGTAAGAAGCATATGGAAGCTTCCTGATGGAAGAGACTGACTGAGAGGGAAACTGGGTCTCGTTCTGATGGGCAGGGCCATGCTCAGTAAATCTTTAATCCAATTGTCTGTTGAAGGTCAGGGCTGTGTGTTCCCTCCCCGTTATTTGACCTGAGGCCAAACTATGATGGAGGTAATGAAGAAAATGGTAACCTGCTTCAAAATGTCCCATGCAGGCACTGCTACACTCAGTGCCCCCAACCCTGCAGCAAGCCACCGCTGATCCACGCCTCTGCCTGAGACTCCTGGACACACAGGGAAAGTTCAGGTCAGTCTCTTGTGGGGTCACTGCTCCTTTCTCCTGGGTCCTGGTGCAAACAAGGTTTTGTTTGTGCCCTTAAAGAGTCCCCATTCCTGTGTAAATTTTGGTGGGTCTAGTGTTGGTTAATGGCAACCTCCTCCAAGAGGGCTTATGCCATACCCAGGTCTACTGCACCCAGAGCCCTTGCCCCTGCCCCTGTAGCAGTGCACTGCTGACATGTACCTTCTCAGGAGACACCCAAACAGTTCTGTCTCAGTCCCTGTGGGGTCTCCTTGTGTGCACAAGCTTTGTTTGTGTGCTCTGAGCATCTCGGCAGTTTTCCGGTTTGACTCTAAATGGAGATTTCACCCCTCCTACTGTCTTGAGGTGGCTTCTTCTTTGTTTTTGGAAGAGGGATATCTTCTCAAGGTCACTCCAGCACCATGCAGCTGCCACTCCAGCACCTACCATATTGTGGAGCTTCTCTGCTCCACAGTTCATTTCAATTCAGTCGCTCAGTCATGTCTGAGTCTTTGAGACACCATGAACCATAGCACGCCAGGCCTCCCAGTCTATCACCAACTCCCAGAGTCCACCCAAACCCATGTCCATCGAGTCGGTGATGCCATCCAACCATCTCATCCTGTCATCCACTTCTCCTTCTGCCTTCAACCTTTCCCAGCATCAGGGTCTTTTCAAATGAGTCAGCTCTCTGCATCAGGTGGCCAAAGAATTAGAGTTTCAGATTCAACATCAATCCCTCCAATGGACACCCAAAACTAATCTCCTTTAGGATGGACTCGTTGGATCTCCTTGCAGTCCAAGGGACTCTCAAGAGTCTTCTCAACACCACAGTACAAAAGCATCAATTCTTCTGCATTCAGATTTCTTTATAGTCCAACTCTCACATCAATACACAACTACTGGAAAAACCATACCCTTGACTAGATGGACCTTTGTTGGCAAAGCAATGCCTCTTTTTTAATATGATGTCTAGGTTGGTGATAACTTTCCTTCTAAGGGGCAAGCATGTTTTAATTTCATGGCAGTCACTATCGGCAGTGATTTTGGAGCCCCCCAAATTAAAGTTAGCCACTTTTTCCACTGTTGCCCCATCTATTTGCCATGGAATGATGGGACTGCATGCCATGATCTTAGTTTTCTGAATGTTGAGCTTTAAGCCAACTTTTTCACTCTCCTCTTTCACTCTCATCAAGAGGCTCTTTAGTTCTTCACTTTCTGCCATAAGGGTGGTGTCATCTGCATATCTGAATTTATTGATATTTCTCCCAGCAATCTTGATTCCAGCTTGTGCTTCCTCCAACCCAGTGTTTCACATGATGTACTGTGCATATAAGTTAAATAAGTAGGGTGACAATATACAGCCTTGATGTACTCCTTTTCCTATTTGGAACCAGTCTGTTGTTCCATATCCAGTTCTAACTGTTGCTTCCTGATCTGCATATAGGTTTCTCAAGAGGCAGATCATTTGGTCTGGTATTCCCATCTCTTTCAGAATTTTAGACAATTAATTGTGATCCACACAGTCAATGGATTTGGCATAGTCAATAAAGAATAAATAAATGCTTTTCTGGAACTCTCTTGCTTTTTCAATGATCCAGCGGATGTTGGCAATTTGATCTCTGGTTCTTTTGCCTTTTCTAAAACCAGCTTGAACATCTGGAAGTTCATGGTTCACGTATTGCTGAAGCCTGACTTGGAGAATTTTGACCATTACTTTACTAGCATGTGAGATGAGCACAATTGTGCAGTAGTTTGAGAATTCTTTGGTATTACCTTTCTTTGGGATTTGAATGAAACCTGATCTTTTCCAGTTCTGTGGCCACTACTGAGTTTTCCAAATTTGCTGACATATAGAGAAGAGCACTTTCACAGCATCATTTTTTAGAATTTGAAAAAGCTCAACTGGAATTTCATCGCCTCCTCTAGCTTTGTTCGCAGTGATGCTTCCTAAGGCCCACCTGACTTCACATTCCAGGATGTCCGGCTCTAGGTGAGTGTGAGTGATCACACCTTCGTGATTATCTGGGTCATGAAGATCTTTTTTTGTACAGTTCTTCTGTGTATTCTTGCCATCTCTTCTTAATATCTTCTGCTTCTGTTGGGTCCATACAATTTCTGTCCTTTATTGAGCCCATCTTTGCATGAAATGTTCCCTTGGTATCTCTAATTTTCTTGAGGAGATCTCTAGGCTTTTCCATTCTATTGTTTTCCTCTATTTCTTTGCATTGATCACTGAAGAAGGCTTTCTTAGCTCCCCTTGCTATTCTTTGGAACTTTGCATTCAAATGGGTATATCTTTCCTTTTATCCTTTGTTTTTCACTTCTCTTCTTTTCACAGGTATTTGTAAGGCCTCCTCAGGCCTGTTTTGCATTTCTATTTCTTGGGGATGGTCTTGCTTCCTGTCTGCTCTACAATGTCATGAACCTCCATCCATAGTTCATCAGGCACTCTGTCTATCACATCTAGTCCCATAAATCTATTTCTCACTTCCACTGTATAGTCATAAGGGATTTGATTTAGGTCATACCTGAATGGTCTAGTGTTTTTCCCCACTTTCTTCAATTTAAGTCTGAATTTGGCAATAAGGAGTTCATGATCTGAGCCACAGTCAGCTCCTGGTCTTGTTTTTGTTGACTGTATAGAGCTTTTTCATCTTTGGCTGCAAAGAATATAATCAATCTGACTTTGGTGTTGACCATCTGATAATGTCCATGTGTAGAGTCTTCTCTTGTGTTTTGGAAGAGAGTGTTTGCTATGACCAGTGCGTTCTCTTGGCACAACTCTATTAGCCTTTGCCCTGCTTCATTTTGTACTCCAAGTCCAAATTTGCCTGCTACTCCACGTGTTTCTTGACTTCCTACATTTGCATTCCAGTCCCCCAGAATGAAAAGGACAACTTTTTTGGGTGTTAGTTCTAAAAGGTCTTGTAGGTCTTCATAGAACCGTTCAGCGTCAGCTTCTTCAGTATTACTGGTCAGGGCATAGACTTGGATTCCCGTGATATTAGACGGTTTTCCTTGGAGATGAACAGAGATCATTCTGTCATTTTTGAGATTGCACCCAAGTACTGCATTTCGGACTCTTTCGTTGACTATGATGGGTACTCCCTTTCTTCTAAAGGATTCCTATCTACAGTAGTAGATATAATGGTCATCTGAGTTATATTAACCCATTCCAGTCCATCTTAGTTCTCTGATTCCTAGAATGTCGATGTTCACTCTTGCCATCTCCTGTTTGACCACTTCCAGTTTGCCTTGATTCATGGACCTAACATTCCAGATTCCTATGCAATATTGCTTTCTGTAGCATTGAATCTTGCTTCTATCATTAGTCCAATCCAAAAATGGGTGTTGTTTTTGCTTTGGTCCCATCCCTTCAACCTTTCTGGAGTTATTTCTTCACTGATCTCCAGTAGCATATTGGGCACCTCCTAACCTGGGAAGTTTCATCTTTCAATGACCTATCTTTTTGCCTTTTCATACTGTTCATGGGGTTCTTGAGGTAAGAATACTGAAGTGGTTTGCCATTCCTTTATCCAGTGGACCATATTCTGTCAGATCTCTCTACCATGACCCATCCATCTTGGGTGGCCCCACAGGCATGGATTAGTTTCATTGAGTTAGACAAGGTCCATGTGATCAGATTGGCTAGTTGTCTGTGATTGTAGTTTCAGTCTGTCTGCCCTCTGAGGCCCTCTCTCAGTGCCTACTGTCTTACTTGGGTTTCCCTTACTTTGCACGTGGGGTATCTCTTCACAGCCACTCCAGCAAAGCGCAGCCACCACTCATTACCTTGAATGTGGGGTAACTCCTCTCAGCTGCTGCCCCTGACCTTTGATGTGGGGTAGCTCCTCTTGGCCATGCTTGTGCGCCATCACATGGGATATCTCTTCACAGTCACTCCAGTGCTCCAATCCCAAAGAAAGGCAATGCCAAAGAATGCTCAAGCTGGTAAACAATTGCATTTATCTCACAAGCTAGCAAAATAATGCTCAAAATTCTCCAAGCCTGACTTCAACAGTACATGAACTGTGAACTTCCAGATGTTCAAGCTGGATTAAGAAAAAGAAGAGGAACCAGAGATCAAATTGCCAGCATCTGTTGGATCATCAAAAAATCAAGATAGTTCCAGCAAAACATCTACTTCTGCTTCACTGACTATACTAAACTCTTTAATTTTGTGGATCACAACAAACTAAAGAGAATTCTTCAAGGGTTGGGAATACCAGATCACCTGACCTGCCTCTTGAGAAATCTGTATGTAGGTCAAGAAGCAACAGTTAGAACTGAACATGGAACAACAGGCTGGTTCCAAATTGGGAAAGGAGTATGTTAAGGCTGTATATTGTCACCCTACTTATTTAACTTATATGCAGAGTACATCATGAGAAATGCTGGGCTGGAGGAAGCACGAGCAGGAATCAGGATTGCCGGGAGAAGTATCAATAACCTCAGATATGCAGAGGACACCACTCTTATGGCAGAAGGTGAAAAATAACTAAAGAGCCTCTTGATGAAAGTGAAGGAGGAAAGTGAAAAAGTTGGCTTAAAACTCAACATTCAGAACACTAAGATCATGGAATCTGGTCCCATCACTTATAGATACATATAGACAGATAGATGGGGATACAATGGAAACAGTGACAGACTTTATTTTTTGGAGTTCTAAAATCAGTGCAGATGGTGACTTCAGCCATGAAATTAAAAGACGCTTGCTCTTTGGAAGAAAAGTTATGACAAACCTAGACAGGTTATTAAAAAGCAGAGACATTACTTTGCCAAGAAAAGTCCGTCCAAGCAAAGCTATTATTTTTCCAGTATTCATGTATGGATGTTAGAGTTGGCCTATAAAGAAAGCTGAGCGCTGAAGAATTGATACTTTTGAACTGTGGTGTTGGAGAAGATTCTTGAAAGTCCCTTGGACAACAAGGAGATCCAACCAGTCCATCCTAAAGGAAATCAGCCCTGAATATTCATTGCAAGGAAGATGCTGAGCTGAAACTCCAATATTTTGGCCATCTAATGTGAAAATCTGACCATTTGAAAAGTGACTCCCTGATGCTGGGAAAGACTGAATGTAGGAGGAGAAGGCTATGACAGAGATTGAGATTGTTGGATGGCATCGCTGACTGTACATGAGTTTGTGTAAGCTCTGGGAGTTGGTAATGGACAAGGATGCCTGGCGTGCTGCAGTCCATGGGATCACAAAGAGTTGGTCATGACTGAGCTACTGAACTGAGCTGAACTGAACCGCATGGACCGCATATTTACATATAAGTTAAATCAGCATGGTGACAATATACAGCCTGAACATGCTTCTTTTCTGATTTGGAACCAGTCTGTTATTCCATGCCCAGTTCTAACTGTTGCTTCTGGTGTATGGCATAACAGAATCTTAATATAACCATGCTGAGTAAGGAAGCCAAATAGAAAATATATGCAGAATGATTATTTTTATACAAAATTATAGAAAATGCAGACTAGTGTGACAGAGAGTAGATCATTGGTTACCTGAAGGTAAAAGTAACCTCAAATGCAATTACAAGGATATGAGAGTGATGAATACTATCTTGATTGGGGTCATATTTCCATTTTCCATTTCAGCATATACTCTTTAAATATATGCAGTGTTCACACACTAATTTTACCTCAATAAAGTCATTAAAATAAAATATAAGAATCACCTGTGGAATTAGTGGTGAATAACTGAGATAAAGTAGAACTAAGATTTTCAAAGCCACATAGTAGTTTTTGTTGTTATTGTTCAATGGCTAAGTCATTTCCTACTTTTGACCCCGTGGACTGTATGACACCAGGATCCTCTGTCCTCTATTATCTCCAGGAGTTCACTCACATTCATGTTCATTTATCATCCTCTGCCACTCCCTTCTCCATTTGCTTTTAATCTTTCCATCATCAGAATATTTTCCAAAGAATAGGCTCTTTGCTTCAGATGGCCAAAGTATTGGAGCTTCACCATCTGCAACAGACCTTACAATGAATATTCTGGGTTGATTTCATTTAGGTTTTGCAGGTTTGATCTCCTTGCAGTCCAGCGGACTCTCAAGACTCTTCTCCAGCACCATAATTCAAAAGCATCAAGTCTTAAATGCTGTCTCCTTGTGATACAACACTCACACTTGTACATGACTGTTGTACAAACCAAAGCTTTTGTTGGTAAAAAACTTTTATTGACAAAATTATGTCTCTGCTTTTTAATACACTGCCAATGGTAGTTTAAACGTTCTTAGGCTTTAAATATTCTTAGGCTAACCTTTCTTTGAGATTAGAAAGAAAACTGACATTTTCTAATCCTGTGACCACTGCTGAGTTTTCCATATTTATTGATGTATTGAATGTGGCACTTTAACATCATCATCTTTTAGGATTTTAAATATTAATAGTTCACCTGGAATCCAACCACCTCCACTAGATTTGTTTGCAGTAATGCTTTCTAAGGCCCACATCAGTATGTCTGGCTCTACTTGAGTGACCACACCATCTTGGTTATCAGGGTCATTAAGACCTTTCTTGTATAGTTTTTCTGTGTATTCTTGCTACCTCTTCTTAATCTCTTCTGCTTCTGTTAGGTCTTTATCGTTTCTGTCCATTTTCATGTCCATCCTTGAATGAAATTTTCCCTTGATATCTCCAATTTTCTTGAAGAGATCTCTAATCTTTCCCATTCTATTGCTTTCCTCTATTTCTTTGCATTGCTCATTTAATAAGACCTTTTTATATCTCCTTACTATTCAATGGAATTCTGCATTCAGTTGGATATGTATTTCCCATTCTCCCTGGCCTTTCTCTTCTCTTCTTTCCTCAGCTATTTGGAAAGCCACCTCAGAACCACTTTGTCTTCTTGCCTTTCTTTTTCTTTGGCATAGGTTTAGTCCCTCCCTCCTGCACAGTGCTACAAACCTCCATAACAGACACACTACCAGATGTAATCCTTTGAATCTGTTTGTCACTTCCACTGTATAATCTTAAGGGGATGGATTTAGGTCATAATTGAATTTTCTAATGGTTTTCCCCACTTTCTTCAATTTAATCCTGCATTTTGTAATAAGAAGCTCATGATCTGAGCCACAGTCAGTGCCAGGTCTTGTTTTGGCTGACTATATAGAACTTTTCCATCTTTGGCAGCAAAGAACATAATCAATCTGATTTCTGTATTCTCCATCTGGTGATGTCCATGTGTAGAGCTGTCTGTTGGGTTGTTGGAAAATGGTGTTTGTTATGACCAGTGTGTTCTCTTGGTAAAACTCTGTTAGACTTTGCCTTACTTCATGTTGTACTCCAAGGCCAAATTTGCCTGTTACTTCGGGTATGTCTTGACTTCCTACTTTTTCATCCTGATCCCTTATGATGAAAAGGACATCTTTTCTGCTGATAATTCTAGAATCTGTTATAAGCCTTTTTAAAATTAATTAATTTATTTTAATTGGAGGTTAATTACTTTTTAGTACTGGTCAACTTCTGCTTCCTTGACATCAGAGGTTGGAGCATAAACTTGGATTTATTTGATGTTGAATGATTTGCTTTGGAAATAGTGAGATCATTCTGTCATATTTCAGATTGCACTCAAGTACTGTATTTCAGACTCTTTTATTGACTATGAGGGCTACTCAATTTCTTCTAAGGGATTCTTGCCCAAGGTAGTGTATATAATTATTGTCATCTGGATTAAACTCTCCCAGTCCCGCCCATTTTAGTTAACTGATTCCTTAGATGCTGATGTTCACCCTTGCCATCTCCTGCTTGACCATGTCCGATTTACTCTGATTATGGACTTAACAATCTAAGTTCTTATGCAGTTTTGTTCTTTACAGGATGAGATTTATTTTCACTACCAGACACATCCACAATGCAGCATCGTTTCTGCTTTAGCCAACTGCTTCATTCTTTCTGGAGCTATAAGCAATTGCCCTCTACTCTTCCCCAGTAGCATATTGGACACCTATTGTCCTGGGGGCTCATCTTGTGGTGTCATATCTTTTGCCTTGTCATATTCTCTATTGGGTTTTCCAGCCAAGAATACTGGAGTAGGTTGCCATTCCCTTCTCCAGTGGACCACATTTTGTCAGAACTCTTCACTATGACCCATCTGTTTTGGGTGGCCCTGCATGGGATGACTCATAGTTTCATTGAGTTATGAAAGCCTCATCAACATGACAAGTCTCTGATCCTTAAAGGGGATATTAAAAAAATTATCTATGTTAATTTGTCCCCTGCCACATAGTGAATGTGCAGAAAATCACTGTCTTGGAGGAAAACTTAATTTTCTACACTTCTGCCTTCTATGGGGGAAAAAAAAAAGCCTTCTCTCAGCTTTTCCAGAAACTTAGAAATTTCAGTCTAACAAGGATGGCAATGGGCATAAAATAGAAGTTAGAGACAAAGAGGGGGAGTATAATGCATTTAAGTTGTTATCACAGGTTGTGGTATAATTAAGAATTTGTCTGGTCTTTGTTCCATGTTCCTGGCTCAGCTTAAAAAATCTTTGCAATTTCCTGAATGACAAGAGTGTCCTCTCTATGCTAATAACCACTGGTTATGGGCGACCAGTGAATTACTTCCAAGCTGGGTCTGTTTCTCATAAATATCAGTCATGACTAAAAGATTTGGGCTGTCAGCTTCCAGACTGTGAGGGCAGAGAGGGTTGACTGAAAAATGAGTTCAATCACATGGCCAGTGATTGAAACACTCATGCATAGATAATGAAACCCCAGTAAAATCTCTGGAACTAAAGCTCAGTAATGAACACAGTAATATTCTAAAAGGGTGACACACCCTGACCCACAAGGAGCGGACACGGGAAATTTACCCTGGGAAATCTCCCAGATGTCATCTTATGTATATTCATCACAATAAGCCATAATTCTATATATAGAATTCTTAGTGAGTTCTGTAATTCTTTCTAGTGAATTGTGGAACTTGAAAGAGTTGTGCATGTGTGCTTAGTCTCTCAATCGTGTATGACTCTTTGTGACTTCATGGACTGTAGCCTGTCAGCCTCCTCTGTCCATGGGATTCTCCAGGCAAGAATACTGGAGTGGGTAGATATTCCCTATTCCAGAGGCTCTTCCCAACCCAGAGATCAAACCCAGATATTACAGGTGGATTCTATACCATCTGAGCCACCCAGGAATCCCAAAACAGTCATGAAAAAAGTGAAAGTGTAGTCGCTGTCATGTCTGACTCTTTGTGACCACATGGACTGTAGCCTGCCAGGTTCCTCTGTCTATGGGATTCTCCAGGCAAGAATACTGGAGTTGGTTGCCACTAACTTCTCCAGGGAATCTTCCTGACCCAGGGACTGAACCCAGGTCTCCCACATTGCATTCAGATTCTTTACCATCTGAGCAATCAGGGAAGCCTCTAAAAGAGTCATGGGGATCCCTCGAGTTTATAACTAGTTGATCAGAATTATGTGTAAACTTGGGACCCCTGAATTGTATCTGGTATCAAAATAAGGACAGTCTTATGCAGAACCATAACCTGATTTGCAGCACATGCAGTTGAGGTTGGAAGAGTACAAGCAATATAAAAAACAAAGAAAAGGAATCTCCACACTGTTCTCCATAGAGGCCGTAAACCAATACAGTATTGTAAAGTAAAATAAAGTAAAATGAAAAAAAGAAAAAAAAAAGAAAAATGTGAATCACTTATTTATCCAGATTAATGGAACAGGTGAATATAAGGCCAACATTATAAGATTTATTTTACCTAATTTTATATTATTATATAATCATAAATATTAATCCCTAGCATCAATGTGAGCAAGTAAAAGCAGCCATTCTAACAGCTAAGGACTCAGATGCAGTGAAAAGAATGAAATGAAGAGCCTTTCTTATTCCAAAATTTAGTACCTGAATATAATATCCTAACTTATCAGTAGATAAGCGGGATTTTAAAACTAGAATAAAACTGAAGGGGAAAGACTAATGATCTCTTCAGGACAATTGGAGAAACATGGGAATATTTTCTCTAAAGATGGGCAGAGTAAAGGACAGAAATGGTAGATACCTAGTAGATGTCAAAGAGACCAAGAAGAGATGGAAAGAATAAATGAAGAACCGTACAAAAAAATCTCAATGAACCAGATTAATTCAATCATGTAGTCAACCACGCAGAGCTAAATGTTATGGAGAGTGAAGTCAAGGGGGCTTTAGGTAGTACTGCTGTTAATAAAGCTAGCGGATGAGATGAGATTTCTGTAGAATTATTCAAAAACTCTAAAGGGTAATGCCATAAAGGTGTTGCATTCCATATGTCATCAAATCTGGAAGACCCAGCAGTGGCCACTGAAAAAGGTCAATCCTCATCCCAATCTCCAAGAAGCATAGTACTAAAGGATATGCTAACCATTGGACAATACACTCATCTCCCATACTAGTAAGATCATCTTTATTTATTTATTTTTTAATGCTGAATTTATTTTTATTCAGATTTTATTTTATTTATTTATATTTTTTACTTTAAATATTGTATTGGTTTTGCCATACATCAACATGAATCCGCCACGGGTGTACACGTGTTCCCAATCCTGAACCCCCCTCCCACCTCCCTCCCCATACCATTTCTCTGGGTCATCCCAGTGCACCAGCCTCAAGCATCCTGTATCCTGCATCGAACCTAGACTGGCAATTCTCTTCTTATATGATATTATACATGTTTCAATGCCATTTTCCCAAATCATCCAAACCTCTCCCTCTCCCACAGAGTCCAAAAGACTGTTCTGTACATCTGTGTTTCTTTTGCTGTCTCACATACAGGGTTATTGTTAAAAACTTGCATGTTAGGCTTCAGCATTATGTGAACCAAGAACTTCCAATATCCAAGTTGGGTTTAGAAAGGAAGAGGAAATACAGATCAAATTGCCAACATTCACTGGATCATAGAGAAAGCTATGGGGGATTCCAGAAAACAATCTACTTCTGTTTCTTAGACTACTCCAAAGTATTTAACTGTGGATCATAATAAACTGTGGAAAGCTTTTAAGAGATTGGATACCAGACAATCTCACCTGTCTTCTGAGGAACGTGTATGCAGGTCAAGAAGCAACACTTAGAGCCCTGTATGGAACAACTATTTGGTTCAAAATTGAGAAAGGAGTACAATAGGGCTGTGTGCTGTCACCCAGTCTGATTAATCTATACACTGAACACATCGTGAGGAATGACAGGATGGAAGAATTACAAGCTGGAATCATGATAGGCAGAAGAAACATAAAAAACCTCAGCTATGCAGATGATACCACTCTAGAGGCAGAAAGCAAAGAGGAACTAAAAAGCCTCTTGATGAAAGTGAAGGAGGAGAGTGAAAGAGCCTACTTAAAGCTAAACATTTAAAAAAAAAAAAAAGCCAAAAACTAAGATCATGGCATTGGCCACATTTGTTGTTGTTGTTCAGTCACTGATTCATGTCCAATTCTTTGTGACCCCATGGACTGCAGCACACCAGGCTTCCCTGTCCTTCACCATCTCCAGGAGCTTGCTCAATCTCATGTCCATTGAGTTGGTGATACCATCCAACCATCTCATCCTCCGTCATCCCCTTCTCCTCTTGCCTTCAATCTTTCCCAGCATCAGGTTCTTTTCCAATGAGTCAGCTCTTCCAATCAGGTGACCAAAGTAAGGAAGCTTCAGCTTCAGCATCAGTCCTTCCAATGAATAACCATGGTTGATTTCCTTTAAGATTGATGATTTATCTCCTTGCAGTACAAAGGACTCTCAGGAGTCTTCCAACACCACAGTTCAAAAGCATTGCTTCTTTGGCACTCAGCCTTCTTTGTGGTCCAACTCTCACATCTAGGGTTATCGTTAAAAACTTGCATGTTAGGCTTCAGCATTACGTGAACCAAGAACTTCCAATATACAAGTTGGGTTTAGAAAAGGAAGAGGAAATACAGATCAAATTGCCAACATTCACTGGATCATAGAGAAAGCTATGGGGGAAAACCATAACTTTGGATCTTGGTTGTCAAGGTAATATCTCTGTTTTTTTAATACACTAAGTTTATCATAACTTTTCTATTTTAATTTTTTTATTTTTAATTTATTTTTAATTTTTACTTTATTTTACTTTACAATACTGTATTGGTTTTGCCATACATTGACATGAATCCACCTTGGGTGTACACGCGATCCCAATCATGAACCCCCCTCCCACCTCCCTCCCCACAACATCCCTCTGGGTCATCCCCGTGAACCAGCCCCAAGCATGCTGTATCCTGCATCGGACATAGACTGGTGATTCGATTCTTACATGATGGTATACACGTTTCAATGCCATTCTCCCAAATCATCCCACCCTCTCCCTCTCCCTCTGAGTCCAAAAGACGGCTATACACTTCTGTGTCTTTTTTGCTGTCTTGCATACAGGGTCATCATTGACATCTTTCTAAATTCCATATAACTTTTCTTCCAAGGAGCAAGTGTCATCTAATTTCATGGCTTCAGTCACTGCCTGCAGTGATTTTGGACCCCCTCAAAGTAAAGTCTGTCACTGTTTCCATTGTTTCCCCATCTATTTGCCATGAAGTTATGTGACTGGAGGCCATGATGTTAATTTTTTGAATGCTGAATTTTAAGTCAGCTTTTTAACTTCTCTCTTTCACCTTCATCAAAGAAGCTCTTTAGCAATGATAATTTGCTACATGACTCAGGCAAGGAACTCAAGTAGGGATTCTGACAATCTAGGAGGGAAGAATGGGAGAGAGGTTCAGGAAGGAGTGGACATGGGGGTACCTATGGCTGATTCTTGTTGATGTATGACAGAAAGCCACAAAATTCAGTAAAGAAATTATCCTTCAGTGAAAAAAAATCCATTTTAAATTCTGGAAAAAAAAAATGAGGCCCTTATTTTCTCTTTGCTTTCTGCCATAAGTTTGGTCGGTCTCATCTGCATATCTGAAATTATTGGTATTTCTCCCAGCAATCTTGATTCCAGCTTGTGCTTCCTCCAGTTTGGCATTTTGCATGATGCACTCTACATATAAGTTAAATAAGCAGGGTGAAAATATACAGTATTAATATACTCCTTTCCCAATTTGGAACCAGTCTGTTGTTCCGTGTCGGGTTCTGACTGTTGCTTCTTGACCTGCATATACCTTTCTCAGGTTGCAGGTGAAATGGTCTGGTATTCCCATCTCTTGAAGAATTTTCCACAGTTTGTTGTGATTGACAAAGTTAAAGACTTTAGTATAGTAAATGAAGCAGAAGTAGATGTTTTTCTGGAATTCTCTTTCTTTTTCTATGATCCAGCAAATGTTGGCAATTTGATCTCTGGTTCCTCTGCCTTTTCTAAATCCAGCTTGAACATCTATAAGTTCACAGTTCACGTACTGTTTCAGCTTAGCTTGGATAATTTTGAGCATTATTTCGCTAGTGTGTGAAATGAATGGAATTGTGAAGTAGCTTGAACATTCTTTAACAATCTTTTTCTTTGGGTTTGGAATGAAAACTGAACTTTTCCAGTCCTGTGACCACTGCTGAATTTTCCAATTTTGCTGGCATATGGAGTGGAGCATTTTCACAGCTTCAACTTTTAGGATTTGAAATAGCTCAAATGGAATTCCATTACCATCTACATCTTTGTTTGTAGTGATGCTTCCTAAAGGCCCATTTGACTTCTCGTTTCAGTATAAATGGTTCTAGGTGGATGATCACACCATTGTGGTTATCTGAGTCATTAAATCTTTTTTGTACAGTCGTTCCATGTGTTCTCAACACCTCTTCTTAACATCTTCTGCTTCTTTTAGGTCCATACAGTTTCTGTCACTTACTGTATCCATATTTGCATGAAGTGTTCCCTTGGTAGCTCTAATTTTCTTGAGGAGATCTCTAGTCTTTCCCATTCCATAGTTTTCCTCGATTTCTTTGTATTGCTCATTTAAGAAGGCTTTCTTATCTCTCCTTGCTATTCTTTGGAACTCTGCATCCAGACAGGTATATCTTTCCTTTTCTCTTTTGCCTTTTCTCAGCTATTTGTAAGGCCTTCTTAGACACCCATTTTGCCTTTTTACATTTCTTTTTCTTGGGGATGGTTTTGATCACAAACTCCTGTATAATATTATGAACCTCTGTCCATAGTTCTTCAAGCATTCTATCTATCAGATCTAATCCCTTGAATCTATTCATCATTTTCATTGTAAGGGATTTGATTTAGGTCATACCTGAATGATATAGTGGTTTTCCCTACTTTCTTCAATTTAAGTCTGAATTTTGAAATAAAGTGTTCATGTTCTTAGCCAGAGTCAGCTCCCAATGTTGTTTTTGCTGACTGTATAGAGCTTCTCCATCTTCAGCTTCAAAGAATATAATCAACTTTATTCTGGAATTACCATCTGGAGATGTCAGTGTGTAGAGTTTTCTCCTGTGTTGTTGGAAGAGGTCGTTTGCTATGATCAGTGCACTCTTTTCCAAAACTCTACTACCATTCCCCCTGCTTTGTTTTGTATTTCACGGCCAAACTTGCCTATTACTCCAGCTATCTCTTGACTTCCTACTTTTGCATTCCAGTCTCTTATAATGAAAAGGGCATCTTTTTTTGGTGTTAGTTCTAGAAGATCTTGTAGGTCTTCATAGAACCATATGACTTCAGCTTCTTTGGTGTTAGTGTCTGTGGCATAGACTAAGATTACTGTGATATTGAATGATTTGCCTTGGAAACAAACAGATATCATTCTGTCATTTTTGAGATTGCACCCAAATACTGAACTTCAAGCTCTCTTCTTGACTGTGAGGGCTGCTCCATTTCTTCTAAGGGATTCTTGCCCACAGAAGTATATATAATAGTCATCTGACTTAAACTCTCCCATTCCAGTCCATTTTAGTTCACTGATTCCTACAATATTGATGTTCTCTCTTACTATCTTCTATTTAACCCCTGACAATTTTCATTGATTCATAGACCTAATATTCCAGGTTCCTATGCAATATTGTTCTTTACAGCATCTGAATTTACTTTCATCATCAGACACACCCACAACTAGGTGTCATTTTCACTTTAGCTCAGCCTCTTCATTTCTTCTGAAGCTATTTCTCCTCTCTTAAAGTAGGTCACCATTAGCTCCAGTATAGAGCACTGAGCAGTGGACCCAAAAATTTGAGAACAATTATACCAAATAAGTTCTCACACTTTTGCAAAAGTTCTAGGGCACACAACAGATTTCCTAACCTGGGGATCTGACAAAAGGACTGAACCCATCCTCCCGGGAATTTGACTTTGAAGGCCAGTGGGATTTGAGTACAGAACTTCCACAGGAATGGGAAAACAGACTCTTGGAGGGCACAAACAAAACTTTGTGCTCACCAGGATCCAGGAAAAATGAGCAGTGGCCCCCACAAGAGATTGAGCCAGACTGAGCCAGGAATCTCTGGTGGAGGGTTGGGTTGACAGCGGGTTGTCTAGAGGTCAGGAACACTGACTACAACAGTCTTGGGAGCCATAGCTTGCTAGCATAAGTCCTTTTGGCCTCAGACCAAATTATATGGAGAGAACACAGTCTCACCCATATGCAGAAAAATGAATTAAAGACTTACTGAGCATGGCCCCGCCCACAATAACTAGACCCAATTTTCCCACAGCCAGTCCCTCTCATCAGGAAGCTTCCACATACCTCTTTTCCTCATCCATCAGAGGGAAGACAGAACGAAAACCACAATCACAGAAAGCTACCCAAGCAGATCACATGAATCAAGGCCTTGTCCAACTCAATAAAACTATGAGCCATACCACGTAGTACCACCAAAAACGGATGGATAATGATGGAGACTTCTGACAAAATGTTGTCCCCTGGAGAAGGGAAGGACAAATCACTTCAGCATTCTTGTTTTGAGAACCCCATGAACAGTATGAAAAGGCAAAACAAAAACAAAATAAAACAAAGATATGACACTGAAAGATGAACTCCCTAGGTCAGTAGGTGCCCAACATGTTAGTGGAGAAGAGCAGAGAAATAGCTCCAGTTACACTGCTGCTGCTACTAAGTCACTTCAGTCATGTCCGACTCTGTGCAACCCCATAGACGGCAGCCCACCAGGCTCCCCCGTCCCTGGGATTCTCTAGGCAAGAACACTGGAGTGGGTTGCCATTTCCTTCTCCAATGCAGGAAAGTGAAAAGTGAAAGTGAAGTCGCTCAGTCGCGATTGACCCTTAGCTACTTCATGGTAAATAGAGAAGGGAAAGATGGAAGTACTGACAGATCTTCTCGGTCTCTAAAATCACTGTGGATGGTGAATGCAGTCATCATATCAGAGAATGATTGCTTTTTGGCAGGAAAGCTATGGAAAACCTAGACAGTGTGTTGAAAAGCAGAGACATTACTCTGCCAACGGAGGTCCATATAATCAAGGCTCTGGTTTTCCCAGTGGTCACATATGGTTGTGAGAGCTGGACCATAAAGAATGACCAAAGAATTCATGCCTTCGAACTGTGGTGCTGGAGAAGACTCCCAAGAGTACTTTGGACAGCAAGATCAAACCAGTTAATCTTGAAGGAAATCAACCCTGAATATTCATTGGAAGGACTGATACTCATTGGAAGCTGAAACTCTAGTATTTTGGTCATCTGATACAAAGAACTGACTCATTGAAAAAGCCCCTGATGCTGGGAAAGATTGAAGGCAGCACAAGAAGAGGGCATCAAAAGATGAAATGGCTGGATGGCATCACCAATACAATGAACATGGACTGAGGCAAACTCTGGGATGTGGTGAGGGCCAATGAGGCTTGGTCTGCTGCAGTCCATGGGATTGCAAAGAGTCAGACTCGACTGGCTAGTAGACTGAATGACATCAACAAAGTAGATTTTAGCTTAATTTTCATGGGACTCCTGAAGAGAGTCAATGGGACTTAATGATACTGAGACAGTGAATCCCTCCCCTTTGAGACCAGTTTTCTGTGGGTTACTAATACTGTATTGTACAAGAAACCAAGGAGTAGGGAGAACTATCAGACCTGAATTTTATCTAACATTCCAGTTCATTGTCTCTTAACATGGAAGAATATATGTAGTGCCTCATAAACCTAAGGATGCTCTATGTAATTTTGAAATCATTTTTTCATTCATTCCTCCAAAGGGCTTAACTTTTGGAGGAAATGTATTTTGCTAAAATTTATTTCATTGATTTTTAAAAGATTTATTTAGTCTTTACTGTGCTGGGTCTTCACTGCTTTGTGTGAGGTTCCTCTAGTTGTGAAGAGTGGGGGGTTGTACACTAGTTGTGGCATATGGGCTTCTCATTGCAGTAGCTTCTCTTGTTGTGGAGCATAGGCTCTAAGTGTATCGGTTCAGTAGTTGCAGTGTATGGGTTCAGTAGTTCTAGTGCATGGGCTTAGTTGCCACACAATATATGGGATCTTCCTGGAACAGGTTTTGAACCCGTGTGCCCTGCATTGGGAGGCAGATTCATATTCTGCCTAGACCTCCGAGGAAACCGTCAATGATTGTTCTTAACAGATTTTTTAGCCCTTGTGGTAGGTTGGAAAATAGCACTCATTCCTTGCCTCAAGATATCTATGTCTTTGACTCTGGAATATATAAATGTAACTTCAAATGGAAAAAAGAAAAAGAATGCTCATGCAGACAAAAATAAGCATCTCAAGATTGTATGAACCTGGACCTACATTAGACCATAATCTAATGACTAATATACTTATAGAAGAAGATCAAAGATAGAGATATATGTGAGAGATGATCCTGTAATGACTCATGTGAAAATGGAGGGAGAAACTGAAGTTATTCTGCAACATGCTAAAGAATGCTAGGAGCCACCAGAAGCTTTGAGAAGTGAGGAAGGATTCTCCCTTAAAATTTCAGTGGAATTGTGGTCATGCTGATATCCCAGGTTATAGGAATTTTTTTTGGCAGTCCTAAGACACTGATACTAGGGAAGATTTTAATTTCAGATGATGCACTGGTTTCAATGTGGATGATAAATTGTAAGTAAATAAATGAACAGATGCAACAGAAGTTGACTGTGGTAATACAGTTGAGAGAGACCAGTGGAAAATTATATCAATATGTTGAGAGAAGGCACAGTGACACTAATGAGATGAGAATTCTGCGATTCATTGGATGTAAAATAGTCAATGTCATTCTTATTTCTTTCTGGAAAACTTGGTGGGCAGTCATAATACGTACTGTGAAGCAAGGGACATACAGGAAGCAGAAAGATTGAGGGAGACCATTGATGAAGTTCAGTAAAATGTTGAAGTTACAGTTAAAATTCATAATGTTAAGATGTCTCTTAGGCAGTTGGATATCCCATTGTAGACCAGATCTAGGGTGAAGAAATAAACCTGGGAAATATCAGTATATAGATGTCAACTTCAAGGTCTGTGAAATGACATTGATCAGGGAAAACAGGGTGAGAAATAAGGGGACATAAAGCCATGAGAAACCTTGACTTTTATAAGATATTTAAAATATTTGAGAAGGTGTAGACAGGGTCCCAGTTGTTACAGGAGTTCTACATATAGAAAACTCAGGACTCTCTGGAAGAATGCCTAAGGCCTGGATGAAGTGTGAACCTGTGTTCTTAATATAAATGAGTGCACTCATCCCACATGCTAGTAAAGTAATGCTCAAAATTCTCCAAGCCAGGCTTCAGCAATATGTGACCGTGAACTCCCTGATGTTCAAGCTGGTTGTAGAAAAGGCAGAGGAACCAGAGATCAAATTGCCAACATCCACTGGATCATGGAAAAAGCAAGAGAGTTCCAGAAAAACGTCTATTTCTGCTTTATTGACTATGCCAAAGCCTTTGACTGTGTGGATCTCAATAAACTGTGGAAAATTCTGAAAGAGATGGGAATACCAGACCACCTAACCTGCCTCTTGAGAAATCTGTATGTAGGTCAGGAAGCAACAGCTAGAACTGGACATGGAACAGCAGACTGTTTCCAAATAGGAAAAGGAGTACATCAAGGCTATATATTGTCACCCTGCTTATTTAACTTATATGCAGAGTACATCATGAGAAACGCTGGACTGGAAGAAACACAAGCTGGAATCAAGATTGCCGGGAGAAATATGAATAACCTCAGATATGCAGATGATACCACCCTTATGGCAGAAAATGAAGAGGAACTAAAAAGCCCCTTGATGAAAGAGAAAGAGGAGAACGAAAAAAGTTGGCTTAAAGCTCAACATTCAGAAAACGAAGATCATGGCATCTGGTCCCATCACCTCATGGGAAATAGATGGGGAAACAGTAGAAACAGTGTCAGACTTTATTTTTTGGGACTCCAAAATCACTGGAGATGGTGAGTGCGGCCATGAAATTAAAAGACACTTACTCCTTGGAAGAAAAGTTATGACCAACCTAGATAGTATATTCAAAAGCAGAGACATTACTTTGCTGACTAAGGTCCGTCTAGTCAAGGCTATGGTTTTTCCTGTGGTCATGTATTGATGTGAGAGTTGGACTGTGAAGAAGGCTGAGCACCGAAGAATTGATGCGTTTGAACTGTGGTGTTGGAGAAGACACTTGAGAGTCCCTTGGACTGCAAGGAGATCCAACCAGTCCATTCTGAAGGAGATCAACCCTGGGATTTCTTTGGATGGAATGATGCTAAAGCTGAAGCTCCAGTACTTTGGACAACTCATGCAAAGGGTTGACTCATTTGAAAAGACTCTGATGCTGGGAGGGATTGGGGGCAGGAGGAGAAGGGGATGACAGAGGATGAGATGGCTAGACGGCATCACTGACTCGATGGACGTGAGTCTGAGTGAACTCCAGGAATGGTCATGGACAGGGAGGCCTGGCGTTCTGTGATTCATAGGGTCGCAAAGAGTGAGACACGACTGAGCGACTGAACTGAACTGAATTGAACTGAAGCCAAGAATGCCCTTAGCAGATAACTTGATCATTAAAAGGATGATAGAAAATGTTCTAATTTCATTCTTTTAAATGTAATTGTCCAGTTTCCCAACACCACATATGAAATAGACTGTCTTTTATCCACTGTATATTCTTTATTCTCTGTCAAAGATAATGTGCCCATAGGTGCATAGGTTAATTGCTGGGCTGTCTATCTTGTTTCATTGATTTATATTTCTATTTTTGTGCCAGTATCATACTGTCCTAATGATGATAGCTTTTTGGTATGTCTGAAGTCAGGCAGATTGACCCTTCCAGCTCCATTTTTCTTTATCAATATCACTTTGGCTATTCAGGGACTTTCATGTTTCCATATACATTGAAAAAAAATATTCTAAGTATGTATGTGAAAAATGCCATTGGTAATTTGATAGGATTTCGTTGAATCTGTAGATTGCTTTGGGTAATATAGTCATTTCCCCAATATGTATTTTTTTGCTTTATTTTTTAAGTTTACTGATATATAGTTGATTTACCATGCTGTGTATTTCAGATTAGAATACTGGAATGGGTTACCATGCCCTCCTATAGGGAATTTTCTGGATCCAGGGATCAAATGCACATCTCTTATGTCTCCTGTATTGGCATGCAGATTCTTTACCACTAGTGCCACCTGGGAAGTCCATTTACACATATATTTGTGTATATATGTACACACACACACACATGCATATATATATATATATATATATATATATATATATGAATTTAGGTTTACATGTATTCTTTATTGCATTCTTTTCCATTTCATTTTTTTTAATGGAGGATGACTGCTTATCAATGTTGTGTTGGTTTCTGCCATACAACAATGTGAACCAGCCATAAATATACATAGGTTCTCTCACTCTTGAAATTCCCTATCATCCCCCAACACATTCCACCTCTCTAGGATGTCACAGAGCCCTGGGTTGAGCTCCCAGTGTTATACAGCAACTATCCACTAGCTATCTATTTTATATATGGTATGACCTAAATTAAATCCTTTATGACTATACAGTGAAAGTGAGAAATAGATTTAAGGGAATAGATCTGATAGATAGAGTGCCTGATGAACTATGGACAGAGGTTTGTAACATTGTACAGGACAGAGGGATCAAGATCACCTGATGGAAAAGAAATGCAAAAAAGCAAAATGGCTGTCTGGGGGAGGACTTACAAATAGCTGTGAAAAGAAGGGAAGCAAAAAACAAAGAGAAAAGGAAAGATATAAGCATCTGAATGTAGAGTTCCAAAGAACAGCAAGGAGAGCTAAGAAAGGCTTCCTCAGTGATCAAGGCAACAAAATAGAGGAAAACAACAGAATGGGAACGACTAGAGATCTCTTCAAGGAAATTTAAAGATACAAAGGGAATATTTCATGCAAAGATAGGCTCAATAAAGGACAGAAATGACAAGGACCTAACAAAAGCAGAAAATATTAAGAAGAGGTGGCAAGAATACACAGGAGAACTGTACAAAAAAGATCTTCACGACCAAGATAATCACGATGGTGTGATCACTCATCTAGAGCCAGACATCCTGGAATGTGAAGTCAAGTGGGCCTTAGAAAGCATCATTACGAACAAAGCTAGTGGAGCTTATGGAATTCCAGTAGAGCTATTTCAAATCCTGAAAGATGATGCTGAGAAAGTACTGCATTCAATATGCCAGCCAATTTGGAAAGCTCAGCAGTGGCCATAGGACTGGAAAACGTCAGTTTTCATTCCAATCCCAAAGAAAGGTAATGCCAAACAATGCTAAAACTACTGTACAATTGCACTCATCTCACATGCAAGTAAAGTAATGCTCAAAGTTCTCCAAGCCAGGCTTCAGCAATACCTCAACAGTTAACTCCCAGATGTTCTAGCTGGTTTTAGAAAAGACAGAGGAACCAGAGATCAAATTGCCAACATCCACTGGATCATGGAAAAAGCAAGAGAGTTCCAGAAAAACATCAATTTCTGCTTTATTGACTATGCCAAAGCCGTTGACTGTGTGGATCACAATAAACTGTAAAAAAATTCTGAAAGAGATGGGAATACCGGACCACCTCACCTGTCTCTTGAGAAATCTGTATGCAGGTCAGGAAGCAACAGTTAGAACTGGACATGGAACAGCAGACTCGTTCCAAAAAGGAAAAGGAGTATGTCAAGGCTGTATATTGTCACCGTGCTTATTTAACTTATATGCAGAGTACATCATGAGAAACGCTGGGCTGGAAGAAGCACAAGCTGGAATCAAGATTGCCGGGAGAAATATCAATAACCTCAGCTATGCAGATGACACCACCTTTATGGTAGAAAGTGAAGAGGAACTAAAAATGCTCTTGATGAGAGTGAAAGAGGAGAGTGAAAAAGTTGGCTTAGAGCTCAACATTCAGAAAACAAAAATCATGGCATCTGGTCGCATCACTTCATGGAAAATAGTTGGGGAAAGAGTGGAAACATTTTCAGACTTATTTTGGGGGGCTCCTAAATCACAGTGGATGGTCACTGCAGCCATGAAATTAAAGACGCTTATTCCTTGGAATGTAAAGTTATGACCAACCTAGATAGCATGTTCAAAAGCAGAGACATTAGTTTGCCAGCAAAGGTCTGTCTAGTCAAGGCTATGGTTTTTCCAGTGGTCATGTATGGATATGAGAGTTGGACTGTAAAGAAAGCTGAACACCGAAGAATTGATGCTTTTGAACTGTGGTGTTGGAGAAGACTCTGGAGAGTCCCTTGGACTTCAAAGAAATCAACCCTCGGTGTTCTTTGGAAGTAATGATGCTAAAGCTTAAACTCCAGTATTTTGGTCTCCTCATGCAAAGAGTTGGCTCATTGGAAAAGATTCTGATGCTGGGAGGGATTGGGGGCAGGAGAAGAAGGGGACTACAGAGGATGAGATGGCTGGATTGCATAACTGACTTGATTGATGTGAGTTTGACTGAACTCTGGCAGTTGGTGATGGATAGGGAGGCCTGGCATGCTGTGATTCATGGGATCGCAAGGAGTCGGACACAACTGAGCCACTGAACTGAACTGAACATATGTTTCAATGTTACACTCTCAATTCGTCCCACTCTCTTCTTCCCCTGCTGTGACAAGTCTCTTTTCTATGTCTGCATCTCTATTCCTGCTTTGCAGATAGGTTAATCAGTACCATTATTCTAGGTTTCTTATAAGTGCATTAACATGCTATACTTGTCTTTCTCTTCCTGATTTACTTCACTCTGTATGACAGACTCTAGGTTCATCCATCTCATTTCAATTGACTCAAATGTATTCCTTTTTATTGCTGAGTAATATTCCATTGTATATAACTACAAGAAATTTCTTATTCATTCTTCTCTTGATGGACCTCTGGGTTGCATTTGTAGCCTCTCTATTATAAACACTCCTGTAGTAAACATTGGGTATGTCTTTTTGAATTATGGTTTCTTCAGAGTGTATATAAAGTAGTGGGATTACTGGATCATGTGGTAGTTTTATTCCTAGATTTTAAAGAAATCTCCATAATGTTCTCTCTAGTAGGTGAGTCAATTTACATTCCCATCAACAGTGTATGAGGGCTCCCTTTTCTCCACATCCTCACCAGCACATACTCCTCCAGCTGCTTTTCGTTCTCATACTTCATTGTATGTTTGATTTGGATTTCTTTAATAATGAGTGATATTGAACATATTTTCATATGTTTTCTGGCTATCTGTACATCATCTTTGGGAAAAAGTCTATTTAGGTCATCTGCCCATTTTTTGATTGGTTTGTTTGTTTTTCTGATATTGAGTTGATAAAGCTGTTTGTATATTTTGGAGATTAATTCTGTTCCTGGCTTCATTTGCAATTATTCTCTCCCATTCTGAGGGCTGTCTTTTCATCTTGTTTCTGGTTTCCTTTGCTATGCAAAAGCTTGTAAATTTAATTAGGTCCGAGTTGTTTATTTTTGTTTTTATTTCCATTACTCTAGGAGGTGGGTCATTGAGGACTTTGTCAGGATTTATGTCAGAGTGTCAGGCTATTTATGTCTGCCTATGGTTTCCTATAAGAGTTTTATAGTCAATGGACTTATATCTAGGTGTTTAAACCATTTTGAATTTATTTATGTGTATGGTGTTAAAGATACCAAGGGAACATTTCACACAAAGATGGGTTTAATAAAGGACAGAAATGGTATTGACCTAACAAAAACAGAAGATATTAAGAGGAGGTGGCAAGAATACACAGAAAAACTGTACAAAAAATATCTTCTTGACCAAGATAATCACGATGGTGTGATCACTCATCTAGAGCCAGACATCCTGGAATTCGTGAAGTCAAGTGGGCCTTAGAAAGCATCACTACAAACAAAGCTAGTGGAGGTGATGGAATTGTAGTTGAGCTATTTCAAATCCTGAAAGATGATGCTGTGAAAGTGCTGCACTCAATATGCCAGCCAATTTGGAAAACTCAGCAGTGGCCATAGGACTGGAAAACGTCAGTTTTCATTCCAATCCCAAAGAAAGGTAATGCCAAAGAATGTTAAAACTACCACAAATTACACTCATCTCTCACACTAGTAAAGTAATGTTCAAAATTCTCCAAGCCAGGCTTCAGCAATACCTGAACCATGAACTTCCTGTTAAAGTTCGTTTTAGAAAAGGCAGAGGAACCAGAGATCAAATTTCCAACATCCACTGGATCATTGAGAAAGTAAGAGAGTTACAGAAAAAAAAAAATCTATTTCTGCTTTATTGACTATGCCAAAGTCTTTGACTGTGTGGATCACAATCAACTGTGAAAAATTCTGAAAGAGATGGGAATACCAGGCCACCTGACCTACCTCTTGAGAAACCTATATGCAGGTCAGGAAGCAACAGTTAGAACTGGACATGGAACAACAGACTGTTTCCAAATAGGAAAAGGAGTATGTCAAGGCTGTATATTGTCACCATGCTATTTAACTGATATGTAGAATACATCATGAGAAACACTGGGCTGGAAGAAGCACAAGCTGGAATCAAGATTGCTGAGAGAAATATCAATAACCTCAGCTATGCAGATGACACCACCCTTATGGCAGAAAGTGAAGAGGAACTAAAAAGCCTCTTGATGAGAGTGAAAGTGGAGAGTGAAAATGTTGGCTTTAAGCTCAGCATTCAGAAAACAAAGATCATGACATCTGGTCCCATCACTTCATGGCAAATAGTTGGGGAAAGAGTGGAAACAGTGTCAGACTTTATTTTTTTGGGGGGAGGGGCTCCAAAATCACAGCAGATGGTGATTTCAGCCATGAAATTAAAAGACACTTACTCCTTGGAAGGAAAGTTATAACCAAACTAGATAGCACATTCAAAAGCAGAGACATTACTTTACCAACAAAGGTCCATCTAGTATAGGCTATGGTTTTTCCAGTGGTCATGTATGGATGTGAGAGTTGAACTGTAAGGAAAGCTGAGCACCAAAGAATTGATGATTTGAACTGTGGTGTTGGAGAAGATGCTTGCGAGTCCCTTAGACTTCAAGGAAATCCAACCAGTCCATCCTAAAGGAGACCAGTCCTGAGTGTTCTTTGGAAGGACTGATGCTGAGGCTGAAACTGCAATACTTTGGCCATCTCATGAGAAGAGTTGACTCATTGGATAAGACTTTGATGTTGTGAGGGCTTGAGGGCGGGAGGAGAAGGGGACGACAGAGGATGAGATTGTTTGATGGCATGATAGACCTGATGAACATGAGTTTGAGTGAACTGTGGGAGTTGGTGATGGACAGGGAGACCTGGCATGCTGCAATTCATGGGATCACAGAGAGTTGGACACTACTGAGCAACTGAACTGAACTGAACTGATGGTGTTTTAGAGTGTTCTAATTTCATTCTTTTACACGTAGCTGTCCAATTTTCCCCGCCCCACTTATTGAAGAGACTATTTTGTCCATTGTATATTCTTCCTTATTTGTCAAAGATAAGGTGCCCATGGGTGTGTGGGTTTCTTTCTGCACTTTTTATCTTGTTCCATTGATCAATAGGTCTGTTTTTGTACCAGTACCATACTGTCTTGTTGATTGTGGTTATGTAGTATGTAAACTCTGAAGTCAGGCAGGTTGACTCCTCCAGCTGTTTTTCTTTCTCAAGATTTCTTTGACTATTTGAGGTCTTTTGTGTTCCATACTAACTGAAAAAAAAAAAAATTGGCTCTAGTTCTGTAAAAAATGTCATTGGTAATTTAATAACAATAGGATTGCACTGAATCTGTAGATTGCTCTGAGTAGTATAGTATTTTGCACAATATTGATTCTTCCAATCCAAGAATATGACATATCTCTCCATTTCTTTGTGTCATTTTTCATCCCTTTCATCAGTGACTCATAATTTTCTGCATACAGTTCTTTTATCTCCATAGGTATGTTTATTTCTAGGTATTTTATTCTTTTTGTTGCAATGGTGAATAGGATTGTTTCTTTAATTTGTATTTCTGATTTTTCATTGCCAGTGTATTGGAATACAAGGAATTTCTGTATATTGATTTTGTATCCTGTGACTTTGCTAAATTCACTGATTGTCCCTATTGATATACTGATGGTATCTTTAGGATTTTCTGCATATAGTGCCATGCTTTTTTTTCTTTTTCTTTTTTTTTTTTTTGCAAACATTGAGAATCGTATTTCTTGTTTTATAATCTGGATTCTTTTACTTATTTTCCTTTTCTGATTGCAATGGCTAGAATTTCCAAAACTATGTTGAGTGATAGTGGTGAAAGTGAGCATATCATATGCAAAAATAAACTAAAAATGGATTAAAGACCTAAATGCAAAGCCATAAACTTTAAAACTCTTAGTGAAAAATATAAGAAGAATATACTTTTTCATAAATTACAGCAAGATCCTTGCTGACTCCTCATCTAGAAAATGGAAATAAAACCAAAAATAAACAAATGGTATCTAATTAAACTTAGAAGTTTTGCACAGTAAAAAAAATCATAAAGAATATAAAAACAACCTTTAGAAAGGGATAAAATTTATCTGCAGATGAAGCAACTGACAAAAGATTAATCTTCCAAACAAGCAGTTCATGCACCTCAATTAAAAAAAAAAAAAACTAATCAAAAAATGGACAGATTACTTAAACAGACATTTCTCCAGTTAAGATGTACAGATGTCCAGCAAATACATTAAAATATTTTCAACATCACTCATTATTAGAGAAATTCAAATCAAAACTACAATAAGGTATCGCCTCACTCTGGTTGGAATCAGTCAGTTCAGTTGCTCAGTCGTGTCGTACTCTCTGTGAACCCATGGACTGCAGCATGAAAGGCCTCCCTGTCCATCACTAACTCCCAGAATTTACTCAAACTCATGTCCGTTGAGTCGGCGATGCCATCCAACCATCTCATCCTCTGGCATACCCTTCTTGTCTTGCCTTCAATCTTTCCCAGCATCAGGGTCTCTTCCAATGAGTCAGCACTTGGCATCAGGTGAGCAAAGTATTGGAGTTTCAGCTTGGACATCAGTCCTTCTAATGAATATTCAGGACTGATTTCCTTTAGGATGGACTGGTTGGATCTCCTAGCAATTCAAAGGACTCTCAAGAGTCTTCTCCAACACCACAGTTCAAAAGCATCAGCTCTTTGGCGCTCAGCTTTCTTTACAGTCCAACTCTCACATCCATACATGACTACTGGAAAAACGATAGCCTTGACTAGATGGGCATTTGTTGGCAAAGTAATATCTCTGCTTTTTAATATGCTGTCTACGTTGGTCATAACTTTCCTTCCAAGGAGTAAGCATCTTTTAATTTCATGGCTACAGTTACCATCCACAGTGATTTTGGAGCCCCACAAAATAAAAGTCTGACACTATTTCCACTCTTTCCCCATCTATTTGCCATGATATGATGGGGCCAGATGCCATGATCTTTATTTTCTGAATGTTGAACTTTAAGCCAACTTTTCCCCTCTCCTCCTTCACTTTCATCAAGGGGTTCTTCATTTTCTGCCATAAGGGTGGTGTCATCTGCATAGCTGAGGTTATTGATATTTCTCCCAGCAATCTTGATTCCAGCTTGTGCTTCCTCCAGCCCAGCGTTTCTCATGATGTACTCTGCATATAAGTTAAATAAGCAGGGTGACAATATACAGTCTTGACGTACCCCTTTTCCTATTCAGAACCAGTCTGTTGTTTCATGTCCAGTTCTAACCGTTGCTTCCTGACACGCATACAGATTTCTCAAGAGGCAGGTCAGGTGGTCTGGTATTCCCATCTCTTTCAGAATTTTCCACAGTTTATTCTGATCCACACAAAGGCTTTGGCATAGTCAATAAAACAGAAATGGATATTTTTCTGGAACTCTCTTGCTTTTTTGATGATCCAGCGGATGTTGGCAATTTGACCTGTGGTTCCTCTGCCTTTTCTAAAACTGGTTAGAATGGCCATCATTAAAAAATCTACAAATAATGTGTGCTGGAGAGGATGTGGAGGAAAAGTAACCCTCATGCACTGTTGGTGGAAATGCAAACACAGCAGTCTTACTACTGGGTGATACACTGAGAAAACCATAATTCAACCACATATATACCTCAGTGTTCATTGCATCTATTTACAATTGCCAGGCTCACAAAGCAATCGAGATGTCCATCGACAGATGAATGGATAAAGAAGTTGTGGTACATACATACAATGGAATATTAAGCATAAAAATGAACAAATTTGAGTCAACTGAAATGAGGTGAATGAACCTAGAGCCTGTTATACAGGGTGAAGTCAGTCAGAAAGAAAAAAACAATATACATATTGGTGCATATATATGGAACCTAGAAAAATGGTACTGATGAACTTATTGCAGGGCAGGAATAGAGGCACAGACAGAGAAGAGGCTTGTGGTCCAGCAAGGGAAGGAGAGTGTAAGATGAATGGAGAGAATAGCATTTAAACATACACATTAATATATGCAAAATAGATAGCTAGTGGGAATTTGCTATCCCACTGAGAGTTCAACCCAGTGCTCTGTGACAATCTAGACCAGTGATGTGGGGGAATGCGATGAAGTTCAGGAGGGAGGCAATATATGTGTACTTATGACTGATTCACACTCTTGTACAGCAGAAACCAACACAACATTGTCAAACATTTTTCTTTTAATTAAAAATACACTTTAAATAAAGGATAATAAGTAGTGAATGCGCCAGGACATACACAAAATTGGCCACTTAGATGAAATATAGCAATTTCTTTAAAACCACAAACCACGAAATTCACCCAGCATGAAAAAGATAATCTGATAGGCCCACATTCAATTTAGAATGTTAAATAGGTAGTTATGAGTCACGTGAAAAGGAAATCTCTAGATACTGGTGATGCCATTGAGAAAAAGTCTACCAAATATTTTAAATAAAATAAAAACAACTTTATACATTTTCTTCCATAAAATTGAAGAGTAGGTAACTTTCTCTGTTATTTTAAGAGTTTCTGGTATCAAATCCAGATAAAGGTAGTACAAAAAGAGAAAATTATAGCCCAATATCTCTATAAATATTCAGATGAAAATCCCCAACAAAATATTGGCAAGTAAATTCAGAAATATATAAAAATAATTATTCACTACAAACTTATATGCATAGTCTGCATGAAAAGGATTAATCCCTATCAAGCTACCAGCGGTATTTTTCACAGAACTAGAAAAAATAATTTCAAGATTTGTATGGAAATACAAGAAACCTCGAATAGCCAAAGCAATCTTGAGAAAGAAGAATGGAACTGGAAGAATCAACCTGCTTGACTTCAGGCTCTACTACAAAGCCACAGTCATCAAGACAGTATGGTACTGGCACAAAGACAGAAATATAGATCAATGGAACAAAATAGAAAGCCCAGAGATAAATCCACACACATGTGGACACCTTATCTTTGACAAAGGAGGCAAGAATATACAATGGAGTAAAGACAATCTCTTTAACAAGTGGTGCTGGGAAAACTGGTCAACCACTTGTAAAAGAATGAAACTAGATCACTTTCTAACACCGCACACAAAAATAAACTCAAAATGGATTAAAGATCTAAATATAATGGCAAGAATATACAATGGAGTAAAGACACTTTCTTTAACAAGTGGTGCTGGGAAAACTGGTCAACCACTTGTAAAAGAATGAAACTAGATCACTTTCTAACACCACACACTAAAAGAAACTCAAAATGGATTAAAGATCTAAATGTAAGACCAGAAACTATAAAACTCCTAGAGGAGAACATAGGCAAAACACTCTCCGACATAAATCATAGCAGGATCCTCTATGATCCACCTCCCGGAATACTGGAAATAAAAGCAAAAATAAACAAATGGGATCTAATTAAAATTAAAAGCTTCTGCACAACAAAGGAAAATATCAGCAAGGGGAAAAGACAGCCTTCTGAATGGGAGAAAATAATAGCAAATGAAACAACTGACAAACAACTAATCTCAAAAATATACAAGCAACTTATGCAGCTCAATTCCAGAAAAATAAATGACCCAATCAAAAAATGGGCCAAAGAACTAAATGGACATTTCTCCAAAGAAGACATACAGATGGCTAACAAACACATGAAAAGATGCTCAACATCACTCATTATTAGAGAAATGCAAATCAAAACCACAATGAGGTACCACTTCACACCAGTCAGAATGGCTGCGATTCAAAAGTCTGCAAGCAATAAATGCTGGAGAGGGTGTGGAGAAAAGGGAACCCTCTTACGCTGTTGGTGGGAATGCAAACTAGTACAGCCACTATGGAGAACAGTGTGGAGATTCCTTAAGAAATTGCAAATAGAACTGCCTTATGACCCAGCAATCCCACTGCTGGGCATACACACCCAGGAAACCAGAATTGAAAGAGACACATGTACTCCAATGTTCATCGCAGCACTGTTTATAATAGCCAGGACATGGAAACAACCTAGATGTCCATCAGCAGATGAATGGATAAGAAAGCTGTGGTCCATATACACAATGGAATATTACTCAGCCATTAAAAAGAATACATTTGAATCAGTTCTAATGAGATGGATGAAACTGGAGCCTATTATACAGAGTGAAGTAAGCCAGAAAGAAAAACACCAATACAGTATACTAACACATATATATGGAATTTGGAAAGATGGTAATGACGAACCTGTATGACAGACAGCAAAAGTGACACAGATGTGCAGAGCGGACTTTTGGACTCTAAGGGAGAGGGAGAGGGTGGGATGATTTGGGAGAATGGGATTGAAACATGTATACTATCATGTAAGAAATGAATCGCCAGTCTATGTCCGATGCAGGATATAGGGTGCTTGGGGTTGGTGCACAGGGATGATCCAGAGAGATGATATGGGGTGAGAGGTGGGAGGGGGGTTCATGTTTGGGAACTCATGTACACCCATGGTCGATTCATGTCAATGTATGGCAAAACAAATACAGTTTTGTAAAGTAAAATAAAGTAAAAATAAAAATTAAAAAACAAAAGATGTGTTGAAGATGAACTAATCTATTTTTATAGGTCCACTGAGGAAAGGCATATATCATTTGGAAAGAAGCTTATGTGACCTGACATCCTAGTCAGCTATCTTTCTTCCCATCTCTCCACTTGTAATTTACAGTGTTTCCCAACTAGAGTCCAAACTGCCCATAACATAGCTTCTGCCTGCATAGGGGGAAGGTGTCTTTTCTTTTCCTTCAATTCTTTTGTTTTTTCCATATCTGGAAGGCAATTACACATATGTTGAAAGGGAAAGATGTGTTTAGATGTTGGTACCTGTGTGGTGTGTGTTATGGTCTCATGCAATGAAAACTGCCCCACACTCACATCAGGACTGTCCTCTTGCAAGATGATGCTATTTACCATATTCATCTACCGGACTTCTATTGTCAACCCAGGCATCTTTCCTGAGACATACACATCCAGGTACCTGCTGGACATGTCCCCTCCCTCTACCCAGGTCCGTCTCATTCTAAATAGTCTTATGTATACTATCATGTGAGAAATGAATCACCAGTCTATGTTCGATACAGGATACAGGATGCTTGGGGCTGGTGCACAGGGATCCAGAGAGATGATATGGGGTGGGAGGTGGGAGGGGGGTTCAGGATTGGGAACTCATGTACACCTGTGGTGGATTCATGTCAATATGTGGCAAAACCAATACAGTATTGTAAAGTAAAATAAAGTAAGTAAGTAAATAAATAAAACACCAACCAACCAAAAATAAATAAATAAATAAATAGTCTCAGGAAGTGGTGGATCCATATCCCAGCTACACAATACTGCTCATTCCCAGCCACCCTGAGACAGAATCCCACTGGTCTTGGTATTCCCCATCTCCCTTCACTTTTCATTAGTATTTATAAAACTACTGAGAATACCACACATTGTAGTAACTTCACATGGTGACAAAGTAATGCTCAAAATTCTCCAGGTCAGGCTTCAACAGGACGTGAAGCATGAAATTCCATATGTTCAAGTTGCATTTAGAAAAGGCAGAGGAACCAAAAATCAAATTGCCAACATTCATTGGATCATTGAAAAAGCAAAAGAGTTCCAGAAATGTATGTACTTCTGCTTTACTGACTATACAACAGCCTTTGGCTGTGTGGATCACAACTGGAAAATTCTTAAAGACAGGAAAATACCAGACTACCTTACTACTTCCTGAGAAATCTGTATGTAGTTCAGGAAGCAACAGTTACAACTGGACATGGAACAACACACTGGTTCCTAATCAGGAAAGGAGTACATCAAGGCTGTATATTGTCACCCACTTATTTAACTTATGTGCAGAGTACATCATGAGAAATGCTGCACTCAGTGAAGCACAAGGTGGAATCAGGATTGTTGGGAGAAATATCAATAACCTCAGATATGCAGATGACACCACCCTTATGGCAGAAAATGAAGAAGAACTAAAGAGCCTCTTAATGAAGGTGAAGGATAATTGTGAAAATGTTGGCTTAAAACTCAACATTGAGAAAACTAAGATAATGGAATCTGGTCCCATCACTTCATGGTAAATAGAGGGGGGAAGCAATGGAAACAGTGTCAGACTTTATTTTGGGGGGCTCCAAAATCACTGTAGATGGTAACTGCAGCCATGAAATTAAAAGACACTTACTTGTTGGAAGGAAATTTATGACCAACCTAGACAGCATATTAAAAAGCAGAGACATTACTTTGCCAACAAAGGTCCATCTATTCAAGGCTCTGGTTTTTCCAGTGGTCATGTATGGATGTGAGAGTTCGACTGAATGAAAGCTGAGTGCTGAAGAGTTGATGCTTTTGAACTGTGGTGTTCGAGAAGACTCTTGAGTACACTGGACTGCAAGAAGATCCAACCAATCCACCCTAAAGGAATTCAGTCCTGAATTTTCATTGGAAGGACTGATGCTGAAGCTAAAACTCCAATACTTTGGCCACCTGATGTGAAGAATTGACTCATTTGAAAAGACCATGATGCTGGGAAAGATTGAGAGCGGGAGGAGAAGGGTATGCCAGAGGATGAGATGGTTGGATGGCATCGCCAACTCAATTGACATGAGTTTGGGTAAACTCTGGAAGTTGGTGATGGACAGGGAGGCCTGGCATGCTGCAGTCCATGGGGTTGCAAAGAGTCAGACACGACTGAGCAGATGAACTGAACTGAACTGAACTGACTGTATACTGCTTCTGTTCTACTCTCTGAGACAGTATGGTGGCTTGTGAGATATGCATTGCAACATTAAGTATAATTGTGCTTATTTAATTGTTATCTTGCTTGTTTGTTTATGGCCCTTTTGGTCCACTATTTCTCCTCATTGTGGATTATAGAGATGGTGTTTCTCCTCATTTCGTTTCCCAGGAATTATGACTAAGAGGCAGTGTTTAATAAATAGTTGCATCAGTTCAGTTCAGTTCAGTTCAGTTCAGTCACTCAGTCGTGTCTGACTCTTTGTGACCCCATCAACTGCAGCACTCCAGGCCTCCCAGTCCATCACCAACTCCTGGGGCTTACCCAAACTCATGTCCATTAAGTTGCTGATGGCATCCAACCATCTCATCCTCTGTCGTCCCCTACTCCTCCTGCCTTCAATCTTTTCCAGCATCAGGGTCTTTTCAAATTAGTCAACTCCTCGCATGAGGTGGCCAAAGTATTGGAGTTTTAGCTTCAACATCAGTCCTTCCAATGAACACCCAGGACTTATCTCTTTAGGATGAACTGGTTGGATCTCCGCGCAGTCCACGGGACTCTCAAGAATCTTCTCCAACACCACAATTCAAAAGCATCAGTTCTTCGGCGCTCAGCTTTCTTTATAGTCCAACTCTCACACTGATACATGAATACTGGAAAACCATAGACTTGACTAGACGGATCTTTGTTGGCAAAGTAATCTCTCTGCTTTTTAATATGCTGTCTAGACTGGTCATAACTTTTCTTCCAAGGAGCAAGTGTCTTCTGATTTCATGGCTGCAGTCACCATCTGCAGTGATTTTGGAGTCCCAAAAAATAAAGTCAGCCACTGTTTCACTGTTTCCCCATCTATTTGCCATGAAATAATGGATCAGATGCCATGATCTCAGTTTTCTGAATGTTGAGCTTTAAGCCAACTTTCTCAATCTCCTCTTTCAACTTCATCAGTAACCTCCTTACTTCTTCACTTTCTGCCATAAAGGTGGTGTCATCTGCATATCTGAGGTTATTGATATTTCTCCCAGAAATCTTGATTCCAGCTTGTGCTTCATTGAGCCCAGTGTTTCTTTCTTTCTTTTTTTTTTTTTTTTGGTGTTAAATCTTTTTTATTTTTATTTTTACTTTATTTTACTTTACAATACTGTATTGGTTTTGCCATACATTGACATGAATCCACCACGGGTGTACATGCGATCCCAAACATGAAGCAGTGTTTCTCATGAAGTACTCTGCATATCAGTTAAATAAGCATGGTGACAATACGCAGTCTTGACGCACTCCTTTTCTTATTTGGAACCAGTATGTTTTTCCATGTCCATTTGTAACTGTTGGTTCCTGATCTGCATACAGATTTCTCAAGAGGCAGATCAGGTAGTCTGTTATTTCCATCTCTTTCAGAATTTTCCACAGTTTATTGTGATCCACACAGTCAAAGTCTTTGGCATAGTCAGTAAAGGAGAAATGGATGTTTTCTGGAACTCTCTTGTTTTTTTGATGATCCAGTAGATATTGGCAATTTGATCTCTGATTCCTCTGCCTTTTCTAAAACCAGATTGAACATCTGGAAGTTCATGGTTGAGGTGTTGCTGAAGCTTGGCTTGGAGAATTTTGAGCATTACTTTGCTAGCATGTGAGATGAGTGCAATTCTGCAGTAGTTTGGGCATGAAATGCAAGGCATTATCCGTTTTTAAAATGGATTGCCATACAAAGTCTCCTAATTGGTCTCTGCATCTCCCTGTCTACCTGCCCCAACTCCAAACTTAACTGTGATTCCAGTTGACTTTTCTAAATACCCCTGACCCTGTTAATCCTTGCATGCTAGCAGGCTACAATGTGGGTCTGGATAGGACTGGAAGATCTCCAGTTATCGGAATTCATTTGGGCCTTAGCTGCACACGCATGTGCAGTGTCCCAGTAGGGAGTCTTGAGGGGTAAAGGGCCAGTATTTGTTTGCTCTTCCACCCTCCCAACTGTTGACAGCAGTACTGCCTGTCTTCACTTATTCTTTACTGAAAAAAAAAAAAAAAAAGGCAGGGCAGCCTAACAGTCCCAGTGTAATTAGTTTACTCCCATGGACTGAGCTACTTTTCTAAAATGCAAATCTTTCAGGCACATGATAGATGTTGCTCAATATTTGCTGAACACATTAACACAAGTTCTCGGTCTCAATTCCTTGGCCTGCTAGGCATTTGAGGCCCCTTTGGGGCCTCCAACGTGGAGGTTACTGCCTATGTGGACAGGAAAAAGCCTAAAGGATTCAAATTTCATTTGGGGACTCTGGGCCCCTGCGTTGTGAGCATATGTCCACTGGAAGCTCTGGGTGACCCCCCTTCCTCTGTTCACTATGGAAACCAGTGCCAGGACAGGCCTCTCCTCCTATTCTTGAGTCTGCCAAGAACAGCCTATTCCACAGCTGTGTAATCTGTTTCACATTACAGAATTTGAATAACTTACCAGCAGAACTGTTCACATCAGAATATTTTAGGTTATAACTTTCCCACATACTTCTTGCATCCATGGAACTTCTATTTACATAATCCTGATTTAAAGAGTGGCTCTTCATGAGTCTTATTGGGGGAGATATATTGCAGTCTTCAGGCTTTTTGCTTCTAAGCTGCTGGATCTGAGAGAATTCATTGCCCACATCGAATAGGGCCAGCCCTGGACATAGTCAGTGATCCCAATTCAGTCTTTATTGGCAAGGCATCACTGGAACTCCAGACCCAAATCTTGACCCGAGAATTAAACATTTGTCAATGCCTCACGAGTACTGACTTCCTTTTCTATTCACAGTTGTCAGCTGCCTTTTTATCTTATTGTTCTGAAGGTCTGCATCTCTGAGTTATGAGGAGGCATCTTATCATGTTGCTATTCTTAAGCTGTCAAACTACTGACCACTGCCATGCCATAACTACAGGGGCACTCTCTCTACTTAAAGGATATTTCAAGCTTTACTTTTTCTGATAGTGTCCCCATGGATTTTCTTTTTTGTTGGAAATGGAACATTTACCACAAAACTATTCTTGGAAGAAAATATCCTGTTACCAGGTATACAGTTGGGCTCCAAGGGTAAGCAACACTAGGGGTTTACCATGTACTTGGTTTCAAATTTGACATCAGTTCAAAAGCTTTAAACCTTCTGAGTATAATCCCTCATAGTGGCTCTAGTCCACAGACTCTGGGATAGTATTAAACAACCCATCCCAATAGAAGAGAGATGTGGAGTGAGCTGTGGCAGGTGTGTCTTCCACTCATCATGGGAAAAGTCACCAAAATGAAGACCGGTCTGGCTCAGGCAGTACGAGCAATTCTCTTGGTCAAAGATCTGTTAAGCCACAGAAAAAGAAGCTTTTATAATTTTAAAATTGTTGTGCTTTTATATTTGTTTATATAATTGCTTTCCTACTTTTTCTATGTAAGTGTTAACTGTTGTGCTCAAGTTTGAAATTTAATTTCATTAATCCATTAAATCTAGGAGTGTGAAATATGAAGATGGAATTTTATTAATCACAATAGCAAAAAATATGGTCCATGGCCAAAGCTGAGCTGAGATTTAAATAACAAGCTCAAATGTTTTCATTATTAAAAATAACTTAAATGAATGCAATCACTAAACCAAACAGAAACAAATAAGTATACAAATGAATTAAAAAAGAAGAAAATTAGTGGAAATAAACTGCAAGAAATGAGGATTATTTTAAGAAGAATGGGGGCAATCAATCAATTTAAGCCATTCTTACATAATAATAATTGAAAACACTAATATAGCTAATACTACTCTGTAAGGAAATTTAAAAAATAGAAATCTATAAATTAAAGAGAAGAAAATGATGAACAAGAAAAATTCCAGTTGAGATATATCTAAATGAGCTGTAGGAATTATCCTTGTGAAATAAAAGATTAAAGGGTGTTATTGGACTGAGGTCAAATTGGTCCTCCTAAAAGTGATATAAGCATGAAAATCCAAAGATAAAAACAGCTAAGGGAAAAACCCTTTGAAGTCAATCTACTTGAGTAAAGTGAGAAATAAGAAAAGGGTACAAGCAATTTTTTAAGGAATCTCCACACTGTTTTCCATGGTGGTTTTACTAGTTTGCATTCCCACCAACAGTGTAGGAGGGTTCCCTTTTCTCCACACCCTCTCCAGCATTTATTGCTTGCAGATTTTTGGATCACAGACATTCTGACTGGTGTGAAGTGGTACCTGCCATATGACCCAGCAATCCCACTGCTGGGCATACACACCGAGGAAACCAGAATTGAACGAGACACGTGTACCCCAATGTTCATCGCAGCACTGTTTATAATAGCCAGGACATGGAAACAACCTAGATGTCCATCAGCAGATGAATGGATAAGAAAGCTGTGGTACATATACACAATGGAGTATTCTCAGCTGTTAAAAAGAATACATTTGAATCAGTTCTGATGAGATGGATGAAACTGGAACCGATTATACAGAGTGAAGTAAGCCAGAAAGAAAAACACCAATACAGTATACTAACACATGTATATGGAATTTAGAAAGATGGCAATGATGACCCTGTATGCAAGACAGCAAAAAAGACACAGATGTGTATAGCCGACTTTTGGACTCAGAGGGAGAGAGAGGGTGGGATGATTTGGGAGAATGGCATTGAAACATGTATACTATCATGTAAGAATTGAATCACCAGTCTATGTCCGATGCAGGATACAGCATGCTTGGGGTTGGTGCACCACGGGGATGACCCAGAGGGATGTTGTGGGGAGGGAGGTGGGAGGGCGGGTTCATGTTTGGGATCGCATGTACACCCATGGTGGATTCATGTCAATGTATGGCAAAACCAATACAGTATTGTAAAGTAAAATAAAGTAAAAATAAAAATTAAAAAAAAGAAAAGGGTACAAGCTAATAAAGAGAGGATTCTAGAAATGTCAAAACAATATTTTAATATGAGTTAGGTTTCGAGTGACAATAGCCAGACTCACTGAGGGCATATGTAAGAAGCTGCCAGTTTGAGGAAACCCAGGAATGGCTGAAAGACCACAATGGCTTGTACAAGGCATGTTGATTAGCTGCAGGAACATTGGATCCAGAGGTTTCTGTGCCCAGTTTTTTTTTTTTTTAAAGGATGCATCTCTGGGACTGTCAACTTTGTTTTTTGTTGACAGTCTCAAACAAAACTGCAGATTTGGTTTCTAAATTTGAAAACTGATATACAACCACCAATTGTTACATATCAAATCACTTGTTATCTGGGAAAGTTTTGGGGATCTAGGTTAATTTAAAAAGGAAAAAAAAAAAGCATCTTGGGAGGGATTTGCATGTGATACTATTCAGTATCTGTGGAAGATGGGGATGTTGTGCTATAAGAAGGTGAAGTTTCCACAGGAAGAAAAGTGGAGGTTGAAACAGTCATAAAGAGAAGGATGGTCCTGGAAAAACAGGTGGAAAGACATCATATGAGTCTATGCTAATATAATCTTTGTGTGAGGGGATTCTAATGAAACAAAATTTACATCAAAATTATCCAATGGAATAGAAAAACCAAAATCAATGACCATTAAAATACTAACAAAGTCATTATTATATTGCCTTCAAGAGAACTTCGATCACACTCGGATTGACAACATTCTGCATTTCTTGTTCATAACTCTTCCATGAGGTAGGAAATCAATGAATTTTTGTTGTTATTCTTCAGAATTCCAATTTGTCCAATTAGTCCTCCCGGTGGCTCAGAGGGTAAAGTGTCTGTCTGCACCGCGGGAGACCTGGGTTCGATCCCCTGGAGAAGGAAATGTCAACTCACTCCAGTATTTTTGCCTGGAAAAGCCCATGGACATAGGAGCCTGGTAGGCTACACCCATAGGATCGCAAAGAGTCGGACATGACTAAGTGACTTCTCTTTTTCAGAGTTGACATATTTTCTTGGGCAATCCTGACTGTTCTCTCAGTTTAAATTCTCACACTGATCTGAAACCTAGTTGACACACCAGCCTAGTTCTTGCTCTCGGATTGATCTCTAACTTGATTTTGGATATACCTAATCAAATGCTTCCTAAGAAAGTCAGCTTCGGCATCTCAGAAGCTTAAATTACCATCTGTCCCTTAAACTGACTCCTTGTCCAGTGCTCACCCATCTCCCTCCCCTCCTCCTCAAGAACTCCTCCTTAGCCATAACAGGACGCCTGGGGAGGGGGAGTGATTACTGAGGCCCGTATTCTAACGGACCCTCTATGCTTACTGGGGGCCTCCTAACCCACTCCCGCAGCCCACCAGGAGCCCCGCCCGCCAACTCGACTGCCGGGCCCCAGGCGCGCGGACGCGCAGGCGCATTGGCCCGGCCCGCCGCCGCCCCGCCCTGCCTGGCCTCTGCGGAAGGCGCCGCGCGCAGCAATGCGCACTTCCTCTCCAGGAGTCCGCGGACGGAAAGCAGACTCGAAGAGCTCTTGGACTCGGCGGCCCTGCTCTTGCGAGACCGAACAGATATGTCCGAACAAAGTAAGGATGTGTGCGACCCCAACTTTGCAGCCGAGGCCTCCAACTCCGAGGTGCACAGCAGCCCCGGCATTACCGGGGGGCCCTCTCCTCCGGGGTCTCAGGCCGCGACACTCACTGAGCCAGAGAGCCCTCCCTTAAGCCCGCCTGATGCCCCTCTGGTCTCGCTGCCTCCCCAGGCTCCAGGCGAAGAGGGAGACCCGAAGGCCCTGCAGCAGGCCGCTGACGAAGGCCGTCCCCACCAGGCCCCGAGCACAACTCAGCTCAGCCCGGCGCCCCCGGCCCCGGCCCAGCTGGTGCAGAAGGCACACGAGCTCATGTGGTACGTGCTGGTCAAGGACCAGAAGAGGATGATCATCTGGTTCCCAGACATGGTGAAGGATGTCATCGGCAGTTACAAGAAGTGGTGCAGAAGCATCCTTCGGCGCACCAGCCTCATCCTCGCACGCGTGTTCGGGCTGCACCTGAGGCTGACCAGCCTGCACACCATGGAGTTTTCGCTGGTCAAAGCTCTGGAGCCAGAGGAGTTGGACAGGGTCGCTCTGAGCAACCGCATGCCGATGACGGGCCTCCTGCTGATGATCCTGAGCCTCATTTACGTGAAGGGTCGCGGCGCTCGAGAGAGTGCAGTCTGGAACGTGCTGCGCATCTTGGGGCTGAGGCCTTGGAAGAAACACTCCACCTTCGGAGACGTGAGAAAGCTTATCACCGAGGAGTTCGTCCAGCAGAACTACCTGAAGTACCAGCGCGTCCCCCATGTCGAGCCCCCTGAGTACGAGTTCTTCTGGGGCTCCCGTGCCAGCCGCGAAATCACCAAGATGCAGATCATGGAGTTCCTGGCCAGGGTCTTTAAGAAAAACCCCCAGGCCTGGCCTTCCCGTTACAGGGAGGCTCTGGAAGAGGCTAGAGCCCTGCGGGAGGCCCACCCCACTGCCCACTGCCCCCGCAACAGTGTCTCCGAGGACTAGCAAGGTCTGGAGGCAGATGAAAGTTTTCTGCCCCTCACCAGGGTGGAGGAGGGGTGGGAGTGTGGGACGTTAGAGTATTCAGGATCTACAGTGCAGTATTTCACGTGTAACTTTTAAGTTTTCCATACAGTGCTTTTATACCTCTTAATGCAATGTTGTGTTCATTTCAGTAATATTAGTGTATAGGATTCATGCATGGTTGTTTGTAAGTAAGCTCAGTTGGTGCTTTCGCTTTTGTGCTACCTTTCTTGATTTTTTTTGTACCAGAGACATGCTAAACTTATGAAATACACTGAGACATTTTCCATATTCTTTTACGTGTGACGGAGGCTGTGTATTGGGGTAGATTGGTCTTGCAGAGTTTGGAAAAACTCCCCAGAAAAGCTGGCCTAACCAAGAGAAAAGTTGACCCCTGTCTTTGTGCTCTGCCCGGGCACAAGAAACATCCCTGTGGAGTTTGGTGATGTGAACTGAAACAGACTCAATGTGGGCACACTTTACTAAACAGATACAACCTCACCATGAGTAAACTTTAAACATTAAAGATTCTTGTGATACAGTCATTCATGGAAAAAGTGTACTTTATCTTCTTAACAGAATATTATGGGTTTGAAATGGGAATTACAAAGTATACAGATATAAGTTTCATCTAATAGGACGGGGACGTCAGTACTCATCATGACTCATGAATGTGTAAAGGGCATAGTTTTATTTTCAGGAAGGAATTCACAAGTTCATATCAAAGCTTTGACAAGTAGAAGTGCAAAAACCAAAAACAGGGGTCATAATCACATTACATAGAAATAACAAATGCTGATATTTAGAGTAATTGCCCCTCTTACATTTTCCATATTTTCTAAAAAATAATAGCTGTCTTTTGTGGGCACTAAGAGAGGCCTTGTACTAAACCCTTTACATATATTTTCTCTCTTTAATCCTCACAATAGCCTTGTGAAGCAGGCACCGTGGAGGAAATACAGAAATAAAGCAGATAATTAACTTTCCCTGGATCATAAAGGCTTCCTGGGAGGAGAGGCTTGGTTTTAGGGTTTGGACCCAGACTGAATGAGCCCAGAGCCCATACTTATACTCACCTGCCTCCAGCTGCCCCCCTGACTCCTGCCTTTAAGATTGTGCCTGTAAAAAGTTCCATGTTAGCGTCTTTAGTTTTCATGTTATAGCCTGTACTTGTACCTCCCTACTCTCAACACACACACACAGCTAAGGATTATTACTAATGAATCCTACACATTCATCTTTTAGGGGAATTAAGTCATATTCTGTACAAGTCAAGGAACTTCATTTTGGAGAGGTTAATGGACCTAACCAAGTCCTGTTCCTACTTAGCAGTGAACCCAAGATTTGAAGCTTGGTCTTTTCTGAAGGACTGTGCTGATGGAGCTGACTGCCCAGTGGTCTGGAGGAACACACATGGGACACCTTGGAGAGGGATGTGGTGTTGGGGTGGGAAGGTCACCTATTGGGGTGTCTCCAAAATTGCCATGGGCCACTAAGCAACCACTCAGAAGGTGGGATGGGGTCAGAGAGGGGCAGTGTCTGAGGATAAATCTCATTAGGAAGCTCAAACCTGCAAGGGGGAGAAAGAGAAATAGGATTTAATAAGACCAAAAATCCTTCAAACATCAGAACATTGAAAAAGATCATTTGGGTAAAGCCAGACCCTTTTCTGGGGAAGATGGAAAATGAGGGGAATGCATAGGTGACATTACCCCCAAAAGAAGTAATCTGAGAGTTGTATTTGTGTGAGAGAATTACTATCTGAATTGGAGACTAGGATTCCCAGCGCTTAAAGAACATTACTTAACAGGCAGGTGCTGGTGCGAAAGTGCTGAAGAAGCCTCCCATGTCCTGAGACGAAGTTTATCCCTTTTAGTAGATGTCCTGTGAGGTCTCCTGTGGGGAGTAGTGGGCATTTATGCAATAACTTAGGCAAGTGTGCCCTGGCTTTGATGCCACCTCTTAACTCTGAGCCAAAGCTAATTCAGACATTTTAAAACTGTTAAAAAAAAAATTACCTCCATCTCAACCCAAAACTTCCTGCAGAAACAAAACAAATCTGCCCCTTTAAATGTAAGTCTCCCCAGCCAAGCTGGGGTGCTGGACACTTTCTCTAATGCCCTAATTCAGCTTGAAGCAACTGTTTAACTCCTGAGCACTTCTTTCATCAAACCCAGAAGTCACCAGCCACGCAGTCCTTTTACTTCCCAGTGTTTGTATTTGCTTTCTTTTCTGCCAGGAAAGACTGGCAGAACCACCCCAGAGCTTCTCCCAAGCTCCCTGACACAGGCACATCACCTGTGCTGTAGAGGACCAAATCTTGAGAGAAGGACAGGATCATGAGAAATGAGAAGCTGACCCCAGCAATCTGACCCCACGTGGGCAGGGCTTCTCAGTTCCTATGCAGGCTTGGAGACAGCCAGACTCTCTCAGAGAGGCTTCCCAGATGCAGGACAGAGCTAATTCATGACACCAGGTCCTGCATGGAGAGTAGCTTGGGGTACAGGGAAGGGACATCCAGTATCTCTTTTGGATTTTCATGCTGGGCTCAACTGAAAGTTGGGGGGTTGGTCATGTATTTTCCAGAAGGCTTATCTACAAGGTGCTGCGAGAGCTCTTTCTGAATGGAGTCTGCAGACGCTGGATGTTTCAGCCGAGAAGACAGTGCAGTGAAGCCCAGAATGCTGCTGCTGGGAAAGAGTTTCTAATTCCCAGTAACATCTGATGCTTTATCAGTCTGTTTTGTCAACAAGAACCTCACTTCTTTACAGACACCCACAGGTATATTTCCCTATAATTAACTTCATTTAATTAAAGTCATGGAGGGCAAAAAGGACCTGTGTAAACTGAATGTAATTAGCTTCCAATTAAAGTAGTATGTATAACAAAACCAATACAATATTGTAAAGTAATTAACCTCCAATTAAAATAAATAAATTTATATTTAAAAAATAATAATAAAATAAATAATATAAAAATAAAATTATTTTTAAAAATAAAGGCTTTACTTAAAAAAAATGTAATGATAAGGTATTTTGAGAGCAAAATAAATGACTTTTGTAGTATCATTATAAAAAAAGAAAAGATATGTTTTAAATGAACTTCTTATGCAGGTGTGTATTTCCTCTACTTGAAAAGTCATGTATAGCCCCCTCCACTTGAGTTTTACCTGAGCAGCTCAGGAGTATCATTTCCAGTGGGAGTACGGTCTGGCCTTGAAAGCAGTCATGTTCTCCTAGTATTACCTCCAATAGCATCCTAAACTGTTCATTCAAACTGTTTATAAGTAAGTTTGTTTTTCTTTTCCTGGGATGTAAGATGTTCTTGTTCAGTTGCACAGTCGTGTCCAGCTCTTTGTGACCCCATGGACTGCAGCATGCCAGGCCTCCCTGTCCCTAACCATCTCCCAGGGTTTTCCCAAGTTCATGCTCATTGCTTCAGTGATGCCATCCAGCCATCTCATCCTCTGATGCCCTCTTCTCCTTCTGCCCTCAATCTTTCCAAGCATCAGGGTCTTTTACAATGAGTCAGCTGCTCACATCAGATGATCAAAATACTGGAGTTTCAGCTTCAGCATCAGTCCTTCCAATGAATATTCAGGGTTTATTTCCTTTAAGATTGACTGGTTTTATCTTGCTGTCCAAGGAACTTTCAGGAGTCTTCTCCAGTATCCTAATTTAAAGGCATCAATTCTTTGGTGTTCCACCCTCTTTATGGTCCAGCTATCATAACTGTACATGACCACAGGGAAGACCATAGCCTTGACTATACAAACCTTTGTTGCAGAGTGATGTCCTTGATTTTCAACACACTGTCTAGGTTTGTCATAGCTTTCCTGATAAAAAGCAATCATTTTCTGATTTCATGACTGCAGTCACCACCCATAGTGATTTTAGAGCCAAAGAAGAGGAAATGCTGCCATCTTTTCCCCTTCTATATGCCATGAAGTAATGGGGCTGGGTACCATGATCTTAGGTTGTATATGTATGTATATATATATATATATATATATATATATATATATATATATATATAATTTTAAACCAGATTTTTTTCATTCTCCTCCTTCACCCTCATCAAGAGGTTCTTTAGTACCTCTTCAAAATGCCTAACTGCCTCTCTCATTTTCACCATTTCCTTGATGCCTGATTTAGGGAGCGTCATACATACATGCAGGCTTCCCAGGTGGTCCTAGTGGTAAAGAACCCACTTTCCAATGCAGGAGATGCAAGAAACACAGGTTTGATCCCTGGGTGGAAAAGATACTCTGGAGGAGGGCATAACAACACACTCCAGGATTCTTGCCTAGAGAATCCCATGGACAGAAGAGCCTGGTGGGTTATAGTCCATTGGATTGCAAAGAGTCTGATACGACTGAAGTGACTCAGCATGCACATGAACATACACACATGAAGGTTTCCCAAATGATGTGGTATAGATCTGCCTGCCAATGCAAGAGGCTCAGGGGATGAAGATATGATCCCTGGGCCAGGAAGATTCACTGGAATAGGAAATGGCAACGCACTCCAGTATTTTTGCCTGAAAAATTGCATGGACAGAGGAGCCTGGTGGGCTGCAGTTCATGGTGAGACCTGAGTATGCATTCATATATGCACATGCTTGATAAGTATTTATTATATGAGTTAAGAAACTCAAAATATAATCAAAGACATACTCCACCACATGACAAAGACAAAAGGAAGCATAGTAAATAATGACCAATCACTCTAAAGTAGAGGAAACATGGACAAGTTGAAATTAATGAAATTTAAAAATACAGAAAAATAGTATAAATAAATTTTTTTCAGGTTAGTTCTGTAAATACACCAAGAAAATGGGCAAATATATATCAGGCTTTTTTATTTATTTATTTTTATTACATATACCATTGTACTGGTTTTAGGTATGCAACATAATGATTTGATGTACAGATTTATACTGCAATGATTGCAACAGTAAGTTTAGTGAGGATTCACCATTGCACATTGTAACAATTTTTTTGTCTCATGATGATAACTTCTAAAATCTACTCTTTGCAACTTTCAAATATACAATACAGTATTGTTAACTGTAGACATTATATACACATTACATCCCCAAGACTTATTCAGTACAAAGTTGTGTTTGTTTTTAAGGAAAAAAGGTAAATAAATAATTTTTACTAGGTAAATGAGGTAATGACACAGTTTAGTGCTCCAAATGTGACACAAATAGCAAGTGAAAAAATGATAAACATAATGTCCAAACACACATTGTTAAATCCAGATACTTTTTTGTGTGCTAACTGATCAAAGATATAGTGATAATATACATGTTTCAATGCCATTCTCTCATATCATCCCACCCTCACCTTCTAACACATAGTCCAAATACCTGTTCTTTACATCTGTGTCCCTTTTGCTGTCTTGCATATAGGGTCATCATTACTGTGTTTCTAAGTTCCATATATATGTGTTAATATACTGTATTAGTGTTTCTCTTTCTGGCTTACTTCACTCTGTGAGGGATGGTGTGGGGAGCAAGGTGGGAGGGAGGTTCAGGATGGTGAAGCACATGTATACCCATGGCTAACTCATGTCAATATATGGCAAAAACCACCACAATATTGTAAAATAATTAGCCTCCAATTTAAATAAATTAATTAATTAAAAAAAGATGAAAGCCACCATCCTGTACTACCAAGGGTGATTAAAAACTGACATTCTGATCCCCTGCTAGAGCTATGAGAATAACTATTGTTGACCCCTGAACAACTTGGAGGTTTCATAAGGGCATGCAGGGTGCTGACCCAGTTACAGTCCATTGGAGAATAAATTTACAGTCAACCTTCTTATCTCCAATTCCCCATGTGTGCAGTCAGCTAACCACAGATCCTGTAGTAAGCACTTACTGATAAAGAAAATCTGCCTATAAGTGGACCCACTCAACTCAAACATGTGTTGTTTTAGTGAATTGTACATGCATTCTTAATTTATGCAATAATTTGTAGTGTATGTTGAACACTTAATACATTGCATTAGCAGTGTTAGCTTTCAATGCACTGAGAGAAGGAGATGAATAATAAGAATTACACTTTAGGACAGTGAGTGCCACTCCAGGAGAAGTATGGAGGCTCAGAAGGCTGAAAATGGTGCATCCAACTCTGACTTTCCTCAGAGAGTGACATATAAATATACATCTATAAGATAAGCAAGAATTAGCCACATAAAAGTGTTTGGGAAGGGTAGTCAAGGATAGATTTGTGAGAAGGAACAGTTGTGTGAACACACTCACAAGCATGTAAGACTATGGAGTTTCTGAAAATCTACTAAGAAGAAGACAGGAAATAAATGTCTGAATGGGCTGGAAGATAAACATTGGATAAGGAGAAGGAAAATATTGTGCTGAAGATATATTTGATACCCTGAAAATGTCAGTCATTTTAAACCTATGACAGCTCAACAGTGTTAGAAGGAATTGTCTTGAAAGAACAATTGTTTTGAGTAAGTATCTTCCTTTGTTTCCTGATTGTTATTCAAGGGTCTAAAATGTCCCTTTTTATCTCTTAATTACATTATTGTTATTTCTTTCACCTGCCAGGAACTCTTATTATAGCTATATTATGCATATTTCAATGTCTAAAGAGTGTCATGTGTTCCCTTACTAACTGTACATGTATAGTCCTTGTTGTTGTTGAACTTCAAATGAAAATCTACATAGTGCTGTGTTCTGAATCCACGGTAGTGAATTAGACAAAAAGGATCCCTGGTCTCAGGGATTTTACTGAGACTCACAGTGCAGATAGAGCACAATAAAAAGGTAAACATACAAATGAACCATTAAATACAAATCACATATTTGGATAAGATAATGAGACATATGACTTGGTCAGAATAATAAAGAATGGTGGAGATCAGCTGAGATAAGATTCTTAGGAAAGAGTTTTCTGAAAAGGTGACACTTCTCAGAATTTTTGAAGTATTAGGAGAGATCTCACAAAGAGCAGAGGGAATGTGAATCTAGGCAGAGAAAATAACCATATGGGAAGGCCCAGAGTTAATTAAGTGAGTTTTCTGGTTTGCTTTACTGCCAGACACAGCATTACAGATGAGCGAGGCAACATGCAACCCACAACACTCTTCTAGTTTGCCTCTGCAACAGAGGCAGCACAAGCTGAATATGTGATTTCTCAGCCTGCTGGTGCTGCTGTAGTCAACATAGAAGAAATACCTAAGTTTTTCCTTCCCGCATCTATTTACTCTTTCTAAGAACAGAGAAGGAATATCAGGAGCTATTGCAGCTCCTGTGATGATGAGGATTAAAAGAGGCAAATCACAGTGATGTTAAGCTTGATGCTTCAAATCACTGAACAATTATTAACAGTCACCTACTTATCTCTATATTTTGTTTTTCCCCAGATTTACCAATATATAATTAACCTAGCATTGTGTAAGTTTAAGGTGTACAATGTGTTGACTTGTTACATTTATAGATTGCAAAATGTCTGCTAAGTCACTTCACTCGTATCTGACTTTTTGCAACCCTATGGACTGTAGGCTGCCAGGCTCCTCTGTCCATGGGCTTCTCTAGGCAAGAATACTGGAGTGGGATGCCACGTCCTTCTCCAGGGAATCTTCCTGACCCAGGGATTGAACCCATGTCTCTTAGGTCTCCTGCATTGACAGCAAATTCTTTACCACTAGTACCATCTGGGAAGATTGCAAAATGATCACTACCAAAATGTTACCTTGCAATTCCAGCATGTAACATAATTATCATATTTTTTGTGATGAGTACATCCTGTTTATTAGACCCCCAGAATGTATTCATCTTATACTTGGAAGTTTGTATACTTTGACCAACATCATCTCATCACCTTTACTTCCACCCCTGCCACTAATAACCACCACACTACTCTGTCTCTGTGACTTTGGCTCTTCATTCGATTCTACGTGTAAGTCATATTGTACAATATTTGTATTTCTCTACCTGACTTATTTCACTCAGCATATGCCCTCTGGTTTCATCCACGCTGTTGCAAATAGCAGAATTCCCTTCTTTATCATGATTGCATATTCCACTTTTTGAAATATGGTATCCCAGGTGGTGCTAGTGGTAAACAATCCACCTGCTAATGTAGGAGATGCAAGAGTTGGGTTTGATTTCTGGGTCAGGAAGATCCCTTAGAGGAGGAAATGGCAATATACTCTAATAACTTCGCCTGGAAAATTCCATGGTCAGAAGAGCCTGGAGGGCTGCAGTCCATGGGATCGCAAAAAAAAAAAAAAAAAAAATCAGACACAACTAAGTGACGAGCATGTGCACGTGTGTGCACGTGCACACACACATATGTTTGTTTATTAATAGATAAAGAGTGTGTGGTATATTTAATTATTTAAGTCAGCTTATTTTTAAGTCAGTGTTGCCATTTGATTAAAAAATCATGCTAATAGTGGTAACACATTCTAGGGGTTTAAAAAAGGGCAGATAATTAGGACAGAATGTGGCTCTAGCCCAGCACTTACAGGCAATGAGAGATTAGCAAATTGTATTAAAGAGTAAGTGGTTGTGCTAGTGATAAAGAACCCAACTGCCAATGGAGGAAACATAAAGATGTGGGTTCGATCCCTGGGTTGGGAATATCCCCTGTAGGAGGGCATGGCAACTCATTCCAGCATTCTTGCCTGGAGAATCCCATGGATAGAGGGGCCTGGTGGTGCGCAGTTCTTATGGTCACAAAGAGTCAGACATAACTGAAGTGGCTTCACACACACACACACACACACACACACACACAGGGAATTCCCTGGTTGTCCAGTGATTAAGAATTTGCCTTCCAATGCAGGAGACATGTATCCAAAAACTAAGATCCCACATACCACAGGGCAATTAAGCACCATGTGCCACAACTAAAGAAGCCTGCATACCACAACTAGAGAAGCCTGCACACCACAGGGAGGAGCCTTCATGCCACAGTGAAGATCCAACACAGTCAAAATAAATAAATAAAAACAGAGAGGGAGAATAAATAGAAATTACTTAGGATTTGGGACTGATTTGAAAATATATTTTTAAAATACTACTCTAGCTATTGTATTCAGAATAACTTGAGAGGAGTTAGAGTCAAAATTGGGACTACATTAAGAGATGAGGATGATGTAGAAAAAGATAGAGTGTGTTTCTCTTTTGGACATGGGGTTTCAGATACCTTTTTGAGAGTATTGTGATTTAGTGAGATAAGGAAGAGGTGAGAACAGGTTTGGGGAAAAAGTCATAAGAGGATTCTAGGACATATCTTAAGAAAACTTGTAGACAGTTAATAAAGATGTGTAACTTAAGAGAATGAATCACAGCCCTGCATTGAAGCAGTATATTTATCCAGAGAGAAAGTGTAAAGAGTGTGTCCACGATTGTATTCTGGGAAACTGAAACATTTCCATGTCTAGAAGGAAGACCTGGTGAAGTGATTCCAAAGAATCCTTATGTGAGAGACAGAAAAATAAACCAAGAGAATGTTTGATCATATAAATTAAAATAATGGCCTTCCGAGCTGGAGGAGTTGGCCAGTGATGTCAAATGCTATTGAGATATCAAAAGCATTTGAGTGTGTGTGTGTGCGTGTATGTCTGTGTGTGGAGGAAGGGTGTTAGACATCAGTAGCAACAATGATAATTAGAGCTAAGGTAATGAGAAATAAGTTCAGAGGCATATAGTGTGGTAAACATTAGCTCAGGTGAGAGGTTAGGTTGACCCTAATGAGGGAATGAATGGTGAAGATTAATGGGAAATAAAAGTCAATATTTGGAGATAAAGTTGACATGAATCAATGACTGATTAAACATAAGGACAGGAAAGAGTAAGGAGTATGACCAAGATTCTGTTTGAGTAATGCCTAATATTGGGTTTAGATGCAAAGAAAAAGCAGGTTTATGTGGAAACATGCTGAATTCAACTTTAGACATTTTGAGCTTGATGTAAATGTGAGGCATCTATGCAGAGACATCTACTTGACTGAGGAGAAATTTCTAAGAGAGGAAATGAAGATGTAGATTAAGATTTCATGAACCCATGAATGGGAGGGAATGATACTGCTTGGGGAGAACACATGCTTTGCCCAAGCAGCCAGCATTGGACATCCACCATTCAGGTCACTCAGACATGAGCACTAGACATCCTCAGGCTTCTGTACTATTCAAGTTCCTACAAGCATAGGAGTTTGGGAACCTTGAAGAATGACGGGGGAGAAGCACAGGACGGATCATTGCAGACAACAAATATCAACTGGACAAGAAGAGATGGAACTCTCAAAGACTAAAAATAAACAGTGGATAGAGATCAGGGATAAAACAAAACCTAGAGATGCCAAGGGAATATGGAGAAAAGAGAACCCTTCTACATTGTTTGTGGCAATGTAAATTGGTACAGCCACTGTGGAAAACAGTATGTAGGTTTTCAGAAAGCTAGAAATATCATTACCATATGACCCAGGAATCACACACCTGGGCACATATCCAGGCAAAGTTATAATTTAAAGTGATACATGCACTCCAATGTTCATAACAGCAATATTTACAGTAGCCAAGACATGGAAACAACCTAAATGTCTATCGGCAGATGAATGGATAAAGAAGATGAAATCCCTGAAATATATATATATATATATATATATATATATGGGCTTCCCTGGTGCCTCAGAGGTTAAAGCGTCTGCCTGGAATGCAGGAGACCCGGGTTCGATCTCTGGGTCAGGGAGATCCCCTGGAGAAGGAAATGGCAATCCACTCCAGTACTCTTGCCTGGAGAATTCCATGGAGGGAGGAGCCTGGTAGGCTACAGTCCATGGGGTCGCAAAGAGTCGGACACGACTGAGGAACTTTACTTTCACTTTCATATATATGTATATATAGATATATACACACATGTATGTGTGTGTGTGTGATATAAAACTCAACCAAAAGAAAAAAAAGAATGAAATAAAGCCATCTGCAGCAACATGGATGCAACTACAGATTTTCATAGTAAGTGAAGTAAATCAGGAGACATGCATGATATCACCACATATATGTAGAATGTAAAATATGACACATATGAACCTATATATGAAACAGAATGATGGACATATAGAAATAGACTGTAGTTGCCAAGGGGGAGGGGTTTGGAGTAGGGTCCAGGTGAGAATTCAGGGTTAGTAGATGTAAGCTTTTATATATAGAATTGATAAACAAGAAGATCCTGGAATTTCCTGGATAAGAATCCACCTCCCAGTACAGGGAACAAGGGTTTGATTTATGGTCTAGGAAGATTCCATATGCCTCAGAGCAAACAAGCCCCTGCATCACAATTACTGAGCCCACATTCTGAAGCCCTTGAGCCTCAACATCTGAGCCCATGTGCTGCAATGACTGAAGCCTGTGTACCTAGAGCCTGTGCTCCACAACAAGAGAAGCCACCACAATGAGAAGCCTGTGCACCACGATAAAGAGTAGCCCCTGCTCACTGCAATTAGAGAAAGCCCCCTCAAAAAGCAACAAAGACCCAGCACAGCCAAAACAAACAAACACAACACAGAGAAATATATTCAATATCCTATGATAAACCATAATGGGAAAGAATATTTTTTAAAAAAATAATGTATACACACACACACACACACAAACTGAATCACTTTGCTGTACAGCAGAAATCAACTATTGTAAATCAACTATTGTTCAATATTAAAAGGTGAATTAAAAAAAGGAATTGAATATGTCAGGATCAACGGCTCAAACATATCCCTCTGCTGTTGGAAAGAAACCAATGTTGAGGGTGTGGTGAGATGATACCTTAAACAAAATCAGTTATCCATTCTCTGCAGGGACAAAACAGAGTGGCAAACATGACTGATAATTGTATACTTGCTTGTGTATGTGACAGGAAGTTGGTGGTGCTCTACTTTCTCAAAGGAGTGGCAAGGGAAGTAAAAATTTAAGATGGAGAGTGAAGTGAAAAAAGAGAACAATAGTCCTGGAAATGTCCTACAGAATGGAGAAGACTAAGATCTTTCCAGGAACAGCTGTTCATGGTTGATTCCAGTAGATATCAGCAAATTTAATGTATCAATATGAAACAAGAATAATAGTCCAATACCAAGTTTCTAATTTATTCCAGGAATGCAAAGTTGCTTCAGTATTCAAAAATTAAATGTCTTGTCTTATCATATTAAGTCTTAGAAGAAAAATCATATTTTTGCATCAGTTCATGCAGAAAAAGTATTTGACAAAATTCAACTCACATTCATGATAAAAACTTCTTAGCAAACTCGGTGTAGAAAAAAAAAATCCAGCTGATAAAGACCATAAAAAAGCAAACAAAAAGTCAGGCTATAGTTGCCATTACATAACACTTAATGGTGGAAGACGGAACGCTGCCCTTGAAGACTGGGAAGAGTAGGCTCTCTGACCACTCCTTTTCACCCTGGTAGTAAAAGTTCTGACCAGTTCAATCAAGCAAACAAAGGAAAGGCAACAAAGGCCTTCATATATAGGACATTCACACACACACGTTCTGGTTTGAGCACTGGTAGCTCGACTTCCTAAGAAGCCCCTATGTGGAATGTGACATATCTGAGGTTTGACATGAGTGAGAAAGTGAAAGTGAAAGTGACTCAGTTGTGTCCGACTCTTTGTGACCCCATGGACTATACAGTCCATGGGATTCTCCAGGCCAGAATAATGGAGTGGATAGCTGTTTCCTTCTGCAGGGGATCTTCCCAACCCAGGAATCGAACCCAGGTCTCCCACATTGCAAGTGGATTCTTTACCAGCTGAGCCAAAAGGGATGCCCAAGAATACAAGAGTGGGTAGCCTGTCTCTTCTCCAGCAGATCTTCCCGACCCAGGAATTGAACCGGAGTCTCCTGCAGAAAAACTGGCAAAATTAATGCAGAGTCAGTTGGTGGCGATAAAACAGAGGCTAGATGCATTTCAGTGTCAAATATATACAGCATGTATTATCTGCTTTTCGTTATTCCTGCCACTGTTTTTGTTGTTATTTTGTTTTGTTTTTCCTTGATCAGTTATACTGGCAACTATGATTTACAGTTCACAGTAATGGACCATCTATTTTTGCAACACTTGTACTTCATGCTGGAAGCAAGCTGGAACCATGAGTTTTAGTTCATATTGTACTTTGCCTGTGGATTAATGGTTTTACTTTGTATCCATTTAGTGCTTGTACAGTGTTTACCTTTATGAATATTGTGACCATGTTTTGTAGGAATTCACATAGCAAAAATTAGAACAATTGCAATACTCAAGCTAGCATGTCACAGCCTTCACTGGAAAGGCTAAATGACTGTGTTATTTTATACACCAATGAGTTAGAAAGGTAAATGAACATAACAACAGATTTCACAGTATACAGAAAATAAATTGCGATTGGGTATAATAGAGAAGGTAAGATGATCTACACTAATTTCCTGGGGCTAATTTAATAAAATATTATAGAGTTAGTGGCTTAAACAGAAATCTATTTTCTCATAGCTCTGGAGTTTGGAAATCTGAGATCAAGGAGTCAGCAGGGTGGGTTCCTTCTGAGCACTGGAAAATGAAAACATTTCCCAGTCTTTGTAGATGGCTATCTTTCCTGTGTCTTCACATTGCTTTCCCTTTGTGTGGAAACTGAATTCACAATTTTGGGCAAACAAACAATACCCCTTAAAGGAGTAAAGGAATCTCTATTTCTTTATAAATGTATTTTTAATAGGAGGATAGGTGCTTTAATATGTACTGTTGTTTTCAGCCAAACGACAATGTCAATTAGCCATATGTATACATATATCCCCTCTCTCTTGAACCTCACTCCCACCCCCTCCCTAGTCATACCCCTGAAGGTCTTCAAACACCATTGGGCTGAACTTCTTGTGTTATACAGTAACTTCCCATTAACTCTTTATTTTTCATATGGTAGTGTATATATGTCCACACTACTCTCTCAACTTTTTCCATCCTCTACTTCCCCTATGGTGTTCACAAGTTTATTCTCCACATCTGCCTCTCTATTCCTGCCCTGCAAATAGGTTCATCATACCATTTTTTCTAGATTCTGTATATATGGGTTAATACACTATATTTGCTTATCTCTTTATGACTTTACTTTGTATAACAGGCTCTAGGTTTATCCACATCACTTCAATTGACTCAACTTCATTATGTTTTATGGATGAGCAATGTTCCATTATTTATATGTACCACAACTTCTTTATCCATTCATCTGTCACTGGGTGTCTATGCTGGAAAATTTCTCTCCATTTTTGTTCTCCTAAAAAGAGTTAAGTGCTCAGTTGAAAATAGCAGCCACTGAATTGGCATGGGTATACTGCACAAATACACGTCATCATTTCATTTCCTTTCCATCATTTTGATTACTCTTTGAAACTAAGGAAAGTTTGTGACTTGCAATTAAAATGTCCTTTGGGAAAACAAAAGAGGATATTCTGATTAGGAATATAACAGCTGCTTACCTTGTAGAGCTGATTCCACCAGGTCTAACCACTATCATACTTTCTACAGTGTATCAAATTATGTGTCAAATCAAAGCAACAACAAAAATATACCCCCAGCTTTTAAACATTTTGATTTGAAAATGAAGTTTGAGATTATCTTTTTGGTTTTTATGAAAATTGTAACTGAACTACAGAAAACATAAAGCAGAAGATTATTGATATCTCATCCAAACCCAAACTAGACTTTGCTCATATCAGAGCATCCATTGCTAACATAAATTTGGCAAATTTCATTCATCTATGAACTCCTTGCCAAAGAAAATGAAATGAAAATATTTTACTTGCTAAATGTCCCATGTATCTTTTACATAGCACTGTTAAAATGGGGCATCATATGCTTACCTGTGATTTTGAGTCTTTCACAATGTTTTTGGTCACTTTTCAGTTTGTCAAAATCCTGTAGAAACACTAATGATAGTGGTAACTGTATAGAAACAGGAGATAGCCTCCATGGGCACCTGCCTACAAGACGGCTCTCATCATTTCAAGCCGTAAAAAGGATTATCAAAATGTTGGCTTGCCTTTACATTATATTTTCAATATGTGGGAGAAGAATGTCCTTGTCTAATTTGGAAATACATTGAGGATAAGAAAATAGAACACTAAAACAGAAATGTATATGCTTCCCCCCCCCCCCACTTAAACTGTTTATAGGCCACAAATAATCTAGTAAAAGACAAACTGACCGCACCTCAGTTTCCTGATACTATGTTTGATTGCAACTAAAACTGACATAGAAAAAAAAAAAAAAAACACAACAATTTGTGGGTGCGGGGCAGCATGGGGAAAGGCTGTTTCAGACTTTTTTTTTGTTTTTAATCATCAGAAAAGGACAGTGACAAAAGAAAGGGCTAATAACTTAAGACTTCATAAATACCAAAATGCACTGTTCTTTGAAAGACACTCCTAACAGAATGAAACCAAGAAGCCACAGACTGGGGAAGATTATTTGTGAAACACATACTCCAAAAAGGATTTATGCCTAGAAAATACAGAGAACTCTTTAAACTCAGCATTATGAAAACAAACAAGCTGGCTAGAAAATGGTCAGAGATAGAAATAAACACTTAAGGAAATGGGATATCTGGATGGGAAATTAGCACTAGAGGAGATGGTCAATACCATTAGCTATTAGAAAAATGTAAATTAAAGCCACAAATAGATACCACTTCATGCAAATCAGTATACAAGGGAGGCTGTGCAAAACTCAACCTCTCACGCAGCTGATGGTGATATGAATTTCTACAGTGATTCTGTAATTACAGAAAACTAACCAAACTAATCACTTAAATCACAGCCTTGTCTAACTCAATGAAACTATGAGCCATGCTGTGTAGAGCCACTGAAGACAGATATGTCATGGTGGAGAGTTCTGACAAACTGTGCTCCACTGGAGAAGCAAATGAGAAACCACTTCAGTATTCTTGCTTGGAGAACCCAATGAACAGTTCAGTTCAGTCACTCAGTCATGTCCAACACTTTGCGACCCCATGAATAGCAGCATGCCAGGCCTCCCTGTCCATCACCAACTCCGAGAGTCTACCCAAACCCATGTCCATTGAGTTGGTGATGCCATCCAACCATATCATCCTCTGTCGTCCCCTTCTCCTCCTGCCCTCAATCTTTCCCAGCATCAGGGTCTTTTCAAAGTAGTCAGCACTTTGCATCAGGTGGCCAAATTATTGGAGTTTCAGCTTCAACATCAGTCCTTCCAATGAACTGCTATCCTTTAGGATGGGCTGGTTGTATCTCCTTGTAGCAAAAGGGACTCCCAAGAGTTCTCCAACATCACAGTTCAAAAGCATCAATTCTTCAGCGCTCAGCTTTCTTCACAGTCCAACTCTCACAACCATACATGACCACAGGAAAAGCCATAGCCTTGACTAGATGGACCTTTTTTGGCAAAGTAATGTCTCTGCTTTTGAATATGCTATCGAGGTTGGTCATAACTTTCCTTCCAAGGAGTAAGCATCTTTTAATTTCATGGCTGCAATCACCACCTGAAGTGATTTTGGAGTCCCCAAAAATAAGGTTAGCCACTGTTTCCACTGTTTCTCCATCTATTTGCCATGAAGTGACGGGACTGAATGCCAGGATCTTTGTTTTCTGAATGTTGAGCTTTAAGCCAACTTTTTCACTTTCCTCTTTCACTCTCATCAAAAAGATTTTTGGTTCCTCTTCACTTTCTGCCATAAGGGTGGTGTCATCTGCATATCTGAAGTTATTGATATTTCTCCCAGCAATTTTGATTCCAGCCTCCAGCCCAGCATTTCTCATGATGTATTCTGCATAGAAGTTAAATAAGCAGGGTGACAATATACAGCTTTGATGTACTCCTTTTCCTATTTGGAATCAATCTGTTGTTCCATGTCCAGTTCTAACTGTTGCTTCCTGACCTGCTTACAGGTTTCTCCAGAAGCAGGCCAGGTGGTCTGGTATTCCCATCTCCAAAATACAAAAATATATGACACTGACTGATGAACTCTCCAGGTCGGTAGATGCCCAATATGCAACTGGAGAAGAGTGGAGAAATAGATACAGAAAGAATGAAGAAGCTGAGGCAAAGCAAAAATAATGGCTAGTTGTGAATGTGACTGGTAATGGAAGTAAAGTCTGATGCTGTAAAGAATCCATGAATCAAAGTAAAACAGAAGGGGTCAAACAGGAGATGGCAAGAATAAACATCAGTATTTTAGGAATCAGTGAACTAAAATGGATCAGAATGGACAAATTGAATTCAGACAACCATTATATCTACTACTGTGGGCAAGAATCCCTTAGAAGAAATGGAGTAGCCATGGTGGTGTCAACAAAAAGGCCAAAATGCAGTACTTGGGTGCAATCTAAAAAACAACAGAATGATTTCTGTTCATCTCCAAGGCAAACCATTCATTATCACAGTAATCCAAGTCTATGCCCCAATCACTAATGCCACAGAAGCTGAAGTTGAATGGTTCTATGAAGACCTACAGGACCTTCTGGAAGACGGTCCTTTTAATCATAAAATACTTCCCCTTCTTCTTCTTCTTCTTTTTTTTTTTGTTTCATCAAGAACAGATGTCCTTTTCATAATAGGGGACTGGAATGGAAAAGTAAGAAGTCAAGAGATAGCTGGAGTAACAGGCAAGTTTGGCCTTGGAGTACAAAATGAAGCAGGGCAAAGGATAACAGAGTTTTGCCAAGAGAATGCACTGGTCATAGCAAACACCCACTTCCAACAACACAAGAGACGACTCTATCCATGGCTATAACCAAAGTTGCTGCTAAATTGCTTCAGTCGTTTCTGATTCTGTGCAACCCTATAGACAGCAGCCCACCAGGCTCCTCCATCCCTGGGATTCTCCAGGCAAGAATACTGGAGTGGGTTGCCATTTCCTTCTCCAAGGCATGCGTGCATGCTAAGTCACTTCAGTTGTGTCCGACTCTGTGCGACGCCATTGACAGCAGCCCACCAGGCTCCTCTGTCCACAGGATACTCTAGACAAGAATACTGGAGTGGGTTTCCATGTCCTTCTCCACATAACCAGTTGGTCAGTACCTAAATCACATGAAAAATGCTGGACTGGATGAAGCCCAAGCTGGACTCAAGATTGCAGGGAGAAATATCTGTAACTTCAGATATGCAGACGACACAGCTCTTATGGCAGAAAATGAGGAGGAACTTAAGAGCCTCTTGATGAAAGTGAAAGAGGAGAGTAGAAAAGCTTGCTTAAATGTCAACATTCAAAAAACAAAGATCATGACATCCATTCCCATCACTTCATGGGAAATAGATGGGGAAACAGTGGAAACAGTGACAGACTTTATTTTCTTGAGCTCCAAAATCTCTGCAGATGCTGACTGCAGCCATGAAATTAAAAGACACTTGCTCCTTGGAAGAGAAGCTATGATAACTGAGATAGAATATTAAAAAAACAGAGCCATTACTTCACTGACAAAATTGTGTATAGTCAAACAATAGTTACGTATGACAGTGAGAGTTGGACCATAAAGAAAGCTTAGTGCTGAAGAATTGATGCTTTTTAAGCGTGGTGTTGGAGAAGACTCTTGAGAGTTCCTTGGACTTCAAGGAGATAAAACCAGCCAATCCTAAAGAAATAAGTCTTGAATATTTATTGGAAGGACTAATGCTGAAGCTGAAGCTCTAATTTTTTGGCCATCTGATGAGAAGAACTGACTCATTGGAAAAAACCCTGATGCCAGGAAAGATTGGAGGCAGAGGGGAAGGGGATGACAGAGGATGAGATGGTTAGATGGCATCACCAACTTGATGGAAATGAGAAATGAGCAACTTCAGGCATTGGTGATGGACAGGAAGGCCTGGTGTGCTGCAATGTATGGGATCACAAAGAGTCGGACATGATTGAGCAACTGAACTGACTGACAGCCATTCTGCCTGATTGCTTGGCAGTTTCTTATGAAATTAAACACACACTTATGATAATACCTAAATTTTCCTCTCTTGAGTAATTACAGAAATTACTGTTAAATGCATTAAAAAATGGGTTCACTAATTCTTACACCAGCTTGATTTTCAATAGCCCACAACTGGAAACAATCCACATGTTCTTCAAAAGTGAATGTATAAATCATGGTGAAAGTGAAAAGAAAGTGAAGTCACTTAGTCGTGTCAGACTCTTTGCAACCCCATGGACGTTAGCCTACCAGGCTCCTCCGTCCATGGGATTTCCAGGCAAGAGTACTGGAGTGGGTTGCTATTTCCTTCTCCAATAAATCATGGTATATTAATACAAATAAATATCACACAACAATAAAAGGAAACTGAATGTTGTTACATACACCAAGTTGGATGGACTATAAGGGGGTTATAGTCACACTTATGTAAAAAGCCTAAATGCAAAAAGCCAGCCTCTGAGCATTATATACTGTATGATTCCAATTTTATAACATGACAAAACAACAAAATTATAGATGAATATTAGATAAGTAGTCACCAAGGTTAGTGGAATGGTGTGATTATAACGGGGCAGCAAGTGAGAATTTATTTGTGATGATGAAACAATTCTGTATTCGATTATGTTGATGGCTACACAAACCTACATTTGTAATACAATTTCACAGAACTATACACATTCTCAAAAAAAGAATACATTTCAAGATTAATGAAACCCAAATAAAGTTTGTAGCTTATTTCTACCAATGCTAATTTCATAATTTTGATCATTCTACTTTGGTCATATAAATTGATATCATTGGGAGAAGATGGATGAATTGGATATTGAAATTTTCTGTATTCTTTGTATAACTTCTATGTAAGCTTAAAATTATTTCAAAATGAAGAGTTAAATATGTGAATGCTAATAATAGTACAGAGAGAGGACATTGTTAGAATGCTTAAGAAAAATATGGCAGGGACTTCCATGGTGGTCCAGTGGTTAAGACTCCATAGTCCCAGTGCAGGGAGCCTGGGCTCAATCCCTGGTCAGGGAATTAGATCCTGCATGCTGCAACTAAGATCCCATGCAGCCAAATAAACAAATAAATAGGTAGATTAAACAAACAAAGAAATTATGGCATGTATCCTTTAGACTACCCAGTGTGCCTCATAATGTGAGGGAACTAAAAATCCAACGTTTTAACAAAAATCAGATTAGAAGGATGAAAGAATTTCTATAAAGGCTCTGTAGTTATCAGTGCTCACATGATATAACATAAGAATGATTATATTAGCATAATGGCTAATGTTTACAAAGCTCTTGATATGAAATTTTTTGAACAAATTGAGAGTATGTATCTACCATCATTTTGCAGATGAGGAAACTTAGATGCATGGACATTAATTCATATACCCTTGACCTCATGACCTCAGTGGGACTTTCACTCAAGGTGGTCTGAACCTAGAATCTGCAGAGTAGATAAAAATGTACATTATATTCTGAAATTCTGAAAGGTAAAAAGAACATAATCAAAATACATGAAAATATCTACTGTCAACATTTTGATGTAGTCTCTTTTTGATATGTGTCCTTTAATTTATTCATTTATTGATTTTTCAGTAATTGAAATATTAACTGAACATGTAAGATGTGTCAGTTCTTGTACTGGTGACATGGACTACAGCAAATACAGCATATTCTTGCTACATGGACCACTTAGTCTAATGGGGGAGAGAAAATACACATGAAAAACATGTAAGAAAATACCAGGTGATAAGTCCTAAAGTAGAATAAGAGATTCAAATAACAGGAGGTTGGCAGTAAAGGCCTCTCTGAGATTACTGGAGCAAAGATCTGAAGGAAGTGAGGTAGTGAGCTATGGGAATTTCTTGGAGAGGCAGTAGAGCATCCTAAGCAGAGGGCACGGCACTTGCAAACTCTCAGGTGCTGGAATTGAATCCAAGGTCTCCAAGGAGGCCCTGTGGGTGGAACTGGACTAAGGAAATGGAATATGGAAGAGATGTGGCCATGATCATGTCCTGCTCCCAGATTGCTTAGCTCATTCAAAAACCTCTTTAAACAACCACCGCCTAACGTTTTTATTTTCTTTAATTGTTGTTCATTGTCTGTTTTAAAGTATGCAGTATTTTTCAATCCAGACAAAAGATGATGTAGAGATGATATGCTCTGCACACTCCGTTCCCATTTTTTTGATGGGAAATTCCCTTAGGAGTGTGCAGAAAATGTGTCCTCAAGGGCACTTACAAAGGGCTTCCTCTTAATCTGGTCTTGAAGGATTCAATGGAGCTAGAGTCAATCCTGAGGTTCCCTTCTCAGAAGTCCCAGCAGATCAAATAGAACTTCAACCCCCAAACTGTCCCACCAGTTCAAGAGATATAGGCCTCTCAAGATGCTTCCTAAAGGGTGTGGCTGAACTCTTCTGCCACCTTGTGACTGATTCCATTTTTCCTTTCCCATTAGACGAATGCACGTCTAGAAACTCCTCAAGTAGAACTCTAATTTTCAGGAGAGGCTTTTGACAGATCTAAGGACACAGGGACCAGAATCCACAAAGTATTTTTTCAACACAGAGCTAAGCCTAAATCAAAGGTTATACTTGCTAATGAAATGGACAATGGGCTAGAAAGAAAAGGCCTTGGAGATCATGTATTTTATGGGCACCTGAGAAGTAGAGAAAGCAAAGACGCAAGCTTAGGTGTGGGAAAGAAGAAAGAAGGGACTGGATGGCAGGTATCTCCTTGGAACTCCATTTAATTGTCTACCTCTTCTTTATGACGGATACTTAGGTTCCAATGAATCCAATATTCTTTCTCTACATGCCCACCTGAAACTGAATCCTCTGTTGTTAGGAGAGGTATCTACCTGTCCATAGACAACTGTCTTTCCATTTCCCAATAAGGAGACCCTACCACCTAGCCTCACTATTCTCAAGCCCACTCTGTCCTCCTATGGCGAGGAAATCTAGGCTGTCATTCGAGAACTCAATTAATGCATGGACCTTGTTCTGTATAAGATGTATGCCTAGGTCCAGCCTCTGTTCTTTGTTTGTTTTGTTGTTTTGTTTAAGTAAATATTATGTTCCACCAACCACATCCCATCTCTCACTGTTGTTGTTCAGTCACTCAGACACATGTCTGACTATGCAACACCAAGGATGGCAGGATGCCAGGCTTCCCTGTCTTTCACCATTCCCTGTCTCTTGCTCAAACTCATGTTCATTGAGTTGCAATGCCACCCAACTATCTCAACCTCTGCCATTCCCTTCTCCTCCTCCCTTCTATATTTCCCAGATTCAGAGTCTTTTCCAATGAGCTGGCTTTTAACAACAGGTAGTCAAAGTATTGGAGTTTCAGCTTCAGCATCAATCTTTCCAATGAATATTCAGGGTTGATGTATTTTAGGAGTGATTGGCTTAATCACCTTGCAGTCCAAAGGACTCTTAAGAGTCTTCTCCAACACCACAGTTCAAAAGCATGAATTCTTTAGTGCTCAGCCTTCATTAAGGTCCAACTATCACATTCATACATGACTATTGGAAAAACCATACCTTTGACTATATAGATCTTTGTTTGCAAAGTAATATCTCTGATTTTTAATACACTGTCTAGGTTTGTCATAGTTTTTCTTCCAAGGAGCAAGGGTTTTTTTTAAATTTCATGGCTGCAGTCATCATCTGCAGTGATTTTGGAGCCCAAGAAAATAAAGTCTGTAACTGTTGCCATCGTTTCTATTTGCCAAGAAATGATGAGACCAGATGCCATGATCCTAGTTTTCTGAATGTTGAGCTTTAAGCCAACTTTTTCACTCCCCTCTTTCACTTCCATCAAGAGGCTCTTTAGTTCTTCCCCTTCTGCCATAAGGGTGGTGTCATCTGCATATCTGAGGTTATTGATATTTCTCCTGGCAATCGTGATTCCAACTTGTGCTTATTCCAAACCAGGGTTTCTCATGATGTTCTCTGCATAGAAGTTAAAAAAGCAGGGTGACAATATACAGTCTTGACGTAGTCTTTTTCCAATTTGGAACCTGTCTGTTGTTCCATGTCCAGTTCTAACTGTTGCTTCCTTACCTGCATATAGGTTTCTCATGAGGTAGATCAGGTGGTCTGGTATTCCCATCTCTTTCAGAATTTTCCACAGTTTATTGTGATCCACACAGACAAAGGGTTTGGTATAGTCAATAGAGCAGAAATAGATGTTTTTCTGGAACTCTCTTGCTTTTTCCATGATCCATCGGATGTTGGCAATTTGATCTCTGGTTCCTCTGCCTTTTCGAAAACCAGCTTGAACATCTGGAATTTCACGGTTCAGGTATTACTGAAGCTTGGCTTGAGAATTTTGAGCATCACTTTACTAGTGTATGAGATGAATGCAATTGTGTGGCAGTTTGAGCATTCTTTGTCATTGCCTTTCTTTGGGATTGGAATAAAGACTGATGTTTTCCAGTCCTGTGGCCACTGCTGAGTTTTCCAAATTTGCTTGGATATTGAGTGCAGCACTTTCACAGCATCATCTTTCAGGATTTGAAATAACTCAACTGGAATTCTTTCATTTCCACTAGCTTTGTTTGTAGTGCTGCTTTCTAAGGCCCACTTGACCCCACATTCCAGGATGTCTGGCTCTAGGTGAGTGATCACACCATCGTGATTATCTTGGTCATGAACATCTTTTTTGTACAGTTATTCTGTGATCCATCTCTTATGAGACACCAATTCTCCTTCAGTTTACCTTGGTTTATTTTCAACCTCTCCCCTCTTTTTCATAGATGCATGCCTGGAACATCCTTTGCATGGCCCTGTGTTGGCAGTAATGGCAGTGCCATTTTTCATACACTTCCCATTCTGTGCTGTGCTAAGTGCTGCCCAACTTAAGAAACAGAAATTAATTCCTGGCCTTTTTGAAAATCATGGTAGTTACTCAAGGTGTCATTCTAGACTGAAACAAGCAAGGAAACTTAATGACTCTTGGTCAAGTCATTGGCACTGTTATTCTTTGATCCTGTTCTACTATGAAGATGAATGTACACTTTGGGTGAATTTTTTAATATAAATCATGACATTTCAAATAAATTTCAGGGTCAAGGAGGCTGCATAGTAGTATTTTCAGTTCTATCACACAGTGATGAATTCAATATTTTATAGATATTCATTGGCTAAAAGTTTTGGAAAAGATTTCATCTTCTGGGTTGGAAACTAAAAATTCCACCCTAATCATGAGAGCAACATGGATAAATTACAAAACACAGCAGCACACTGAAGACACACAGAAATCTGAATGAATTAAATTTTAGAAATAACAAGGGGCCCTTTGGTGCTTTCATCTCTGTGGGTAATGCAGAGGTACAGAAAAAAGTCCCTAAGGATGGTTGAAAAGAGAAACCAAATTATTAACAAATTTTTATTGATTACATATTTATGATGTGACAGATTCAAATTCTGAGGAGTCTAAATGAACTCCAAATCCGACTGTCAAAACTCCTTCAAGGCTCTCCCTGGTTGCCTGTGAGTATCACACCAATGACTGAGAGTAGAGCAAGGTAGATGAGACAGAACTATGATTTCTTCCTTAAGTGCAGGATAATGACAAAGAGGAGGATGCTAATGTGGAACAAGGAACTAAGACCCTCCAAGGTACAGATCTTTCCTGAGTGTAAAGCAGTAGCATACGAGATGCTGTGAGCAGAGAAAGGAAACTGACAGCTCATACTCCCAAGGTGTACACAAAGTGATTGAGTACACAGTGGCCTAATAAAGATTGAGGCAGGGAATTAAGAATAAGAAAGACTTCCTGAAGCTTGAAGATGCAGGAGCAGAGCTAGATAGTAAAGAAAATTCCCTACTGAACCTCAAAGCTGTCATCCAGGTTTAAAGGAATTGAATCAGAAAAAGAGGGAAATTTGGCTGTGGGCAAGGGCAGAGAGAGATACGGGGCAGGCAGAAAGTAAAATAGCAATTTATTTCCTATAGTCTTACAACAAGCAATTGGACCTAATAGATACATATTTGAATTCTCATTGATCTTAGATTCAAATCTTTGCTGAAAAGAATGTCTTACTCTAACCCTCAAAATATGTAAAGCCATTATCTCCAGAAACTGAGTCTCAGTATAGTTGAAAATTCTCTATCCAGCAGGAAAAAAGAAAAAAAAAAAACCTTCAAGAATAAAGTTGATAGAGAATATACAATGAAGAAAGGATAGTCTTTTCAGTGAAAGGTTTCAAGAATATTGGACATCTCATGCAAAACAATGAAACTGGACGGCCATACACAAAAACCAACTCAAAAAAAAAAAAAAAAAAAGATTAAGTGTAAAAAAGATTTGAATGTAAAAGATCTGAAACCAAAAAAATAGAAGTAAACAGAGCAATAAAGCCCCTTGACACTGATCTTAGCATTTTTTTTTTTTTTTGCAGGGGTGGGGAGATTTGATTTCAAAAGCAAAGACAAAATAAACAAGTGGAACTACATGAAACTAAAAGGCTTCTGCACGGCAAAGGAAACCATCAATAAAATAAAAAGGACACCTGTGGAATGGTAGAAAATGTTTGCAAAGTATTTATCTAATAAGTAGTTAGCGTCCAAAATATATACAAAATGCATACAACTCATTAGCAAAACAAAAGCCAGTTAAAAAATGCTCAGAGGAATTAAACATTTTTCCGAAGAAGACATACAAATGGCCAACAGGTACATCAAAAGGTGCTCATCATCTCTAACCATTAGGGAAATGCAAGTTAAAACCACAGTGGGATATCACCTCATATTGTTAGAATAGCTATCATTAAAAACACAATAGATAGGAAATGTTGGCAAAAAAAAAAAAAAAAAAATGGAGGAAAAAAGAACCCTTTATGAACTGTTGGTAAGAATGTAACTTTATTTAGCCACTATGGAAAAGAGTGTGAAGTTTCCTTTAAAAATTAAAAATAGAATTGCCATGTTATCCAGAAATCCAATTTCTGGGTATATATTCAAAGAAGACAAAATCACTACCTGGAAAATATACATGTGCCTCCATGTTCATTGCACCATGTTTACAGTAGCCAAGACACAAAATAAAACTGAGTGTACATCAGCGAATCTATAAAGAAAATGATATGTGAGTGGGATGTGTGTGTAAATAATAGAATATTATTCAGCCATGACAAGCATCCTACCATTTGTTGTAACATGGGTGGACCATAGGGCATTATGCTAAATGAGATAAGTTGGGCAGAGAAAGACAAATACTGTATGACCTCTCTTATAAAAGAAACTACATCCATAGTTACAGAAAAAAGACTGGTGTTGCCAGAGGTGGGGTGAGGAGTAAGCAAAATATGTAAAGGTCCCCCCACCCAAAAAAAATAATGAAGGTAATGAGAGTAAAATAACCATTTCAGATAAGCAACAGCTGAGAAAATTTGTTTCTTGCAAATATTCACAATAAGTAACATTAAGGAAATTTTCTCAGGCTGAAGGGAATTAATACTAGAAGAAATCTTGATATGCAGGAAGGAATGATGGGAAATAGAAAGTACATATATATATTTATATATGTGTATATATATTTATACTTTATAAATGCAATGCAATAAAAATATAAAAGGACTTTAAAAAGTATTCTGCTATATATTATATGTAAAATGTTTACAACAGTTTAGCATGTAATATTTAATATAATGCATAATAATGTATTAATAATTCATATATTTAAAATTGTATACACATACATATACATAGTATAGGCAGTCTATGATTTGTACAGTATTGTGTTGACTAAAACTTGTGTGTATCAGAACAACATTTCCATTTGTCCAGCTACCAGATACCTGTACAAAATGAGTACACTTTTCCAATGTGCACAGGATTCAGTTAATATGGTTTTGTGTGTAGTAGGAACTGTAATATATATACTACATATATACATATATATTTTTTGGATGACCTTCATCCATTTTACCCACCCTTCACTGCTATCTCTGGCAACCACCAACCTGTTTTTTGTATATGTCATACATCATTTGAAAAAGGCAACTGACCATTTAAATCAAAATAAATAGCCATGTATTGTGGGGTTTGTAACACATATAGAGGCAAAATAAATGGCAAGAAGAACACAGAACTATGAAGAGTCTAAACAGAATTACACTGTTGACAAGCTGTTATTTTACACATGAAATAAGCAAAATATTTGAATTAAATGTGGCTAAATTAAATGTACATATTGTAATCTGTAGAGCACTATAAGAACATGAAGGAGGTACAAATTAAAATCCAATACAGGAGATCAAATTGAATGCTAAAATATTTGATTAATCCTAGATGGGAAACAAAAACTAGATGGCAGACATAGAAAATAAATGCCAATAGAGTCAACTTGCATCTTATTGTATCATTCAGTTCAGTTCAGTCGCTCAGTCATGTCCGACTCTTTGCGACCCCATGAAACACAGCACGCCAGGCCTCCCTGTTCATCACCATCTCCTGGAGTTCACTCAGAATCACTTCCATTGAGTCAGTGATGCCACCCAGCCATCTCATCCTCTGTTGTCCCCTTCTCCTCCTGCCCCTAATCCCTCCCAATATCAGAGTCTTTTCCAATGAGTCAACTCTATGCATGAGGTGGCCAAAGTACTGGAGTTTCAGCTTTAGGATCATTCCTTCCAAAGAAATCCCAGGGTTGATCGCCTTCAGAATGGACTGGTTGGATCTCCCTGCAGTCCAAGGGACTCTCAAGAGTCTTTTCCAACATCAAAGTTCAAAAGCATCAATTCCTCGGCGCTCAGCCTTATTCACAGTCCAACTCTCACATCCATATATGACCACAGGAAACACCATAGCCTTGACTAGACGGGCCTTAGTTGGCAAAGTAATGTCTTTGCTTTTGACTATACTATCTAGGTTGGTCATAACTTTTCTTCCAAGGAGTAAGCGTCTTTTAATTTCATGGCTGCAATCTCCATCTGCAGTGATTTTGGAGCCCCCCAAAATAAAGTCTGACACTGTTTCCACTGTTTCCCCATCTATTTCCCATGAAGTGATGGGACCGGATGCCATGATCTTCGTTTTCTGAATGTTGATCTTTAAGCCAACTTTTCTGCTCTCCTCTTTCACTTTTATCAAGAGACTTTTTAGCTCCTCTTCACTTTCTGCCATAAGGGTGATGTCATCTGCATATCTGAGGTTATTGATATTTCACCCAGCAATCTTGATTCCAGCTTGTGTTTCTTCCAATCCAGCGTTTCTCATGACGAACTCTGCATATAAGTTAAATAAGCAGGGGGACAATATACAGCCTTGACATACTCCTTTTCCTATTTGGAACCAGTCTGTTGTTCCATGTCCATTTCTAACTGCTGCTTCCTGACCTGCATACATATTTCTCAAGAGGCAGGTTAGGTGGTCTGTTATTCCCATCTCTTTCAGAATTTTCCACAGTTTATTGTGATCCACACAGTCAAAGGCTTTAGCATAGTCAATAAAGCAGAAATAGATGTTTTTCTGGAACTCTCTTGCTTTTTCAATGATCCAGCGGATGTTGGCAATTTGATCTCTGGTTCCTCTGCCTTTTCTAAAACCAGCTTGAACATCAGGGAGTTCACAGTTCATGTATTGCTGAAGCCTGGCTTGGAGAATTTTGAGCATTACTTTACTAGCATGTGAGATGAGTGCAATTGTGCGGTAGTTTGAGCATTCTTTGGCATTGCCTTTCTTTGGAACTGGAATGAAAACTGACCTTTTCCAGTCCTATGGCCACTGCTGAGTTTTCCAAATTTGCTGGCATATTGAGTGCAGTACTTTCACAGCATCGTCTTTCAATCTTAAGTGACCAACTACTCCATGAAAAGGGTAGAAATTAGCAGACAGGATTAATAAATCACAACCTAAGTGTGACTGTTAATTTTATGTCTGAACTTGACTGGGACACATTGTGGCCAGATTTGGTCAAACTTTATTTTGGGTGTTTCTGTAAAGTTATTTTATATATGATTAGCATTTATATATGAGTCAGTAGACTCAGTTCAGTCACTCAGTCATGTTCGACTCTGTGAGTCCATGGACTGTAGCATGCCAGGTCTCCCTGTCCATCACCAAATCCCGGAATTTACTCAGACTCATGTCCATTGAGTTGGTGATGCCATCCAACTATCTCATCCTCTGTCACCCCGTCTCTTCCTGCCTTCACTCTTTCCCAGCATTAGGGTCTTTTCAAATGAGTCAGTTCTTTGCATCAGGTGGCCAAAGTCATCTGTACAGAATATTGTTCTTCATAATGTGGATAAGCCTTATCTAATCAGTTGAATGACTGAATAGAACAAAAAGGCTGACCCTCCCCCCAAGAAAGAGAGAATTATTTCGGTCTAATGACCTTGGAACTGGGACACCTTTTTTTATGTTTGTTTGTTTTCCCTCTCTTTGGACTTGAGCTGCAACAATAGCTCTGACTGGGTTTCAAACCTAATGGTGCTCAGGTTGGAATTACACTGTTAGCTCTGCTGGTTCTCAGTCCTTCTAATTCAGACTGGAATTAAATCATTTGCTCCTCTAGGTCTCCACCCTGTTGACTGACCCTGCAGATTTTTGGACTTGCCAGCCTCCATAATCACATGATAATAATATCTCTATAATAAACCATAAATTACACACACACACACACACACACACACACACACACACACACATATATACACACACACACATATATTTCCCATAGGAGAGTAACAGAAAAGTGTCACTTTATCAAAAATACATAATCATGTACATAATGTGTGTTCCAAGAAAAGATCTTATAATATATTAGATTAAATTTTTTAAGTAAGGAAAGAAATAAACAAATTCACCATCAAACAAATCCACCAAGTGTTAGATTCTTTCTAACCCTTTCTGATTAATTGGTAGAAAAAACAGATAAAAAATCATCTGATGCAGAAAATGTGAACACCATGCTCAATCTAATTGACCTAAGTGACAAACACATATCAGTCAATGGCAAAACACCGTTTTTAATCACAGGACATTTTTCAAAGTACACCTTATATTGAGCACTAAATTCAAGCTTTAATACATTTACAATAACTGAAAAAAATATTAGCAATATTCTCTGATCACAGATTACAGTGGAATGAAATTAATGTTAAGAAAACATGCATAATACATACAAAAGTTTGGACATTAAGCGACATATTTCCAAGTAACATATAAATCAAACAAAACAAAGAAAAGCATAAAATATTTTGAAATGAGTAATAATTCATTTCAATTCAGTCGCTCAGTCGTATCCGACTCTTTGCGATCCCATGAATCGCAGCACGCCAGGCCTCCCTGCCCATCACCAACTCCCGGAGTTTATTCAAACTCATGTCCATCGAGTTGGTGATGCCATCTAGCCATCTCATCCTCTGTTGTCCCCTTCTCCTCCTTCCCTCAATCCCTCCCAGAATCAGGGTCTTTTCAATGAGTCAACTCTTCACCTGAAGTGGCCAAAGTACTGGAGTTTTCAGCCTCAGCATCAGTCCTCCCAATAAATACCCAGGACTGGTCTCCTTTAGAATGGACTGGTTGGATCTCCTTGCAGTCCAAGGGACTCTCAAGAGTCTTCCCCTACACCACAGTTCAAAAGCATCAATTCTTTAGTGCTCAGCTTTCTTCACAGTCCAACTCTCACATCCATACATGAACACTGGAAACACCATAGACTTGACTAGACAGACCTTTGTTGGCAAAGTAATATCTCTGCTTTTTAATTAAAACCAAAATTCGCAATATACTTCTAAAGTAAGGCTGAAAGAGATATTTGTAGTTTTAATTGCCTATGCTACAAAAGAGGGGCTTCACAGGTGGTTCAGTGGGCAAAGTACCTGCCTGCAATGTAGGAGACACTGGAGATATGGGTTCAATTCCTAGGTTGGGGAGATCCCCTGGAGGAGGCCACAGCAACCCACTCCAGTATTCTTGCCTGGAGAATCCCCATTGACATAGGAACCTGGCAGGCTACAGTCCATGGGAGTCACAAACAGTTGGACATGACTGAAGTGACTGAGCACAGCACAACACTACAAAAGAGGGGACTTCCCAGGTGGCATTAGTGGTAAAGAACCTGCTTGCCAATGCAGGAGACTTAAGAGACTTGAGTTAGATGCCTGGGTCAGGAAGATCCTCTGGAGGAGGGCATGGCAGCTCACTCCAGTATTCTTGCCTGAAGAATCCCCATTGACAGAGGAGCCTGGTGGGGCCACAGTCCATAGGGTCACAAAGAGTTGGACATCATTGAAGCAACTTAGCCAGCATGCACACACTTCAAAAAAGGAACTATTTAAAATAAATTACCTAAGCTTGCATGTTACCAATATAGAAAAAGAATAAATCAAAATTAAAGTAGAAGAATGAATAGAATAGAAATAAGACCTGAAATAAATGAAAAAGAAAACCGATCAACAATGGAGACCATTACACGTCAGTTATTTTGTGAAAAGAGTGTGAAAATGAGTAACCTCTAGAAATACTAATAAAAGAGAAAGAAAGCAAAAGACAGAGAGAATAAATCATTTATGACATGAATGAGAGGCAATACTGAATATTTTACATTCACTAAAAGGATAATAAAGGGGCACTTTGTTGATTTTGATCTCCACTCAATAAAGGAAATCATTAACTTAAAACTGTTTAAAAATTAGCAAACTGTTAAATGTTAATAAAGGAAGATTAATACCTTTAAGTTGACAACGTAGATGAAACAGAAAAAAATCCTTAGAAACAAAAATTACCCAAACTGGCAAATGAGAAAATTGAAAATCTGAACAATGTAATTTCTAAGATGATTATGCATCTGGCAGCTCAAAATCCCTGTGCTATTGTCACACCAATAAAAGACCAAGATAAGGTCAGGCAAAAAATAAACAAATAAAACAAAACAAAACAACAACAACAAAAAGCAGTATAACATCAACACAACTAAAAAATTGGAAACAGAATGAAATACACAAAGAAGATACATTGTGTTGGCCAAAAAGTCAGCTCGGGTTTTTCTGTAACATCTATTAGAAAAATCTGAATGAAATTTTGGCCAACTCAATGGGAATAGTCTCCAAGTACAGCAACTTTGGAAGTTGGTTTTGGCAGTTTCTTATGAAATAAAATATACTCTTATACAATTCAGCATTTTTCTCCCTGGAATTCATGTAAATGACTTGAAATGTATGCCAGTACAGAAATCTTCATGCAAATGTTTATAACAGTTTTATTCATAATTGTCCAAACTTTGAAGCTACTAACATGTCTACAATAAGTGAATGCTAATAAACTATGGAACCTCCACACAGTAGAATATTATACCAAATTGAAAAGAAATGAGTCACCTACACATGGAAGTTTGTGGCAGCTTTATTCACATTTGTCAAAATTTGGAAGCAACTGAGGTGCCCTTTCATAGGTGAATAGATAAATGGTGATACATCCAGGCAATAGAATATTATTATTCAATGCTAAAAATGAAGCAATCTCACAAGCCATGAGATCTTGGAAGAATCTTAATTGCATATTAGTAGGCAAAAAAGCCAACTTGAAAAGTTTATGTATGATTCCAAGTATATGATATTGTGGAAAAGGCAAATCGATGGAGACATTAAAAATGTCAGTATTTTCCAGGGCATAGGGAGTAGGAAGGGTGCTTTCCAGGCAGCACAATGGGGGCGATATAGGAGATGTGGATTCCATCTATGAGTCAGGAAGATGCCTTCAAGTAGGAAATGGCAACCCACTGCCATATTCATACCTGGAAATCCCATGAACAGAGAAGTCTGGTGGGCTACAGTCCATAGGCTTACAAAGAGTTGGGCACAACTGAGTGACTGAATACACACACACACACACACACACACACACTCACTCTCACACACGCAGTGAATATTGGAGCACAGAGGATTTTTAGGATAGTGAAATTATTCCTGTATGTTATAAAGGTGGACACATGTCATTATATGTTGTCAAAACCCACAGAACTCCAAGAGGCAAACTTGACATAAGCTACAGACTTTGGATGACAATGATGTTTCTGTGTAAAGTGAAAGTCACTCAGTTGTGTCTGACTCTTCGCAATCCCACGGACTATACAATCCATGGAATTCTCCAGGCCAGAATACTTAAGTAGGTAGCCTTTCCCTTCTCCAGGGGAGTCTTCCCAACCCAGGTCCCGCATTGCAGGTGGATTCTTTACCAGATGAGCCACAAGGGAAGCCCATTTCTATATAGGTTCATGAACATAACAAATGTACCCTCTGGTACAGGATGCTGATATTGGGAGAAGTTGTGTTTCTGTGTGGAATGGTCAAAGATTATATGAGGACCCTAAATTTCCCCTCAATTTTTGGAGAATCTACAACTGCTCAAAAACGACCTATTAATAAACAAACATACAGACAAAAAAACATTGATACACCATTTCTTACCCACTATTAATAAAATGCCTAAAACCAAAACGGCCAATCACATTCAATTTTGGCAAGGATGAGGAGCAAATGGAACACTCATATATTGCTCAGAGGAGCACAAAATTGTACAGTTTCATATCTGCTAAAATGACCAAAGGACTTCCCTGATGGCTCAGTGGGAAAATAACTCACTGGCAGTGCAGGAGACACAAGAGACACAGGCTCAATCCCTGGGTCAGTAAGAGCCCCTGAAGGAGGGCATGGCAACCCACTCCAGTATTTTTGCCTGGAGAATCCGAGGGAGAGAGGAGCCTGATGGGCTACAGTCCACAGGACTGCAAAGAGTCAGACACGACTGAAGCAACTGAGCATGTTTGTAGAATGACCAAAATTAATTAAAAAAAAAAAAAAGACTAACAATTCAAAACCTTGAAAGGCTGCCAAGCACCTGGGATTTTCATGCATTCTGGAAGAGTGTACATAAAGCATTCTAACCCAACTATGGATAACTGTCACAGTTCCTTATACACACACACACACACACACACACACACACACACACACACCTGTTCTATTACTCATAGTCTGACATTTGCTAAAGATACATGAAAATGAAGAATTTTATAAGAATTTTCAAATAGTATTTTTATACTATCTCCAAAATACAGATATCTCAATGTCAACAGGTAATAGGTAAACCAACTGGGCAGTTCATATAAGAATTGTAGTTGGCTATAAAAAGTAGCAAACTTCTAATATAAATAACATGTTTAATCTAAAAAAGTTAAATCCAGACACTTTGAAAATAATATGCACTATAGTGATTGGATTTATATGAAATGCAGTAACAGGTAGAACTGATATTTGGTGAAATAAATCAGGAAGTGGTTCCTTTGTATATGAAAAGATGTTCAACATCACAAATTATTAGAGAAATGCAAAAGAAAACTATAGTGACATATCACCTCACATCAGTCAGAATGAACACTATCAAAAAGTCTACAGTAACAAGTGCTGGAGAGGGTGTGGAGAAAAGGCAACCCACCTACACTGTTAGTTGGTTGCTGCAGGCACTATGGAAAATATATATGGAGATAGCTAGTGGGAACCTGTTGTTTAACATAGAAGCTCAGCTTAGTGCTCAGTGGTGAGCTAGATGGGTGTAATGTCAGGGGAGGGAGATCCAAGAGTGAAGGGTTATATGTACACTTATACTTGAACAGTAGAAACTAACACAATATCATGAAGCAATTATATCCCAATACATTTTTTAAAAAACTAAAAATAGAGTTTCCATATGATCCAGTGATTCCACTCCTGGGCATATATCTGGAGAAAACTCTAATTTTAAAAGATACGTGTATTTCCAAGTTTTGTTGTTGTTGTTCAGTTGCTAAGTCATGTCAAACTCTTTTGCAATCCTGAGGACTATAGCCCACCAGGCTCCTCTGCTCATGGGATTTCCCAGGCAAGAATACTGGAGTAGGTTGTCATTTCCTTCTCCAGTGGATATTCCTGACTCAGAGAATGAACCTCATCTCCTGCTTGGCAGTTGGACTCTTTACAATGGAACCACCAGGGAAGCCCAACCCCAATCTTTACAGCAGCACTATATACAATAGCTAGGACAAAGAAACAATCCATGTGTTCATCAACAGATAAACAAAGAAGGTGTGGAACACAGTGGAATATTACTCCACCATAAAATGAACCAAATTTGCAGCAACGTGGGTGGCCTAGAGATTATTATACCAAGTAAATTAAAGTGAAGTAAAATAAGTCAGACAAAGAAAGATATGGTATAACTTTTATGTGAAGTCACAAAATATAATACAAATGATTCTATATACAAAACAGAAACAAACTCACAGATATAAAAAGCAAACTTCTGGTTACCAAAAGGGAAAGAGTCATTGGGAGAGTATAATTAAGAGTACGGGGTTAACAGGTACAGAATACTCTGTATAAAATGAGTGAGCAGGAAGAATTTACTATTTATTTTAGGGAAATATATTGAATATCTTATAACCCATAATGGGAAATGATCTGGAAAAAATAGTGGTTTCCTTTGGAGGAGAAGGAATTGATTGGGCTTTTATTTGATAAGAACATCTTGTTTTGACAGATGGCTACTTGGTAACAAAGCTCATTTAACAGAACGCTGTATATCTATGTATCTAACTGTTTGCTGGGGCTTCTCAGGTGGCTCAGTGGTAAAGAATCTACTTGCTAATGCAGAAGAAGTGGGTTTGACCTTTGGGTCAGGAAGATCACCTGGAGAAGCAAATGGAAACCCACGCCAGTATTCTTGTATGGGGAATCTCATGAACAGAGGAGCATGATGGGCTACAGTCCATGGTGTCACAAAAGAGTTGGACACAACTTAGCAAATAAACAAGAACAAGATGGTATGTTAATTATATTAAAAAAAAAAAAAAAAGTTTTGGCAGCACCAGTGTAATGGCCAAAAATGTTCCTTTCTGGCAAAAAAGAGATCAGGTTTTAGTTCCAGATTCTGCTGTAGATTGCTGGATCTGCCACAAGTTAATTATCATCTGAAGCCTCAATTTCTTGATGTGTAAAATGGGGCCAAACACTTGTGGACTTTGTGAGAAATATGCAGTGTGTAGAAAGCTTGAAGGATGGTATTTGGTCAAATAATAGCAATTCAATAAACAACAGTTACACTATTTTTATGAACCTCTTGCAATTCTTCTTTCAAATGCATGTACTCTGACATACTCTGTTCTTTTTTTTTTTTTCCTTTTAGTGCTTCATCTATCTGGAGAACATGTATGAATTTCCTACAGCTTTGGATTTTTTTTTCTCTTTTTTTTTTCCATTGCTACTGCCAGAATCACAAAGGCACCCGCACACGCCAAGCAGAAGTGAGTACTCAGTTATTTGCATCGACTAACTGTACAAAAATGATCTTCACAACCCAGATAATCACGATGGTGTGATCACTAATCTAGAGCCAGACATCCTGGAATGTGAAGCCAAGTGGGCCTTAGAAAGCATTGCTATGAACAAAGCTAGTGGAGGTGATGGTATTCCAGTTGAGCTGTTGCAAATCCTGAAGGATGAAGCTGTGAAAGTGCTGCACTCAATATGCCAGCAAATTTGGAAAACTCAGCAGTGGCCACAGGACTGGAAAAGGTCAGTTTTCATTCCAATTCCAAAGAAAGGCAATGCCAAAGAATGCTCAAACTACCGCACAATTGCACTCATCTCACATGCTAGTAAAGTAATGCTCAAAATTCTCCAAGCCAGGCTTCAGCAATACATGAACTGTGAACTCCCTGATGTTCAAGCTGGTTTTAGAAAAGGCAGAGGAACCAGAGATCAAATTGCCAACATCCGCTGGATCATTGAAAAAGCAAGAGAGTTCCAGAAAAACATCTATTTCTGCTTTATTGACTATGCTAAAGCCTTTGACTGTGTGGATCACAATAAACTGTGGAAAATTCTGAAAGAGATGGGAATAACAGACCACCTAACCTGCCTCTTGAGAAATATGTATGCAGGTCAGGAAGCAGCAGTTAGAACTGGACATGGAACAATAGACTGGTTCCATATAGGAAAAAGATTACGTCAAGGCTGTTTATTGTCATCCTGCTTATTTAACTTATATGCAGAGTACGTCATGAGAAACGCTGGCTGGAAGAAACACAAGCTGGAATCAAGATTGCTCGGAGAAATATCAGTCACTTCAGATATGCAGATGACATCACCCTTATGGCAGAAAGTGAAGAGGAACTAAAAAGCCTCTTGATGAAAGTGAAAGTGGAGAGTGAAAAAGTTGGTCTAAAGCTCAACATTCAGAAAACGAAGATCATGGCATCTGGTCTCATCACTTCATGGGAAATAGATGGGGAAACAGTGAAAACAGTGTCAGACTTTATTTTGGGGGGCTCTGAAATCACTGCAGATGGTGAGTGCAGCCATGAAATTAAAAGACACTTACTCCGTGGAAGAAAAGTTATGACCAACTTAGATAGTATATTCAAAAGCAGAGATTATTACTTTGCCAACAGAGGTCCATCTAGTCAAGGCTATGGTGTTTCCTGTGGTCATATATGGATGTGAGAGTTGGACTGTGAAGAAGGCTGAGTACCGAAGAATTGATGCTTTTGAACTGTGGTGTTGGAGAAGACTCTTGAGAGTCCCTTTGCAAGGAGATCCAACCAGTCCATCCTGAAGGAGATGAGCCCTGGGATATCTTTGGAAGGAATGATGCTAAAGCTGAAACTCCAGTACTTTGGCCACCTCATGCGAAGAGTTGACTCATTGGAAAAGTCTCTAATGCTGGGACGGATTGGGGGCAGGAGGAGAAGGGGACGACAGAGGATGAGGTGGCTGGATGGCATCACGGACTCAATGGATGTGAGTCTGAGTGAACTCCGGTAGTTGGTGATGGACAGGGAGGCCTGGCGTGCTGTGTTTCATGGGGTCGCAAAGAGTCAGACACGACTGAGTGACTGAACTGATAATCAATATGAGTTTTAAACAGTGCAAACTACTTTATTGCACTAAAAATAGCATATTCATATCCCTCTGTATCTGTAAGATCTGATGTCAGATTTTTCTCTGAACACAGCACCGTGTCAAGTACATACTAAATCCTTAATAAAAGACAATTCATAAATAAGTAATTTAGACTATGAAAATCATAACATCATTTTACTGACATCCATATTTACACCAAGTCTAAAGCTATCACAGAATGAAAAATGGGCACTTCTATTACTAATAGAACTTCTATTACTACTAGTACTTCTAGTACTAATCTTACACTTTCATCCACTAGCTCCTTATTGAACACTCAGAATGGGATGGGAATATCAGAGTGAACCAAAAGACTCGAATTTGCAAGGAGATTCTATGCTTGCTGTGATCCAGACAATAAAGAAATGTACAGAAACTTCATTCGTCTGCCCAGCAATTTCCCACTCCTATTTGTGTCTCCTCATTTCTCGTACCCCAATCTTTTCCATTAATTTTGTTACCTTTCTCATTTACACTTAGGAAATATTGAAAGTTCTTTCTGATTAGGAAGCATACAGACACCTATATTTCATGAATGTTTTGTGTATGTGTCTTTTCTTTCTGATGTACCTCCAATTTTTAAGTCGTTTCATGAGAAGAAAGGATGGGAATTTGACAACACTTGCGTCAGAGGTGTGGGGATGGGAGAGCATATACACAAAAGGGTGGTGGGAACTTCGGGAAACTAGAAGATTCTACTAGGAGAAGAGGGAGTTTTGGAGACCTATTTAAGGCTTGTAGTTCACATCCATTAGACTGAGGACATTATTGGGAATGCTTTTATGATAACAGTCAACCTTCAAAAGGGTCAATATTTCACTTAATTCTTCAGGTGTGACTGATACTAGAAGTAGGAAATTTTGGGGTAGCTAGGTTGTCAAGTGGCCTGGGTCCGAAATCTGTGACTGTCTAAAATAGGCATATTATTTTCCAGGAAAGAAAAAAATCCAATTCACTCATCATTACTTGACCCACCAGAATCACTGGGTACTTACACCTTAATTTTTCTCAGATAGTTCAGTAACATTACCAAAGAGTTGCAAAGGTGCTACTTTAACTATTTTCCATTTATAATGACATCTACACCCCCCACATAATTCCTGATCATTTTTTAGGCTTACATATCAGTCCCAAGTATAATGTAAGGGTAAAGGATTTTGACATAAAGGATTTGGTTGGAACTGACATTGTGTGGCAGTGCTATTCATTAAGCCCTAGCCTCTGTGAGAACAATTGGGCTCTGCTGGCAATCATTTACTCTGTGGGATGACCCACAGCATGATGGACCAAAGGTTAAATCCACCATAATCCTGAAAAACAAATGGTTAGTGGGAGAACTTAATCTCTGATGAATTTATATATCAGAATTAGAGGAAGAAGAAGTGTGCTTTATTGAGGGTAGAAATGTAACTAGCTGAAAAATAAACTGATTTTCCTAAAGCCATCCACAGCCACCAACTGGTATGTGACAGGCTTGATAATAGGGAAACATGAGGGTGACGGTTGACAGATGGGCCCAGTGAAGTAGTCAGTTCTTAACCTCATCAAACTGAGAACTCTTTTATGGACTATTATCAACCCATAAGAGGGACCCAAAACCATGAGATATGGTGTATCCATTCTTCAGAAGCATCTTTCTGTGAGTATGGCAGCATGATACATCATCAGGTACCAGGGAAGAACTACTGCTTCTGAAAAGAAAATGATCCTAGGGGATAAAAATTCAGATTTCTCATCCCTTCAACTGCCAGAAAAAAACTACTGAAACCTCACTCTCAAGTTATCATTTCATTATTTAAGGCAGTAATAAACTTGGGCATGTGTTTATGCTTTCATTGGGATTCTTAAATTACTACATTTGAGGACTACTAGCTAACAGTATTCTTGCCTGGAGAATCCCAGGGATGGAGGAGCCTGGTGGGCTGCCGTCTGTGGGGTCACACAGAGTTGGCCACGACTGAAGTGACTTAGCAGCAGCAGCAGCAGCTAACAGTACTGCAGGAGGAGTGGGGTTTAGCCTTCATCATTCCCATCTGCCCCCTTGTGGTATCTTTCATACTTTTTTATTTTTTTGGTCACTCCAGACTCTTGCCCTAGGCTGCAAATAGCTTATACTAAATTAAACATCCTTGATATTTAATATTTTGTATATTTCCAGGAAACTAACCAGAAGAAGCTGACTGTCATTTCCTTTCAGCATGAAATAGTATACTGTTACTCAATACATTTGATACCTTCTACTTTACCTGTTAATACATTGCTTGTTTAATTTTTAAGCTAAATTTCCACACACACACACCCAATTCTGTGTGTTGCTGTTTATCTGTTTTCCCTATATATGAACTGTGGGTCTATTCATTTCCCTATTTTAATATTTTCTAGTGCATTTTTTTGTTGTCATTGTTACAGTTTCTTTCTTGCTCTACAACTGAAAAATACGCAGCAGGAAACGTACCTTGTTCTTTCATTCCAGTTACTCCAGAGGAATCCACCTCCCCCTCCATACTAAAAATGTTATCTCTCATGGATGTCTGGAACATCTCAACTTCCAGGGTCTCTTTCCTTATCTCTCTATTCTTGGATGTCCTTTTTCCGCCTGTGTCTGAAAATGCCTACAAGCTCTAACACCTACCTCAGTAATTTCACTCTAAATCTCACTCTTCTGCACCACGATCCCTGCAGCAGCTCTATTTCCATGAAGAGTATCTGGATCCCAATTCACTTTTCTTCTGAATCCCAAGTTTTTATACAAAAGTATCTGCAAGCTATCCTCTTTGGCAGGTCCAAAGGACTGTAAATGCCTGTGTCCCACCCAATAATCATCAATTTCTCTTCCTTAGGAGCCTCCAGTGTGTCCTTGTGAGAATCACCCACCCTAGCAATTTATCCACTTTCCCGGGACTTCTCCTCCTCTTTCACATTTACATTAAAATATAATAGCTGTCTACTGTGAGTCTTGAGATATATATGTATGCTTGTGTGTGTGTGTGTGTGTGTGTGTGTGTGTGTGTGTGTATTTTCTTTTCTTCCCTCTGGCTCCCGTTTTGCTATATCTGAGCTCAGACCACACCATCTTCCCCCTCTTGGATACCTTCCATGTTCCCAGTGGTCTGTTCACAACTCTATACTGCAGTACAGGGATTTCTAAAACATAAATCTGTCCCTGTCACTCCCCTGTGAAAACTCACCCATGGGGAATCTGACCAGGCTGCATTTGGGGACTGGGCAGAGTGAGGAGGGATCTTGTGTCCGCTAGGATTTCTGGTAGACGCCCCTCTGCACTATCCACTTGTGGTGGTCGGGGGCGGGGAAGGGGCGGGATCGAGCCCCCTTCCCCCCTCCTCCTTACTGCGGAAAGCTGCAGAGCTAAGGGCACTCACTTCCTATTCACCAGTCAGCAGGGAGGACTCCTCTCAGCAGCCACGTAGGCATTCTCTTCTCTCTGGAGGAAAAGGCCCAGCAGCTGTCGGAGGAAAAGGCTCACCAGCTGTCAGAGCAAAAGGACATGTCGCAGCTAAGTAAGAATCTGGGAGATCCGAGTCCCCCGGAGGAGGCCCCTAAGCCCACGGTCTATAGCCGCCCTACGGTTCTGATGCGGGCCCCGCCCGCCTCCTCGCGGGCCCCTCCAGTCCCTTGGGACCCACCTCCGATTGATTTGCAGGCTTCACTGGCCGCTTGGCAGGCACCGCAGCCTGCTTGGGAGGCTCCGCAGGGCCAGCCGCCTGCCCCTGTGGCGCCCATGTCCCAGCCTCCATCCCTAGGGGGCCCGATGGTCCAGGCTCCCCCTTTGGGGGGCCCGATGGGCAAGCCTCCGACTCCCGGAGTCTTGATGATCCATCCTCCCCCTCCGGGAGCCCCGCTGGCCCAGCCTCCAACTCCGGGGGTCCTGATGATGCATCCTTCAGCTCCCGGAGCCCCCATGGCACATCCTCCTCCTCCTCCGGGGACCCCGATGGCACATCCTCCTCCTCCTGGGACCCCGATGGCCCATCCTCCTCCTCCCGGGACCCCGATGGTGCACCCTCCTCCTCCGGGGACTCCAATGGCGCACCCTCCTCCTCCGGGGACCCCGATGGCGCACCCTCCTCCTCCGCCGGCGACCCCAATGGCCCATCCTCCCCCTCCGGGGACCCCGATGGCGCAGCCTCCAGCTCCGGGAGTCCTGATTCCCCAGCCTCTGACTCCGGGAGTCCTGATGGTTCAGCCTCCTGCTCCAGGAGCTCCGATAGCCCAGCCTCCACCTCCGGCACCCCTGATGGCCCAGCCTCCTCCTCTAGGAGCTCCGATGGCCAAGCCTCCAGGTCCTGGCGTCCTGATGATCCATCCTGCAGGCTCGAGACCTCCGATCACCCAGCCTCCAGCGACAGGAGCCCCGATAGTTCAGCCGCCGGCGCCGGCACCACCTGCTCAGCCTATGGCTTCCTGGGCCCCACAGGCTCAGCCTCTGATCCTGCAGATCCAGTCACAGGTTATAAGGGCTCCTCCGCCGGTTCCCCAGGGCCCGCAGGCCCCACCGGCGCAGCTGGCCACTCCCCCGGGCTGGCAGTCCACCTCTCCGGGATGGCAGGCCCCACCACAAGGCTGGCCGGCCACACCCCTGGGCTGGTCGACCACACAGGTCACCTGGCCTGGCCCGACAATTGCTTGGCAGGCACCTCTATCTGTGCGCCCTGGGCCACCACCCATCCGCCCTGGCCCACCGCCCATCCGCCCGGGCCCACCACCCATTCGCCAGGCCCCACCCCCAATACGCCAGGCACCGCCACTGATCCGCCAGGCACCGCCACCCATCCGCCCTGCCCCGCAGGTGCTGGCCACCCCGCCACCTCTCTGGCAGGCCCTGCCACCCCCGCCACCGCTGCGGCAGGCCCCACAAACTCGACTGCCTACCCCGCAGTTGAGAGCGGCCCCGCCAATTCGGGCGGCCCCCCAGGTGCCAACAGCCCCTCCAGCACCGCAGATGCCGACTGCACCTCCTGCTGTCCCACAGGCACCCCCGACTGTGATGCCGGCTCCTCTACCGGTCCCACTGTCGGCCCCTCAGGCTGTGCACTGCCCACCCATTATCTGGCAGGCACCAAAAGGCCAACCTCCAGCGCCGCAGGAGATGCCAACGTCCATGGAATTCCAGGAAGTGCAGCAAGCCCAGGCCAGCCTGGCCTGGCAGGCTCCGAAAGCTCAGGGGCAATTCTGGCAGTCCCTGACCACCCAGGAGGCCCAGAGGCAGGGCCCACCACTGGTTCAGCTGGAGCAGCCCTTTCAGGGGGCCCCCGCCTCCCAAAAGGCCCTTCAAATCCAGCTACCCACCCAGCAGGCTCAGCTCTCGGGTTCGCAGGCAGAGCTGCCATCCATGCAACTCCAGCCCTCCTGGCAGGGCCCCCCTGCAGCCCTGCAGGGCCAACCTGGAGCCCCCTTAGCAGGGGCAAATTTTCCCATGGGCTCTGCTAAATCATTGATGACTCCATCAGGAGAATCTAGGGCTTCTTCTATAGACCGAAGGACCTCTTCAAAAGATCGTAGGACCTCTTCAAAGGAACGCAAAGCTCCTCTAAAAGACCGGATGATCTTCGGTGGCACTTTCTGTGCTCCCAGGGCAATGCCACCTGCTGGAGCACACCTGCCGACTCCCTGGAAAAACTTGCCTGCCACTTCTGAGACCTTTAATGCCACTGCAAGGGTCTTTCCATCTACCTCCCAGTTCCAGCCTGCCTCTTCTAATGCCTTCAAGGGCCCATCTGCCACCTCAGAGGCCCCAAGGTCACTGCCATTTGCTCTGCAGGATCCGTTTGCCTGCATTGAGGCCCTGCCTGCAATCCCATGGGTTCCACAGCCCAATGCGAATTCCTCAAAGGCGTCCAAGGCAGGACCCAGTATCCTGATGGCAACCGCAGCTGCCCCACAAGTGATGGCCATCACTCAAGAGGCCTCAAAGACCTCCGCTGAGCCACCACGTCGCTCAGGCAAGGCCACCCGGAAGAAGAAGCATCTGAATACAGAAGAGGGGGATAGCAGCGGCAAGATGCTGAACATGTGTCACTGGCAGGCCCCCAGGCGCTGGGAAAATCTAGACTTGAATGACTGGGAGGTACAAACCCCCATCCAATTTCTGTGTGACTGGGAGGGCCCAAGCACCTCCCGAATCCTGAGTGGCTGGGAGGGCCTGAGTACCTCCCAGATCCTGAGTGGCTGGGAAGGGCCTAGTACTTCTTGGGCCCTGAGTGCCTGGGAGGGGCCGAGCACCTCAAGGGCCCTGGGTTTCTGGGAAAGCCCAGTTAGCCCTCCGTCCTTGATCATCTCTGAGCTCCCTACTCTTGCTCAGGGATTTGGTGCCACCCAATACGATCCCAAGCTGGAGACTCAACCGCTGTCTCCCTTGGATGAGCGAGCAAATGCACTGGTGCAGTTCCTCCTGGTTAAGGACCAAGCCAAGGTGCCCATTAAGCGCTCAGAGATGGTGAAATTCATCATCCGTGAATATAAAGATGAGTGCTTAGAAATCATCAGCCGGGCCAGCCACAAGCTGGAGTGTGTTTTTGGTTATCAGTTGAAGGAAATTGATCCCCAAAACCACTCTTATATTCTCATCAACAAGGGTCAAAAGGGTGACACAGGTGCATCCTCTTTGGACAGGCCCAAGTTAGGCCTCCTGATGGTGGTTCTGAGCCTCATCTTTATGAAAGGCAATTGTGTCAGGGAGGACCTAATTTTTACTTTTCTGTGCAAATTAGGGCTGAATATCCGGGAGACACATGGTCTCTTCGGAAATACAAAGAAGCTCATCACCGAAGTGTTTGTAAGGGAGAAGTACCTGGAATACAGGCGAATCCCCTTTACTGAGCCAGAGGAGCATGAGTTCCTCTGGGGCCCCCGAGCATTCCTTGAAACCAGCAAGATGATTGTCCTGAAGTTTTTGGCCAGGCTGTATAAGAAAGATCCACGGTGCTGGCCATACCAGTACTATGAAGCACTGGCAGAATGTGAGTCTGAAGATCTGGATGAGGATGAGTCTGGCCCCGATGATAAAACCGACGACCCCACCAGCAGCCCCCCTCCCCATTAATATTGTTTAGCAGATATCTCATGGTTCCTTTGGGTCCCCGGCCTAAGGCCACTGACAGGGTGGGGTGGGGGGGACGTTTTGTTTCTGGTGTTTCTGTTTAAGTTCCGTGTGTGTAAGTTTGGATTTCAATTTGCTTTTGTATCTGCCAAAGCTTTGTACATTTTCATGTGGTGTTGATTTCAACTGGCTATTGTTCTATTTGGTATTTTGGCATCTGTACTTTTAACTGAGATCTGTGATTTTGTTTTGTGTTATAATTGTTATGTTTTGGTATCAGAGTTGTGCTGGCTTTGTGAAATGAGTTGAGAAGCTGTCCATCTCATTCTGGTACAGATTATGTAGCATCAAAATAGGCTATTCTTTGAATGTTAAAATGACTCATCAGTAAAAGCTGTCTGCAGAAAAGTAAATATCTATATCTATATATAAATATAATTTCAGCATAATATGGAAGTGTTTGTCTTTATTCTAATTTTTATTCTAGGTACTGGGAGCCAAGTTTTATCATACTCTCCAAATACAGCTGAACATCAAGACAATTTCCAGTAATAGTAGATACCGCGGTGACAGAACTGTTTTTCAGAACAGTGCTACATGTGTTATAATTATGCAGTAATTGCAGTGGGAGTTGGAATGTAAGATTAAAGCAAGAGTAAAGCTTCACACATCAATGAAGGTGAATCAAGAGGAGGTTTTAAATCCTTTTGATTCCTCACAATAGTCTGTCAAAGTAGACATTATTCCCATTTTGTAGGTGAGTGTCTAAGGCTCAAGTAGATCAATTAAGTGGGACATGTTAGTGCCAAGACAAGGTTGTAATTTGAAGCAGAAAATTTTCTTAAAGTTATGTGGAAAGTCGCGACCATCTATCTGCCTGCAGATCAAAGTATCAGGTTTGTTAGCCATTGGGAGAACAAAGGGGACTTGGTCAGTTCTGGTGGGTGGTGGGTGTCCAGCAGCTCAGGGGACTACATGGCATTGAAACATGCTCCCTGCAAAATATAACAGGGAAAAGGAAATACCAGGCTTCATTAAACTGAGATCGTGCAGGTTGCAGTGGGTCAGGGGGAAAATGGGGGATAACACTGGAGTCTAACATACAAGGGAAATCAGTTGGCAACTGGCTGCTGTTCCTTGGGTGCAGGATCTGGTGTGGGAGGGGGGGACCAAAGAGTTTTGGAAGAAAATATTCATGAGCACCTGATCCTGCTGGAGTGTGCAAAAGGACGTTCCTGAAGGTATCACTATCTTCTCAGGGATGGGAACCATCAGCGTTGCTGCATCTCTACCGTTCTGGAAGGATCCAGGGCCCCCAAATCCCGCCCCCCTTCTCTTGGTGGATAAAGCGCCTTAGTGGGGTACACGGCAAAAGTGGTATTCATCTGCCACCTAGCGACCTGTTACGGTTCTGTCGCTCCTGCAATGGCTCAGCCCCAATCATGGTCAAGAATCTCAGACCCCAAATACTTGGGTTTAGACTGGAATTGCTTCACAACTCTTACCCTTAATTTTACCTACATTTGGGCTCAAATGCCCCTTCTTTTCTTTTACAACATAGGGCAAGGTGAAACTTCCTCCCCAGGTCCAGTTCAGTCTCATTTGAGAAGCTGAAATTTTAGAAGAGGAGATGAACTCATAAGTCCATTCCCCGACCCCAGCACAGAGCTGTATTTTCTGGGATAACAGCCCCACCCCAGGACTGTCCTGGCTACAGAGGATCTTTGGCACGTTATCCACGTGGCTAGGTATTCCAGAGATTTAGAAGGAGTTTCGTGTAAACTCCTTGGGTCAGAGTACTGGGCTTCCCTGCCAATCTTCAGTTATTTAGATGACAACAGCAAATGCCCTTTGTATGTAATAGCACCGTTGCAGCTGAGAACTGTCCCGCAGAGAGGCTTTGCTGAGCCTCAAAATTGGCACATGGGTCTAGGATTTTTAATTTCTTTAAAGCTTGTTTATTATTTTCATAGTTTTCAACAAATCATCCACTCACGGGTGACTTGAGCAACTTCAACTCATTTATCCTATCATCTGATGCAAAGCAAATGATCTCATTTAAGCAATGCCAAAGGCTTAAGACCTGAATAGAATTAAAATGTAATGAGATATAAATGGTAATAACATTATAGTTTTTAAAATTACACTCAAAATAAATTGGCAAAATATTCAACTGAAATGTTTAAGAAAGAACAGTTGACATTATAAAATCAGAGAGAATAAAACAAAATCCAGGAAAATGGGAAGCTACAGGGTAGGATGCAATGAGAGAAAACTTAAAGCTATTTCAAAGTTCTAAAATATAGATAAATTTAGTAGGAAGATTTTTAGTATGAAGATTTTTATTAAAAAATGAAGAAAAACTAAAACTTCTGTAAACTAACTGGACAAAAGCTATCAGGTGACAAACACAAAAAGAAACACAAATGGAAAATGACATTGGAAATGTTTCACTTCACTAATAGAGAAGGACATTACCCATTATAAGTATTAGACCAGTATTCCACCTTTCATTTATTAAAGTGGCACAGAATAAAATGAAAGCTCATAGAATATCCAGTGAAAATAGCATTATTGTAAAACTGGTATCCTTATAAACTAGTGATAAAAGTATAAGTTATTACAAATTGCCCTGAAATAAATTCATTCAATTGCATCTCCAAGAGATTTAAAAATAGTAACACTAGCTAGAAATTCCTCATATGGGAATGTGTTGAATAGAAATAACTTGCATGAGGCAAAAGCTTTTCCACAAAGAGAGCTGCTTAGGGAAGTGGAGGAGATTATGATATGCATGCACACCTCATACAAGACTACGAGAAGCAAGGTGGTCCTACTGCCAAAAGCGTCCTCAGAAACCACTTGAAATTTGCTACAGCACAAAATTATGTGCAACAGAACAGAGACATAACAATCCTTGCCTGAATTTTTTGAATTTTAATTTTATTTATTATTATTATTTTTACTCACATGAAAGCCATGGAATGATCTCAACCTTTTAGTTTAAGCTATAGACTCCTTGAGAAGAGAAATTTAAAGATTTTTTGCAAAGTGGGACTTCCTTGATGCACAGTGGATAGGAGTCTGCCTGCCAGAGCATGGAGCATGGGTTTTATCCCTGTTCCAGGAAGATCCCAAATGCTGTGGAGCAACTAAGCCTGAGTGCTGCAACTGCTGAGCCTATGTTTTAGAGCTCACAAGCTGAAACTTCTGAGCCAGCCTGCAGGCCACAACTACCGAAGCCCATGCCTAGAGCCTGTACTCCGTAACAAGAGAAGCCACTGCAATGAGAAGCCCGTGCACCGTGAAGAAAAGTAGCTCCCTTCTTGCTGCAACTAGAGAAAGCCTGCACAAAGCAGCAAAGACCCAGTGCAGACAAAAATATAATAAATCAATAATTATAAATGTTTCCCAAAGGGATCGAATCAAGTTCATTGTTGTACAGGATGTTAAGTTGTAAGAAAGGTAATATCTTAGGATGTTGACCTAGAAATGATCTGAAATTCACAATACTATTACTGAAAGCCATTCTTCTTGAGAGCCTTAGAGGCAAAGATCAATTGCCTGTCAAAGCAGTACATAAAGCAACATTGTCAGCATCCACAATGTGCAACATCATCTCATCTAAAGGACAGAGGCTCATCCCTGACAAAGCTGTATCTAACCAGAGCCTAACATGTGTGCAGCTCCCCCACATTTAGCTGTCTTTGACATGCCTCCTAACCTTCAATATTACCTCTCACACAAACTGCTGTGTTGGCTGTATGGAACATAATGTTTCACTCTGTGTAAAGCCCGTGATGGCTTTTAGTTTATCTTAGGGTTAGACACTGCTCACTTTCCTCATCCTGAGTGTCAAGGGGCATTATGTTAGAGTTGGGTAGCCTAAACTGGATTTACAAATGAGGCCAGGGGTCCCTCTGCTGGAGAGTTGGAGGAACTCCTAGGATTCTATAGGAAACACCCAGGAGTGACCAAAAGGATGGGTCTTAAAGAGAATTCCTACCGTGTAGCACAGGGAACTCTGCTCAATACTCTCTAACAACCTAAAATGCAAAGTAACTTGAAAAGGGATAGATACATGTATATGTATAACTGAATCATTTTGCTATATATCCCAATGGCAGAAAGCAAAGAGGAACTAGAGTCTCTTGATGATGGTGAAAGAGGAGAGTGAAAAATCTGACTTAAAACTGAACACTCAAAAACTGGGATCGTGCCATATGGCCCCATAGCAAATAGATGAGGAAAAAATGGCAACAGTCACCTGATATAAAGAGACAACTCATTGGAAAAGACCCTGATACTGGGAAAGATTGAGGGCAGGAGAAGGAAGTGACAGAGGATGAGATGGTTGGATGGCATCATAGACTCAATGGACATGAGTTTGAGAAAACTTCAGGAGATGGTGAGGGACAGGGAAGGCTGGAGTCCTTGGGGTCCATGGGGTCCTCAAAGAGTCGGACATGACTTAGCAACTACTGAACAACAACAATACACCTGAAACTAACACAACATTGTTGATCAACTATATGCCAATACAAAATAAAAATTTTAAAAGAGAGAGACTGTCATTTAGATTACACACTACCTGTTTTCTTTTATCTCCAACCCCAAAAGTCCTGTGAGCACAAGATAGACAGGCAAGATAGCAGGTCTGGCTTCTCTGAAGAGAATCTCTGGGAAAGGAAACCTAGCAATCCATTGTGGTTTGTACTATAAAGATAGATTGCTAGGTTTCCTTTCCTGCAGTGCCAACCAAGCTAAATAGGAGAAAATGGATAATGAAGGAGTCTCCCCATATGGGAAATATTCTTCTTTTATTTTTATTTTTATTTATTTATTTTTTTTAGTCCTATGCACTCTTTTATTTTATTTTTTTTGCATTCTTTTTTTTTAATTTTAAAATCTTTAATTCTTACATGTGTTCCCAAACATGAACCCCCCCTCCCACCTCCCTCCCCATAACATCTCTGTGGGTCATCCCCATGCACCAGCCCCAAGCATGCTTAAATTGCTCAAAGGATCTTGCTGTGAACCCCATGGAGAGATTTAGAACCCTGCTATACCACTGGGTCAATCCCCTAATCCTTTTAGATTCTGAAACCTATACTGGCTCCTGTTTTAAGAGACAAAGCCTATATGGGGAGACTCCTTCATTCTCAGTTTTCTCCTATTTAGCTCAATGGCATGGCAGGAGTTCTCCTGGGGTCTCAGAGAGATACCTTCTCAGTGCAAATGACTTCATTCTACAAGCTGTCAATCTCCCAGTTAGACTGGCTTTCTTTGCCCTCACTTCTTCAGAGTAACTTCAACTTATTTGTCTTAGAGGGCTACCAGAGGGATTCAGGTTGTCCCATCAACCAGCAATAATCACAGAAATATTTCCTATACCTGTAGTCTTCCTGGAGTGTGCTCTTTAGTGATGCAGACTCTTCCCTGAAACAGAGCTAGCTGGGGTCACAAAGCTGTGGGATTTGAGTTCTAACTTTCTTGACTTCTTCAAGGTATCCTTAAAAACATTTTGCTTATAATGTTTTAAAATGTTTTGTTTATTAAAATTTTTAAATAAATTTAAATCTAAATTTAAATTAGAGATACAGTGGGAATATTTTATGTAAAGATGGGCACAATAAAGGACAGAAATGATATGGACCTAAAAGAAGCTGAAGATATTGAGAAAAAGTGGCAAGAATACATAGAATAACTATGCAAAAAAATCTTAATGACTGAGGTAACCACAATGATGTGCTCACTCATCTAGAGCCGGATATCCCGGATTGTGAAGTTGAGTGGGCCTTAGGAGGCATCTCTACCAACAAATCGAGTGGAAGTGATGGAATTCTCATTGAGCTGTTTCAAATAATTGAAGATGATGGTGTTAAAGTGCTGCACTCAATATGCCAGCAAATTTGGAAAAGTCGGCTATGGCCACAGGAATTGAAAGGTCAGTTTTCATTCCAATCCAAAAGACAGTCAATGCCAAAGAAAGTTCAAACTACCACAGAATTGCACTCACCTCACACGTTAGCAAAGCAATGCTCACAATTCTCCAAGGCAGGCTTCAACAGTACATGAACTGTGAAATTCCAGATGTTCAAGCTGGATTTAGAAAAGGCAAAGGAACCTGAGATCCACTTGCTGACATCATTGGATCATCAAAATAGCAAAAGAGTTCCAGAAAAACACCTACTTCTGCTTTATTTACTATGCCAAAGCCTTTGACTGTGTGGATCACGACAAACTGTGGAAAATTCTTCAAGAGATGGGAATACCAGACCACCTGACCTGCCTCCTGAGAAACCTGTATGCAGGTCAAGTAGCAACAGTTAGAACTGGACATGGAACAACAGACTGGTTCCACATCAGGAAAGGAGTACGTCAAGACTATATGTTGTAACCGTCCTTGTTTAACTTCTATGCCGAGTACATCATGTGAAATACCGGGCTGGATAAAGCACAAGCTGAAATCAAGACTGCAGGGAGATATATCAATAACCTCAGATATGTAAATGACACCACCCTATGGCAGAAAACAAAGAAGACCTAAAGAGTCTCTTGATGAAAGTGAAAGAGGAGAGTGAAAATGTTTGCTTAACCCTCAACATTCAGTAAACTAAGGTCATGGCATCCAGTCCCATCACTTCATGGGAAATAGATGGGGAAACAATGGAAACATTGACAGATTTCATTTGTGGGGGGGCTCCAAAATCACTGCAGATGGTAACAGTAGCCATTCAACTAAAAGATGCTTATTCCTTAGAAGGAAAGTTATGACCAACTTAGACAGCATATTAAAAGGCAGAGACATTACTTCGCCAACAAAAGTCTATCTAGTCAAGGCTATGGCTTTTCCAGTAGTCACGTATGAATGTGAAAGCTGGAATATAAAGAAAGCTGAGCACTGATGAATTGATGCTTTTGAACTGTGGTGTTGGAGAACACTCTTGAGAGTTCCTTAGACTGCAAGGAGATCAAACCAGTCAATCCTAGTGGAAATCAGTCCTGAATATTCATTGGATGGACTGCTGCTGAGGCTGAAACTTCAATAATTTGGCCTCCTGATGTGAAGAGTTGACTCACTGGAAAAGACCTTGATGCTGGGAAAGACTGAAGGCAGGAGAAGAAGGGGACAACAGAGGATGGGATGGTTGGATGGCATCACTGACTCGAAGGACATGAGTTTGAGCAAGCCTTAGGAGTTGGTAATGGACAAGGAAGCCTGGTGCGCTGCAGTCCCTGGGGTTGCAAAGAGTTAGATACGAATGAGTTACTGAACTGAGCTGATTTTTCTTTTTTTTTGCTTTATTTAAATTTTCACAGTGTTTTGTTGGTTTCTGCCACACAACAATGGGAATCAGCCTTAATGATACATTTAACTCCTCTTTCTTGAGCTTCCTTTCCTGCATGCTCCCCACTTTCATCCCCGTTGGTCATCATGGAGTCCCAGACTGGGCTCCTTGTGTTATACACCAACTTCTCACCAGCTATCTATTTTACACATAGTAGTATATACATGTTGATGCTACTTTCTCCATTTGTCCCACTTTCTCCCTCCCTGACTATGTCCACAAATCCATTTTCCACACCAGCATCTCCATTCCTTCCTTGAAAATAGGTTCATCAATACCATTTTTCTAGATTCCATACATATGTGCATTAGTATCTGATGTTTGTTTTTCTCTTTTTGACTTACTTCACTCTGTATAATAGGCTCTAGCTAGGTTCATCCACCTTACTAAAACTGGCTCAAATTTGCTCTTTTTATAGTTAAGTAATATTCTATTGTATATATGCCCCACCGTTTCTTTATCCATCCATCTGCTGATAGACAACTAGGTCACTTCCATGCCCTGGCTGTTGTAAATAGTGCTGCAAGTGGCAAAGGTTTTACCGGACAGTCTCCTGAATCTTTCCTCTGATTCCTGCCCCCCCCCCCCCAATGTTTACATTGTGTATATCAATAGTATAGTTTCAATGATGCTGACAGCAGTACTATGTACATGTTAAGTTCAATCAAATTTTATCACAAAAACTTGGACTCTGTAAATATCATCTCAATCAACATCTGGAATTATTCCACCACCACAAAGATTTCTCTCATGCTGTCTCATTATATTCATGTGTAACCCTTCTCCCTGGCAATTGCTAAACCCTGGCAATCACTGCTCTGTCCTTCATCACTTTAATTTTCTCAGTTTGAGAATGTTATATAAATGGAATCATGCCCTTGAGTGGCATTTTTCCACTCACTATAATACCTTTGATATTTACCTAAGTTGCTGTGTGTATCAGTATGGAGTTCATTCCTTTTCAGTGCTGCCAAATCATTTACCTATGAATGACATTTTGGTTGTTTCAAACTTTCATCTCCTGTCAATCTGCTATGGACATTCCTGTGCAAACTTTTGAATGCACATAAATATTCATTTATCTGAGATAAAAATGTCTGGGTATAATTGCTGGGTTGGCAATTGAATATGGCAAATGAATAGTTAGTTTTTAAATGAAGCTATCAAACTGCTTTCCAGAATGACTGTAACATTTTACATTCCCATCAGCCATGCATGAGAGATCCAGTTACTTCATATCCTCACAAACAGTTGGTATAATCACTTTAAAAACATAGCTGTCCTAGTAGATGTGAAAAGAAGAGAAGCAAAAAGCAAAAGAGAAAAGGAAAAATACACCAATTTGAATTCAGAATTCCAAAGAATAGGAAGGAGAGATAAGAAAACCTTCCTCAGTGATTAGTACAAAGAGAGGAAAATAATAGAATGAGAAAGACTACAGATTGCTTCAAGAAAATTAGAGATAACAAGGATATATTTCATGCAAAGATGGGCTCAAAAAAGACAGAAATGGTATGGGCCTAACAGAAGCAGAAGATATTAAGAAGAGGTGGCAAGAAGACACAGAACTATACAAAAAAGATCTTCATGATGCAGATAACCACGATGGTGTGATCACTCACCTAGAGCCAGACATCCTGGAATGTGAAGTCAAGTGGGCCTTAAGAAGCATCACTACAAACAAAGAGAGTGGTGATGATAGAATTCTAGTTGAGCTATTTTAAATCCTAACAGATGATGCTGTGAAAGTGCTGCAATCAATATGCAGCAAATTTGGAACACTCAGCTGTGGCTACAGAGCTGGAAACGGTCAGTTTTCATTCTAATCTCAAAGAAAAGCAATGCCAAAGAATGCTCAAACTACCACACAATTGCACTCATCTCACATGCTAGTAAAGTAATGCTCAAAATTCTCCAAGCCAGGCTTCAACAATATGTTAACCGTGAATTTCCTGATGTTCAAGCTGGTTTTAGAAAAGGCAGAGGAACCAGAGATCAAATTGCCAGCATCTGCTGGATCATGGAAAAAGCAAGAGAATTCCAGAAAAAACATCTATTTCTGCTTTATTGATTATGCCAAAGCCTTTGACTGTGTGGATCATAATAAACTGTGGAAAATTCTGAAAGAGATGGGAATAACAGACCAACTGACATGCCTCTTGAGAAATCTGTATGCACGTCAGGAAGCAACAGTTAGAACTGGACATGGAACAACAGACTGGTTCCAAATAGAAAAAGGAGCACGTCAAGGCTGTATATTGCCACCCTTATTATTTAACTTATATGCAGTGCACACCATGAGAAATGCCCGGCTGGATGAAGCACAAGATGGAATCAAAATTTCCAGGTGTTATATCAATAACCTCAGATATGCAGATGACACCACCCTTATGGCAGGAAGGGAAGAAGAACTAAAGAGCCTCTTGATGAAAGTGAAAGAGGAGAGTGAAAAAGTTTGCTTAAAGCTCAACATTCAGAAAAGTAAGATCATGGCATCTGGTCCCATCACTTCATGGCAAATGGATGGGAAAACAGTGGAAACAGTGGCAGACTTTATTTTGGGGGGCTCCAAAACCTCTGCAGATGGTGAAATCCTGCAGCCAGGAAATTAAAAGACGCTTGCTCCTTGGAAGAAAATCTATGGCCAACCAGGACAGCATATTAAAAAGCAGAGACATTACTTTGCAATGAAGTTCTATCTAGTCAAAGCTATGGCTTTTCCAGTAGTCATGTATGGATGTAAGAGTTGGACTATAAAGAAAGTTGAGCACCAAAGAATTGATGCTTTTGAACTGTGGAAAAATTGTTGGAAAAATTGTTGAGAGTTCTTTGGACTGCAAGGAGATCCAGTCAGTCCATCCTAAAGGAGATTAGTTTCTGTTTCTTAAACGTAGGCTCACTGCCTTTGGTTTTTTTTTGGTGTCCCCTCTACCTAGAATGATTGATTCCCAGGTATTCACATGGATTTCTTTTCCCTGAAACCAGGCATGATTTCAAATCAAATACCAGGTCCTCACAGGTATCATTTTTGAGTTACTCAGATAAATTTTAACTAGGCTCAATCTAGTAGCTTGGTTGTATTATACTGTTTTATATTAGGTGATGTCATCCCTTGGCATGTTATGTGATATCACATTATTCTTTTTTTCCTTTTTGGCCTTACCATGCATTATTTGGGATCTTAGCTCCCCTATCAGGGATGAAACTTGTCCTTGCTTCACTGGGGGCATGGAGTCCTAACCACCCGACTGCCAGGGAACACTTGATACCACATTATTCTTGATAATGTAAATGTCAGTGTGGATAAAAGAGAGTGGAGATCGATAAGCTCTGCTCCCTGTAATTACTCAGGAATTGGGCATTTGCTCACTTAATGGCCCTATGTTTCACCTGGTTCTTAGAATCTATGTCATTCACTTGTCAGAAGAAGTAAGAGCATGGAGGATTGTCAGAGGGTTTCATAGACCAGATACTGGACTGGAGTGTTTTATTTCTGTGTAAATCCCATCAGTTGGATTTCAACCATGTGGCATCAACTCACTGTGACTATGGATGGTAAATGTAGACCATCTGTGCATCCCAAGAAAAGAAGGATTGGATGAAAACATGGTATTTTCTCTGCCAAGGTGGTCATTTTGTTCATTGAATATTCACTTCACTATTTCCTAAGCTGTTGAGCAAACTCCTTTCCTAAAGGGAGATAACCGAAAATTCATCTATGTATCAAATACAGTTCAAAATTTGGAATTTTGGAATGACACTGAAGTTCTGATGTGGTTTTTCATAGTCAAGAGCTTGGATAAGTTATTTTCTCTTTACATCAAAGAGTCAACCAGAGAAAGGGAAAGGCTGGCCATAATGAAAATCCTCATTTGGAAAAGCAAATAAGACCCAGAGGTGTATAGTAATTATAGGTGCTACTGACACAAGTGATGCCTATCTACTGACACAAGTGATACCTATGAGGCAAGGAGAAGTAATATTCTGGAAGGACATAGATGTGGGATAAAATCCTCATTCCTATTTTGTTAGGTAAAAGGAATAAAGATCGAAGGCCTGGTAATACATTTCTTTACATTTGAATGCTGAGCAGAGAAAAGACATATGTCTTGATTCTATGTTGAAGTCTTGTCTAAGTACTTCACAAATTTAATCCCACACCCTCACATTTGTAGAAGGTCAGGCCACTTGCAGGCATGAGGGACTTTCTCTGAAGGAGAAACCCAAATTCTGACTTCAAAGGACAAAACCCAAAGTCTGAAAAGAAAGTAAAAAGACATATGCAGTTGTGTGTTTGTAGAGCTTTTTTTTTTTTTTTTTTCCAGTTCTTGATAGCTCAAAGAGGAATTAAGCGATGGGAAGAGTGTGTGAATAGGAGATACAGAGAAATAGGTTATATGTGACCTTGAGAAGTGAAAAGAAAGATAAGGTTGATGCTTCAATAAAAAGGAATGTTTATGTTTATAACAGGGATCATTTTGCAGCTTAGGTCCCAAATCAATGCTGGGATTTCACGTGTCTCCTGGGACCCTCTCTAGAGAGATGTTAATCCTTAAGACATTAAGTATGTAGTCTGAGATAATGCTTGTAAGTACTTTGCTCTTTGTGTCCAAAGAACCTAGAAACTTGTAATTCTAGGACAGAGGGTGGGTTGTTTGGACACACTGGGCAATGGCAGAGCAATAAGAAATCTTGAACACACAATATGCTCAGTTCAGAAAGATCCATATAGAGTTTACTCTCTGATTTAGAAAAGGGCCCTTACTCTGTAGGATACCCCATAGTTGCTGGGAATCTACGATAATTGCTTGTCTTCCTTACTAAGCTGCAAGCTCTACAATATCCAGAGCACTGTCTCTTTTTCTTACTATCAGTCCCAGCTTTTGTCACAATGCCTGACATATAGCAAATTTTCAGTAAATATGAGCCGAATAAATGAGCAACTTTCATATAGCCAAACTGAATGAGAATCAGGCAGTGATGCCTGTGTATTCTCTCTCAGTGTATACACTGTAGCTAAGAGTCAAATACCTATGATACATGTTTGAACTCTTAGTACCTTGTTTAAGAAGAATTGGCTGTGTTGAATGTTGTCTTTCTGGAATCTTTAAGGTTAACCATATGGGAACCACTGTGTCTCACAACAAACTTAACTTCATTATCTAGAAGAGATTCCTGGGTTTGAAGATGGTTGTTGGTTCTTGGAAACAAAAACTGAAGACGTGTATCACAACTGAGTTCTGGGAGAACAAATGACAAAGCCTAGACTTGTGTGCTCTGACCGCCTCTTTGTATTGTAGCAATTATTAGATGGGAGATGGTGTATGGGTGGAGAGACCACCCATGGCATGCATAATTCAGGGTATACCTTGAACAAAACAGATACAAACCATGTCTTGGAGCTCCCAGACTAATGGAGGGGCTATTTAGTTCAACAGTGGTAAAGGTACAGTGCATTATGCAACACAAATCAAGAGTGTTTACCAACTTCAAGGAGATTAAAGAAAGCTGTCAGCAGGAGTGCCAGATAAACTGAAATTGAAGGCTGAGTAAATGGTAGAACACTCAGGGATCAGCTATTACAAAGAGAAGAAAAACATAAATGAAAGCCTGCGAAAGGAATCATAGTGCATTGAGAGAGGCTGAAAGAGAAAGAGAGAAGTTGATGTATTCAGGAGAAAGTATTCTGCATTCAAAGAACTGAGACCAGAGCATTGTTTCTTAAACTTTAAGTGTGTGTGTGTGTGTGTGTGTGTGTGTGAAGAAGTTGGGGAGGGAGAATGTTGAATGCAGAAACACAATGAAAGGAATACAATGAAAGATCTTGTACATTATAATGGTAGGTTTGGTGTTTAACAATAATAGAACGGTGTAATCAGATTTACATTTTGAGAGAAATGAAATGACATCTGTCTTCCCATATTCCCTGGTCCTCTACCTCCTAGAGCTCCTTTTATTTGACTGAAAATCCTGGGACTTAAAGGCATTTGATTTGGGTAAGTCACAAATCACTGTTAACATTGTAGAGAGGCTTTTAAATAACCAAGGGCTCAGAAGGCATGAAAGCACCTTTTGCATAATGAGAGTATTACAGTCATCTGAGGTGGCTTTGATTCCTTTGTGTAGATTCAGATTCTCATGGAGAAAACCAGATGTAGCTCAGAAAGGAGACCCTTTCCTCTAACACCCCTGGAATAAGAGTATAAGGTCTCCTTCCCCTACAGGGACATTAGGCAGTGGGAAAACAACAACAACAACAACAACAATTTTCCTCTCCACCAACTACTGACTGAGTATAAACTGAGCTTAAGCAAAAGTGAGTAAGAAGCAATGGAGGTGAAGCGACATGAAAATGGTCTTGGTGGCCAGGATCCCATAATGTGAAGAGGAATGGAAGTGGCAGAGGAGGAGACGGTAGACAGCCTGGATGGGGAAGAGTTTCAAGGGAGATGAATGTGGCAAGGGACATGGAGAGAGCAGGAGTTAGGAGATGATAGAAGCTTCTTCACATGAGACCTCCTTTCAGATCTGGAACATAAGACATTGCCCTGAACACTGAGGTGTCAAAGCGCAGTGAAATTCAAAATTTTCTGTCACAGACTCAAAATTCTAGATCAGCTTAAAGTATTGGCAGAACTCTGAAGGAAAGAAAAGTTTGAACATTCTTTGTGAATTAGCAGTCATTTGGTTTGGAGAAGGAATGTGAGAAACCACATGTGTCCCTAATTGGGAGAACAGATCCTGCTCCGAGGCCATCACGTGTTACTAGACTACACCCACTATGCCCTTCTGGACAGTATGAAGTAGTAATTTGTTACTTTTCCAGTTGGAAAATTGTAAGGCTACATGCCCTTCGCACCCATGTCCTTCTATTCTGAGACTGAAATTTGTGACATGCAATGTAGAGAGGAACAGAAGGCCTTTAAGTTTAGAAAAGTCATCCTGAGTAGGATGAAGAGAATGGATTGAGTGGGAATAATTAAGAAAGCAGGGGAGACAGATGTAAATTGTTCCAATAACTCAGCAAAGAGTAAAAGCTCACTAAGGTTACATAGCAGCAATGAGATGGAGAGAATGAGTAGATTTGGAGACTAACAGCAGCCATCACTTGCCAAGTACCTTGCACTGAAGGTCAAGAGAGATTCAGAGAGATATGGAATTAAATATGAATGTAAGCTTTCTGGCCTGAGTGGCTGGACACATACTGGTGTCTTTATTAGAAGAGAAACACCGAAAGGTTGCTACTGAAATGGAAATTCAGTTTCTGATATTTGTGTCACATATCTAGAAAACAATGCCACACAGGCAAATGCATTTCTTTGTTTGTTGGTTTATTGCTTGATTCTGGAAAGCATTTGGAATGATCTAGAAGGCGTTCATATGTTCAACTGTGATTTTAGTTCTGTATGTGGAAAAAAAATATGTGAGTCAGCATAAAGACAATTGTTGAAACCCTGGATAGAATTGAGATGGTGACTGATTATACAAGATGCTATTGAGAGCCAGGGATGGGAAGCTCTGAAAGCAGATGTGGAATATGTAAGCAGTAGAAGAAGTGTTCAGTTCAATTCAGTTCAGTGTCTCAGTCGTGTCTTACTCTTTGTGACCCCATGGACTGCAGCATGCCAGGCCTCCCTGCCCATCACCACCACACGGAGCTTACTTAAAGTCATGTCCATCGATCTAGTAATGCCATAAAACCATCTCATCCTCTGTCCTTCCCTTCTCCCACCTTCAATCTTTCCCGACTTCAGGGTCTTTTTCAATGAGTCAGTTCTTTGCATCAGGAGGCCAAAGTATTGGAGTTTCTGCTTAAACATCCAATGAATATTCAGGACTGATTTTCTTTAGGATTGGCTTGTTTGATCTCCTTAGAGTACAAGGGATTCTCAATAGTCTTCTCCAACATCACAGTTGAAGCGGGTCAATTCTTTGGTGCTCAGCTGTCTTTATATTCCAACTCTCACATCCATACATGGCTACTGGTAAAACCATAGCTTTCCAGAACATGGTTGCCAAAGTAATGTCTCCGCTTTTTAATATGCTGTCTAGGTTTGTAATAGCTTTCCTTCCAAGGATCAAGCATCTTTTAATTTCATGGCTGCAGGCACCATCTGCAGTGATTTTGGAGCCTCAAAAAATAAAGTCTGTCACTGTTTCTATTGTTTCCCCATCTATTTGTCATGAAGTGATGGGACTGGACGCCATGATCTAAGTTTTCTGAATATTGAGTTTTAAGCAAACGTTTCACTTTTCTTCTCCTTCACTTTCATCAAAAATGTCTCTTTAGTTCTTCCCTTTCTGCCATAAGGGGGGTGTCATCTGTATATCTGAGGCTATTGATATTTTTCCCAGCAGTCTTGATTCCAGCTTGTGCTTCATCCAGCCCAGCATTTCCCATGATGTATGCTGCTTATAAGAAAATAAGCTGTGTGACAATATACAGCCTTGACGTACTCCTTTCATAATTTGAAACCAGTCTTTTGTTCCATATCCAGTTTTAATTGTTGCTTCTTGATTTGCATACAGATTTCTCAGGAGGCAGATAAGGTGGTCTGGTATTCCCATCTCTTTAAAAATTTTCCACAGTTTTTTGTGATTCTCATAGTCAAAGGCTTTGGCATGGTCAATAAAGCAGAAGTATATGTTTTTCTGGAACTCTTTTGCTTTTCTGATGATCCAAAGGATGTTAGCAACTTGATCTCTGTCTCCTCTGCCTGTTCTAAATCCAGCTTAAACATCTGGAAGTTCATTCTTCACATACTGTTGAAGCATGCCTTGGAGAATTTTGAGCATTACTTTGCTAGTGTGTGAGATGAGTGCAATTGTGTGGTAGTTTGAATATTATTTAGCATTGTCTTTCTTTGGGATTGGAATGAAAACTGACTGTTTCCTGTCTTGTGCCCACAGCTGAGTTTTCCAAATTTGCTATCATACCGAGTGCATCACTTTAGCAGCTTCATCCTAGAGGATTTGAAATAGCTCTACTGCAATTCTATCACGTTCTGTAGCTTTATTCATGGTGATGTTTCCTAAGGCCCACTTGACTTTGCATTCTAGGAATTCTGGCTCTAGGTGAGTGATCACACCATCGCGATTATCTGGATCATGAAGATTTTTTTTATATAGTTCTTCTGTGTATTCTTGCCGCCTCTTCTTAATATCTTCAGCTTCTGTTAGGTCCATACCGTTTCTGTCCTTTATTGTGCTCATCTTTCCATGAAATGTTCTCTTGGTATCACTAATTTTCTAGAAGAGATTTCTAGGTCTTCCCATTATATTATTTAGAATGAAGAGTAGTGTTATACTCTTCTGTTTATAAGAAAGGTATCACAGACAAATAAGAAAAATAATGATAAAAACTATTGACAGAGGCACTAGGAAAATGCAGTGTTCAGTGAACCAAGAGGGGGGAGAATTAGGCACTGCTCACAGATTTAGATGGTGACAGGAAAGTATTCATTGGATTTAGCAGTAGCAAGGTAATAGGAAGGGAAACTCCGATAACAATGGTATGTAAGAATGCATGCTAGGACTCTTCAGGGCTGTTTTACTTTTTGCAACCCTATGGACTGTAGCCCACTAGACTTCTCTGTCCATGGTATTCTCCAGGCAAGAATACTGGAATAGGTTGCTGTGTACTTCTCCAGAGGATCTTCTGATCCAGGGATCAAACTCACATCTCTTATGTCTCCTGCTTTGGCAGGTGGGATCTTCACCACACACGACACCTGAGAAGCCCCAACAATGGTGTAAAAATAAGGAAAAAAAAAGAATAAGTAGAAGCAATGAGGTTATACAAATGAATTATAAGTGGAAATAATGTGCACGTGTACATTTACACAGAAATTTGCAATAAATGTAAAGGAGTCATATGCCAGAATCTGGTCTTGACACTCCTCAGTGATATCATAGCAGTAGCAATTTCACTTACACTCTCTTATTTGCAGTATTATCATAAGTAAAATCAACGTGATAATAGTTATCTTACTAAGTTGATCTTAATAGTTCTAGCTTACATTTCTCAAATCCTGCAGCATTCTGGATTCATACTGTTATGTCACACTTAGGGGTTACCTGCCATTTCTTGGTCAGTTCTGTTAAGATTCCTTTTCAACCACTGAACAAAATTTTCTGGAAAATAAGGGTTAGATGCCACACAATGTTACATTAGTCTCCTTGATTTTCCTCAAAGTGCAGTACCAAGCAACTCATTTACTCTTTATTTAGTAAAAAATGTATTGATTTTCTACTATGTTCTGGGACTTCTGAATCCCTGTATCCTTTCTTATAACCAGTTAATTGATTATTTAGTTATAAATAATCCTGTATAAAGTTCATGAAAGTTATTTATTGAGGTATTGGAGTCCTTTCAGTTCTATATGTTCTGTCTACGTATTGTACTTATATTTATATATAAGCCCTAGCCTGTCTCTTGCAAAGGCTTCATTTTACTAGAAGACACTATTATGAGGATTTCCATGTGCTTTGTTGGACTGTGAAGAAAGCTGAGACCGAGGAATTGATGCTTTTGAACTGTGGTGTTGGAGAGGACCCTTGAGAGTCCGTTGGACTGCAAGGAGATCCAACCAGTCCATTCTAAAGATCAGTCCTGGATGTTGTTTGGAAGGACTGATGCTAAAGCTGGAACTACAATACTTTGGCCACTTCATGTGAAGAGGTGACTCATTGGAAAAGACTCTGATGCTGGAAGGGTTTGAGGGCAGGAGGACAAGGGGACAACAGAGGATGAGATGGCTGGATGGCATCACCAACTTGATGGACATGAGTTTGGGTTAACTCCAGGAGTTGGTGATGGACAGGGAGGCCTGGCATGCTGCCATCCATGGGGTCACAAAGAGTCAGACACGACTGAGCAACTGAACTGAACTGAACTTGTGCTTAGATTACCTTATACTCTGTTTTGTGTTAGTCTCATTCTATAGTGATGGTATCATCTAGGAATTCTTGGGCTGCTCACCTGGGCCTGTCCTGCTTTATAACATTTCCCACAGGCATCTGCCCTACCTAAGACAATATTGTTGCTGGACCAGCCCCTGTGGTTATTATGATTTCAAGGTGTATCTCAGTGACCCTGATGTTTCAGTGGGAAAAGAATCTGTCTGTAACGCAGGAGACACAGTAGAGGCAGTTTTGATCCCTGGGTTGAGAACATCCCCTGGAGGAGAAAATGGCAACCCACTCCAGTAACCTTGCCTGAAAAATCCCATGGACAGAGGAGCATGGAAGGCTACAGTCCAAAGGGTGGCAAAGGGTTGAACACAACTGAGCATGAGCACAAGACCAAGACAAGATCTCAGCAACAACTATTAGGAAACTTTGTAAAAGCAAGATTTATTATTCACATGTCCTGGAGATTAAACAGCACAGCTCTCGCCACTCAGAAAGGCCACAGATAGAGAAAGAAAGTATTGTCTTGGCTCTGCATTTATTATTGTCAAGGGTGGGTTTCCTAGAGTTTTGTAGGTTCACTGTTTTTTAAATTTATTTACTTTAATTGGGGGGTAATTTCTTTACAATATTGTAGTGGTTTGTGCCTTACACTGACATGAATCATCCATGGGTATACATATGTTCCCCATACTGCAGACCCCTCCCACATCTCTCCTCATTCCATCCCTCTGGGTCATCCCAGTGCACCAGCCCTGAGCAGCCTGTTTCATGCATCAAACCTGGACTGGAGATCACATTAACAAATTGAAATATAAAAACCATACGATTATCTCAATAGATTCAGAGAAAACCTTTGACAAAATTCAACATTCATTTATGATAAAAAAAAAAAAACCTCCAGAAAGCAGGAATAGAAGCAGGAGCATACCTCAACATAATAATATATATATATATGACAAACCCAAAGCAAACATTATATTCAATTGTGAAAAATTGAAAACATTTCCCCTAAAGGCAGGTACAAGACAAGGGTGCACACTCTCACCACTACTATTCAACATAGTTTTGGAAGTTTTAGCCACAGCAATCAGAGAAGAAAAAGAAATAAAAGGAATCCAATTGGAAAGAAGAAGTAAAACTCTCACTGTTTGCATATGACATGATCCTCTACATAGAAAACCCTAAAGACTCCACCAGAAAATTACTGGAGCTAATCAATGAATATAATAAAGTTGCAGGATATAAAATTAACACACATAAATCCCTTGCATTCCTATACACTAACAATGAGAAAATAGAAAGAGAAATTAAGGAAGCAATTTCATTCACCATTGCAACGAAAAGAATAAAATACTTAAGAATATATCTATCTAAAGAAACAAAAGACATATACAGAAAACTATAAAACACTGATGAAAGAAATCAAAGAGGACACTAATAGATGGAGAAATATACCATGTACATGGATCAGAAGAATCAATATAGTGAAAACAAATATACTACCCAAAGCAATCTATAGATTCAATGCAATCCCTATCAAGTTACCAACAGTATTTTTCATAGAACTAGAACAAATAATTTCACAATTTGTATGGAAATACAAAAAACCTCGAATAGCCAAAGCAATCTTGAGACAGAAGAATGGAACTGGAGGAATCAACCTGCCTGACTTCAGGCTATACTACAAAGCTACAGTCATCAAGACAGTATGGTAGTGGCACAAAGACAGAAATATAGATCAATGGAACAAAATAGAAAGCCCATTGATAAATCCATGTGCCTATGGACACCTTGTCTTTGACAAAGGAGGAAACAATATACAATGGAGAAAAGACAATCTCTTTAACAAGTGGTGGTGGGAAAACCGGTCAACCATTTGTAAAAGAATGATACTAGAACACTTTCTAACACCATACACAAAAATAAACTCAAAACGGATTAAAGATCTAAATGTAAGCCCCCAAACTATTAAACGCCTAGAGGAAAACATAGGTAAAGCACTCTTCAACATAAATCACAGCAGGATCCTCTATGACCCACCTCCCAGAGTAATGGAAATAAAAGCAAACATAAAGAAATGAAACCTAATTAAATTTAAAAGCTTTTGTACAACGAAGGAAACTATAAGCAAGGAGAAAAGACAGCCTTCAGAATGGGAGAAAATAATAGCAAATGAAGCAACTGACAAAGAATTAATTTCAAAAATATACAAGCAACTGCTGCAGTTCAATTCCAGAAAAATAAAAGACCCAATCAAAAATGGGCCAATAACTAAACAGACATTTCTCCAAAGAAGACATACAGATGGCTAACAAACACATGAAAAGATGCTCAACATCACTCATTATCAGAGAAATGCAAATCAAAACCACAATGAGGTACCATTTCTCACCAGTCAGAATGGCTGCTATCAAGAAGTCTACAAACAACAAATGCTGGAGAGGGTGTGGAGAAAAGGGAACCCTCTTGCACTGTTGGTGGGAATGCAAACTAGTACAGCCACTATGGAGAACAGTGTGGAGATTCCTTAAAAAACTGGAAATAGAACTGCCATATGATACAGCAATCCCACTGCTGGGCATATACACCAAGGAAATCAGAATGAAAGAGACATGTGTACCCCAATGTTCATCGCAGCACTGTTTATAATAGCCAGGACATGGAAGCAACCTAGATGTCCATCAGCAGACGAATAGATAAGAAAGCAGTGGTGCATATACACGATGGAATATTACTCAGCCAATGAAAAGAATACATTTGAGTCAGTTCTAATGAGGTGGATGAAACTGGAGCCTATTATACAGAGTGAAGTAAGTCAGAAAGAAAAACACCAAATCAGTATATTAATGCAAATATATGGAATTTAGAAAGATGGTAATGATGACCCTGTATGGGAAACAAGAAAAGAGACACAGATGTAAGTTTAGTAAGTTTAAAACATAAAAGTAGAAATTAAAACTTGGGAAGGGAAAAACAGGGTCATCAAGTAGTCAGTTTTGTAGGTCAATCGGGAACTGGAAATAGACAGTTGCTATGGTTGCTTCCATGTCCTGGCTATTAAAAACAGTGCTGCAGTGAACATTGGGGTACATGTGTCTCTTTCATTCTGGTTTCCTTGGTGTGTATGCCCGGCATTGGGATTGCTGTGTCATATGGCAGTTCTATTTCCAGTTTAGTATAGCTGGCAAAAAATTTATTTAAGATGAAGTTCTTTGAAATGGATGCCTTGAGAATCAAAAGCTTAATGTCAGGCTTATACAACACAAAAAACATTGTCAGGCACATACACTACAATCTACCCTCTAATACCAAGGTATCAGAGTTAATGGTAAGGACATTACCAGCCTGGGTGGCAGATATTTTAACAGTTGAGGGCAGGGTTTGTTATAACCAAGAAAGTACACATCTAATTAGAGTTATAGTAACAAATATCTTAGTAATTACACAAGTGATGGTCTGAAATCCAGTTCAGAGCCATTGCCCCAAATTTGAAGGGTGCAGTCATCAAAGAATTAATAGATCAGAGATCTCAGCGTTCTAGAAGTCTATCCAAAGGGTTGTGGAATATTTTAATAGTTCTGACCACCTGGTATAAGAAGGTTTGAAACTGTTCAAGTAGTTGAGGTACATGCATCAAGTGATCCTGAGGAAGGCCCTCACCCCTCCTTCAACTCAGGGGATTGTCTAAAATCACTTGATATATGATATTTTTCTCTTTCTGACTTACTTCACCCTGTCAGATTTTAGGTCTTCCACATCTCTACAAATGACCCAAATTTATTCTTTTTATGGCTGGGTAATATTCCATAAAGCACAGGAAGCCCAGTAGGGTACTCTGTGATGACCAAATGGGTGAAATTGAGGAGGTGGGAGGTAGGTCCAAGAAGGAAGGGAAATATGTATACATATGGCTGATTCACTTCATTTTACAGCATAAATTAGCACATTGTAAAACAATAATACTTCAATAAAAATAGTAAAAATAAAAAAAAATATATAGGTTGTTTCCATGTCCTGGCTATTATAAACAGTGCTGCGATGAACATTGGGGTACATGTGTTTCTTTCAATTCTTGTTTCCTTGGTGTGTATGCCCAGCAGTGGGATTGCTGGGTCATAAGGTAGTTCTATTTGCAATTTTTTAAGGAATCTCCACACTGTTCTCCACAGTGGCTGTACTAGTTTGCATTCCCACCAACAGTGTAGGAGGGTTCCCTTTTCTCCACACCTTCTCCAGCATTTATTGCTTGCAGATTTTTGGATCGCAGCCATTCTGACTGGTGTGAAGTGGTACCTCATTGTGGTTTCGATTTGCATTTCTCTGATAATGAGTGATGTTGAGCATCTTTTCATGTGTTTGTTAGCCATCCGTATGTCTTCTTTGGAGAAATGTCTATTTAGTTCTTTGGCCCATTTTTTGATTGGGTCGTTTATTTTTCTGGAATTGAGCTGCATAAGTTGCTTGTATATTTTTGAGATTAGTTGTTTGTCAGTTACTTCATTTGCTATTATTTTCTCCCATTCAGAAGGCTGTCTTTTCACCTTGCTTATATTTTCCTTTGTTGTGCAGAAGCTTTTAATTTTAATTAGATCCCATTTGTTTATTTTTGCTTTTATTTCTAGAATTCTGGGAGGTGGATCATAGAGGATCCTGCTGTGATTTATGTCTGAGAGTGTTTTGCCTATGTTCTCCTCTAGGAGTTTAATAGTTTCTGGTCTTACATTTAGATCTTTAATCCGTTTTGAGTTTATTTTTGTGTGTGGTGTTAGAAAGTGATCTAGTTTCATTCTTTTACAAGTGGTTGACCAGTTTTCCCAGCACCACTTGTTAAAGAGATTGTCTTTACTCCATTGTATATTCTTGCCCCCCCCCCCAAAAAAAATATATATATATATATATAACACCACATGAAGAAGAGACTGTCTGAAACTTTCACACAAGGCACAGGGTTTCATGGTGTCATTGTACATGTTAAGATAAGATGGCTAATCGTTGATGATTGGCTTCAGTGACCTGATTGGAGTGGCTGGAGCCCTTGCAACAGTGCCAATCCAATCAGCCCAAGTAGGATTGCAATACCCAGGATTAAGGGAATATATGGCTCTTTTGCCTTGGTGGTAGTCAGAGTAGGAAACACAGAGGTCTGTGACTAAGAGACAAACCTCCAGTGACAGGTCAATGAGACAACAATGCATTGTAGCATGTGACCTTGGGTGGGCATCTGTGGGGAAGAATGGTGCAGAAGGTGAGAGCTTGCAAATGCAAGTGACGTAATCTGAAGATGATATTCCCGTCACAACATGTTTACTGAAGCCTCCAGTCAGGAACCTGGGAAGTCACATCATTCAAAACCTGTCTGGCTATGTGAGTCCTTGTGGGGTGGTTAAGCGGGTGTGTGTTCCAATCTGCTTGTGCCTAGCATAGAACCCCAAATTGGTCTGGAAGGCTGCTCCCATGTGGCCCCATGAGGAGTACTTGAGTGGGAAATGGATGGAGCATCTAATAGAAGGGAAGCCATGGCAAAGATGTTGTTAGTTAGAGTTGGCTGAAGTTGCCTAGATCATAAGAGAAAGCATTTAAGGTACGATGGAGGCAAGTTGGGGCCAGGTGATAGACCTATAATTTCTGATTCCCATTGAGTAGGAATTCCTAGTTCATTGGGTCAAAATGTGGGTCGTTGTTGTGAAGCATCTGACCCGTGTTTTTGGGAAAGCATGGGGAAAATGTAGTAGAAGATATAATAGTGTGAGGGGTGACCGTGGCTTATGCTGGCCAGCAGGAGTTGGGTATTCCCAAGTAAGTACACAGCACACAGATATAGAAGGTCAAGTTGAGAAGGAGAGGGCTAATGGTCCAAATGGGCAGTATTTGCAAGCCAATACTTGTTTGAGCCCAAGTATTATGGCATGAATTCACAACTGCCACCAGGTTGTGTGTGCCCACTTCACAAGTGGAGGGAAGGTGGTACCCTGAGGAGTCTGCACTGACAGAATGTGGGGACCTTAATGTGGGAGTTTATGATATGACTGAGAATGGCTTCTTGTGTAGAGTGGTTAGTGTGAATGAAAGGAGCTGAAGACTCTGCTAATTCTCACCATATCTGGGCACACTTGGGCACCCCAGATAGATTTGCCTTGTTTGAGAAAATTTTCCCTTAGCCATTGACCAGACAAATGAAGCCATTAGCAACAGATGCCTAGTCCTTAAAAATCTGAATTGCAAAGGGCTCTTTACATGGTCTCCTTAAGGGAGAGGTGAATAGCTACAGCTTTCCTAATTGACTGAATCAGAGGTTGGAGTTGGGAGTGGGGATGCCCTTTTTACTAGAGGGCTGGGTGTTGAGGCTAGGTACAATGCCAGAGCCCTCAAGCAGGCTGCATTGTCTCCAAATGTGGTGGTGCCATTGGTGAGGAACAATGATATTCTATCCATCTTAGGCAGGTTGTCTCAAAGAGCCTCCCAATTAGCCAGAGGAGGAGGAAGGAGGGGTGAAGTTGGGTCCCAGACTGAGCAGCTGGAATTTGTCTCCAGTAGACACTTCAAGATAAAGATAATGACAGGGACAGAGAGGAGCAGAATCTTGCTTGGGTAAAACATAAAGAAGCTGCATATTTCTCCTTCTTGAGGTCAAAGAGAACTCCCTGACTACACATGCACAGAGAATGGAGTGTGTGCCAGACCATAATATGTCCTTCCAACCTCCTAAGAACCCCTCACATGGAATCTATATTAGCTAAAAGATGTACACACATCAGAGAGAGCCCTGAGTCAGACCAAGAACAGGTATGAAGCACGACAAAACAAGATGACTGGACAGAGGGAACCTGGAAAACTGCTCCCAAATAAGCAATTTAGCCACCTCAAAAATGCATAACTCTCTCTGTGTGTGTCTCTCTGAGCCTGCCCATGTTCTTTCATACATATTGTGCCTCTAATAAATGCCTGCCCTGTTCTTTCACACATATTGTGCTTCTAATAAATGCTCCATTTGTTGTAATCTTGTCTCATCACTGATTTTTTTCTTCAAAGAAGACAAGGACTGAGGTCTTGCTTCCAACCTGCTAGCCCTCATGGTCTAGTGTTTTGGATCCACTGCTTTCACCACTAAGGCCCAGGTTTGATTCCCAGTCAGGGAAATAAGATCCGCTTCAAGCCACCACATCCAGTGGCCCCCAAGATCAGGGTACCACTATCACTTCATCAAGGCTCTGGGGAAAGGGTCTGAGCATGGATTAAACCACATTCTTCTGTAATCTGGAAAGGCCTTTCATGTCAAATTTAGCCCTCTCTTGGTGGTACCAGTTCTATTCTACCAACAAAGCATCCATGGTCATGCTGACCTTCATTTGGAGGCATCTCTAACCCATGACATTATAGGAACTTGGGTATATATTAGTGCCACGTAGTGATGGTTGTTCCCTGGTTTCTAAAAAAGCCCAATAAGATGAAAAGTTGGTACCCAAGGGGAGTATATTGCCCTGCTTCTGGGACGTAGTCTAAAATGCCATGGGGAGCCATATAAGCCCACGTTTGTATCACCCATACCTGCCTGGATTTATCTCTATATTTAACATCTAGTATTTGACAGAGATGTTTTGTAGCTGTGATTTCAGAGATATACAGTGATCAACTGCCTTAAACAGCTGACTTGACCACAGGAAAGAACCTGCACAGATGAGACCTGGAGGTGTCTGAGAGTTCCCTTTGCTTCATTACCAGGCTAAAGTCTCTACCCTGGGCAGGATTTGTAATCTGCTAGGCACAACTCATGATATTTCAAAGAGGTGTGGGAAACTGGCTGTGCCCCAGATGCCCCGAAAAAAACCTCATTCCTTCCCTAGAGCCCTGATGACACACCTGCCTCCTATCCTTAAATTTCTTTACTCCCACCTCCTGGGAAGGAGGTGTTCTTAAAGAACAAGCTCTCTTTTCCCTATTCCTTGGTCAATGAATAAACTTTCTGCTCTGGTATCCAGAACCTGGTTTCATTTGATTGGTGTTTGCAACTCAGGGCAAAGGATCCACTGGAACCCAGTAATAATTGGTCCAGAGACCCCAGGAGTCATGGTCAGGGGTGGCCAAGGACCCGATTTGGTATGTGGAGTCAGGTGGAACTACAGGTAAAGCTTGGGAGCCTTCCTGTGGGTTGATTTCCAAATCACACTGTTAGGGCTTTGCCCAAGGTGCAGGTGGAAGGCTTACATATCTACAGTGAGAAATTAGTGACAGTAATTGATGTGTTGCCTCTAGAACATGAAATTTCCTGGGATGTCCTGTCCTGTCCCTGTTTGTAACTTGTTTAATGGTGAGTCACAGGTTTCCAACTGGAAAATTTTCCAGCTCACAGGGGACCAAATCATGGACAGAAGGTTGACAAATGAGGCTGAGTCTCGGATATTGTGAGAGATGGATTGTCCAGCTGTACTGGTGTAGGTAATATGTGAGGTTATACACATCCATCCATACTGCTTCTTCGTGGGGACCCTCAGGATCAACATGATACCAAAAATGACATTTCCCACTTGTAAGGGATTTAAATACTGGCGCCAGAGTTCTGCAATTACAGAACTGTTTAAATACCTACCAGGAGCTGTGTATATGTATATCAAGCTTTATCCAGAGTGAAAGCAAAGTGGACTTGGATTTTCCCCATAATGGGAATGGAACAGAACATGTTAACTAGGTTAAGGTCTTTTTTTTAAACCACTGTTATGGCCTCAAACAATTCTGCAGTATCAGGAATTGGAGTCTTAATCAGGGGGAATCAGAGTATTGAGTTTCTTATAGTCAATGGTGAAGTGCCATTCATTAGTGGTTGGCTTAGGTTTTGGCCGAAAGAGGCTTTTGAAAGGGGAGGTTTCGGCTTAATATCTCCAGTCTCAAACACATTGTTAATGACAGAGTGTTGACCTTCAGTGCCTAATTTAACTTGGTACTAGAGGACATTTACCATCTTTCCTGAGGAGGAAGAGTTACTGGTGTCTATCAGGAAGGCTAAGAATTTGTTCCACATGGCATGGGGCCATGTCACCTCAGCCATGAAAGAAAAAGTCCAGGGGCCACCAGGAGGAGAATCACTTTGAGAAAAATGTCCCATTGATTACATCCAAATGGATTTGTACACTTTTGGTTGTTCTACCAGCATGCCCTGTAGGCAAATGTGTTTCCCTTTTATGAATTCAGAGGTAGTGTCTGGAATGGCAATGACTTGGGTCAAGGTGTCTAAAAAGTACAAAAAGGCTGTAACTGAAGTGGAAGAAAACTTTCTATTATTATTTGTATTAAGTTAAAATGCATGTAAATTGAAGTGTCCAAAATTTTAAACCATATAAATGTAATGACTTGTGGCAAATATATAGATCAGTACAGCGATGTGGTGGTTAACTAGCTTTCTAGACAAACAATCTCTGATGTGCTGTTTGTCAATGTTTATGGTGTAAATTTGTTGTTGCGCAGTTGCTCAGTCATTTCCAAATCTTTACAACCACATGGACTGCAGCATACTAGATTTCCCTGTCCTTCACCATCTCCCATAGTTTGCCCAAACTCATGTCCATTGAGTCGATGATACCATGTAATCTCTGTTATCCTCTGCTTCTCCTGCCTTCAATCTTTCCCAGCATCAGGGTCTTTTCCAGTGAGTCAGTTCTTTCATCACGTGGCCAAAGTATTGGAGCTTCAGCCCCAGCATTAGTCTTTCCAATGAATATTCAGGATTGATATCCTTTAGGATAGATTGGTTTGATCTCCTTGCTGACCAAGGGACTCTCAAGAGTTCAAAAGTATCAATTCTTCAGGGCTCAGCCTTCTTTATGGTCCAACTTTAACATCCATATATGAAAACTGGAAAAAAATCCATAGCTTTTACTATATGAACCTTTCTCACCAAAGTAATGTCTCTGAATTTTAATATGCTGTCTAGGTTTGTCATAGCTTTCCTTCCAAGGAGCAAGGGTCTTTCAACTTCATAGCTGTATTCACCATCTGCTGTGATTTTGCAGTCCAAGAAAATAAAGTCTATCACTGTTTCCATTGTTTCCCCATCTATTTGCCAGGAAGTGATGGTACTGGATGCCATTATCTTAGTTTTTGAATGTTGAGTTTTAAGCCAGCTTTTTCCACTCTCCCCTCTCACCTTCACCAAGAGGCTCTTTAGTTCCTCTTTGCTTTCTGGCATAACGGTGGTGTCATCTCCTCTCACCTTATCCAATTTCAAGCCAAAAATGTCACAGTACTGAATGTGGAATTGAAAGGGTATGTGCACTTGCCTCTTTTGGGCCATTAGTGCCACTGCAACATGTGAGTAGACCTGTGCAGCCAAAGGCCATGTGAGATACAGAATATTTTCATCATTTAAGTATGTTTTCAAAGGCCCTTTCCAGACAATCTCTATCCCCATAAGTCACTAACTTTCTGATTTACATCATAATAAATTATTTTAATTTTCTTTTTTTTGTAAATAAATTATTAATAATCAATATGTTTTCTTAAATATCTGGATGATAATATTGAAATATTACTTCATCATTTATTAATTTTGCTATTTTCTTAGATAGTTATCTGCCTTAAAATGTATACTTAGGTTTTATTCTGTTTGTTAGAAAATAAAAAGTAACATTACAAGATTTTCAATATTACAGTTTTAACGTTTTTGCTCTTATAAAAACTGATTACAAAATATTCCACTATCTTTAAAGGGTGGGGGGACTGGGTTAATATGCCTCCTGTCTAAATCATTATTTATGTGTGAATAATAAACTCTATAGATCCTGCCTTAAAAATATTGGTAGAGTCCAGACACTTGAGTAGAACCATCATGCACATCTTAGGTTCCAACATACCCAAAACTTTCTTATTTATAGTATCTAGATTCCATTTGATTCTTTTCATCCAGATTTCATATAAACACTTCAAATGAGATACTGTTATTACCATTCTCTCTCAGATGAGTAAACTGAGGCATAGGGCACTTTGTTAACTTGTCCAAGCTACTAAAACAAAGAGATGGTGTTAACTTCCAACGTGGCATATATCTAGTCCTCAAAAACCTTGCCCATTCTGTAAGCATAGTCTAATGTTTCCTCTGCCTGTTATGCGACAGTCTGGATAATGGCACCATTGTATAATATATATTGAGATAGCAAATAGGAGAGAGAGGGAGAATTAGGAAAAGAAAATATGACACCTCTCTAATGAGAAAAGTAGCTTATGAGAAAATCTGCAAAGTTCCCAGGGCCAGACTCAATGTCTTTTATTTAGGTCTACTCCAACTGCCTTAGTCGACTATTCTGCCTTTATTTTTTGTAGCACCTGCTTTCATTATTACAGAGTCTCAGATTCTCTAGTCGTTTGGTTCTTTGACTGGTTGGAGCCCTCAAAAAGGAAACTGTATTAAGAATGAGTGTCTTCCACCAGAAAACTACTGGAGCTAATCAATGAATAGCATAAAGTTGCAGGATATAAAATTAATACACAGAAATTACTTGCATTCCTATGCACTAACAATGAGAGAACAGAAAGAGAAATTAAGGAAACAATTTCATTCACCATTGTGACCAAAAGAAAAAAAAAATACTTAGGAATAAACCTACCTAAGGAAACAAAAGACCTATATCTAGAAAACTAGAAAACACTGATAAAAGAAATAAAAGATGATAGCAACAGATGGAGAAATATACCGTGTTCACAGATTGGAAGAATCAATATAGTGAAATGAGTATACTGCCCCAAGCAATTTATAGATTCAAGCTACCAACGGTATTTTTCACAGAACTAGAACAAATAATTTCACAATTTTTATGGAAACACCAAAAACCGCTAATAGCCAAAGCAATCCTGAGAAAGAATAGAACTGGAGGAGTCAACCTGCCAGACTTCAGACGGTACTACAAAGCTGCATTCATCAAGACAGTATGGTACTGGCACAAAGACAGAAATATAGATCAATGGAACAAAATGGAAAGCCAGAGATAAATCCATATGCCTATGGACACCTTATCTTTGACAAAGAGGGCAAGAATATACAATGGAGAAAAGACAATCTCTTTAACAAGTGGTGCTGGGAAAACTGGTCAACCACTTGTAAAAGAATGAAACTAGAACACTTTCTAACACCATACAAAATAATAAACTCAAAATGTATTAAATATCTAAATGTAAGACCATAAACTATAAAACTCCTAGTGGAAAACATAGGCAAAACACTCTCTGACATAAATCATAGCAGATCCTCTATGATGCACCTCCCAGAGTAGAGAAAATAAAAGTAAAAATAAACAAACGGGGCCTAATTAACCTTAAAAGCTTTTGCACAACGAAGAAAACTATAAGCAAGATGAAAAGACCACCATCAGAATGGGGGAAAATAATAGCAAGCGAAGCAATTGACAAAGATTTTAAATTTAGTTGTTCAGCCATGTCTGACCCTGCGACACCCTGGACTATAGCTTATCAGGCACCTTTGTCCATGGGATTTTCCAGTCAAGAGTACAGGAATGGGTTGCCATTTCCTTCTCCAGAGGATCTTCCTGACCCGGGGATCTATCCCAGGTATCCTACATTGACAAATAATTACTCTCAAAAGTATACAAGCAGCTCACACAGCTCACTACCAGAAAAATAAACAACCCAATCAAAAAATGGGCCAAATAACTAAACAGAATAAACAGACATTTCTCCAAAGAAGACATACAGATGGCTAACAAACACATGAAAAGATGTTCAATATCACTTATTATCAGAGAAATGCAAATCAAAACCACAATGAGGTACCATCTCATGCTGGTCAGAATGGCTGCTATCAAAAAGTCTACAAACTATAAATGCTGGAGAGGGTGTGGAGAAAAGGGAAACCTCTTGCACTGTTGGTGGGAATGCAAACTAGTACAGCAGTCACTATGAAGAACAGTGTGGAGATTCCTTTTAAAAACTGGACATAGAACTGCCATATGACCCAGCAATCCCTCTGCTGGGCATACACACTGAGGAAACCAGTATTGGAAGAACCACGAGTACCCCAATATTCATTGCAGCACTGTTTACAATAGCCAGGACATGGAAGTAACCTAGATGTCCATAGACAGACGAATGGATAAGAAAGCTGTGGTATATAGACACAATGGAATATTACTCAGCTATTAAAAATGTGACATTTAAATCAGTTTTAATGAGGTGGATGAAACTGGAGCCTATTTTACAGAGTGAAGTAAGCCAGAAAGAAAAACACCAATAGAGTATACTAATGCATATATATGGAATTTAGAAAGATGGTAATGATGACCCTATATGTGAGACAGCAAAAGAGACACAGATGTATAGAACAGTCTTTTGGACTCTGTGGGAGAAAGCAAGGGTGGGATAATTTGAAAGAATAGCATTGAAAAACGTATATTCGTTTCATTTCAGTTCAGTCACTCAGTCATGTCCGACTCTTTGTGACCCCATGAATTGCAGCATGCCTGGCCTCCCAGTCCATCACCAACTCCTGGAGTTCGCTCAAACTCATGTCCATCAAGTCGGTGATGTCATCCAGCCATCTCATCCTCTGTTGTCCCCTTCTCCTGCCCCAATCACTCCCAGCATCAGAGTCTTTTCTAATGAGTCAGCTCTTAGCATGAGGTGGCCAAAGTATTGAATTTCAGCTTTAGCATCAGTCCTTTTAAAGAACACCCAGGACTGATCTCCTTTAGAACGGATTGTTTGGATCTCCTTGCAGTCCAAGGGACTCTCAAGAGTCTTCTCCAACACCACAGTTCAAAAGCATCAATTCTTCGGTGCTCAGCCTTCTTCACAGTCCAACTATCACATCCATGCATGACTACAGGAAAAACCATAGCCTGGACTAGATGGACCTTTGTTGGCAAAGTAATGTCTCTGCTTTTGAATATGCTATCTAGGTTGGTCATAAATTTCCTTCCAAGGAGTAAGTGTCTTTTAATTTCATGGGTTCAATCACCATCTGCAGTAATTTTGGAGCCCCCCCAAAATAAAGTCTGACACTCTTTCCACTGTTTCCCCATCTAATTCCCATGAAGTGATGGAACCAGATGTCATGATCTTAGTTTCCTGAATGTTGAGCTCTAAGCTTGATATTACCATATGTGAAATAGATCGGCAGTCAAAGTTCAATGTAAGAAACAGGACACTCAAAGCCAGTGCACTGGGATGACCCTGAGGGATGGAATGGGGAGGGAAGTGGGTAGGATTTCAGGATGGGGGACACATGTACACTCATGGCTTATTCAATGTATGGTAAAAACCAATAAAATATTGTAAAGTAATTAGCCTCTTACCAAAATTAATTAATTAATTAAAAATATGCAAAAATGGGGAAAAAAGGGTGCCTTTCACAGACGCAGGAAACAAAGTTACAGTTACCAAAGGGGTATGTGGGGGTGGGGAGGGATGGGGAAATAAATTAGGAGTTTGGAATTGACATATATACAATGATATATATAAAACAGGTAAACAGCAAGGACATACACAATGAACTATACTCAATATCTCTTAACAACCCAAGAAAATATAATGAAAAATATAAGTGAATCATGTTCCTATACAACTGAAACTAACATAACATTGCAAATCAACAGCACTTCAATTAAAAAATATTTATTGATATAACAATAATGAGCACCTCAAAAGAAGGGTCTTGGTTCAGATCTCATTGAATGTCCATAATCAGGCATTGCACCACAGGTGGACAGTTAAAGATCTGGCTCCTTCAACAGGTACTTGGAAATCCTTCCAACTACAGGGATATTAAGCGACCAAGGGCCCCAAAATCTGTGCTCTGAAATCCGTGACTGTGTTTATGTCAAAACCATGCTTCCCATGGGCTGCTACCAGTTAGTAAGGGAATGTGATGAGGACAATTTCTGTGAGATAGGGGACTCTGGTAATGGCTGGCTGTGACTTGAGGATTCCTGGATGGGCAAATTGAGACTCCACTAGAGTGCACATCAGATCGGGATGCTTCCACCTTAAATTCCTCTTCTCTCTCTGTCACCTGCAGCCATACTTGGTCTGAAGTGTTTTCCCACCTTTCTGGACCACTCCCTAACTTTTCTCATGAGAATTTATCCCCCAATAAAATCTGTGCACACTTAATTTTGTTTTGGTGCCTGCTTCTCCAAAGACTCAGATTACCATCCCTCGTTAACTATTTGGGTGATATCATTTTGGAAGGTGTGGTATTGGAAGAAATACGGAAAGCCACAGTCAAGGAGTCTGAATCACTGCTCCAAGAAACAAAGAAGCACAGCAAACAGGACACAAAATCCAAGAAACTAGACAGAACCCAGACAGTGGAAGAACTAGCCCCTTGTTCAGAGGTAGATGAGATGGAAAGATAAGATCTGGAGTGCTTTTTATTCCCAGCAATTCAGGGATGCTTGCCCTTACCTTTGAGGCTTGTCCATTTACAGTGAAAGGATATGTGCTTTTCTCCAATTAGTTTTATGTAGGAGCCACTCCCACCCGCATACACACACACTCATTCCAGATCAATACGTAGACAGAATGGGAAAGGTGAATTGGAATCAGACAATCCAGGTTCAGATTCTTTCTCCACAACTTTTTGGATGTAGTCCTCACAGTAGGCAAATTATTTAACTTACCCATAATTAGCATTATATTCTCTAGATAAAGAGTATTAGCATACTACTCTGGGCGTTGTTATAAGAATTAGATCACACTTACAATCGCCATTTTCACTTTGCCTGCTGCTGCTGGTAAGTCGCTTCAGTCGTGTCCGACTCTGTGAGACCCCATAGACGGCAGCCCATGAGGCTCCCCCGTCCCTGGGATTCTCCAGGCAAGAACACTGGAGTGGGTTGCCATTTCCTACTCCAAAAACTTATTCGTGGTATATATTTTTATAAGAAAGATAGATCATGCAAAGGTTTATGGATCAAGGCATCTGGACAGGCATCTTCCTTTTTTAATCTGCTATCCATACCACAAGAAATTTTTATGACTGCAGGATCCTAAAACTGAGAAATTAAGAATACAGTGTTCATAGTGTTATGTAAATCTAGTTTATCCTTATTTCTTTTTAAATAAGGACTGGTTAGGATATATTAAAAATTCTACTAAGCTTGTGGATTCCTGGGTTTCCCCTATTCATTCTTTTGTCTTTGCATTTTCTGAGGCTATGTAATCACATGAATATAAATTTTATCTGCTTTTAACTTCACGATGCACTGAAATTTTATCACCTACTCTACTAACACCTTTGCCTTAAAATTAATATTTACATAAATCTAGAAAATCTTTCTTTTGGATTATTTCTTAATTTCCAATATTTCTGTTTATTTTTTATTTTTTTGCTTATTCTATGCCAATTTTCTCTTTTTTCTTATCTTCTTATAAATATATTATTTGTATTCTTCTTTTTCCATGCTATATCTTGCCTTTTCATACGGCTCATCAGGATTTCAAGGGAAGAATGCTGATGTGATTAGCCATTCCCGTCCTCAATGGACCACATTATGACAGAACTCTCCACCATGAGCCATCCATCTTTATGGCTCATAGTTTCATTGAGTTACACAAAGTTGTAATCCATGTGATCATTTTGGTTAGTTTTCTGGAGTGTTAAGTCAAGTGGGCCTTAGGAAACATTACTACGAACAAAGCTAGTGGAGGTGATGGGACTCCAGCTGAGATATTTCTAATTCTAAAAGATGATACTGTTAAAGTGCTGCACTCAATATGCCAGCAAATTTGGAAAACTCAGCAGTGGCCACAGGAGTGGAAAAGGTCAGTTTTCATCCCAAAGAAGGGCAATGGCAAAGAAAGTTCAAACTACAACACAATTGCCCTCTTTTCACATGCTAGCAAGATAATGCTCAAAATCATTAAAGTTAGGTTCAACATTATCTGAATGGACAGATGTACAAGCTGGATTTAGAAAAGGCAAATAAACCAGAATTCAAATTGCCAATATCCACCGGATGATAAAAAAATGCAAGAGGATTCCAGATGAAAACATCTATTTCTGCTTCACTGGCTACACTAAAGCCACTGACGGTGTGGAGCACAACAAACTGTGGGAAATTCTTCAAGAGGTAGGAATACAAGATCACCTTACCTGCCTCCTGAGAAACCTGTATATAGGTCAAGAAGCAACAATTAGAACCAGACATGGAACAAGAGACTGGTTCCAAATTGGGAAAGGAGTACATCAAGGCTGTATGTTGCCATCCTACTTATTTAACTTATACGCAGAGCACATCTTGCAAAATGCTGGGCTGGATGAAACACAAGCTGGAGTAAAGATTGCCGGGAGAAATATCAATAACCTCAGAGATGCAGATGACACCACCCTAGTGGCAGAAAGTGAAGAGAAACTAAAAAGCCTCTCGATGAAAAACTTGCTTAAAACTCAACATTCAAAAAACTAAGATCACGGCATCCAGTCCCATCACTTCATGGCAAGTAGATGAGGAAAAATGAAAATAGTGACATACTTTATTTTCTTGGGCTCCAAAATCACTGTGAATGATGACTGCAGCCATGAAGTTAAATGATGTTTACTCTGTGCAAGAAAAGCTATGACAAACCCTAATAGTGTATTAAAAAGCAGAGACATCACTTTGCTATGTTCTTCCAGTAACCATCTACAGATGTGAGAGTTGGACCATAATGAAGGCTGAGAGCCAAAGAATTGATTTTTTCAAACTGTGGAGCTAGAGAAGACTCTTGAGACTCCCTTGGACAGCAAGGAGATCAAAGCAGTCAAACATAAAAGAAATTAATCCTGAATATTCATTGGATGAACTGATGCTGAAGCTGAAGCTCCAATACATTGGCTACCTGATTTGAGTTCCAGTGGACTCATTGGAGAAGACCCTGATGCTAGGAAAAATTGACGGCAAGAGGAGAATGGAGTGACAGAGGATGAGATGGTTGGATGGCAACACTGACTCAATGGACATGAATTTGATCAAACTCAGGGAGACAGTGAAGGACAGAGAAGCCTGACATGCTGCAGTTCATGGGATCTTAAAGAGTAGGACATGACTTAGTGAATGAACAACAGGAGAATATTGAGTATAAAGACCTGTGCATCTGGGTCACAATTTGAATTGTCACATGACAAGAACACCATTACCAAGCCCTACCATGAATGCATGTCTACATCTGTGGGCTCTCAGGAGACATCTCGATTGCCACTGTGACTAATGATAACAGCGACTCATGGGTCCTTACAGTGATAGTGTGCTGTATTTAGCTGAAGGTTTGTAAATGATTTTTCTCATGCAGTTTAATCAATATTGGCAGATTTTCCTCACAAAATCTGCAGTCATAAGTGAACCAAATATACTAACCACTGATTCAATTTTCAGATCTATATTTATTTTATTTAACATACACATATGTATATGTATATATTTTCTCCTGTATGCAAATTTACTTACATTGAACATTCATGCATGTATATGTATGTACATCTACAGATACAATCTTTTTTTAATAAAAAGATATATTCTTTCATAAAATATGACTTCTCAGGAGGTTTTTATGCACATAAGAAAAGACACCAAATATAACTATATAACTATATATATATATATATATATATATGTATAGACAAAGACAGTTTACATAATTATTACTGACCTGCCTCTTGAGAAATCTGTATGCAGGTCAGGAAGCAACAGTTAGAACTGGACATGGAACAACAGACTGGTTCCAAATAGGAAAAGGAGTACATCAAGGCTGTACATTGTCACCCTGCTTATTTAACTTCTATGCAGAGTACATCACGAGAAACGCTGTGCTGGAGGAAGCACAAACTGGGATCAAGATTCCCGGGAGAAATATCAAGGACCTTAGATATGTAGATGACACCACCCTTATGGCAGAAAGTGAAGAACTAAAGAGTCTCTTGATGAAAGTGAGAGAGGAGAGTGAAAAAGTTGGCTTAAAGCTCAACATTCAGAAAACTAAGATCATGGCATCTGGCCCCATCACTTCATGGCAAATAGGTGGGGAAACAGTGGAAACAGTGGCTGACTATATTTTTCTGGGCTCCAAAATCACTGCAGATGGTGATTAAACCCATGAAATTAAAAGACGCTTACTCCTTGGAAGGAAATTTATGACCAACCTAGATAGCATATTCAAAAGCAGAGACATTACTTTGCCAACAAAGGTCCGTCTAGTCAAGGCTATGGTTTTTCCAGTGGTCATGTATGGATGTGAGAGTTGGACTATAAAGAAAGCTGAGCACAGAAGAATTGATGCTTTTGAACTGTGGTGTTGGAGAAGACTCTTGAGAATCCCTTGAACTGCAAGGAGATCCAACCAGTCCATTCTAAAGGAGATCAGTCCTGGGTTGAAGCTGAAACTCCAATACTTTGGCCACCTGATGCAAAGAGCTGACTCATTAGAAAAGACTCTGATGCTGGGAGGGATTGGGGGCAGGAGGAGAAGGGTAAGCCAGAGGATGAATGGTTGGATGGCATCATGGACTCAATGGAGATGGGTTTGGGTGGACTCGGGGGTTGGTGCTGGACAGGGAGGCCTGGCGTGCTGCAGTTCATGGGGTCTCAAAAAGTTGGACACGACTGAGCGACTGAACTAAACTGAACTGCCTTTACAAACAAGTGATATAATTTCATAAACTTCTGCACATTTAATTCCTACTTACCACTATATGTTTCCATGTCAGCCCATGTAAATTTCCTTCTGTTTTTGTTTCTTCACTTTTTAAATGTGACTTTATAATGTTCTACTGTATGCCTCAGCTATTTTTAACCAGTTGCCTACTGTTGGATTTATCTAGGTATTTCTAATCTTATACTGTTATAATAAAGCCCGCATTTAATATCCTGGTTTTTGAATTATTTCATACATGTAAAATATACAAGTAAGTCTCATTTAAATAAATACCAATGGAATGAATGGTCAAGAAGCCTGTATATGTGAGTTTATGATTTGATGGTATCACGTATTCCTCTATGGAAACTGTACCAATTACACTCCAAAACATTTTGGTGAGGTACCTGCTTGAGCCTACTTGACAAACCAGTACGTTATACTCAGATATTGTTCCTCTAATCTATGTAAATGAAATTATTTGTATGGTGATCTGCCTTCTTCAAGATTCAGGTTAATCATTTTATGGCCCAGGATGAACCATTTTGTGCCAAGATTATTCCAAAATGCATCTTATGGGTGGGGAGCCTGGTGCCATTCTGAGTTTTAAGACATGCCTTTCTTTCATTAACAGACTGCTAGTGACTATATAACATCCAGCTAAAGACTAGCAGGAGGCTACTCTTTCTTCCCCCTTCTGATGCCTATGTCAGAAGCTTTCTCTATCTCCTTTATACTTTAATAAAACTTTATTACACAAAAGCTCTGAGTGATCAAGCCTCATCTTTGGCCCCGGATTGAATTCTTCTCCTTTGGGGGCCAAGAATCCTGGCATCTTTCGTGATTCAACAATAACCTTTCACCCAGTTGTCATCTGAGTGTTCTTTCAGACGTCTGGTTATTTGACAAATTGAAAGGAGAAAACTGAAACTCCATGCAGTTATAATAAGCATTATTATTAGCGATGTTTGACATCTTTTACTATCTTTAAATCTATTTGCATTTATTTTCTGTGCAAGGTCTCATCATACTTTTATTAATTTTTTCATTTTATTGCTTTCCTTTTGTTTTATTGGATCACTTTATCATTTATGGGAATAAGCTCCTACCCTGTTTTATGATTTTGTTTTTTCTTTTATTTTTTTGCGAGGGGACAGGGATCAAGACCATCCCCATGGAAAATAAATGCAAAAAAGCAAAATGGCTGTCTGGGGAGGCCTTACAAATAGCTGTGAAAAGAAGAGAAGCAAAAAGCAAAGGAGAAAAGGAAAGATATAAGCATCTGAATGCAGAGTTCCAAAGAATAGCAAGAAGAGATAAGAAAGCCTTCTTCAGCGATCAATGCAAAGAAATAGAGGAAAAGAACAGAATGGGAAAGACTAGAGATCTCTTCAAGAAAATTAGAGATACCAAGGGAACATTTCATGCAAAGATGGGTCCGATAAAGGACAGAAATGGTCTGGACCTAACAGAAGCAGAAGATATTAAGAAGAGGTGGCAAGAATACACAGAACTGTATAAAAAAGATCTTCATGACCCGTATAATCATGATGGTATGATCACTCATCTAGAGTCAGAAATCCTGGAATGTGAAGTCAAGTGGGCCTTACAAAGCATCACTACGCACAAAGCTAGTGGAGGTGGTGGAATTCCAATTGAGCTGTTTCAAATCCTGAAAGATGATGCTGTGAAAGTGCTCCACTCAATAGGCCAGCAAATTTGGAAAACTCAGCAGTGGCCACAGGACTGGAAAAAGGTCAGTTTTCACTCCAATTCCAAAGAAAGGCAATGCCAAAGAATGCTCAAACTACCGCACAATTGCACCCATCTCACATGCTAGTAAACTAATGCTCAAAATTCTCCAAGCCAGGCTTCAGCAATACATGAACCGTGAACTTCCTGATGTTCAAGCTGGTTTTAGAAAAGGCAGAAGAACCAGAGATCAAATTGGCAACATCCACTGGATCATGGAAAAAGCAAGAGAGTTACAGAAAAACATCTATTTCTGCTTTATTGAGTATGCTAAAGCCTTTGACTGTGTGGATCACAGTAAACTGTGGAAAATTCTGAGAGAGATGGGAATAACAGATCACCTGACCTGCCTCTTGTGAAATCTGTATGCAGGTTAGGAAGCAACAGTTAGAACTGGACATGGAATAACAGACAAGTTCCAAATAGGAAAAGGAGTACGTCAAGGCTGTATACTGTCACCTTGCTTATTTAACTTATATGCAGAGTACATCATGAGAAACGTTGGACTGGAAGAAACACAAGCTGGAATCAAGATTGCTGGGAGAAATATCAATCACCTCAGATATGCAGATGACACCACCCTTATGGCAGAAAGTGAAGAGGAACTAAAAAGCCTCTTGATGAATGTTAAAGAGGAGAGTGAAAAAGTTGACTTAAAGCTCAACATTCAGAAAACTAAGATCATGGCATCTGGTCCCATCACTTCATGGGAAATAGATGGGGAAACAGTGGAAACAGTGTCAGACTTTATTTTTTTCACTCCAAAATCACTGCAGATGGTGAGTGCAGCCACGAAATTAAAAGACGCTTTCTCCTTGGAAGAAAAGTTATGACCAACCTAGACAGTATATTCAAAAGCAGAGACATTACTTTGCCGACTAAGGTCCGTCTAGTCAATCTATGTTTTTTCCAGTAGTCATGTATGGATGTGAGAGTTGGACTGTGAAGAAGGCTGAGCGCTGAAGAACTGATGCTTTTGAACTGTGGTGTTGGTGAAGACTCTTGAGAGTCCCTTGGACTGCAAGGAGATCCAACCCGTCCATTCTGAAGGAGATCAGCCCTGGGATATCTTCGGAAAGAATGATGCTAAAGCTGAAACTCCAGTACTTTGGCCACCTCATGCAAAGAGTTGACTCATTGGAAAAGTCTTTGATGCTGGGAGGGATTGGGGGCAGAAGGAGAAGGGGATGACAGAGGATGAGATGGCTAGTTGGCATCACTGACTCGATGGACGTGAGTCTGAGTGAACTCCGGGAGTTGGTGATGGACAGGGAGGCCTGGTGTGCTGCGATTCATGGGGTCGCAAGGAGTCGGACACGACTGAGCGACTGAACTGAACTGATGTTGATACTGTCTTTTCATTTAACTCATATGATACTTGTAAGGTTCATTTCAAAGTGGTCACATTGTGAGGCAGTGCAATGGTGAGAGGACAAGCCTTGAAATATCTCTCAACCTCCCTACAAGGGGATAATATTAGGACTTACATGTTTGGATGTAATATATCTTAGAAAAGAAACTGGAACATCCCTCACGTTTGCTACAGCTATTTTCAAAATTTCCTTTAAGGCTTCTGTGAATCATGTCATAGAAAAGCATTTTGGACTATAGGACTTTAAAGGAAAAAATCCTATGTTGTTAGTGTAAATTTTGGTTTCAAGCTTATATTTGAAATTTTGATGGAAGTAGAATTTATACTGTATGTAAAGTATGGTATTTGGAGTCCATATATCAGTTTTCAAGATGACTCGAGTTTATCCAATAATTTTTGTTTTAATAACTCAAGTTATTTTTCTTTTAAACTTTTTTCATAAATTCAATTCAGATATGTATCTGTGCCTATTTCTGGACCTTTTTAATATAAATTTTTGATCTCACAATTAAAGTGCCAACATCACTTTTCACACTGATGGCATATATATGCTATGGGTTCTGAAAGGGTTCAATAAATACTTATTTTTCAGTTCTAAAGTATTCAAGCCCTACAGTTATTTTTTTTCCCTTTCATATGAATCTTCACAGTAGACTTATGCATGTATGTATTGACTTACTTAAGCTATACATGATCTATTTTTACTTGTCTTAATCTGTTTGGGCCTGCTGGAATTGAGGTGGCCTTGATGATTTCTAAATAGCCTTTGGAATCATCTTCTCCTATCTTGAAGAACAGAGCATGTTCAGAGCCAAACGACTCTCATGGTCTTGAGCTCTCAAATCTAAGAAGTCTGACAGCCTTCATTCTGTCTCATTTCTGCCCCCTTAAGTTCAAACTGAGAGGGTTCTTACCGGAGTGGCTGGTTAGGGCCACAGTTCATACCTGCACTAATCTCATCAACATGTTCCGCTGCCACACCATGAATTTGCTCTTGTGAACACACTTCATTATTATTATTATTATTGTAATATGGACAGAGAATTTCCCAAATCTGTATGTTCTATTTCCCTTTTCCTAGAAATTTGGTCTTCATTTTTCTCTGCCCAAACAGTTAGGAAGAACCAAGATGCTTCTTCAACACTTTGGTAGCAAATCTCTCCACCTAAATGTCCATTTTCCATTTTGCAACAAGGGTCATATTTTCTATGTTGTCCAATAACATATTCCCTTTTATGCCTGAAACATCATCAGAATGTCCATTACTATCCTAATTCCTACCAATATTTTGTATAAGATTGTGTGTGTGTGTGTGTGTGTGTGTGTGTGTGTGTGTAAGGACTGATGCTGAAGTTGAAGCTTGAATACTCTGGTCACCTGATTCTAAGAGCCAACTCATTGGAAGAAACTGATGCTGGGAAAGATTGAAGGCAAAAGGAGAAGAGGATGGCAGAGGATTAAATGGTTAGATAGCACCACCAAATCAATGAATATGAATCTGAGAAAACTCCAGGAGATAGTGAAAGACAGGGAAGTCTGGTGTGCTAAAGTTCATGGGGTCACAAAGTGCTAGCCGTGACTTAGTGAATGAACAACAGCAATTCCCTACATCTCTCCACCTTCCTTTCTGAGCCTCCACCAGTTGCTTTTATTAATAGAAGACTCCATAGCAATATCAATCTTTCTAGCAGGCACATCATGACACTTCCAGCCTCTACCTTTTATTAGTTCCAAAACTACTTCCACATTTTTAGGTAGATGTGAGAGAAGCATCTACCTCTCATTACTCATTTCTGTCATTTTCAGTTCAGGCTACTCTAGCAGAATGCCACCGATGGGATGGCATAAAAACAGCCTTTATTTCTCACAGTTCTGGAGGCTGAAGTCGAGTTGCCAGCATAGTTGTGTTCTTAGTGAGGCCCTTTTCGTTTTTTGCCAATGGCCACCTTCTAGCTGTATCTTCATGTAGTGGAGAGAGAGAAACGATGTCTCTTATGTCTCTTCTTATTAAATCACGTATCCCATTCATAAGGGCTCCACCCCCAACACCAAACTACCTCTGAAAGCCAAAACCTCCAAATACCACCACGTTGAGGATTAGAGGTTCAACATATGAATAGAATGGGCAAAAAGTCAGTTCAAAGGAGTAATTTATTAGGATTTTGTCAAGTACGTAAATGAACTTAAAGAACTGACACAATAATATGTTGAACTTCCCTATCAAATTCCATGGTACACATTTTTACTTCTTCAAGTATTCTTTGAGGATAATTACCTTATCAAAGTGCTTAATTTTGCAGCTTTTCCAGACTTATTTTTGTTTATTTCTATACACTTTATTGTCTCCATAAAAAAGTCTCCATTAAATTTTCTGTATTTTATATATGAAACTTCCATTAATTTTTCTTAGCCTCTTACAGAGTTTTTTTTCTGAAGTTTTCCAGATAGTTTTGGATTTTCAACATGAAATATTATATTATCTCAGAAAGATAAATTTACATCCTTCTTTGAAATTTTATATGCCTCAATTGTTTTATTTTGCATTCAATTGTACTGATTCTCAAAATAATACTGACTGGCAGTACAGATAGGGGATCTACTTGTTTTTGGTTGATCACAGGAGACAATTTTATGATTACTTTCCTTGTTAAAAGAATGAAAATGCTGAAATACCTTCATCTGGCTATTACAAATATATTTACATTTTACATCAGGTACATGATAATTTTCATAAATAAACCATATTTCAATAAATCATTTAATCATTTGGGTGAAAACGTGTGTGTGTACATAGTATCATGATTATACTTTGGCATAAATTATGTATCATACAATGGAATATCATACGGCCATAAACAGTAAATAAATTCTACATTTGCTACAATGTGGATGATCCTTGAGACATTATGCTATGTGAAATAAATCAGACAGAGAAGACAAATGGTATATCATTAATAGCTGGAATCTAAAAAAAAAAACGAACTGAGAGAAACAGGGAGCAGATCAGTGGCTGCCAGGGTAGCAGAGTAAAATGGGGGAAATAGGTGAATGTGGTCAGAGTACACATTTCCAATTATAAAACAGGTTACAGAGATTTAATGTACAGCATGGTGACTAGCTAATAATTAAGGTACTGTATATTGTAAAGCCACTGAAACAGTAAATTTAAAACGTTCTCATCACATACACACACAAATTGTTAACTATGTGAGGGGTGGCCACATATACATATATCAAATCATACATTTTACATCTTAAACCTACACAATTTTATGTTAATTGTATCTAAGAAAAGCTGGAAAAAGTAACAGAACAAAATAAAACCACGTAAGAGGTCCTAATTTCCATTTTCCACTTGATAAATGTTTCCAAATTGTGTAAATAGTACTGAAATATTTATTCTTTAAAGGTTTTATGCAAATCCTTATTTTTTTTTGTAAAACTGCATTCTGTGAAATAATTTACTCATGTTAAATATTACATTATATTTTGTGTAGTCAATGTGTAATTAATTACATGAGCCTAAAATTATCAACTTCTTTCAAGTTCTGCAATTAATTGGTTTCTGTTTGACTAATGTTTTTTTGTATGTTTAACAGAACCTCTCTTTGTGGTGAATTCCTATGAATTGAGTGTGTGTCCAACTCCATATTTGCATTTTGTTGCTGTTTTTTCCTCATTTTCTTAAGTTGGATAATGGTGTATCTATTTTACATATTTTTTAATAAATCAAATCAATCATAATATTTAATATATTAATTACTTCCATTATTTACTATTTTTAACTCCTTTGCTTCCTTTAGTCGTGTGTTTTGTGACTGTGCATTAAAAATTTTATAGATGTATACTATATACATGTCCACATATACATATAGAGATAACACATCTCACACATCTATATAAAATTATATAGATCTTGAATTTAGTGTTTTTTCAGATATAAGATATCCAAATAATTATTTATTTTGCTACATTAAGATAAAATATTTTTTCATATTCTACCATCCTTTTTTTGGGGGGAAAATAACCTATTCTTTCCTGATATACTCTTCTTCTGCTGTGCTAGTTTTGCTTATTTGTCAGTTTTTCATTTGAGATTATTTTGGCATCAGTATTCACAAATGAAAATGAGACTGGGATCTAGTTAACTCTGTGTTATACTATATTAAAAATATTCTGATATCAATGTTAGGTGTCATTCATATGCTAACTAAATCTCCTCTTTCTTCTCTTCTCTGGAGTGGTGTATATATCATTGCAATCTATTTAAAAGTTTTAGTAAATTTCTGGGAAAAATGTCTTTTGGGGCAGTCCTGGGCATAAGTACATTCCTGAAACTTTAACTTCTCATTAGTAATTGTTTTGGTTTGATTTATTTCTTAGATTGTTGTTTGGAAAATCATGTTGAAAATTTTAAAGTCCTATCACATTTCCAAGTGAATGTGTCTTAGTGTAACAAGGGTTTATTTCCTATATCTTTGGTGTATGCTTTTCTCTGAGTATATCCTATTCATAGTTTCCTATTTTATTTAATTGCACTTCATCTTTTATTTTTTATTACATTAATGATTCATCTGTTTATTGATTTTTCTCAAAAAACAGCTTATATATTTTCATTTTATGATCCACTAATTTTTGCTTTAAGTGAAAGTGAAAGTGAAGTCGCTCAGTCGTGTCCTACTCTTTGCCATGGACTATAACCTACGAAGCTCCTTTGTCCATGGAATTTTCCAGGTGAGAATACTGCAGTGAGTTGCCATTTCCTTCTCCAGGAGATCTTCCTGACTCAGGAATTGAACTTGGGTCTGTCACATTGCAGGCAGACACTTTACCATCTGAGCCACCAGGGAAGCCATTTTAAATTTTTGCTTGAATCATTCTTAATTCTTTCTGCTTACCAGTGTGTGTGTGTGCATCTGAATGTTGTAGTTTCCGTAAAACTTACAGATTTGGATATCTAAGCAATTATGTAAACTGTATTTCTAGACATTGTATATTAGTATTTAACATTATCTGAGTGTAGATGCAGCACTATTCCATAGATTACAGTATACATATATTTTCATTATCTTATTCTGCCATTCTGGGTGATTTTGAATTTGATTTAATTTCATCAAATTATTTTTGAGAGAGGTATTTTAAAAATCTCTATACAATAGTGATTTCAGAGTAGGCAATGGCACCCCACTTCAGTATTCTTGCCTGGAAAATCCCACGGACATAGGAGCCTGGTAGGCTGCAGTCCATGGGGTCGCTGAGAATCGGACACAACTGATGGACTTCACTTTCACTTTTCACTTTCATGCATTGGAGAAGGAAATGGCATCACACTCCAGTGTTCTTGCCTGGAGAATCCCAGGGACGGGGCAGCCTGGTGGGCTGCCATCTACGGGATCGCACAGAGTCAGACACGATTGAAGTGACTTAGCAGCAGCGGCGGCGGCGGCAGCAGCAGCAGCGGCGGCAGCAGCAGCAGCAGCGGTTTATTTTCTTTTCTTGAATCAGAGACCGTTGCCTGTACTATTAACTTTTCAATTTAATTGAGTTTCATTGTGATCTAATATATAGCCAGGAATTTTTATTAGCAATCAACTCTAGAAAATGTGATATGCAATATTTTTCATGGCAGAAATTCTAACGTGTTAATTTATCTCTTTATACCAGTTTTGGGTTTATTTTCCAAGTACCTTTTTTTTCATCCCCACCTCAACTTCATTTGACACTTAGGTTGTAGTTCAGCATTTGCTGTGGAAATAGAAATCACACCCCTGAGATATTTGCAAAAGTGAAAAATGGAACACCATATAGGCATGAAATGTGAATTAGAAATCTTTCCCTTTAAGTCACTGAGATTCAGTAAATGAACTTAGTGAAGGAGTATGAGGTACATTTTTAGCATATTCATTTCATTAGGTCTTTACATCCACCAAACTGAAACAAATGAAGCATAAGAAAATCAGATCTGTTTCACCCACGCATTCTTTGTGTGGTCAGAATGACACTCTGTATGCTACAAGCCCCAGAGGCTGAATCCATGAATCTCCTGGAGGAGAGAGCAGCATACACTCTGAATCACTCACAGAGCAAACCTTTGTATGGCAAAGGGCTCCTTTGTTCCTAACTGCAGCAGGGGTGGTTCCTTTGTCCTTATGGGCAGGCCTTCAGGACACTTCACCCAGCTTCAGTCCTGGTGATATCCCTGTTATTTGATCTCGTCCTGAATGAGCTGATGAGGAACAGGGAATCTCGTTTTTTTTTTTTTTTTTTTTTTTTAAATCTTATTTCTTATTTTCCTCATGTAGGTATCAGTCAGAAATAACATAATTTTTGTTATACTTTTAGGAATTGAATAGCACATTTTTGGTTTTAATTGAGTGACATTTGCCAAAAATATTACTTGGTCTTTTTGAAATTATGAATATAAAGTGAATGTACCATTTTCTAAGAAAATCATTTAAAAATAATGTTACCTTAAGACAAATTCCAAAGATTATCAAAAAGAAAAACTTGGTAGTGTTTTAATTCTTGTGCAAGCTTTTCTCAGGTTCACAAATATACAAATATAACTTTTATACATGCTATTTTAGAAATACCACCTATGTCCCAAGCATTGTCCAGATTACATTTGACATTCACAACAATCCAGAAAAATAGATGGTGTTATACCCATTTTTCATATAAAGAAACTGAGGTATAGGAAGTTTAAATAACTTGCTCCTGACTGCAGGGATGGTAAGATGCAGTCGGGATTACAGTCATCGTCTCCCAAAACATATTGTGTTCTATGGGCCCTTCTCACATGCTATATAAAGATCGGTTTATATAATTGTTTGGGTTTAAAATATTTGAACAAAATGTGATATTTCACAACATTAGATAGTGCATATTAGGACAAACTTTTCAAAGCTTTTTGTGCTTGGCTTAAAGTGTCCTCCTTGACAGTCACCACACAGAGCTCATGTTTTGAGACCCTGGGGTTAGTGCAGTCTTTGAGACTGCCCCATATGGTCCTATTCTTTGGTTGCTTGGTCATCTAAGTCCCCTTTCCCTTGCATGACTAGGGCAGCCTAGAGGGTGGAAATATATTTGGATTTACAATTTGGAATCATTCACTCTACATGCTGGTAATAACCAGGCATCAATGGCCTTTTGACTGAGGAATTATTTGGATAACAAGGATCAAGAGGGAAGGAATATGGCAAGGACCTCAGTGAAATAGGCTGAGATATTCACCCACAAAATCAGGAATCATGTAATAAGAAAGAGGCAGTTTATAAATACAGGCAGCTGAGGCACATTCTGAGTGGTGAACTAAGAAATACTGGGTCTGGCAGCCCGCAGACAAAGCTCAAGAACGCCAACAATTTCTAGCTCACTTATGCTCACCTCTGTCCCACCGGGCAGTTTATGAAACTCCACACATAAATATTGCACATGCATTTCCAGTGGCTATATTAAGTGGGTCCGCCTGCTCTCAGTCATAAATGTGGGACAAGAGGCAGCATGGTGCCTATGTTCTGGAAATATACTACCTGAGGTTCATTCACTGCTGTTCTATTTATGTATGCCTACAGGTCAGAGCTATATAGGCAAGTAATTTAACATCTCTCTCTTATTCATCTCATCATGATGGTCATAAAAATTATAGCCAGTACCTCATAAGGTGGTTCTGATAATTAAATTACTGTTTTGAAGAGTATAAACTCTGTAAATGTGTCCTGTCTTTGTTAAACAGTCAGGGAATTCTGCCACCCCTGTGACTCAGGTCCCCAGGATACTTTCAGCTATGTTAGGCAGGAGGAGTGCTTTCTGCAGTTGATACACAGCATTTTATACATGTCAACTAGGTAAACTGTTAAAATTGTGCTATTTAACTCACATTGTTTCTTTCTTTGCTTGTTCAGTTATTGAGAAGTATTCAAATTGTCTACCAAGATTTTGTAGCTTATCAATAATGTATTTGCTTATCTAATACTATGATACTAAACAGAAAATTGGAATAGTTTATCTTCCTGGTGAGTTATAATCTCATGTTTATATACTATATTTATCTCCAGTTGTGTATTAATCCTTAATAATGAACTCTATGATCAAAAGTTGTAACATCTCTGATTAGTTTTTCATCCTTATAATGTTTCTGTATTCTTCTATCATATGTAGTATATAGTTAAAAAATATATAGTTTCATTTTCATTTTAATTATGTCTGCTAATCTTCAGATTTTAAAATATTTCCACTTAATATAATTATGGTATATTGGCATTATTAACTTTTCAGCTTATATTTATTTATTTTCATTACTTTCTATATTTCATTTATTGTCTTTCCATTATTGCATTATTACTTATTTGAATATGTTTATTATTTTATTTTACTTTTTATAATCATCACTTTTATGCCAAAAACTTCTGTCAAAAGCCCCTTCTCTGATATGTCTATGGATGACACAAAATAGTGAACACAAAGAACTGTGTATCTGAGTCAAAGACCGTGTTGTTTTAAATAATAATGATACAGTGGCTAAACTGCATGGGAACCCACATAGCAGCGAGCTATTAATGGCATCACAGTAATTACCAGTGTCATATTCTGTAAATTCTTTAAGATCTGTGTCTGCTACATTTAGATAGAGCCACTGAAATAGCTGTTTTCATTAGATGCTAATCACTGAAGCCTGTGAAAGGGACAGAAAAATAATTTACATACTTCACACTCACACAACAGCAATCCTATCAACCTTTCACCTTCAGCTTCCAGCTCAGTATTTATTTTATTAAATAAAGATTATATTATAGTATACACCTTAAATAAATATTTTCAAATGCATAACTTTCATACACGTTAATGTGCATGTATATATATAATTCTTACATATATACTTTCAAATATAAATGATTTCACATCAAGTTGAACAGGATAAAAACATGTAAACATATGCATCTGGTTCTGGTCAAGTAAAACATAAAACCACAAGGTAACCACAAGTTAAGAGTGCACTTGAAAGGGAATGGGGGAGGGAACAGATGTGTAAACAACAGAGATACTGAAGCTGCATCATAAAGCCCCACGAGGGTCCATTTCTTAAGACTGAAGCAGCAAAAAGCTCCTGGTTCAGTTTAGACTTCTCCCTTCACCCTGTCACATTTATTCTTGAGGGGCTTCAAAATGACTGTGGAAATTCTGTAAACACTAGACTAGAACTGAGTCAATCCTGTTAAAAACAGATGACAAAATACACCATAAACTGACAGTCATATTAATTTCACCAAACAATAACTTTGAAGATGTTTTGTTACTTTTTAACACAGTGAAACACCATAATCCTGGGGGACCAGAAATGGGAATGGTCAAGGAAACAGATGGATGTTTCTATACAAATGCTTTCAGCAGCCCCTGGAAGTGACAGATGTGTCTATAAACAAAACACAGACAAGAGCAGATGACAGAGCCTCAGCACACCAAACAACATGCCACAGCAGAATGCCACAGATTCAAAGTGCAATATTCTTCCAGCTCACAATGAAGCAAGTCCCACCAGACCTCTGTGAAGAGGAGCACATGGCTCCTGGTGAAAACACTTACACAACAGATTGGCCAGCCAAAGCATGACAAGCTCTTTTCTACTGCTTTTAAAGGGCATGTTGCCCTCTCCCACCTGCAGAGGCTCCAAAGGTTCCCAATGGCAAGTACCAGATGCCTCAGCACCCTGCCGCTGAGGCTCCTCTCCCTGGCCCTCAGGATACACATGTTTGTAAAAACAGTTCTCTCCAAATGGGCAGACCCTGCCTCGAGCAAAATACCTGCAGGTCTTGTGACTCAAAGCTTCCAAGTACTGCTGAATAAGTTTCTGCTTCTCTTCTTCCTCCTCCACCCAGAACTCACTGGGAATGACAAAGGTGGACATGACCCTGCACTGAGGGCAGGACTTGATAACTCTGCTCCCAAATTGTCTGGCACTTCTCCACCTGCGGATACACTTAAGACAGTACGTGTGGTTGCAGCTGGAGAGGATGCCAAAGCGGCAATCATTCCGGTTGGCTTTCTCATAGACAACCTCCATGCAGATGCCACACACTTTGTCCGCACTGCGCTGCACGGCAAAAGAGAGCTCCATATTCTTTTCGTGTGCTTCAATGCAGGCCTTTACATGGTCTGCCCTCTGGGTACCATCCAAAGGGTGCAAGACCGGCAGCCCACACATATCACATATATCTCCATGGAGATAAGTACAGCTCTGCCCAAGAAAGCACTGCCCCGCGATGGCATCGCGGCAAAGCTGCCTCCCCATGCCCAGAACAATCTGCCCACCCTCAATCACCGAGCTCTGCAGAGGAGCCTCGGAGACAGAAGTGAACATGCGGCCCCGGTAGGGTTGCCCGGGAACAAATTCAACGGCATTCTCCCAGCCTTCTACACCTGCTCCTCCAGCAGCTTCAAGGCCTGCATTGTCTGTCTTGGCTTCAAACAAACCCCTTTCAGCAGCCGAGCCAATCACAGGCAAGGAGCGTGAGGAAACAGCAGTGGGGGCTTCCGCCACTTGCTGAGGCAGGAGCTCCATGTGTGCAGCCGTGCTAGGGCCGCTGTCTGCAGAGGCCTGGGGCTGCGAGCCAGGGCCCTCCCTGGCCACCTGCCGGCCCGAAAGGTCGTGGGAGTATCGGCACTTCTCCCCCTCCTTGCACAGCCCATGCAGATAATACCTGCAGACGACTTGCTTTGTCCAGCTGCCAGTGCTCCGGCTCTGCAGCCAGCTGGGCCCGGCCCCTCCCCATGAGGCTTGGGCAGGCCGCAGACGTGATGGGCGGAACGGGGATGGGCCTGGAGCCGAAGACCACCGGGAAACAGGGCGCACCGGGAGGGTGGGCCGTGGGGCACATTCCCCTGCTGCCTCTGCACCCCTAGAGGCCCCAGCTGCCTCGTGGGGTTCTTTGGGAGCTGCAGGCTCTTCCATGGCAGCTTTTAGTCCCCAAAATGGTACCGGAACTTCCCCGGTGTGTCTTCCTTTCGGGCTTGAGGCCCGGAGGCCACGAGCCAGCTCCGGGACTCCTCCTTTGGAGCTGTGCATCTGTTTTTCCTCTCCCCCAGTCCCTGCTTCCTGTCCCTGCGTTCCTACTTCCTTCTCTGAGCAGGCGCAGCAGACACTTCCTGTGGGGAAAACGTCAGTCCTCCACTGGGTCGGTGCGCAGCCGGTCCGGCTGGAATTGTGACCGACATCTTCTTTTGTTCGCATCCGGCAGTGCTGGCCGCCTCGCCGCCCCTGCTCGGCTGCGTGCAGCCCCTCGTCCTCCCGCGGCTCCTCTGAGGGAAGAAATCACAGCCCTTTGAGGTTTTAATGCAATCCCTTCCTGTGTTCCTTCGGACGCATTGATTTCATTGGTTTCTCATACGTGTCAGTTGAAAACATAATTCTCATGCTTTTTAAAAATTTTCCACTGTGTAAAATTCATCTTGTTTCTGAACCATATCACACATGAATTTTATAAATGTGTTGTTCACTTCATTTTATGTCTATGTGGATCTGTTTTTGTTTTAATTATTTTTCGTTCTGAGTACCTTAACGGTTGCTTCTGGAAGCTTTATTCATTTAGTTGTGTTGACAAGAGCTCATTTCTTCTGCTCTTTGTATTCTGGTAATTCTTACAGGCTTCGGTTGGAAAGGCTTTTCACCAGTGAGGCATGAGCAGTGAGGCTGCTTTAGTGTCTTTCAGCCGGGTTAGTTTATTGTGGTTTCCAGGCTTTCACTCCCTTTGTGCAGAAACCTCAGACCTTGCTGGTCCTGATGCTGGCTTAATAAGCCTCTGTCCCCGTTGTGACCCTGGCTTGCTTTTTTCCCTCCCTCTTTCTGATTTAATTCACAGTGGCTCTTTGTTTCTGTTTCTTTATTACACCCAGTTTTGTACGGTATTGTGCTGGGCCAGCCTTTCATGGTAAATCCTCTACCCTTCTGCCCATGTGGTGGTTTTTAATTTCATCTGAGCTGTCATTTTGCACATGCATCTTATTAGATTAGTAAACAAAGTAGTTATAAATATAAAGTGTTGATGTATATTGAATTTTATCATGTAGGTTTCTGTACTTTTAAAGAGATGATCATGTTATTTTTCTCTTTTTTATTTTATTGTGATTATTTACACTGATAGATTTTTCAATGTTTAACTTACCCTTTTTCCCCCAGGAATAAAACCTTTTGTGGTATGATTATCATTCTACATAGTATTAGATTTTGTTTGCTAAAATAAGTTTCTTAGAGGAAATTTTATGTTCCAATTTTTATTTGAAAATTTGAGAAAATATGAATGTAGCACAGAAATTAGATTGAAGTAAATCATAAACATGATAAATTAAAATAAAACAAATATGAAGTCGGGGGAATTAATCGAAATCCTTTGAAAAGATTCTTGAACCTAAAGTGAAGAAGGCTCAAATAACCAAGATCAGAAATATAAAAAGTGGTATCAGTACATTAATAACAGGTATTAAAAATTATATGAAGATATCAGAAAAAAAGTTAGTTATTAAATTTTAAAATGTATGTGAAATGGTCATATTTCTAAAAAAACAAACAAACAACATTTATTAACAAAAATGACAGGACCAGAAATAAGGAATTTAAATATTGATCTGTTAGATAAATTAAATATTTAATTTAAATATAACTCTATAAATAACTCTATAAATGAAATTTTTTAAAGTTTCCATCTACAGAAAGTTAATAAGTCTATATGTGCTATTATTACAAGTCTTGTCCACTCCAGTAAGGTAAGCAAAGAAATAATAAATGTTAGAATTGCGAAGAAATTATTCATGGCCAGCAGAAAATTAAGAATGATTTACTGATTAACTATTATACTTAAGAGGATTTACAAGGACAATGAATAGGAGTGCAATAAAACAAAATAATTTGAATTTGTATTTATATTTATATGTATATTACATATATACATGCATATCATCAATGATATTTAGATATTTAAAATTCATAATATTTATAACACTCAAAGCTAATTATCCTAGGAATTAAAGAATTAAAATTAAAATCATTTTATTTATGAAAACTAAAAGAAATTGAAGGATAGTCTGATCATGCAGTAGAAGGCTCAATAATTTCAGAAGGTAAAACTTTTCCTCACTTGATAAATTATGTGAGAATGATGCTACTACATTGTGAATCTAATAAATATTGGTGAGGTTATATTTTTCTCCTTTATGTTGAATTTTGTGTTTAGGATGATAACTCTTTCAAAGTTTGGCTCACTTTCACTCTTTTTCTCTATAAATGTATTGGATATTGACTATCCCTTTGACAGCCCTCCAAATTTTCATAGAAAATGACTTGAAACACAGCTATTGGGTTGCCCACAAATTCACAAACATAAAAAATCCTGAATATAAATCTATTACATGTTTAATGGTAGTATGTTCTCAGCACCATGTCTAAATTATATTTGTTTGACTTTTTTACATTTCATAGATTAGCACTACTCAGTGTAGTATTTTATGATTACTTCATATGTGTTGTTCTCTATGGTAATCATTCATGCATATGGCTCTTAAGCACCTGAAATTCAGGTGAGTGGCAGCTCAGTTCTAGATGGTATTTGGCCATCCTTCTCCTCAAACATAAGGAAATGGAGAAAAAGCAGTATCTTCTAACCTGCCCAGCTGTACAGCTGGCATGGGACAGTGTCTGCTTTCAGATTCCCACCTGTGTGACTCACAAAAGTTTTTGTGTCTCTGCCTCTCACCGTGAAACACATCTTCTTATTTTATAATGAGATATTCCTTATTTACTATTAGAAACTAAAATTGTACCCTATGATTTTAGATGTTATCTAGAACTGAATAACTACAAGCACTAGGCAGTGCGTGTTGAGAGAAATAATCTAATATTTTCCATACTAGTCAAATCTCTCTTCTCATAGAATTTTATCTAACCATCATATTTCAATGAGCACTGATGTTGCTTTCACATATTCTCTAAAAATACATATCTGATCTTGTCTCCAATTATTTTGCTCAGCTGAGCCCTCTTTCCCCAAAACACCACTGAGGGCATCCAGGTCTGGAACATGACTGAGACCAGTTTGTGCACACAGCAATGTGCAGGGCAGCAGGATATCTCCTGGATGATGAGTGTCGAGGTGTCCAACTGGAATGAAGGGAAGCAGCCTTCCACCTAAGGTGGCTGGGCTGAGCACCCAGTCACCAGGGAGCAAGTTGATAAAGAGAAGGCTTCTGACAGCACTACAATGCTGAGGCACATTCCAGGCAGTGTAATATGAGTCTGGCAGGCAAGAGACTAGTTCTGAAGTGGACTGTGGCCATGGGCAGAAGACAACTGGAGACTCCCACAGTCTTTTATTTTAAACATCCTAGGCCTTGGGTCCAGCCCCACATGGCTCATATGCCCATATTGAAAGGACATGCATTGTTTCCAAGCAGTTTCCTCCAGCACACACCTACTTCAGGTCCAACGTTTAAGCACTACTGTAGGGTGCAGGGAAGGAAGATTAAAAATCAGACATTAGGGGTTCAAATCTGAATGCAGTGCTCTCTAAGAATTTATCTTGTGCAAATTAAACACTTTTTTATCTTATCTGGCAAACAAAAACTATCATAATAATAAGAGCAATCAGTTCCCAGTTTTGCTTTGAGTATTAAATGAAATAATTATTATAAAATTATTGGAACAGTGTTTACAATAATAATTTTTGAGATAAAATTATTTGGTAATTTAGAATTGCCCAAAGGATACTGTGGCTGGAGCAACTGTGTTAGTCTCTGGAAACTGGAGTAATCCCTGCAGGTTCCTGGTACAGAAGAGGTAGGGGATAAGTATTTATTTTCTTATACTGATGGAAAAACTGATTTCTATTTTGAAATTTATAAAGACAGTTTTCTACAACTCACCAAATTCCATACATTAATTATGTGCAGTTATTTGTTTTTGTACATCAATTACACCTTAAGAAAACTGCAAAATAAGTTGAACTTCAAAGCCAAGCACAATGAAATATACTATCAAAAGGGAATTTCAGTTGTAGGTACCTTTGTGCAGCGTGTTTTGTTCCCAAATCACTTGTATTAATAATTGTATGGGAGTCTGCTTGGGACAGGCATTATCTCACTCATTCTGTATGAGGGTGGGCTGTTATGAAGAGTCTAATCACCATGAGTGAATCACTAGATAACAAGTAACCAGAAACAAAAAAGTTACTCAAAGATATATTTCTAATTCCATATTTTAATACAGATTTAAAAGGTATTAATTATTTTAAAGCCATTCAAATATAGTATCACAAAACTTCTCTGATTATGAAAATTACATGGAACTATCTGTATAATCAAACACTGAAATTTTAAGAAAAGCTCTAAATGTTTTTCTGCAAGTGCCAAGAATTCTCTATGTGTATATTGTAATGTGGTTAGCAGAATTCATTTGTATTCATTTATTTTACAGGCCTAAAACATACTTAAATTTTAATTTCTAGTCATAACCTAGATTAAACACTTTTAATAAAGCTGATATTTACATATAGATCAATGATAGAAACTAGTTAAGTATAAGAGCAAAAAAAAAAAAAAATTTTAAAAATAAAAAAAAAAAGAAGTAACTGCTTGAAAGACTTGGAATAAAATTTGAGAGAGAGCATTAAAGAACCTAAATCACCTATGAGTTATAGAAGAACTCAACAAAAATAGAAAATATTTCAACTGAATACTATTCAAAATATGACAGGTATAAACACTTAGAATACACCTATGACCATGCACTGAAGTACAACATTTAGCCTTAAATACATTCGTAAGGAAAGATGAAACTTTGTTTTCAAGTGGTAGGGAAAAGAAGATGAATGCAGAGTTGGGGCAGGAACGTCATATAATGATGTTGGAGTCCTGCTGCCTTCTCCTCTTTAGAGGGGCACATAGATGTTATGCCAGGTGTGCACTTGGACCTGCATGCTGCCACCATGGGGAGGGGAAGGGAAATAGAATTAATTTGAATCTTTGTTTCTTGAAGAAGGAGTGCTTTTTTTTTTTTTTTAATATTTTAAAACATAAAAATACATATATAGTTTCCTATGGTTTTTGCCCTGTTTCTTTCATCCTCCAAAAACTTTATGCTGTTATTAAGGAGAATTACAAGCAATCATGCCCAGCTGACCAGACAATGTTCATTTCCCACAAGAAACATAAAAAAGTGCATATTTCTGGCCACTAGAGGACGAGAATGTAATTGATTGAATAAGCCGAGGGGTAGGAAAAAAAAAAAAAAAAAAAACAGAAAGTTGATAGGTTTTTTTACACTATTAATACTGCTGACCAAATCTTGTCGGTGAAAATTTCACATCAAACACTTATTAAAATTTACATATTGGGCCTAAAAGATGTCTCGACAATTTCAAAGGCTTGAAATTATTTAGAATATATTCTCTAGGCCCAGACTGAAATTGAATCAGAAATCAATAACAAAATACAGCTAGAAAAATCATTTATATGTCAGAATATTAATAAATACATTTCTAAATCACTCACCTGTCAATTAAAACAATTAGATAATGAGTCAGAAAATATTATTATTTGATTAATAATGAAGTGTTATATAAAAGTTTGTATGCTGGGTGGAAAGCAATACTTGGAGAAAATTTTGTAGATTGAAATAAATATATTAGAAAATGAGAAAGTCATTATTTCTGATACAATCACTAAATTTAGATAATTACAAATGTATGTGTGGGCTTAGTTACTCAGTCATGTCTGACTCTCTGTGACACCATGGACCGTAGCCCACCAGGCTCATCTGTCCATGGAATTCTCCAGGCAAGAATACTGGAGTGGGTTGCTATTTCCTCCCCCAGGGCATCTTCCTGACCCAGAGATGAAACTTGCTTCTCCTGTGTCTCCTGCATTGGCAGGTAGATTCTTTTCCACTGAGCCACTTGGGAAGCCCTTATAAATGTACATTATATTACAAAATTGACAACAAATTTAGCAGAAAGAACACATATGTAAAGAAATGACAAAAATAAGAACAGAAATTAATAAAGGAAAGCAAACGTATAACAAGGAGAATAGACAGAGGCTTGTTCTTTAATAAGTTAAATAATTCAGATAAACCTCTAGTATGCTTCACTGAAAAGATAAAATAGAGATTTCTCAACTAACCAAAATCAAGAATGAAAAACAGTGATATCTCTACTGTTTATATATACTTAAAAAGATCATAAGATTGTATCATGAACATTAGGCCTTTCAAATATAAAAATGTAGTTCAAATTTTAAGCTTCCTGGTAAATAAATGATCATAACTAAAGTGGAAGTAAATGGGAAGTATGAATAGCCTTCTAACTTTTAAAATTAATTATAATTAAAAACCTTTATAGAATGAAAACACCAGGCCCAGATAAATTCACAATAAACTCTATTAAGTATGAAATAAGGATCATTACAGACCCATGTTGCTTATAAACTTTGATGCAAATTTCAGGAAAATTGAAATATGAAGTGCAGTGATCTATAAAAGAGTGAACATAAAACAAAGAAGAGTTAGTTCTCATTATGTCAATATTTAAAAATCAATTGGAAAAAATAACACATTTATTCATATAGAAAACAAATAAGTGATTTCCATACCCAGGAATGGGACTAGGTAAAAAGAGTGAAGGTAGCCAAAAGGAACAAACTTCCAGTTATAAAATAAATAAGTCCTGGAGATATAATGATGACTATAGTTAATAATAATATGTTGTGTACTGAAAGTTACTTAGAAAGTAGATCTCAAATTTCTCATCATTAAAAAAAAAAAAAAAACCCACATTATAGCTATATGTGGTGAGGGATGTTATAACTAGACTTATTGGGGTGATCATTTCACAGTATAAACAAATACCAAATTATTTTATTGTACACCTGAAACTAATATAATGGTTCAAGTCATGTATATATCATTAAGAAATAAATAAAAGGAAAGAACTAATTCATATGCATGCACACAACACCACACACAAAGATGTTTCTAAGAACACTAACTTCAAGATGCATTTAAAATGCTGTTTGCAAGCCCATTTGGAACAGTGTTATGTCAGTGAGAAGAAGTTACACCCATTCTGAAATGTTTGCAGAGAAGTGTCTGAGAATACTTGTAGTTAAAGGTGTTTCTAAGATGCTACTTGCAAGCTGCATTGAGAACAGCACCATACATACCAAAGAGTGGAAGTTATATACATCTGTAACGTATGCTGAAAAGTATTTAAGAGCACTTGAGATAAAGATGTTTCTAGGAATGATGAGAAGAAAATCAACTAGTATAAATAACCACATTAAAATATTAAGGAGAAAAAATAATAAACTCTCAAAAATTCAAATTTTTATGTTTAAGCAATATGCATTTCTGATAAAATTATTGAGGCAACAGGAACAGAAATGAATTTCCCTAACTGAATAAAGAAATATTCTTTTAGAACTCTAGATAAATGTCTTACTGATTAATATAAATGTTGAAATGTACAAAGATTATCCTCTGACACCAAGAATTAGGCACAGTGTCATCAACCAACATTTATATTTAAAATTTTACTTAAAGTCTTATCTACTGTATTAAGGAAAGTAAATAAATATAGCATATTACAATTGGAAAACAGTTATCAACAGGGGGGACAGCTGAAAATAGAGAAGAATCTATAGTTGAATTATTTGAAGTAATAAATTTAGCAAAGCCATTGAGAAAAATCAATATATAAAACCCAATTGTATCTTTGCATGTCTATAGTGAACAGTTAGAAACAAAATTTTAGAACTATAGAACTAAAGATGCGTTTTTAATATTTTAGAAATAAAGATACTTGCATAGAAATATATAAACTATAATTGAGAGAAATTTAGGATGTCCTAAATACATTGAGAATTATTCTATTATAAAGAAGTAAAGATGTAATATTTCAAGAAGATTAATATATGAAAATTTGATCCATGGATTATCTAGAAACCCAGTGAAAATGAGTGTGTGTATGACTATCTAGGGTTAGTATAAAAGGCATATGCAAGTGCTAACAACCAAATATAGTTAGGCAATGAAGGGGAAAAGAAGAATTACTTTTACCAGACATCAAAATGCATTTCAAGGGTAATTAAAATATTGGACATTGTTACAATCATAGAGAGAAAACTGAATAAAAAAGAAAGTTCAGAAATAGTCCCCTGCACAAAGATGTTTAATTCTTAACAAGTATAGAACTTCAGAGTAATGAAGATAGCTTTTTTCAAGAAATGGTATTAAGACAATTGAATAAATAAATAAATAAATAAAAAGAAATTTGACTTCTATCACTTTGCATGCAAGCAGTGTTCCTTGGTGGCTCAGATGGTAAAGAATCTGCCTACATTGAGGTAGACCTGGGTTCAATCCCTAGGTAGGGAAGATCACCTGGAGGAGGACATGGCAACCCTCTCAAGTATTCTTGCCTGGAGAATCCCCATGGACACAGGAGCCTGATGGGCTAAAGTCCATGGGGTTGCAAAGAGTCAGACATGACTGAGCAACTAAGTACGGCAATGTTATCTCATGAGAAATATAGATAGGAACCTGAAATATAAAACAATAAAGATATTAGGAGAAGGCTAACTTTATCCCAAGAAATAATAAGATTATCACTTTCTGGCTTTAAATATAAACATGAGATTCTCATATGCAGGGTTGTACTAATGTAGTATTGTTAATTCCTTACAAACTAGACAGAAATGAGCTATTATTTTGTTACTGTATTATTTTATTGGGCACCATAGCAAAATATCATAGATTGCTTATCACCCTGATAACAGAACCAGACAGTGACAGTACCAAAAATAAGAAAAATTACAGTAAAATATAAGAAAATTACAGGACAACAGCTTTAAGGAGTATATATATCCAATGTGACAAATATAGCCAAAATACAAATACAATTGTATTTGAAGATATAATATGTAAGGAAATAATTAAGGTTAAATGATGTCATAGGGTGGGGCCCTGATCCAATAGGATTAATATCCTTGAAGAGGAGACACCAGACAGCTTATTGTGTCTCTCTCTGCCTCACAAAGATAGCACAAAGGCAGGTGTCTGCAAGTAAGGATGACACTCTCACCAGAAACCAAAACAAGCATGTGTCGAGATTCCTTAAAAAACTGGAAATAGAACTGCCATATGAGCCAGCAATCCCACTGCTGGGCATACACACCAAGGAAACCAGAATGAAAGAGACACGTGTACCCCAATGTTCATCGTAGCACTGTTTATAATAGCCAGGACATGGAAGCCACCTTGATATCCATCAGCAGACTTTTGGATAAGAAAGCTGTGATACATTTACACAATGGAGTATTATTCAGCCATTGAAAAGAATACATTTGAATCAGTTCTAATGAGGTGGACGAAACTGGAGCCAATTATACAGAGTGAAGTAAGCCAGAAAGAAAAACACCAATACAGTATGCTAACGCATATATATGGAATTTAGAAAGATGGTAATGATAACCCTGTATGCGACACAGCAAAAGAGACAGATGTACAGAACAGTCTTTTGGACTCTGTGGGAGAGGGAGAGGGTGGGATGATTTGGGAGAATGGCATTGAAACATGTATAATATCATATATGAAATGAATCGCCAGTCCAGGTTCAATGCATGATACTGTATGGTTGGGGCTGGTGCACTGGGACGACCCAGAGGGATGGTACGGGGAGAGAGGAGAGAGGGCGGTCCAGGATGGGGAACACGTGTATAACTGTGGCGGATTCATGTTGATGTATGGCAAAACCAATACAATATTATAAAGTAATTAACCTCCAATTAAAATAAATAAATTTATATTAAAAAAATGAAAGTGTTCTCCCCTCTTCAATCTTTTGGGAGAGTTTGAGATGAATAAATTTAAGTATTTTTCTATGTTTTATAGAAATTCCCAATTAAGATACAGGGTTCTGGACTTTTGTTTGCAGGAAGGTGATTGTTATTGTTTTTAAATACTGATTTTATTTCACTTCTTGTGATCAGTCTGTTCAAATTATCTGTTTTTTCTTGACTCAATTGTGGCAGGCTGTATGCTTCTAGAAGTGTCCATTTCTTTGAAGTTGTTTAGTTTGTTGGCATATAACTGTTCATGGTTTTCTCTTTTAATTCTACTGCATTTCTATGGACTTGGTTGCTATTTCTCCTCTTTCTGAATTATTTTGTTTATTTGGATCCTCTCTCTTTTCTTCTTGGTGAGTCTGGTTAGAGGTTTGCAAGTGCTGTTTATTTTCTTTAAAAAATACTTCTAGAGAAGGAAATGGCAACCCACTCCAGTATTCTTGCCTGGAAATTCCCTTGGACAGAGGAGCCTGGTGGGTTGCAGTCCATAGGTTGCAAAGTCAGACACAACTGAGCTATTGACACACACACACAAAATTGAGATACTTGATGGTGCAAGGGTATACTTTATCTGCTCTCCTATCTCCTGCAGGAAGCAGGATGGGGCAGGCATCACCTGGGAGGCAGGATGGCTCACCACCCCCATCCCTTCTGGAAGTCTTGGGGCCTCAGTGCCTGCAAAAGCTGGCCTTGGGCAAATAAAAGACTAAGATTTTTTTACTGTCAAAAAATAGTTCTTGGTTTCATTGATCTTTTCTATTGTTTTTATCTATTTTATTTATTTATTCTCTGATCTTTATTTGGTCCTTCTGCTGACTTGGGTTTTGTTTGTTTTGTTTTTATTTTCTATTTTTTAAGATGGTAGTTTAGGTTGTTTATATGAGATTTGTCTTGTTTCTTGGGGAAGGCCTGTGTCAACAAAGTTCCCTCTTAGATCTGCATCTTATGGATTTTGTAAGGTTGTGTTTTCATTGTTATTTTTCTTGAGGTATCTTCTAATGCCCTCTTTGATTTCATTATTGATTCATTTTTTAAGTAGTATGCAATTTCATCTCCATTTGTTCATTTTTTTTTCACCAAGATTTCTTTCTGTGGTTAATTTCCTTTTTCATATGTACCACTGTGGTCAAAATAAACGGTTGAAATAATTCTATCCTCTTAAATTTGTTGAGGCTTTTTCTGTGACCTACTATGTGGTCTCCTTTAGAGATTGTCCCATGTGTGCTTGAAAAGAATGTGGTCTCTTTTAGAGATTGTCCCATGTGTGCTTGAAAAGAATGTGGTCTCTTTTAGAGATTGTTCCATGTGTGCTTGAAAAGAATGTGTATTTTTATGTTTTTTTTTTTCTCTTTCTAATGTAGTGTTCTGTAGATATCAATTAATTTCAACTGTCGGTTGTGTTTTTTTGGGGATTTCTATTGCCTTATTGATTTTCCAGGTGGAAGATCTGTCCAATAACACCAATGGAGTGTTAAGGTCTCCTATTATTGCTGTGTTCCTGTCAGTTAATCCCTTTATGTTTGTTAGTATTTGTTTTGTATATTTAGGTTCTTCTATGTTGGGTGCATATATGCTTTTATTAAAACTTTTTTTTGTATTGGAGTATAGCAAGTTAATGAGTTTGGGTAAAATCTGGGAGCTGGTGATGGACCATCAGAGAGTCCTGGCTTGCTGCAGATCATGGGGTTACAAAGAGTCAGACACAACTGAGCGACTGAACTGAACTGAATAACCAATTAACATTGTTGTTAGAGTTTCAGGTGGACAGGATAGTGACTCAGCCATACATATACAAGTATCCATTCTCCTCTAAACTCCCCTCCTGTCTATGCTACCACATAAGGTTGAGCAGTGTTCTCTATGCTATGCATACAGTAATACCTTGTTGGTTATCCATTTTAAATAAGGCAGTGTGTATATGTTGATCCAAAGCTGTCTATCTCTTCCCACATCCTTCCCCCTGCAACTATAAGTTGATTCTCTATGTCTGTGAGTCTTTTTCTGTTTTGTAAAAAGATTCATTTATATTATTTCTTTTTAGATTTCACATATAAGGGATGCCATATGATATTTCTCCTTCTCTAACTGATTGACTTTACTCAGTATGACAATCTCTAGGTCCATCCATGTTGTTGCAAATAGGGTTATTCCATTCCTTTAATGGCTGAGTAATATTCCATTGCATATATGTACTGCATCTTTTTTATCTGTTTCTCTGTCGACGGACATTTGTTTCCATGTCTTAGCTATTGTAAACAATGCTGCAATGAACATTGGGGTGCATATATCCTTTCAGACCATGTTTTTCTCTGGGTATATGTGCAGGAGCTGAATTTCAGGGTCATATGATAGCTATGTTTCTAGTTTTTTAAGAACCCTCCGTACTGTTTTCCATAGTGGCTATATCAATTTACATTCCTGCCAACAGTGTAGGAAGGTTCCCTTCTCTGCATACCCTCTCTAGCATTTGTTGTTTGTGAATTTTTTGATTATAGTAATTTTGACTGCTGTGAGGTGATATTTCATTGTAGTTTTGATTTGCATTTCTCTAATAATTAGTGATGTTGAACATCTTTTCATGTACCTCTTGGCCATCTGTATGTCTTTTTGAGAGAAAAGCCTCTTTAGGTCTTCTGAACATTTTTTTCCCCCTTTGGTTGGCTTGTTTGTTTGATTGATATTGAGACACATGAACTGTTTGTAAATTTTGGAGACTAATCCCTTGCTGGTCACATCATTTGCAAATATATTCTCTCAGTCGGTCAGTTGACTTTTTTGATTTTTTATTGTTTCCTTTGCTGGGTAAAAACATTTGAGTTCAAGCAGGTTCCATTTGTTTATTTTTGTTTTTATTTCCATTATTCTGGGAGACATCAAAAAAGATTACTGCAATTTATGCAAAAGAGTGTTCTGCCTATGTTTATGAGTGCATATATTTTAACAAGTGTAATATCTCCTTTCTTGTACACATTCTTCAATCATTATATAGTGCCATTTGTTGTCTTTCTTTTATTTTATAGTCTGTTTTCTGAGTATTGCTTTCCCTGCTTTCTTCTTATTTCCATTTGTGGGAAATGCATTTTTTCCATCCATCTGCTGTCAATATGACTGTGCCTTTTACTCAGAAGTGAGCTCTTATAGGCAGTGCACTGTAGGTTCTTGTTTTCTTTAACCAATCTGTCACTCTATGTCTTTTATCACAGCATTTAGTCCATTGACATTTAAATAATTAATGGGTAGGTACTTATTACCATATTAAATCTTGTTTTCCAGTTGATTTTGTACTTTATCTTTTTCCTTTTGTCATTTGGTGGTTTTCTGTTGTATTATGTTTGAGTTCTTTTTATTTTTTTGTGAATCTATTGCAAGTTTTTGATTTGTGATTACCCTGGTTTTCAAGTATCTGAATCCAGAACTGTATACATTTGCTTTAGACTGACAGTCTTATAAGTTCAAACACATTCTTAAGGATTTTTTACTTACCTAGCACACATTTTTTTTTTGCATTTTTTAGCTTCATGTTTATCCTTTCACTGTTAATTGCAGTGTAATCACTTTTACAATTTTTAACCCATGAATTAATTTTTTAATTGCTTTTCAATCCTTTTATATATTTATCTTTCCTATTATGACTTTTCCTTTCCTATAGATTTCTGCTTCTTTTCTGTTTAGAGAAGGCTTTCAGTATATCCTTTAGATTAGGTTTAATATTACTATACATTGTATTTTTTCGTGTCTGATAAATCCTTTATATCTTTATCAATTTTTTTTTTTACTCTAAATGATAATCTTGCTGGGCAAAGTATCCTTGGTTTCAGGTTTTCCCCTTTTAGAACTTTGACCATATTATGACACTCCCTTCTGTTCTGCAAAATATCCGTAGAGAAATCAGCTGGCAGCCTTATAGGGGTTCCCTTGTAAATGAATTTGATTTCTCTTACTGTCTTTAGAATTCTCTTTTTATCTTTAACTTTTACCATTTTAATTATGATGTCTTGGGGATAGGTCTGTTTAATTTCTTATTTGGAACCCCCTGTGCTTCCTGAAACTGGGTAGCTGTGTTTATTTTCTTTAGGTTTAATACATTTTTCCTCCAGAACATTTTTATCTCCTCTCTGTCTTTGTCTGAAACCTCTATTATATGTAGGTTTGCATATTTTATGTCATCCCATAGAACTCTTATGCAGCTTTTTTTTTTTTTTGTCTTTCTCTCTGCTTTTCTGATTGGGTGATTTACATTATTGTCTCTTCTAGATCTTTTATTTATTCTTCTGCATTTTTAAGTCTGCTATTCATTGCTTTTAGGTTAGTTTTTGTCTTGGCAATTGAGTTGTCCAATTTTTCTTCTTCTTCTTTGTAGTTTCCATTTGCTTGTCAAAGGGATCTGTATTTCTGTTGGTAATTTTTCTTTATTCCTTTAGCATTTTTATTACCTCCTTTTTCAACTGGGGTCTAGTAGACTGTTTCATTATTTGTTCTTTCTGGGGATTTATCTTACACTTTTGATTGTAAGTCCTTCCTTTGCTTTTTCATTTACTTCACTTTTTCTGTCTCTCTAACTTTAGGAGAAACAGTTATCTATTGTGGTCTTGAAGGGGGTGTGCTTATGTGGTAACATCCCTAGGCAGACTGTGTGCATCCAGTATTTTTGGTGTGAGAGCTTTATTGGTATGGATGCCAGCCACATGTTTTCTCAACCCTCTTGATAGGGGGTTAACGTTGTGATATCCGGAGCCTCCACTGTGGATGTTAAGTGAAAGTAACAGTGTTAGATGCTCAGTTGTGTATGACTCTTTTTAACCCCATGGACTATAGCCCACCAGGCTCTTCTGTCCATGGAATTCTCCAGGTAATAATACTACAGCAAGTTGCTATTCCCTTCTTCAGGGGATATTTCCAACCCAGGGATTGAACTGGGTCTCCTGCATTGCCTGCAGATTCTTTACCATCTGAGTCACCAGGGAAGACCTTAAGATGGTAAGTGGGGCTATTTCTCTCCTCCATGGCTGTCATAGCCCTTTGGGAGCAGATTTCGCTCCCCAGTTTTTTGAGTAGATGACCCAGCTGTCAAGTTTTATAAGGCTTTATTGTCGTTAAGTGTGTGCTCCATCTCTAAGAAGGTGATTGCTGAAACAAATGAGGCCCAAGTGCTCAAGAAGACCTATGTGTTACTTGTGCAGGAATCCACATTCCACCTAGAAAAAGGCTTAGGTCATGTCCCTTCCTCTGTTGTGTTTTCCGCAGATCTAGTTCTAGGCTGGTGCTTGGGGCTCAGGTGCTCTGAGTGCATAAATTGGCGTGGTGCTGCTGTTACTCCCTGTGACCTGTGCTGCATCTGTTGCAGGACCTTTCCAGGACCTATTCATCCCAGATCTAGCTCCAAGCTATGATGAAGGGTGGGTGGAATGGTAGAGCTTCCACTGGGAAATGAACCACTGCATACTGTTCCCCAGGGTCTATCTATCCAAGGGATGCATTGATATAGAGACACCTGCTGTACACACCGACAAAATCCACCCCTGTCAGACCCACTACTACCATGCATGCGCTGACAGTGGGCTCTAAGTTTCAGCCCAGACCACACCCTAGGCTTTCTGGGCTGTCTCTGTGGAGCTAGACCAAGTCTTCTTCAGGGCCTATCTCCTCAAGAGTCAGCACATAGTTCTGCCCATATTAGCAGTCTTATCTGCTGCAGGTTTGTGGTTAAAAGTGTTGTGAGATGGCTCCCATCAGCATAGGTTTCCTTCTGCCTTGATAAACAGCAAGCCTGCACATGTGCCCTCCTTGAAAGCAGAGTCCAAGCCCCTCCACTCTGTTTCTCTTTCCTAGTGGGTCTCCTAGCTTGCAAGTAGGTTCCTAAGGGTGAGGAACTGCACATGTAGACCTTTTTCTCCTTCACAGATCCTTCCTAGGGCACCAGACCCATTCTGATCTTTATTTATGCCAAATTCTACCTGACGGTGTGGAGATCTTTCTTGCACCTTTGTTGGTATAAGAGGTTTTCTTCTAGTTTCCAGTTTGTTTTCTGTGAGAGTTCCATATATATATGGATGTTGACATGCTTGTGGCCGGGAGGTGAGTTCCATATCCATCCGCTCTGCCATTTGGATCTCTCTGAGACATGATAAGATTCATAACTTAAAGAACAGATAAATAAAAATGTAATTCTCTCCTGGAAGTCTGGAGTATATTTGTCTGCTATCATAAGTCTTAGGGTAATTAAGATGTTTTTGAAGTACAAGACACCTTTTCTCCAATATCCTGATCTTTTCTACTAACTAAAACATTTTGAGAGAAATAGGTAAGGTTTTATGATGGTAAAGATAGGTGGACCTTGAATTGTTTCTAGAGTTGTACTTTTGATTTTGTAGGAATTTTCAAGTCTAAAAATTATTTCTTTCAGCCCCTAAATACTACTCTAGCTGATTTATTTCCTGGTTATTTGTAAGAGTACCTGGGGAAGAAAGAGTGATTTTTAAAGTGACCTTAATAAGGGACTCCTTAATGCTCATAACTATAATTGTTTTCCTTTCAATTTGATTCTTCTATAGGCATCAATATGACTGTTGCTTATGATGAGGGCTCCAAATTTTCTTTTTTCTTTTAAAGGCAGACAATTTAAAGTGTCTATTATCTGACTATTGGTAAGTGGGATCTTATTTTCAATTAAAATGTTGACTCAAACCAATTAGCAATTTTTGGCTTAATCAAAGACATAAGAGGCATCTCACAAAAGATTATAACCCTCAAATAACCAAGAACGTTTACTTTCAGATTTAGTCTGAAAAGTTAAAAAAAAAATCCTTTCTACTAGCAGTAAGAATGGTGTAGTGAAAATGGTATCTCCAGTGTTTCACAAAAATGTGGGACACCTTAAGCTATAAAAATGTTAATGCACTGGGAAGATGCTACCAGAATGGGATTTGCCAGCAGTAACAACCAACAAAGGGTAATATGAAGCAGACTGGGATCCCTTAGGGCAAACTCCCCTGGAAGCCGGCACAGCCAGGCAAATAAAGTGTTGCTTATGATGGTGTATCTCAGGATCCAACTCTATTTAACTGGCCACCAGTTGCACTCAAGTAAATGCACTTTGCAGATGGAAGATACCACAGAGAATATTCTCACTGGACACAAAACCAAGTTCACAAGACACAGAGAAAGATGAAAAAAAAAAAAAAAAAGAAAGAAAACTCATTCCATTTTACATAAAGGATTAAGAACTGAGTTTGACTAAACAAACACTGGTCTGGTGACGATGCTTAACTCGCCAGCCTGAGAAGTTGGCTCAGAAAGCAGGCTGACAGTGACTCTGCCTGCTTCCTGCCCTATGTTTCTTCCTCCTTATGACAAGCTTCCCTGGTGAATCAGATGGTAAAGAATTCAGCTGCAATGTGAGAGACCTGGGTTTAATCCTTGGGTTGGGAAGATCCCCTGGAGGAGTACATGGCAACTCACTCCAGTATTCTTGCCTGGAGAATCTCACGATCAGAGGAGCCTTGTAGGATACAGTCCTTAGGGCTACAAAGAGTCAGACATGACTGAAGTGACTTAGCATGCATGCGCATGAGAAAGAGCATAATACACAGACAAATAGACATATACACATAGCAAACTTTGAGAGAAGACTCGCCAAGTTTGGCTAAGTCCAAGGAATTTAGTTCCATAAATATTTTATTTTGCTAATTTAAATTGAGAGAAAATTTTAGAAATTAAAATTGAGTGAGAGAGAGGAAAAGGTACAATTTTCACTTCCTTTTGCAATAGACCTTGGGGTCTGAGATGAGGAGACTGATATGTTAAGGAATCTTACCTTCTGCTGGTCTTGGTCACATATCTCAGAATCTCTCAGCAGGAGCAGCCTCAGAATGGGAAGCAGGTCCAGCCAGCTTCCTTGTTGAAAGTGAAAGTGAAGTCACTAAGTCAAGTCCGACTCTTTGTTACCCCATGAACTGTAGCCCACTAGGCTCCTCTGTCCATGGGATTTACCAGGCAAGAATGCTGGAGTGGGTTGTCATTTCCTTCTCCAGGGGATCTTCCTGACCCAGGGATTGAACCCAGGACTACCATAATGTAGGCAGACGCTTTACCCTCTGAGCCACCAGGCAAGGGGAGGGGAAATATCTCCCATCCCACTTGAATACTTTTTTTAAAATATAAATTTATTTATTTTAATTGGAGGCTAACTACTTTACAATATTGTATAGATTTTGCCATACATTAACATGAATCTGTCACAGGTGTACACACGTCCCGCATCCTGAACCCTCTCCCACCTCCCTCCCCATACCATTCCTCTGGGTCATCCCAGGGCACCAGCTCCGAGCATTGTGTATAATTCATGAAACCTGGACTGGTGATTCATTCAAAACATGATACTATACGTTTCAATGCCATTCTCCCAAAACCATCCCACCCTCGCTCTCTCCCATAGAGTCTAAAAGAATGTTCTATACATCTGCATCTCTTTTGCTGTCTCACATAGAGGGTTATTGTTATCATCTTTCTAAATTCCACATATATGCGTTAGTATACTGTATTGATGTTTTTCTTTCTAGCTTACTTCACTCTGTATAATAGACTCCAGTTTCATCCACCTCATTAGAACTGATTCAAGTGTATTCTTTTTAATGGTTGAGTAACACTCCATTGTGTATATGTACCACAGCTTTCTTATCCATTTGTCTGCTGATGGACATCTAGGTTGCTTCCATGTCCTGGCTATTATAAACAGTGCTGCAATGAACATTGGGGTACACGTGTCTCTTTCAATTCTGGTTTCCTTGGTGTGTATGCCCAGCAGTTGGATTGCTGGGTCATATGGCAGTTCTATTCCCAGTTTTTTAAGGAATTTCCACACTGTTTTCCATAGTGGCTGTACTAGTTTGCATTCCCACCAATAGTGTAAGAGGGTTCCCTTTCCTCCAGACCCTCTCCAGCATTTATTGCTTGCAGACTTTTGGATCACAGCCATTCTGACTGGCATGAGATGGTACCTCATTGTGGTTCTGAATTGCATTTCTGTAATAATGAGTGATGTTGAGCATCTTTTCATGTGTTTGTTAGCCATCCGTATGTCTTCTTTGGAGAAATGTCTGTTTAGTACTTTGGCCCATTTTTTGATTGGGTAGTTTATTTTTCTGGATTTGAGCTGCAGGAATTGCTTGTGTATTTTTGAGATTAGTTGTTTGTCATTTGCTTCATTGCCTATTATTTTCTCCAATTCTCAAGGCTGTCTTTTCACCTTGCTTAGAGTTTCCTTTGTTGTGCAGAAGATATTTAATTTTAATTAGGTCCAATTTGTTTATTTTTGATTTTATTTCCAATTCTGGGAGGTGGGTCATAGAAGATCCTGCTGTGATTTATGTCGGAGAGTGTTTTGCCTATGTTCTCCCCTAGGAGTTTTACAGTTTATGGTCTTCTGTTTAGATCTTTAATTCATTTTGACTTTATTTTTGTGTATGGTGTTAAAAAGTGTTCTAGTTTCTTTATTTTACAAATGGTTGCCCAGTTTTCACAGCACCAGTTGTTAAAGAGAGTGTCTAATCCATTGTATATTCTTGCCTCCTTTGTCAAGATAAGGTGTCCATAGGTGCGTGGATTTATCTCTGGGCTTTCTATTTTGTTCCATTGATCTATATTCCTGTCTTTGTGCTGTTACCATACTGTCTTGATGAATGTGGCTTTGTAGTAGAGCCTGAAGTCAGGCAGGTTGATGTCCCCAGTTCCATTCTTCTTTCTCAAGATTGCTTTGGCTATTTGAGGTTTTTTATATTTCCATACAAATTTTGAAATTATTTGTTCTAGCTCTGTGAAAAATATCGTTGGTAGTTTGATAGGGATTGCATTGAATCTGTAGATTGCTTTGGGTAGTGTACTCCTTTTCACTATATTGATTCTTCCGATCTTTGAACATGGTATATTTCTCCATCTATTAGTGTCCTCTTTGATTTCTTTCACCAGTGTTTTATAGTTTTCTATATATATGTCTTTTGTTTCTTTAGGTAGATATATTCCTAAGTATTTTATTATTTTCATTGCAATGGTTAGTGGAATTATTTCCTTACTTTCTCTTTCTATTTTCTCATTATTAGTGTATAGGAATGCAAGGGATTTCTGTGTGTTGATTTTATATCCTGCAACTTTACTATATTCATTGATTAGCTCTAGTAATTTTCTGGTGGAATCTTTAGGGTTTTCTATGTAGAGGACCATGTCACCTGCAAACAGTGAGAGTTTTACTTCTTCTTTTCCAAGGTGGATTCCTTTTATTTCTTTTTCTTCTCTGATTGCTGTCGCCAAAACTTCCAAAGCTTCCAAATCTGTGTTGAATAGTAGTGGTGAAAGTGGATAGCCTTGTCTTGTTCTTGACTTTAGAGGAAATGCTTTCAATTTTTCACCATTGATGATAATGTTTGCTGTGGGTTTGTCATATATAGCTTTTATTATGTTGAGGTATGTTCCTTCTATTCCTGCTTCCTGGAGAGTTTTTATCATAAACAGATGTTGAATTTTGTTAAAGGCTTTTTCTGCATCTATTGAGATAAACATATGGCTTTTATTTTTCAATTTGTTAACGTGGTGAATTACATTGATTGATTTGCGGATACTGAAGAATCCTTGCATCCCTGGGATAAAGCCCACTTGGTCATGATGTATGATCTTTTTAATGTATTGTTGGATTCTGATTGCTAGAATTTTGTTGAGGATTTTTGCATCTATGTTCATCAGTGATATTGGCCGGTAGTTTATTTTTTTGTGGCATCTTTGTCAGGTTTTGGTATTAGGGTGATGGTGGTCTCATAGAATAAGTTTGGAAGTTTACTTTCCTCTGCAATTTTCTGGAAGAGTTTGAGTAGGCTAGGTGTTAGCTCTTCTCGAAATTTTTGGTAGAATTCAGCTGTGAAGCCATCTGGACCTGGGCTTTTGTTTGCTGGAAGATTTCTGATTACAGTTTCAATTTCCGTGCTTTTGATGGGTCTGTTAAGATTTTCTATTTCTTTCTGGTTCAGTTTTGGAAAGTCATACTTTTCTAAGAATTTGCCCATTTCTTCCAAGTTGTCCATTTGATTGGCATATAGTTGCTGATAGTAGTCTCTTATGATCCTTTGTATTTCTGTGTTGTCTGTTGTGATCTCTCCGTTTTCATTTCTAATTGTATTGGTTTGATTTTTCTCCTTTTGTTTCTTGATAAGTCTGGCTAATGGTTTGTCAATTTTATTTGTCCTCTCAAAGAACCAGCTTTTGGCTTCATTGATTTTGGCTATGGTCTCTTTTTTTCTTTTGCATTTATTTCTGCCCTAATTTTTAAGATTTATTTCCTTCTACTAACCCTGGGGTCCTTCATTTCTTCCTTTTCTAGTTGCTTTAGGTGTATAGTTAGGTTATTTAGTTGACGTTTTTCTTGTTTCTTGAAGTATGCCTGTATTGCTATAAATCTTCTCCTTAGCACTGCTTTTACAGGTTGTTGTGTTTTCATTTTCATTTGTTTCTACACATATTTTGATTTCTTCTTTGATTTACTGGTTATTCAGCAGCATGTTGTTCAGCCTCCATATGTTGGAATTTTTAATAGTTTTTTCCCGGTGATTGAGATTTAATTTTGCTGCATTGTGGTCAGAAAAGGTGCTTGGGATGATTTCAATTCTTTTGAATTTACCAAGGCTAGACTTATGGCCCAGGATGTGATCTATCCTTGAGAAGGTTCCATGTGCACTTGAGAAAAAGTTGAAATTCATTTTTTTGGGGTGAAATGTCCTATAGATATCAATTAGGTCTAACTGGCCTATTGCATCATTTAAAGTTTGTGTTTCCTTGTTAATTTTCTGTTTAGTTGATCTATCCATAGGTGTGAGTAGAGTATTAAAGTCTCCCACTATTGTTGTGTTATTGTTAATTTCCCCTTTCATACTTCTTAGCATTTGTCTTACATATTGCAGTGCTTCTATGTTGGTTGCGTATATATTGTTATATCTTCTTCTTGGATCGATCCTTTAATTATTATGTAGTGTTCTTCTTTGTCTCTTTTCACAGCCTTTGTTTTAAAGTCTATTTTATCTGATATAAGTATTGTTTACTTTTGGTCTCTATTTGTGTGGAATATCTTTTTCCAGCCCTTCACTTTCAGTCTCTATGCGTCCCTTGTTTTGACGTGGGTCTCTTGCAGACAACATATATAGAGGTCTTGTTTTTGCATCCATTCATCTAGTCTTTGTCTTTTAGTTGGGTCATTCAACCCATTTACATTTAAGGTAATTAATGATAAGTATGATCCCATTGCCATTTACTTTATTGTTTGGGGTTTGAGTTTATACACCCCTTTTGTGTTTCCTATCTAGAGAAGATCCTTTAGCATTAGTTGGACAGCTGGTTTGGCAGTGCTGAATTCTCTCAGCTTTTGCTTGTCTGTAAAGCTTTTTATTTCTCCTTCATATTTGAATGAGATCCTTGTGGGGTACAGTAATCTGGACTGTAGGTTATTCTCTTTCATCACTTTAAGTATGTTCTGCCATTCTCTCCTGGCCTGAAGAGTTTCTATTGAAAGATCAGCTGTTATCCTATGGGAATCCCCTCGTGTGTTATTTGTTGTTTTTCCCTTGCTGCTTTTAATATTTGTTCTTTGTGTATGATCTTTGCTAATTTGATTAATATGTGTCTTGGGGTGTTTCGCCTTGGGTCTATCCTGTTTTGGACTCTCTGGATTTCGTGGACCTAGGTGATTGTTTCCTTCCCCATTTTAGAGAAATTTTCAACTATTATTCCCTCAAGTATTTTCTCATGGTCTTTCTTTTTGTCTTCTTCTTCTGTGACTTTTGTGATTCTAATATTGGGGCATTTAACATTGTCCCAAAGGTCTCTGAGATTGTCTTCATTTCTTTTAATTAGTTTTTCTTTTTTCCTCTCTGATTCATTTATTTCTACCATTCTATCTTTATCTCACGAATCCTATCTTCTGCCTCCATTATTCTACTACTTGTTCCTTCCAGAGTGTTTCTGATCTCATTTATTGAATTATTCATTATATATTGACTCTTTTTTTATTTCTTCTATGTCCTTGTTAAACATTTCATGCATTTTCTCAATCCTTGTCTCCAGGCTATTTGTCTGTGATTTCATTTTGCTTTCAAGATTTTGGATCATTTTCAGTATTATTATTTGGAATTCTTTATCAGGTAGATTCCCTATCTCTTTCTCTTTTGTTTGGTTTGGTGGGCATTTATCCTGTTCCTTTACCTGCTGGGTATTCCTCTGTTTATATTGATGTGTTTGGGGTGGCCTTTCTGTATTCTGGCTGTTTGTGGAGTTCTATTTATTGTGGAGTTTCCTTGCTGTGGGTGGGGTTGGACGGGTGGCTTGTCAAGGTTTCCTGGTTAGAGAAGCTTGTGTCTGTGTTCTGGTGGGGGAGCTGGATTTCTTCTCTCTGGAGAGCGATTAAGTGTCCAGTAATGAGTTATGAGATGTCAGTGGGTTTGGAGTGATTTTGGTCAGCCTGTATATTGAAGCTCAGGTCTATCTCCCTGTATTGCTGGAGAATTTTCATGGTAGTCTTGATCTGGAACTTGTTGGCCCTTGAGTTGTGCTTGGTTTCCGTGTAGGTATGGAGGCATTTGATGAGCTCTTGTTGATTAATGTTCCCTGGAGCCAGGACTTCTCTGGTGTTCTCAGGATTTGGATTTAAGCCTCCTGCTTCTGGTTTTCAGTCTTATTTTTACAGTAGCCTCAAGACTTCTCCACCTATACAGCACCATTGATAAAACATCCAAGTTAAAGATGAAAAATTTCTCCACAGTGAGGGACACCCAGAGAGTTTCCCAGTGTTACATAGAGAAGAGAAGAGGGAGGAGGAATAAAGAGGTGATCAGGATAAGATAAGGTGGAATCAAAAAAGGAGAGAGCAAGCCATCCAGTAATCACTTCCTTATGTGTACTCCACAATCTGGACCACTAAGAGATGTTCAAAGTTCTACAGAGCAGAGAAGACGGAGGAAGGAGACAGAGGTGGCCAGGAGGATAAATGGTGGAATTAAAAGGAGAGAGACTGATCCAGCCAGTAAACAGTTCCCTAAATGTTATCCACTTTCTGCAACACACACAGAGATTCACAGAGTTGGGTAGAGAAGAGAAGAGGGAGGGAGGATAGAGGCAACCTGGTGGAGAAAAAGGAGAGTCCATAGGGGGAGAGAGCAGTCAAGCCAGTAATCTTGCTCCTAAGTAAAAATGGGTACTGAGGATTGGGTTCTTAAAGGTACAAAATTGATAACAAATACCAAAAGGCAAAGATTAAAAGTCTAGAGTAGAGGTTGGATTTTCAAAAATACAATATTAAAGAAAAAAAAGTCACAAAGATTATTATATATATGAAGTTTGCTTTAAAAAATAATCTGTCTTTTTCTTTTGCAAAGTAATAGTAGGTTATAAAAATGAAAATTAAAGGAGTAATAGAGGACTTAAAAATTAAAAAAAAAATAAAAGTTAAAGAGTGATTTTAAAAATAGTAAAAATATTTCTAAGACTTTCTCTAGTGTTGCTGTGGGCAGTTTGGGGTCAGTTCATTTTCGAATAGTTTCTTGATCTGGCTTATGTTTCTCAAGATCTATAGGCCCCTTCCTATGTAGTCAGTACTAACTACAGGGTTTTAATCTATTGCACCTGTCACTTCTAAGGAGGTGCCCTGTGTTTTAGCTTCTTCTGTTTGCTGGTCTCTTCAGTGTCTAATTTCTACCCTGCCTCAAGGGGGCGGTGATGGACACTTTTTTAGGCTCACTTGTTCCTTCGTGCTTTGGGGAGGGAGGAACACTGTAAACAAATAACACTGCCATCTGTGGGGAGTCCTTGCAGTGTCTCAGCTACACTGGGTTTGCCCCCACTCATAGCATGTGTGCATCCCCTGTCTACACTGCTTAGGTTCTAGGTTGCACTGCCAGGAACTGTCTGAGGCTGGCCCTGGGTTTTACGCACTTCCCAGGTCTAAGCCACTCAGGTTCAGGCTCTTGGGTAGTCCTCAGAGGTGCAGACTCGGTTAGGCCTGCATTTTGTGCCCTTCCCAGGTCCAAGTAGCTCAGGTGTTTGGCGAGTGTGGTCGCTGTGACTTATTGCCTCCCCTGTCCCTGCTGCTTGGCTTTCTGGTTGTACAACCAGCACACCTTCTCAGGCGGATGTTGACCATCCAGAATCCCAAGAAGTCTTGGTTAGAAATGAAGCCTGTTTGCAGTGTGGTATAATGACTCTCTTGGGCTGCGATTGCCTCATTCTGAGTCTGGTTGCCCTCGCTTGCCTGTCTCTGGAGGGGGATGGGTTGGCCTGCAACCAGCTAACTCTGCTCAGTCCATTTTTCTATGAGCGGGCCTGGCGGTGTCTTAGTTAGGGCTTTTTGCATGGTAGCTATCCCAGAGTCTGGTTTGCTATCCCAAGTTAGTTCCCTCAGAGCATTCAGGCCTGGTCCTTACTCTAAGCAATGCAGCTCGTGCCTCCCTGCCCAGCCCTTGGTTGCTAGTGGTGGATGCAGGCATCTGCACTGCTTCTCCACTGGGGGAGCTACTGTTGGGCACATAATCTGTGGGTTTTAATTATTTATTTATTTTTCCTCCCAGTTATGTTGCCCTCTGTGGTTCCAAGACTTGCCACAGACTCAGCCATGAAAGTATTTCCTGGTGTTTAGAAAACTCTCTTTTAAGACTCCCTTCCTGGGATGGAGTTCCATCCCTACCTCTTTTGTCTCTCTTTTTATCTTTTATATTTTTTCCTACCTCCTTTCAAAGACAATAGACTGCTTTTCTGTGTGCCTGATGTCCTCTGCGAGCATTCAGAAGTTGTTTTGTGGAATTTACTCAGCTTTTAAATGTTCTTTTGATGCATTTGTGGGGGAGAACCCCTTCCTATTCCTCCACCATCTTAGGACCCCACCCCACCTTGAGTTCTTAGGTCTGAGTAATCAAATTGATGCAAAACATTAAAAGGAGAAAAAAGAAGCACATATAAATTAATGCACATGGAGGTCTCACAAAAATGAAACTCTAAGAAGTGCCCAAAGCAGGCAGCCTTTGTACTTTAGACAAAGAAACAAAAAATCCGGACAAAGTTTTGGATTGGAGCAGTAAATTAAAGAAGTAATAAAGTTTGTGTGTATAGGCCTCATGACCTGAATTCCTCACCTCTGGATATAAGGTTGTCTGTTCACTTACCTCAAGATTCAGGGAGAGCACCTTTCACATGAGAGATTTATTTCCTGAATTCAGAATGACAAAAGGGAGAATCAGAGTGTCCGTCTTCCATTGGCTGTTTCTTCAGTAACTTTAATTCAAAATAAACAATGTCATTGAGGCACATATTGAGGTGAGCACTGGGCACCATCAGCCTGAAGTGATTTAATCTGTGCAATTGATCTGTTCTGTGGTGGGAGAGGTGAGAGCAGGGAAGGAGAGGGGAAACTGACTGGTGGTAAATCTTAGTATATGTGATAGGGCCTGGCTCACAATGGAATCACAATATGGGATCTCTGACTGGTTAGGCAGATCTCCATCAAATCATTCAGATACCACTTGCAAAGCACCATAATATGTCTATGTCTGAGATTTGTAGGACTCTAGTTACAATGCAGGTAGATCTGGGCACACTGATAGACTAATTTGTAGGCGCCTTTACAGCCAGAGATCATCCCAATAGACCTACAGTAAGATCATTAAGAGCTCAAGCCTGCCAGCCAGATTCATCTGATTTGGCTATATTAGGAGGACCATTCTGGTTGGGATACAATTTTAGGCGTGATATAAAAAGAGAGCAACTGGCTTAACATCACTTCCTTTGGAACCAGATTATGTAGAGGAAGGTGAGCATTGTATCATAATTCATGCCTGTTGACACACAAGGCAAAGCCCTTTTAACAGAACCTATCCACACCTGGACTTCAGCTATTCTCTGGTACACTAATAATGTGGCTGTTTTCTTTTCCTTCTGGGGCAGCATTAGACGTGCAGATTCTGTGAGCAGTCCTCTTATACATAAAAATCAATAGCTACAGCAGTGGAGAATATTTGCACTGAGGAGCTTGCAGGGCTTCCTTTAAGCTGAACAATATGGATACCGAACAAGGCAGAATGTCCTTGCTTTGGAGCACATGGTCTTTACTTCTCCACCTCAGGTTGGGTAGGAGCTAGGCTTTTGCTGCTATTTTTGGCTGCTAGATCCTAGGGTTCATTCATTTTTTGTAGCAATGTAAATTGATACAGCAACTACAGTAGGAAAACAGTAGATGACACAGAAATCCCACTACTTGGCATAAACCCTGAGAAAACCATAATTCAAAAAGACATTCAAATGTTCACAGCAGCACTATTTACGATAGCCAGCACATGGAAACAAATTAAATGTCTACCGAAAGATAAATAGATAAAAAATAAATGGTATATATATATATATATACACATACATATATATACATATACATATATATATATACACACACACATACATATACATATACATACACAAAGGAATGTTACTCAGCCCTTAAAAGGAGAAAAATTGGGTCATTTTTAGTGAAAAGGATGGACCTAGGGTCTGTCATACACAATAAAGAAAATCAGGAAGAGATAAATACATATCATATATTATGCATTATTTGGAATCTAGAAAAATTTTACAGATAAACCTATTTGCAGGGCAGAAATAGAGACGCAGATATAGAGAATGGACATGTGGACTTACGGGGGAAAGGAGAGGATAAATTAAGAGATTACAATTGACATACATGCATTCATCAGTTCAGTTCAGTCTCTCAGTAGTGGCCAACTCTTTACGACCCCATGGAATACAGCACGCTAGGCTTCCCTGTCCAGCACAAACTCACGGACCTTACTCAAACTCATGTCCATCGAGTCAGTGCTGCCATCCAACCATCTTCTGTAATCACCTTCTACTTCTGCCTTCAATCTTTCCCAGCATCAGGGTCTTTTCAAATGAGTCAGTTCTTCACATCAGGTGGCCAAAGTATTGGAGTTTCAGCTTCAGCGTCAGTCCTTCCAGTGAATATCCAGGACTGATTTCCTTTAGAATTGACTGGCTTGATCTCTTTGCAGTCCAAGGGACTCTCAAGAGTCTTTTCCAACACCATAGTTCAAAAGCATCAGTTCTTCAGTGCTCAGGTTTCTTTATAGTCCAACTCTCACATCCATACATGACTACTGGAAAAATCATAGCTTTGACTAGACAAATCTTTGTTGCAAAGTAATGTCTCTACTTTTAATATTCTGTTTAGGTTCGTCAGAGCTTTTCTTCCAAGGAGAAATCATCTTTTAATTTAATGGCTGCAGTCTCCTTCTGTGGTGATTTTGGAGCCCCCCAAAATAAAGTCTGCCACTGTTTCCATTGTTTCCCCATCTATTTGCCATGAAGTGTTGGGACTGGACACCATGATCTTAGTTTTCTGAATGTTGGAGAGCCTTTTTACTCCTTCACTTTCTGCTACAAAGGTGGTGTCATCTGCATATCTGAGTTTATTGATATTTCTCCCTGCATTCTTGATTCCAGCTTGTGCTTCATCCAGCCTGCATTTCACATGATGTACACTGTATATAAGTTAAATAAGCAGGATCACAATATACAGCCTTGACATACTCCTTCACTGATTTGGAAAGAGTCTGTCGTTCCATGTTCAGCTCTAACTGTTGCTTCTTGACCTGCATACAGATTTCTCAGGGGGCAGGCCAGATGGTCTTGTATTCCCATCTCTTGAAGAATTTCCCACAGTTTGTTGTGATCTATGCAGTCAAAGGCTTTGGCATAGTCAATAAAGGAGAAGCAGATGTTTTTCTGAAACTCTCTTGCTTTTCTGATGATCCAACAGATGTTGACAATTTGATCTCTGGTACCTCTGCCTTTTCTAAATCCAGCTTGAACATCTGGAAGTTCACAGTTCATATACTGTTGAAGCCTGACTTAGAGAATTTTGAGCATTCATTTGGTAGTGTGTGAGATGAGTGCAATCGTGTGATAGTTTGAACATTCTTTGCCATTCCCTTTTTTTGGGATTGGAATGAAAACTGACCTTTTCCAGTCCTGTGGCCACTGCTGAGTATTCCAAATTTGCTGGCATATTGAGTGCAGCACTTTCACAGCATCATCTTTTAGGATTTGAAATAGCTCAGCTGGAATTCCATCACCTCCCCTAGCTTTGTTCATAGTGATGCTTCCTAATGATGTCTGGCTCTAGGTGAGTGATCACACCATCATGGTTATCTGGGTCATGAAGTGGTCATGAAGGTGGGCCAGAAGTCGAACCCAGACTATCTGGGTGAAAACCAGGATTCTTACCTGCTAGACCATACATTACCATGTGTAAAATAGATAGCTATGGGGAAGCTGCTGTATAGCACAGGGAGCTCAGCTTGGTTCTCTGAGATGACCTAGAGGGGGTGGATGGGGGTGTGAGAGGGAGCTCAAAAGAGAGGGAATATTATATACATGTATAGTTGATTCACTTTGTTGAATTCAGCAGAATCTAACACAACACTGCAAAGCAATTATACTCCAATAAAAAGTTTTAGGCATTTTCAAGCCTTTGGTAATCCCAGCAATTGTCTTATTTCTGTGGTGTTGAACAGTAGGTTACAGAAGTACTAAACACTCTCAACAGCTGGTTGGTCCCATTTTATTCCTCCTGATGTAGAAAATCCTTAAAATATTTTGAATCCCATGATGCATGAAAATTTGACGTTCAGTTTCAAATCCCCCACTGATTTGACGTTATGTGTTATCATTGGAAATTATTGTACCAAGTTACTAATTATTACTGTTCTAAACCTTCTCTATCCATTCATCTGTGAATGGCCATTTAGTTCATTTCTATGTCTTGGCTATTGTAAATAGTGCTGCAATCAACATGTGTTTATGAGTCTTTTTGAATTGTGGTTTTCTTAGGGTATATGCCCATTAGAGGGACTGCTGGGTCATATGTGTGGTAATATTTTGAGGGCTTAAGGAACCTCCATAAAGAGGCTGCACTCATAGGTATCTGCTCTCCTCTCCAGGATGTCCCAGTCAACCTCAGAAGTATGGGGTTTGCCCTCACACATGTGATGATGGCAGGATTAGTGGGACTGGGCCCCAAACTCTGAGAGCAGGGACCCAGTGCTTGGCATACTAGTTCACCAGGGCTGTGTTCAGGCTGTGTCTATGGGTATTTTATATTTAGTGAGGAGCTTGCTAACTTTTGGGGTATTTTATTTTATTTTCTCTTCCTCTTTTTAAAATAAATTTATTTATTTTAATTAGAGGTTAATTACAGTATTGTATTGTTCTTGCCATACATTGACTTGAATCTGCCATGAGTGTGTACATGTGTTCCCCATCCAAAATCCCCCTCCCACCTCCCTCCCCATACCATCCCTCTGGGTCATCCCAGTGCCCCAGCCCAAAGTACCCAGTATCATGCATGGAACCTGGACTGGTGATTCGTTTCATATATGATATTATACATGTATCAATGCCATTCTCCCAAATCACCCTACCCTCGCCCTCTCCCATAGAGTCCAAAAGACTTCTATACATCTGTATCTCTTTTGCTTTCTCGTATATAGGGTTATCGTTACCATCTTTCTAAATTCCATATATATGCGTTAGTATATTGTATTGGTGTTTTTCTTTCTGGCTTACTTCACTCTGTATAATTGGCTGCAGTTTCATCCACCTCATTAGAACTGATTCAAATGTATTCTTTTTAATGGCTGAGTAATATTCCATTGTGTATATGTTCCAAAGCTTTCTTATCCATTTGTTTGCTGAGGGACATCTATGTTGCTTACATGTCTTGGCTATTATAAACAGTGCTGCGATGAACATTGGGGTACATGTGTCTCTTTCAACTCTGGTTTCCTTGGTATGTATGCCCAGCAGTAGGATTGCTAGGTCGTATGGCAGTTCTATTTCCAGTTTTTTAAGGAATTTCCACACTGCTCTCCATAGTGGTTGTACTAGATTTGCATTCCCACCAACAGTGTAAGAGGGTTCCCTTTCCTCCACACCCTCTCCAGCATTTATTGCTTGTAGGCTTTTGGATAGCAGCCATTCTGACTGATGTGAAATGGTACCTGATTGTGGTTTTGACTTGCATTTCTCTGATAATGAGTGATTTTGAGCATCTTTTCATGTGTTTGTTAGCTATCTGTATGTCTTTGGAGAAATGTCTGTTTATTTCTTTGGCCCATTTTTTGGATTGGGTTGTTTATTTTTCTGGAATTGAGCTGCAGGAGTTGCTTGTATATTTATGGAATTAATTCTTTGTCAATTGTTTCACTTGCTATTATTTTCTCCCATTCTGAAGCCAATATTTTCACCTTGCTTAGAGTTTTCTTTGTTGTGCAGAAGCTTTTAGTTTTAATTAGGTCCAATTTGTTTTATTTATTTATTTATTTTAATTGGAGGCTAATTACCTTACAATATTGTATTGGTTTTGCCATACATCAATATGAATCCACCATGGGTGTACACGTGTTCTCTATCCTGGATCTCCCTCCCACCTCCCTCCCATTCCATCCCTCTGGTCATCCCAGTGCACCAGCTCCAAGCATCCTGTATCCTGCATCAAACCTAGACTGGCAATTCATTTCTTATATGATATTATACATGTTTTAATGCCATTCTCCCAAATCATCCCACCCTCTCCCAACAAATGGAACACCAATACAGTATACCATTTGTTAATTTTTGCTTTTATTTCCAATATTTTGGGAGGTGGTTCATAGAGGATCCTGCTGTGATTTTTGTCGGAGAGTGTTTTGCCTATGTTCTCCTCTAGGAGTTTTATAGTTTCTGTCTTACATTTAGATCTTTAATCCATTTTGAGTTTATTTTTGTGTATGCTGTTAGAAAGTGTTCTAGTTTCATTTTTTTACAAGTGGCTGACCAGTTTTCACAGCACCAGTTGGTAAAGAGATTGTCTTTTCTCCATTGTATATTCTTGCCTCCTTTGTCAAAAATAAGGTGTCCATAGGTGTGTGGATTTATCTCTGGACTTTCTATTTTGTTCCATTGATCTATATTTCTGTCTTCGTGCCAGTACCATACTGTCTTGATGACTGTGGCTTTGTAGTAGAGACTGAAGCCAGGCAGGTTGATTCCTCCAGTTCCATTCTTCTTTCTCAAGATTGCTTTGGCTATTCGAGGTTTTTTGTATTTCCATACAAATTGTGAAATTATTTATTCTAGCTCTGTGAAAAATATCATTGGTAGCTTGATAGAGGCAAGGAAGGTATAGGTGTTCATGCTGCCTATGTAGGACCATTACATCTTTTGCCATAATATGTTGGATGTGGTCCACAATATCCCACAGGGTTGTGGGAGGAGGTGCAATAGCAGCAATCTTTGCAGTGACAGAGATATCAGAGCTGTAAACTGTACCTGCCTTCCTGAGGGTCCATGCTTTCTGGATTCAGATTGCCTCATATATAATAGTTAGGTCCAGGAGTCCTGGAAATTCAGTAATTAGGAAGGGGAGTCTCCTTTTTTTCCTGAGGGCACTGCCTGGACCTTTATCTGGTAGTACACACTTGGGCAGGAGTTGTCACCTGTTTATTCTAGTCTTTAACTAATGAAGATCTTAGCCAGCTTTCCTAATATTTATACCATAAGTCTAACACCCACTGGATGAGCTTACCTTCTGTGGGACACTGATGTGTAAAAGACATTCATAGCACCTCAACTCTGCTCTGGTGAGCATTGCTCTGAGGTTTGGGAAAGTTCTGGTTGTTCCCTTTAACTTTGACCTATGGGATGGAAGGCATCCTTGTGAGTGGTTTGCTGCAGCACAAATGCCAGCAAGTGGTGAACCTCTCCCAGAGAGAATTGCCCACTCAGGAGAGATAAGAGGGCAACCCCACCTTCCTGCTTCTAAATCCAGTTGTTATGACTGTTAAATTAACATTTGTTTAGGTAGATGGCTGGAGAATTGCATTTTGGCAACAGACCACAAGAGAAATTAAAATAGAGAAGTTAATCACTCATAGACTTGTCACAATATACCTGGAAGAGCCAAAGGGGACATCAAGGTGAGTGCAGAGTGAGAGAGAGAGGATTTGGGATACATGCGTTTATAAAGGTCATGGATGGGGTGCTTTGAAGCTCCTGGGAGAAGGCTGGGTTTGTCAATTCAATCCAAAACAATTGACCAAAAGAATTAGGGTTTGGTGAGCTCCTTGGGTATCTTATCTAAGGGTCCCCAGAAAAGAAGATCTTAGGAGGCCAGGGGGGCTCTTGATGTCAAGGACTCTTGGGAGAGTCATATTGAGAACTTGCATTCATTTGTGAATTTGGGCTGCTGTCTAGAGAATGTGCTTGCATGAGGGGCTAATGTCAGCTAAGGTCCCTGCAGGTCAGTTTGCCAAACAAAATGAACCCCAGGCAGCAATAACTATGGAGTGTACTGGCCTAGGATGAATAGACTGCAGATATTTCTCAAGCAAATATGGGATTATTTAATGTTAGCAGAGAACTGCATTTTGAGATCCAGGACCTTGGAGAGCCACCTGCATGTTTCTGTGTATCAAGGGAAGGATAATTCCTTCATAGAGGGGAAACAGATGTTGGGAGGACTGTTGTAAACAAAGAGGCCATGGCTTCTCTTTGCCTGGAACCCTCTCACGGAGAAAAAGGATCTTTTTTTTTTTTTCCTTGCTGGGCTCTGCTACTGTTTCAGAGTGTGAGAGCTCCCTCTTCTGGTCTCCAAGCTCTATTCAATGCAGGTGTCTTAATTTTTCACAATGGCTTAGCTAAACACTCAACAAGGATAAAACAGTAATGATCACAACTATAAATATATAATATTTGTTCTGGACAACATTATGTTTGCATAAATATAGTGACAAATGAAATTTCAAAAGTGTATTAAGGCTTTAAAAACTTATCTTCCAGAAAATGCTGCTTCCCATTGCACAACCCCATTTTCTCAATCTCTCAATTATTTTGGGTGGGAGTGCAGATGAAAATTTTATAGAAGGCTATGATACTTTGCTGTAGTTTCTATGAGTCTGAAATACCATAAGAGAGAGATAATATTTAGTTGTGGACTAATGGTAGATGTTTATATTCCAACACACTCTAGCCAAATTCTGTGGTTCAAGCTATGTGTCTATTAAACACTGATTTTTTTTTTTTTGTCGTTGTTGTTTGTTTATTTGTTTTGCTATTTGGCTGTTGGCAGTTTTAAATAAAATTTATCCTTGTATTTCTGTCTCATAACTTGACAAGATGGAAACAAAACCTACGTGTTCCTTTCTTTGGAGCAGGTGAGAAATTCAACCCAAAAGCATGGGAATCCTCTCCTCAGGCTCACTTCTTTTTTAATTTTTTTTAAATTATGGAAGTACAATAACACATTTACAAGAGACTTGGAAAATAAAGAAAATAATTATATGTAGTTCCGCTGTATATTACAATTATTTTTAAGTAGAGAAGTTAGGATTTTTAGTTGAAGTTTCACTATCAAGCTCTCAAAAATTAATAGAATGAATAGACAGAAAAGTAGAATGTTAACATAAACCTGAAAAGCACTATGAACCAATTCAACATAATTAAGATTTATACATATTTTACACAACCAGGATACAAATTCTATTCAAGTTCCCATAGATCATAAACCAGAAAAGCCTGAAACATAATCAGGGACATAAAACAAGAAGCAAGAATTACATAGTCCAAAAGATTTGAAATCATACAGTGTCTGTTCCCTTATAACTGTGGAATTAGGAATCAATATCAAAAGATATTTGAAAATAACTCTCATATTTTCAAGTGGAATGTGAAATTTACCAAGAGAGATCTTTGACTTTGCCATTGAAAGACTTGATAAAGTTAAAAGGCTGAAAAAACACAGAGAGTGATTGCAGAGAAGAAAGCTTTTAAATGAGAAATTAATATAAAAATGATAAATTAATGTCAGCGATACTTTGGAAAACCTTTGTATTTGGAAATGAAATTCCTACTTTATTTTTAACAATTGTACCACATCAGTATTGACAGTTATACAGAGTTTATAAATTATTATAGAGGAAAATATCCTACATTAGAGAAAATATGTGTCCAACTGAGTTGGCATGTAGTTTTCATGAACTAGAAATAAGTGCAGCTTAACAAAACTGCCCACCTGCACTTCCTATTAAATCTAAATTTTAGAGAATTTTTTTCAAATCTCTGTATATTCCAGGCATAGGTAGTACTGAAGAGAAAACAAAAAACTACTTGCTCTTTTTTTCTTGTAATCTTGATTTTTATCAACCACAAATAAATTAATTTAATACTTTACCTCTTTTGAACTCTGAAAGGTGTCACTGAGTAGCTGATTTTAATTCCCAGAGAACATTTGTTTACTCAAACCCCAAGATTTTCATTCTGTTTAAGTATTTTGGATGCAGCCCTATCTCAAAGGTATTGGACATTTGCCATAAAACATTGAATTCTGAACATAATTTAAGGTTTTATCAATAACTCAAGTTATAATTATGAACATTAATGATGTTATACTAAAATAGTGACAAAGTTAAGATGTATTGCTAAGAAACCATTACAAAGAAAATTAGAAAATATTTGTACCAGAACAAAAATGAAAAGAGAATTCACTGGAGTTTGGTGCATGCAGCTGAAGCTGCTCAGTGCAACTAAACACAATGTGGAATCTTGAATAAGTTATGAAAACATATAATGGATACACATAAAATTTTGTGAAATTTGAACAAAATCTGTACTTAGTTAATAATACTGTATCACACGTTAGCTTTCTGTTCTTGTTTTACAACATACTATTTCTATATATTCTCAGAATTAGAATAGAAGTTTCAAGCCTCATTCAAATTTTGTTTAAAAAAATCACTAAAATAGCTAAAATGATAAACTCTCTAGACTTTTAGCAGTAATACTAGATGCCAGAGAAAATAGAAGTATATCAAAGGTTTGAGTAAATATCAATAAAAAATTTAGGAATCTATTCACACTTATTAATACAAGTGGAACTAAAATATAAAAAAAAATAGCTTGGAAAAACCCATAAGTTTTCTAAAATATATATTGTACATACTACAAACACACACACACATGCACACACACATATATAAAAGATTTTCCACTACATTTGATAAAGTCTTCAGAAACAACAACCAAAATGAGACAAAGAGATTGGAAAAATATAAACTAAATGAAATGGGAGCAAGGAATACGAAATTTAAAAAAAAAGAAATAAAAAAAGTAAAAGTTCAACAAGAATATAAGATCCATGAATCAAGGTAAATAAGAAGTGGTCAAACAGGACATGGCAAGAGTAAACATGAACATTTTAGGTATCAGTGAACTAAATTGAATAGGAATTTAATTGATATAATCATTATATCTACTACTGTGGACAAGAATCCCTTAGAAGAAATGGAATAGCCCACATAAGAAAAGCTATGACCAATCTAGACAGCATACTAAAAAACAGAGACATTTACTTTGCTGACAAAGGTCTGTCTAGTCAATGCTATGGTTTTTCCAGAAGTCATGTATGGATGTGAGAGTTGGACCATAAAGAAATCTGAGTACCAAAGAATTTGATTTTGAACTGTGGTGTTGGAGGAGACTTTTGAGAGTCCCTTGGACTGCAGGGAGATCAAACCAGTCAATAAACAAATCGGTCCTGCCTCCAATACTTTGGCCATGTGATGCAAAGAACTGACTCATTGGAAAAGTCCCTGATGCTGGGAAAGATTGAAGGCAGGAGGAGAAGGGGACAACAGAGGATGAGATGGTTGGATGGCATCACTGACTCGATGGACACGGGTTTGGGTGGACTCCGGGAGTTGGTGATGGACAGGGAGGCCTGGTGTCCTGTAGTACATGGGGTCACAAAGAGTTGGACACGACTGAGTGACTGAACTGACTGAACTTTGTTATTGCTTTTCTTCAAAGAGCAAGTGTCTTTTAATTTCAAGATTGCAGTCACCATCCACAGTGATTTTGGAGACCAAGGGGGGGTGGGGGGGAAGTTTGTCACTGTTTCCATGATTTCCCCATCTATTTGCCAGGAACTTATGGGACAGAATGCCAGGATCTTTGCTTTTTGAATGTAAAGTTTTAAGAAAGCTTTTTCACTCTCCTCTTTTACTATCAAGAGGCTCTTTATTTCCTCTTTATTTTCTGCCATAAGGGTTGTATTACCTCCATATTTGACATTATTGATGTCTCTCTCCGCAATCTTGAGGTATTGAGAGCATAGTTAGTGTTGACTGCAGTACCTGTTGTTACCCTCAGATTGTGAATTTCTACAGTCAGATGACTTTCCAGCAAGAATTGGAAAGCAGCCTGTTTCGTTAATGAAAATAACTTTGTTGATCATGGCTGTATAATGAAAAGAAAAATTTGTCAGTGTGTTTTTCTGGCAAGTTTGAGGCTGAAACTATCCAGCTTTCCCAGGGGGAAAATACTGCTTTTATCACCATGCCCCAATACCCAGGTACACAAAACATGTTTCCCTACACTTTCAGAGGAGTTCAAGGACACACCTAGGATACATAGTACCACTCCATATGGAAAGAGATCACAGGAGAGTGTTTTTTTTTTTTTTTTTTTTAAGTGTTGTCTGCCATACCTCTTGTTACCCTGATTAGATGAAACAGTACTATCAATAACTTCATACAAGGAATGTTAAGCAGCCAATTTCTTTCAGAAAACTCAAATAGTTGACCAAATCTGTTGGCTTCATGAAGAGTAAAATGAACTACGGTGTCTTTCTGCCAGGTTTTAGGCTGCAACTATCCAGGTTTCAGAGTGGAAAAATACTGCATTTCCCATATGGCTCCAATTCCCAGGGTCACAAAAACATGTGTTCCAGAAGTTTTAGAGAAGGAAAGACACAACACATCTCAAATCCACTGAATCACTCCTTGAGAAGAGAGGACAGGGGAGAGTTCTGTGCGTGTTGATAGCCATATTTGTTACCATGACTAGGTGAAACTGTACTGTCAGTTGACTTTCTACCAACAAAGGGCAAGTGGCTGTTTCTTTCAGAAAACTCAAATGTTTTGAGTAACTCAAAAGTTACTGTTGTAATGAAGAGAAATGTACCACTGTGCTTCTCGCACAGATTTGAGTCTCCAACCATCCAGCTTTCACATGGAAAAAAATTATTTTGCCATCAGGTCCCGATTTGCAGATTCACAATAGCATGTATACCTGCTTTTCAGAGCTCCGTAAAGACACATCTAGGACACAGTGAAAAATTCTATGAGAAAGGATGTCAGGGGAGATTGTTCTGTAAGTGTTGAATCTCATACCTGTGGTTATCCTGTTTAGGTGAAGCTGAATGTTATATGAATTACCAGTAAGAAGTGGCAAACAGCCTTTTTCTTTCAGAAAACTTCAAATATTTCACCAGAGCTTTTGTTGTAATGAAGAGAAAAATGAATCAGTATGTTTTTCTGGCAGGTTAGAGGCTGCAACATCTTTCACAGAGAGTAAATACTACTTTTACCGTTAGGTCCCATTCTCAGGTTCACAAAAGCATGTTTCCATGCAGTTTCAGAGCTGTGTAAAGATACACCTTGGACACACTATACCATTCCATGAGAAAAAAGGTCAAGGATAAATATTCTGTGAGTTTGACTGCTGTTCTTGTTATTCTAACTAGTTTAAACTGTATTGTTGTAAGACCTCCAAGCAAGAAGTAGCAAGCATACTGTTTCTTCTAGAAAAGTCAAATATCTGACAAGCTATTATTGTAATTAAGAAAAAAACGAACCAGGGTGTTTATCTGGCAGGTATGTGACTTCAACTTTCTAGCTTTCATGTGTTGAAAATACTGCTTTTGGCATCAGGCCAAATTCTCAGGTTTAAAAACAAACAAACAAACCAACAAACAAACATATTTCCCTACAGTTCCATAGATTTGTAAAGACACACTTAGGACACATTGTACCATTCCATGAGAAAAGATGTCATGGAAGAGTGTTCTGTGAGTGTTGACTGCCATACCTGTAGTGACCCTTACTACTTGAAAATGTACTTCGTGCCAAGAAGTGGCAAGAAGCCTGTTTCTCTCAGAAAACTCAAATACTTCATCAAAGTTGTTGCAGTAATGAAGAGAAAAGTGAACAAGTGTATTTTTCTGGCAGGTTTGAGGCAGCAGCTATCCAGGTATCTCATGGAAAAACTGCTTTAGGCATCAGGACCCAATTACCATGTTCACAAAAAATGTTTCCAAGCAGTTTCTGAGATGTGTTAAGATACACTGAGAACACGTTAAGGCATTCTATGAGAAAAGAGGTCAAGTGAGAGTGTACTGTGAGTGTTGACTGTCATACCTGTTTTTACTCTGCTTAGGTGACTCTGTACTGTCAGAAGTCTTTCCAGAAAGAAGTGGTAAGCAGCCTCTTTCTTTCAGAAAGTTGAAATACTTGACTAAAATTGTTGTTGTAATGAACAGAAAAATGAAACAGTGTGTTTTCCTGGCAGGTTTGAGACTGAAATTATCCATATTCCACAGGAGGAAAATTTTGCTTTTGGCATTATATGACTATACACAAGTTCACCAAAACATGTTTTCCTGCACGTTCAGAGTGGTGTGAAAGCACACCTAGGATACACTGTACCATCCCATGAGAAGTGAGGTCAGAGAAGAGTATTCTGTGATGTTGACTACCATCCCTGTTGTTAATCTGATCAGCTGAACTGTCCTATCAGATGACTCCCCAGCAAACAGTGTCAAGTAGCCTATTGCTTTCAGAAAGCTCAAATAATTGACTAAAGCTGTTGTTATAGTGTCATAGAGAAAGATCAACCAATGTGTTTTTCTGTCAGGTTTGAGGCTGAAACTATCCAACATTCACAGGGGAAAAATATTGATTTCATCCTAAGGCCCCAATTTCCATTTTCACAAAAACATGTTTCCTTGCATTTTCAGAGCTTTGTAAAGACACACCTAGGACACACCATACCATTCCATGAAAAAAGATTGTGGGAGACTTTTCTGTTAGTGTTGACTGACACAGATGTTATTACTCTTATTAGGTGAAACTGTACTGTCTTTTGACATTACAGCAATGAGTGGCAATTAGCTTGTTGCTTTCAGAAAAATCAAATACTTGATCGATGCCGGGAGCCAGCGCAAGAGATCCCACCCATGACAAGGTCATGCGGAGAGGCCCGATGGGCAAGGCGAGTCAGGTCTCAAGGGGTTCTCTGTCTGAGCATCTACCCCAAAACCAAAATCTGTCTGTTTACTATCTACGGTACTATACTCTTCTGACATTACCACCTTTTCTCTGGAAAGAGTTAATTCAGAGCTCCAGTTAACAGTCTCCTGCATATAAAAAGAATGTCTAGGCTTAACCCCTTTGATGACTTTCTAACCTATCTGACCGGTCTGCCCGGACTTTACAATTTGTGGATTGTTTACAGCCCCCAACCGTGAGAGGCACGAAGCTCAAAACATCTTAAAGATATAGAGCCTTTTCAAGTTAAGAATTAGTTTGGTGAAGAGTTTGTTGAATTAATGTTTGCTGCCAGGCCTCCATATCCTTTATCTTTTAGGCACCTGGGGGGATATTAATCAATGTAAATGGGATGGAGAAATAGGAATATAGTAGTTTTGATGTTAGCAATACTAGACTTTTGAGTTAATTACTTTTCTCTTTATATAAATCACTGTACTTCTTCCATTGTTATAAATTGTTGTATCCTTGCTATGTAAGAATGTAACTTTATTTAGTGCTTTCTGAGAGTGGCACCAGACTTTGGGAAGAACAACACTGTTAAGGCAAATAAGTCTTCTGGTTGACAAACTCTTATCAGAAAAGGTCCGTAAAATGTTAATTGGCCTTCTGGCCAGAAGATGATGTAAATCACCTAAGACTTGCATATACAACTAGGTATGCAGAGAGAAAGCCTGGTCTCGATAAGAGTCAGGGCTGCTGACACTGCATAATTTTGTATTACCCATTGATCTCTATGTACAATCAAAAAGTATAAAAAGTCTTTTGAACAATAAAGGGTGGACCAGTTTCTCAGACTAGTCTCTCGAACTAGCTTCTTGGAAATCTGGTTCCCCCTATGTCGGCTCTCTCTCTCTTTCTCCCTCTCTCTCCCTCTCCTTTTCTGGCTGAATTCCCATCTGGAACGCGGAGGCTCACCGAGTCTACTTACTTGCCCTGGCTTTTAAGATCCACGTGAAAAGGAGCCTATGGAGGGGAACCCTTTCATATTCAAGTGGGCACCAGTGGTCCAACATAGATGGTGCAAGTTCCTTGTCTGGAACTTTATTGGTTTTCCATGTAAACCAAGTCATTCAGCTTCTTTTCTCCACTAAATTTCCTACTATACTATTTCTTCCTAATCTCTCTTATATTTCTAATTAAATAATTCGTTCTAAGACGCCACACCGTCCCCCCTTTGAATTACTCTGGATCCACTGGGGCTGGACCCCGGCAGATCAAATCTGTTTTAGTAATGAAAAGTAGAATGAGCCAGTGCGATTTTCTGGCAGGTTTGAAGCTGAGCGATTCAGCTTTCAGAGGTGGAAAATACTGCTTTTCCATTAGTGCCCAATAGCTTGGTTCAAAAAACATGTTTCCCACGTTTTCAGAGCTTTGTAAAGACATATATAGAACACAATTTACCATTCCACGAGAAAAGTTATCTGCGGGAGAATATTCTGTGAATTTTGACTGGCATATCACTTCTTACACTGGTTAGTTGAAACTGTACTATTAGATGACTTCCCAACATGAAGTGGCAAGCAGATAATTTACTCAAAGTCAGACCAAATTTGTAGTTGTAATGATGAGAAAAATGAACCAGTGTGTTTTTCTGACAAGTTTTAGATTGAAAATATCCATCTTTCACTGGGAGGAAATACTTGTTTTGCCATTAGGCTCCAATTTCCAAGATCACAAAAACAAGTTTCCATGTATTATCAGAGATGTATAAAGACACTCCTAAGACACAATATACCCTTCTTTGAGAAAAAAGATTAGGGGATAGTGCTGTGTGAGAGTCGATGGGCACACTATGGTTACCCTGATTAGGTGAAACTGAACTATAATAAAGTAACTTCCCAGGAAGAAGTGGTAAGCAGCCTGTTTCTTTAAGAAAACTCAGAAAGTTGACCAGAGATCTTGTTGTAATGAAAAAAGAAAATGAACCAGGATGTTTTTCTTGCAGGTTTGAGCCTGGCAATATTCAGCTTTCACAGGGGGAAATACTGTTTTTACAATGAAGCCCCAATATCCAGGTTCACAAAATATGTTTCCCTGGATTTTAAGGCTTTTGACAGATACACCTAGGACACACTGTACCATTCCATGAGAAGATGCCAGGGCACAGTGTTCTGTGAGTACTGACTGCCATACTGGTGGTTACTCTGATTAGGTGAGAGTGTACTGTCAGATAACTCTCAGCAAGACGTGGGAAGCAGCATATTGCTGTTAGAAAACTCAAATACTGGATGAAAGTTGTTGTAACGAAGAGAAAAATGATCCCTTATACTTTTCTGGCAGATACATGGCTGCAAATATCCAGCTTTCAAAGAGGGAAAGTACTGATTTTACCATAAGTCTCCTTTAACCAGTTTCACAAATCCATGTTTCCATGCATTTTCTGAGCTTTGTTAAGACCCTCCTAGGAGACACTGTACTATGCTATTAGAAATGATGTCAGGGGAGAGTGTCCTGTGAATATTGACCAAACCTGTTGTTACCCCAATTAGGTGAAACTATATTGTCAGATTACTTCCCAGCAAATATTGGCAAGTAGCCTGATGCTTTTAAAAGTGCAAAGGCTTGGCATAACCTGTTGTGGTAATGAAGAGAAAAATCAACTAGTGTCTTTCCCTGGCTGTTTTGAGGCTTCATCTATTCGACTTTCACAGAGGGAAAATACTTCCTTTGCCATCAGGCCTCAACTCCCAGGCTCGCAAAAATATGTTTCTCTGCAGTTTCAGAGATGTGTAAATATACTTGCAGGACACAATGTACCATTCCATGAGAAAAGAGGTCAGGGGAGAGTGTTGTGACTTTTGACTGCCATACCTGTTTTTACCCTTATAGGGGAAAATGTACTGTCACATGACTTTCCACCTAGAATTGGCAAGCAGCCTTTTTCTTTCAGAAAACTCATAAACATGACTAAAGTTGTTATAATGAAGAGAAAAATAAACCAATCTGTTTTTCTGACAGTTTCAGGCTGGGACAGTTCAGCTTTCACATGAGGAAAATACTAGTTTGCCATCAGGGCCCAATTGCCAGTTTTACAACAGCATGTATCCCTGCATCTTCAGAGCTATTTAAGGAAACACCTAGGGCACACTGTACCATCACATGAGAAAAGTGGTCAGGGGAGAGTGGTCTGTGAGCATTGACTAGCAGACCTATTGTTATCCTGAATAGGTGAAACTGTACAGTCAGGTGACCTTTTAACAAAAGTGGCAAGCAGCCTGTTTCTTTCAGAAAACAAAAAGTTGACCAAAGTTGCTCTTGTAAAGAAGAGAAAATTAAGCTAGTGTTTTTCTGGCAAGTTTGTTTCTGAAACTATGAGATTTCACTAGGGAAAATAATTCTTTTGCAATCAGGTACCAAATACCAAGTTCACAAAAGCATATGTACATGCAGTTTCAAAGATGTATAAAGACTTTTAGGACACACTGTACCATTCCATAAGAAAAACAGTTTGGGGAGAGTGTTCTTTGAGTCTTGAGTTCCATACCTGTTATTTCCCTGAATAGATGAAACTGAACTGTCAGATGACTTCCAAGCAAGAAGTGGCAAGCAGATTGGTTCTTTGTTTGTTTTCAAAAATTAAAAACTTGTCCAAAGGACTTGTTGTAATAAAGAGAAAAATCAACGAGTGTGTTTTTCTGGCAGGTTTGAGGCTTTCACAGTGGAAAAATATGGCTTTACCTTTAGGGCCCAACTGCCAGGTTCACAGAAACATGTTTCCCTGCACTTTCAGATTTTGTAAAGACACACCTAGGCCACACTGTACCATTCCATAAGAAAAGAGGTCAGGGAGAGTGTCCTATGAGCATTGACTGCAGTACCTCTTGTAACTCTGACTAGGTGAAACTGTACTTTCAAGTGACTTTCTAGTAAGAAGTGGCAAACAGCCTGTTTCTTTCAGAAAACTAAAATAATTGACTAAAGTTGTCTTTGTAATGAAGAAAAATATGAACCGTTGTGTTTTCTGAAAAGTTTTAGGCTGAAACTGTCCAGCTTTCACTGGAGAAAAGAATTCTTTTGCTATCCAGCACCAAACCCAGGTTCACAAAAACACGTCTCCCTGAAGTTTTACAGCTATGTAAAGTTGTTTCTAGGCCACAGGTTTGGGGAGAGTATTGTTTGAGACTTGACCTCCATACCTAATGTTACCCTTAATAAATGAAATTGAACTGACAGTTGAATTCCCTTCAAAAGCGGCAAGCAGCCTGTTGCTTTCATAAATCTCAAATACTTGACAAAATTTGTTGTTTTAATGAAGAGAAAAATGAACTAGTGTGTTTTTCTAGCAAATATGAGGCTGAAACTATCCAGCCTTCACAGGTGGAAAATATTATTTTACCATAAGTCTTCAATTCCCAAGTTTACAAAAGCATATTTCCTGGCTGTTTCAGAGTTTTCTAACGACATACTTAGGATACACTGTACAATTCCATGAAAGTGGATGTTGAGGAAGAACTGCCATACTGGTTGTTAGCCTGATGAGATGAAACTGTACTGTCAGATGACTTCACTGCAGGAAGTGGGAAGCACCCTATTTATTTCACAAAACAAAATATCATGACCAATGTTGTTGTTGCAAATGAGAAGGTAACAGGCAGGAAGGCCAGGGGTCTCCAAATGGAGGAAATGGCCTGCAAGTTTCAGACATTTTTATCTCTCTTAAGCAGCAGGATGAAACAAGCTAGAGGTATTTTTTTTCCTTCTCTATACAAATTTAAAAGGAGGTTTCTCTTAAAATACTGTGTTGCCATAATGACACCTGGTTTCACCTGAAGTTAACTATTCTCAAACCTAGAGATAACCAATGTCTTTTTCTTATGGAAATGTTTGTCTTAAGCTATGCTAATGTACTATGCATTTACCCCAAACTGTGTCTTCAATTCGGTTCTGCCTTTTGGCACAGAATCTACTTGACAAACCAGTATGTTATACTCAGATATTGTTCCTCTATTCTATGTAAATGAAACTATTTGTATGGTGATCTGCCTTCTTCAAGATTCAAGTCAATCATTTTATGGCCCAGGATGAACCGTTAGGTGTCAAGATTTTCCCCAAATGCATCTTATGGGTGAGGGGCCAGGTGCCATTCTGAGTTTTAAGACATTCCTTTCTTTCATTAACAGACTGCTAGTGACTATATAACATCCAGCTGAAGACTAGCAGGGGGGTGCTCTTTCTGCCCCCTTCTGATGCCTATTTCAGAAGCTTTCTCTATCTCCTTTATACTCTAAGAAAACTTTATTACACAAAAGCTCTGAGTGATCAAGCCTCATCTCTGGCCCCGGATTGAATTCTTCTCCTTCAGGGGCCAAGAATCCCGGCGTCTTTGCATAATTCAACAACAATCTTTCATTTTGGGTGCTTGTCCAGGATCCTTCAGGACAAGGTAAGAATGCTTGGAGCTCTAGTTTTTTGTTCTCTTAGCGAACATGTTTTCTGCTGCACTTTACTAACTCTACGGTGTGCTTGTGTGAATGAATGACATGCCCTGCACAAAGCCAGTGAGGAGCCCTGCTCTGTGGTTCCACAGTGATCTCACACGGCTTACGGTAGAAACCTGCTGGGAGTTTATACCGACCTGCCAATGCCAAGAGGCACCCAATGTCTTCTTTGGGAGCAGACCAGAAATGGGCAAAGTGTGTGGACCAAATTCTCCTTTCTCGGTCAAACTTTTCGGTCTCTTTGACCATTTCATAACTCCTTGGGAATTATCAGGACCTAATCTATTGGATCATAGACTTTTAAGAGACTTGTGATGTATACTGTTACTGTGTACTGTGGCTTAGGTACCAAACTTGGATTGGTAGTCAAGAAAGCGTCTAGCCTCACTAGGAATCAGAAATTTGGAAGCTAGATGGAGCTCTAGCTCCAAGAACATCTCTGAGGTTAAAGGTTACTCAGATTGGGACCACAATGGTTTTTTTTTTTTTTTTTTTTTTTTCCTTTGATAAAGCTGGCTCTTAGTGGACCAGAGGAGGCTCCTATACTGGTGTGGTGATGCTTGAAAAGAACATCTTAGCTTTATGTTCATATCGGTCTTATTGTGGTCAGGAATATATTCAGGGTCGTGTACAGGCACTCAGGTGATGATGTTTCCCCTAGCAGTCTTAGCTTGGGAGGCATTCCAGAAGGTTACTCTGATTGCACCCTGGGTGGCATCAGAGGCAAGCAAGGTTAATGGTAAAGAGCTGGACATCTGGTAGGGATGATATCAGTTCTACCCCGATACATCCCCACCCCATCTCGGTGATAGAACTGGGAGGGATGAGGACGGCACATGTGTCAGTAAGGGACAGACTAAGTCTGACCAGGAAGGAAAAGCTTTTGGTGTAAAGTCTGTCTACACCCCCATCTAGAGCAGGGAGGGATGCCCCCGGTAAAAAAAAAAAAAAAATGTCGCTGGTCACTTTTTTCTCTTACAGATGGGAACTAAAAATTCCAGCCTCACTCCTTTGAACTGTATCCTAAAATACTGGGATAGATTTGATCCCCAGGGCTTAAAGAAGACACACCTGGTCTTCCTATGTGATACTGCATGGCCACGGTACCCCTTGGAGGATGGAAAATGGTGGTCAGTTGAAAGATCTCTTAACTATAATACTGTTTTACAATTAGATCAGTTCTATAAGAAACAAACAAACAAACAAAAAAAGTGAAGAGGGAAAAGTGATCTTAAAAGATAGATTTCTCACTCAGTTGGCTCCAGATATCCACCGTAAGCTATTAAAATGAACATATGGACAAAATCAGTCTTTAGATACTCTGTTACAACTGGCTCAGACAGTCTATTATGGTAGAAAATATTTTTTAAAAAGGCAGAAATAGACAAAAGAAAAGGTGAAAGCCTTCACAATGGCTACAAAAAACTTTCTTAAACAGCCTGAAAAAGATGCCCAGAAGGACCCAGGTGAAAAGGGATGGGCTTGCTATTACTGTAAAAAGGAGGAACACCTCAAGCAGGATTGCCCTCAGACATCTAAGCCATCCCCGGCTCCATGTCCAGTCTACAAAGGACCACACTGAAAGAGAAATTGCCCTCAGAGGCATAGGTCTCAGGGGTCGGACTCTCAAGACAATCAGGACTGAAGCTTCCTGGGGGTCCCCACACAAGCTCCCGTCCTAATTGCACCTAAAGAACCCTGGGTATTAATAATTGTGAAGGGCCAATCCATCAATTTCCTTTTAGGTACTGGGGCACTTACTCTGTGCTAACCGAAGCCCCTAGCCCACTTTCTTCCCGATCCACTTCTGTAATGGGACTGTCTGGACGAGCCAAAAGGTATTATTTCAGTTATTCTTTATCTTGCAACTGGGATTCTGTGCTATTTTCACACGAGTTTCTGATCGTGCCAGAATCTCCCTCACCCCTTTTGGGGAGGGATATATTGAACAAGGTTCATGCCTCTGTTTTCATGAATATAGAGCTCTCCCTTTCCCTCCCTTTAGTGAACAAAATGCAAATCTTAGATTACGGGCTGATGGAAAATCTGTGGATCAAACACAAAATGCAATTCCTGTAGTTGTCAAGCTCAAAGACCCGCACTTATTTCCACGTAAGAAGCAGTATCCACTGAAACGTGAGGTTGGTTCAGTTCAGTTCAGTTCAGTTCAGTTGCTCAGTCGTGTCCGACTCTTTGCGACCCCATGAATTGCAGCACGCCAGGCCTCCCTGTCCATCACCAACTCCCGGAGTTCACTCAGACTCACATCCATCGAGTCAGTGATGCCATCTAGCCATCTCATCCTCTGGCGTTCCCTTCTCCTCCTGCCCCCAATCCCCCCCAGCATCAGAGTCTTTTCCAATGAATCAACTCTTCGCATGAGGTGGCCAAAGTACTGGAGTTTCAGCTTCAGCATCATTCCCTCTAAAGAAATCCCAGGGCTGATCCCGTTCAGAATGGACTGGTTGGATCTCCTTGCAGTCCAAGGGACTCTCAAGAGTCTTCTCCAACACCACAGTTCAAAAGCATCAATTCTTTGGGTCTCAGCTTTCTTCACAGTCCTGCTCTCACATCCATACATGACCACTGGAAAAACCATAGCCTTGACTAGACCTTTGTTGGCAAAGTAAGTTCTCTGCTTTTGAATATGCTATCTAGGTTGGTCATAGCTTTCCTTCCAAGGAGTAAGCGTCTTTTAATTTCATGGCTGCAGTAACCATCTGTAGTGATTTTGGAGCACCCCCCCCCCCATCAAAAAGAAAAAAAAAAGTATTCCACTGTTTCCCCATGAAGTAATGGGATGAGATGCCATGATCTTCATTTTCTGAATGTTGAGCTTTAAGCCAACTTTTTCAGTCTCCACTTTCACTTTCATCAAGAGGCTTTTTAGTTCCTCTTCACTTTGTGCCATAAGAGTGGTGTCATCTGCATATCTGAGGTGATTGATATTTCTCCCAACAAACTTGATTCCAGCTGTGCTTCTTCCAGTCCAGAGTTTCTCATGATGTACTCTGCATATAAGTTAAATAAGCAAAGTGACAGTATACAGCCTTAAGGAAGGGTTAAAATCCATCATCAAAAATTTAAAGGAGCAGGGACTATTAATTCCCTGTAACAGTCCTTGCTGCTGCTGCTGCTGCTGCTGCTGCTAAGTTGCTTCAGTTGTGTCCGACTCTGTGTGACCCCATAAACGGCAGCCCACCAGGCTTCCCTGTCCCTGGGATTCTCCAGGCAAGAACACTGGAATGGGTTGCCATTTCCTTCTCCAATGCATGAAAGTGAAAAGTGAAGGTGAAGTCACTCAGTCGTGTGTGACTCTTAGCGACCCCATGGACTGCAGCCCACCAGGCTCCTTCATCCATGGGCTTTTCCAGGCAAGAGTACTGGAGTGGGGTGCAATTGCTTTCTCTGGTAACAGTCCTTAGAACACTCCTATTTTGGGTATAAACAAAAGTAAACGGTAAATGGAGACTAGTTCAAGATTCACATAATAAATGAGGCTGCAGTTCCTTTACACCCCGTGGTGCCTAATCCTTATACTCTATTGTCTAAAATTCCTGAACGAGCTAAATATTTCTCAGTAATTGATTTAAAAGATGCCTTCTATTCAGTGGCTTTGGCAAAAAAAAAAAGAAAAAAAGTCAATTTCTATTTGCCTTTGAAGACCCTACACAGCCAGCTTCTCAGTTAACCTGGACATGTTTACCCCAGGGATTTCATGACAGTCCTCACTTATTTGGACAAAGTTTGTCACGGGATCTACAAAACTTTAATATCTCTGAAGTGGTGGTGTTATAATATGTAGATGATATTTTGCTCTGCACCGAGACAGAGGAAGCTTGTTCGTGAGCCTCAGATTTCTTAAACTTTCTGACAGGCTGTGGTTATAAGACATCAAGAAAAAAGGCTCAGCTTTGTCAACAATCGGTTAGGTATCTGGGCCTAATCATATCAGAAGGGACTAGGGCCATAGGCCCTGAGAGAATTAAACCTATACTAAATCATCTCTTTCATATGACTTTAAGATAATTGAGAGGATTTTTGGGAATCATAGGTTACTGTCACATTTAAATTCCAGGTTATGGGAAACTTGCTCAGCCTTTATATAAACTTATAGCTAAAACTCAGCAGGCCCAAACTGAGAAACTGGTTTGGTCTCCAGAAACTCAAAAGGCTTTTAAGGTTCTTCAGACTGCTCTCCTGCAAGCTCCAGGTCTGAGCTTGCCCACAGGGTCAAACTTTAATTTGTTTGTCACTGAAAGAAAAGGTATGGCCTTGGGAGTTTTGACACAACTCCGAGGGCCTCACCGGCAACCTATTGCTTATCTAAGCAAAAACAAATTAGATGTAATTCACGTGGGTGGGCCCACTGCCTAAGAGTAATTGGGGCAGTGGCTTTATTAACACCTGAAGCTTTAAAAATAATTAATGGACAAAACCTTACTGTAGTGACTTCTCATGATGTGAATGAAATATTAAATTCTAAGGTTAATATTTGGATGACAGAGAGTAGGCTTTTTAAATATCAGTCATTGAGTTTGTGGAAATTTAAATTGTGCCACTTTGCTTCCTGAGAAGGAAAATAAAACACCTGATCACGATTGTTCTCAATTCCTAACTTTAAAATATACAGCTCGGAAAGATCTAATAGATACCCCATTAGACACTCCTGACATGGAAATATTTACAGATGGCAGTTTTTTTTTGTTCGGGATGAAAAGCGTAAAACAGATTATGCTGTGGTGACTGCTGAACAGGTTTTAGAAACAAAATCTCTCCCCCAGGGAACCAGTACTCAGTTAGCAGAGCTTGTGGCTCTGATCTGAGCTCTAGAGTTAAACAAAAGGGCAGCAGGTAAATATCCACACAGATTCTAAGTATGCTTATTTGACTTTACATGCTCATGCTGCAATATGAAAAAAAAAAAAAAAAAAAAAGGACAGTTTAAAATGGCAACAGGAGAACCTGTTAAACATTTTAGAGAGACCGAGAGACTTTTAACTGCTATATATTGTCCTTAAAAAGTAGCTGTTATACATTGCAAAGGGCACAACAAGGATGGGAGTAAAGTAGCCAAAGGTAATCAGCTGGCTGACTGTCAAGCCAAAAATGTGACACTTTAGGAAACCTCTTCACTGCAGACGCCTTTGATCTGGACAGGTCCTGTGAAACAGGAAAAACCACAATATACTGGAAAAAAATTTAGAAAGATATGAAAAATGAGGAACAATGATTACTGATAAAAGATGGTTACAGTCCAAAGATAGACAATTAATAATTCCTGAAAATACTCAATGAAAAATTCTTAAAGGTTTACATCAGAGTTTTCATTTGGGTTCAGAGAGTACTTACCAAATGGCTTCTCATTTGTTTAAAGGTAAAAATGTAATGAAAACTTTAAAAAATATGTTCAAAAAGTGTGAGATTTGTGAAAAAAATAACCCAAAGACTGAAAAACTTACAAAATCTAGATTACAACGTAGTGAAAAGTATCCTAAAGAAGACTGAGAAATTCATCTTACTCATATACCAAAAGCTAATGGATATTCTTGCTTACAAGTTTGGGTAGATACTTTTACTGGATGGATTGAGGCTTTTCCCTGTCATAGCGTACAGGCCGGAGAAGGCAATGGCACCCCACTCCAGTACTCTTGCCTGGAAAATCCCATGGATGAAGGAGCCTGGTGGGCTGAAGTCCATGGGGTCACTAAGAGTTGGACACGACTGAGCGACTTCGCTTTCACTTTTCATTTTCATGCATTCGAGAAGGAAATGGCAACCCACTCCAGTGTTCTTGCCTGGAGAATCCCAGGGACGGGGAAGCCTGGTGGGCTGCCATCAATGGGGTTGCACAGAGTCGGACACGACTGAAGCGACTTAGCAGCAGTAGCAGCAGCAGTGAACAGGCTAAATAAGTCATAATAAAGATTTTAATCCATGAAATTATCCCCAGGTTTGGGCTACCACTGAACCTTCAAAGTGACAATGGCTCCGCCTTTAAAGCTGCTGTAATTCAGGGGGTATCTAAAGCTCTAGAAATAAAATATCACTTACATTATTCCTGGGGACCCCAATCCTCAAAAAAGGTTAAAAAAGCTAATGACATTATCAAAAGACTTCTGCACAAATTAACTCAAGAGACACAAGACAATTGGATTAAATTCCTACCCATAGCTTTAATGAGGATGCAAACTGCCCCCCAAAAGGAGGGACTGTCCCCCTTTAAATGTATTTATAAAAGGCATTCCTTATGCATAGACATTGTTATAGACCCTAAAGCCTTAAAATTGACTAGTTATGTAACTCAGCTCTCAGCTTTTCAACAGACATTATTAAAACTCCGGGAGCCGACTCCTGACCCCACCTCTGAGTCAAGCAAGCCTCTATTTCACCCCAAAACTGAGGTCCTCATAAAAACATTGGGATCTGGGGGCCCGTCCCTCAAGCCCTTCCGGAAAGGCCCTTACAAGGTTATTCTTTCTTCTCCTACAGCTGTCAAAGTGCCAAAAATTGATTCATGGGTACATCACACTCGAGTTAAGAGGTGGTACCCTGACCAAAACTAAGTGATATCTTTCTATGTCTTTACTTTCTATGCTCTGACTTTGTACTTTTCAGATGGGCCTGATAACCTATGTGAGCTTACTACTGCTGACTCCAAATATCCTGAGTCTGACGTTTGATCCTCAAGACAATGCCTCCCTGTTCTGGGCTCACTCCTGCGCTACATTTCACAATTGGTCTAACTGCTGGGTCTGTGGACCACTCCCCTCTTCATCAGTGGAAGGCTTCCGGTGGTGGACATCTCCACTTCAAGGAAAAGACGTTCTCCACGTCTGTAAATACCTTCGATAACAATCACATGTGATGCCTCTTTTCATCTGATGACATCTACCAACCCTAAAATGGACTGGTGCAACACTTTACACTTTAACTATAGACATAATGTGACTTTTAATTTTGATTATACATTGTCTCGGTTCAATGACTATTTTGCTACACATAAGGCAAATAGGTCTAGATCTTATGGTTTTTTAGCCAACAACTTAATTAAAATGATTAAAAACAATTGAGATTTTTGCCTCAGGAAATATACAACATAATCATTTCCATGTTTTCCAACCCCAGTTCAGGTCCTCCCTTTGTCTGGCCAGGCACTAATTGGGACTGGATATCTCAGTCATGCTGGCTTGCTCCAAACGGGACTTATTAGATATGTGGCTCTTACCTATGGACATGGCTTCCCCCTGGTTGGAGAGGGAGATTCCCCCTGGGTCTAGCCTTTACTCACAGCTTTATATTTTCAGAGCTTCCAGAAGAGCCTGCTAATTAATCCACCTTAAAACTTGGTGGACAAGGTCTGTATTTCACTAGTATGATTATTTGGCTACAGTGTTTGTTCCCTTTTGGGGAACTACAGATGTTATGTTATGAGTGGATGTTTTGACTAATTTTAGTCAACAGACACTACAAGATTCTCAAAAGCCTATTTCAGCTCTTAATGAATTAAAAAGGTGGTTTTACAAAACAGATTGGCTTTAGATATTCTGACAGCTTCATAAGGAAGAACGTGTGCCATTATTCACACCCAAAGCTGTACATATATACCTGATATGAACACAAATGTTACTTATTTTACTAAACACATGAACAAGATGATTGGGTCCATGGATACTCCTGAAGCCTCAATTGCCTCACTTTGAGAGATGTTAACTAGTTCCCCGTGGTGGACAACTATCTTAATTACAATAATTCTGATTGTTTTGTTTTTGCTGTTTGATCCCTACCTCTGTAACTGTATAACTGGATTTATTTCTAGCTGCATGAAAGCTTTTAAGTTACAAATGCTTGCTCAAACTCCTGCTACTACTGCAGCTGCCTCCAACTACTATTTGGGGCCCCTGGATCAGATATCCTCAATATGAAGATTAGGAAAATATGTTGCCTCACCAATTTAGAGACAGTGCCCCTTCTCAGCTCAAAAACAGTTATGAAAAAAAAAGATGTCCCTTTTCTGTAGGCAACATAATTCTCCTAAAAGAAGAGGGGGGGATGAGAGGGTAACAGGCGGGAAGGCCAGGGGTCTCCAAATGCAGGAAATAGCCTGCAAGTGTCAGACATTTTTATCTCTCTTAAGTGGCAGGAGCAAACAAATTAGCAGTATTTTTTCCTTCTCTATACAAATTTAAAAGGAGGTTTCTCTTAAAATGCTAAGTTGCCATAATGACACCTGGTTTCACCTGAAGTTAACTATTCTCAAACCTAGAGATAACCAATGTATTTTTCTCATGAAAATGTTTGTCTTAAGCTATGCTAATGTACTATACATTTACCCCAAACTCTGTCTTCAAGTTGTTTCTGCCTTTTGGCTCAGAATCTACTTGACAAACTAGTAAGTTATACTCAGATAGTCCCTCTTATCTATGCAAATGAAACTATTTGTATGGTGATCTGCCCTTCTTCAAGATTCTTTTTTATTTTATTTTATCATTATTATTTTTCTTCTTCAAGATTCAAGTTAATCATTTTATGGCCCCAGGATGAACCATTTGGTACCAAGATTATCCCAAAATGCATCTTATGGGTGAGGGGCCTGGTGCCATTCTGAGTTTTAAGACATTCTTTCATTAACAGACTGCTAGTGACTATATAACATCTAGCTGAAGACTAACAGGGGGATACTCTTTCTGCCCCCTTCTGATGCCTATGTCAAAAACTTTCTCTATCTCCTTTATATTTAATAGTATTTTAATACACAAAAGCTCTGAGTGATCAAGCCTCGTTTCTGGCCCCCGATTAAATTCTTCTCCTCCCGGGACCAAAAATCCTGGCGTCTTTGTGTGATTCAACAACAACCTTTCACAAAGAAGAGAAAAATTAACCAGTGTGCTTCTATCAATAGTGGCAACTATCGAACTTAAACTGGGAAAAATACTGTTTTTTTGCCATCAGACCCCAAAAAGCAAGTTCTAAAAAAAAAAAAAAAAAAAAAAAGCTTCACTGCAGTTTCAGTGTTTTGTAAAGACATTCCTAGGATACAGTGTACCATTTCATGAGAAAAGAGGTCAGAGGAGAGTGTTCTTTGAATGTTCACTTCCATACCAGTTGTTACTTTAATAAGGTGAAACTGTACTGTCAGATGGCTTCTCAGTAAGAAGCGGCAAACAGCCTGGTACTTTCAGAAAACACAAATACTTGGTGAAAGCTGTTGCTGTAATGAAGGAAGAAATGAAGCAGTGAGCTTTTCTGGCAGGTGTCATTACAATACCAAGCTTTTACAGTGGGAAAATACTATTTTTACCATCAGGTCCCAATTTCCAGGTACACAAAACAGGTTTCCTTGCATTTTCAGAGCTTTGAGAAAGGACACTTTGGACACACTGTACAATTTTATGGAAAAAAAAAAAAAAGATGTCAGAGGAGAGTGCTGCGTGAGTTTCAACTGTCATACCTCTTGCTACCCTGATTAGGTTAAACTGTGCTATCAGCTAACATCCCAGCAAGTGGAGGCAAGAAGCCTGTTTCTGCCACAAAACTCAAAAACTTGGTCAAAGCTGTTATTTTAATGAAGAGAAAAATGAACGAGTGTGTTTTTCTGGCAGGTTTTGAGTTGAAACTATCTAGCTTTCACAGGTGGAAAAAGCTTTTTTTACTATAAGACCCCAATACCCAGTTTCACGAAAGTATGTTTCCTGTCTGTTTCACAGTTGTATAGAGACACACATAGGATACACTGTACCATTCCTTGACAAAGGATGTAAGGGAAGAGTGTTCTATGAGTATTGACTTCTATACAGGTTATTAATTTGATTAGGGGAAACGGTATTGTCAGATTACTTCACAGCAATAAGTGGCAAGAAGCCTGTCACTTTTGGAAAACTCAAATACTTGACCACATTTCTTGCTGCAATGAAGAGAAGAAATGAAGCAGTATTTTTTTTTTTTGAAGGGGGGGTAGGTTTGTGGTTACAGTTATTCAGCTTTCATAGGGAGAAAATACTGTGTTTCCGATTTACAGGCTCACAATTACATTTTTCCCCTGCATTTTTACAGTTTTGTAAAGATACCCCTAAGACACACTGTGTCGTTCCATGAGAAAAGAGGTCAGGGGGTCATGCTTTTGAGTGCTGACTGCCATACCTGTTAGTACCCTGATTAGGTGAGACTGTACTCTCAAATGACTTTGAGAGAGCCAACTTAGGCAGGTTGATATGGAATCCAAGTTTAAGGTCATTTTAAGAAGGAGGTAAACATTCTTTCTTTTTCACATTCTTTTGCCTTATATATGTAGGCCTTGAAGGCAGCAGTATCTCATGTTTCAGGACATGCCTTTTCTTGAACTTTTGATGTGTGATATGGGAGAAGGTCTGGGTAAAAACTTCCATAGTCTTGAACTCTGGGTTAACCTGTTCCTTCTGGCTGATCTCATGTTGATGTTATCCCAGGATGTACATGACAGGGAAGTGTCTGAGCAAAATGCTCACAGCCTTGAGTTTTGTTTTTTTTTTTTTTTTTTTTTGGTATTCTCAGCAGCTAGTTTAGAAATATATAAGGCCCTGCTTAAATTAGTGAGGCAGGTACCCTCCTGCCCCCTTCTGATGTCTACGTCAGAAGACTTTTTGGTCACTTTCACTTTAAATAAAATCTACACAAAGCTCTAAGTGACTGAGACTGTCTGGTCCCAGAGTTAAAGCTTCTCCTTCTGGGACTCTTAATCCAGAAACACTGTTCACCATTCACCATAAGCTATCATTTTGGGGTCTCGCTTGGAATCTTCAAGGTAAGGACATTTGGACTCTAGTTCTTTTGTACTCCTAGTAAACAAGTTTTCTACTTTTCTTTAACTCTATGATGTGCCTGTGATTGAAAGCCAGAGACACACAAAACAAGTGTGAAGCGAGAGTAGAGCCCAGCTTTGTGGTTCCATGGCACCTCATAATGAGTGAGGGCAGCCCCAAAAGGGGAGACTGTCAGGAGTTTATACCGACTTGTCAATGCCAAGAGTCATCCAATGTCCCTGCAAAGGGAGTGGCCAGAAGTGGGTGAAGCATGTGGATTCAACTTTTCTTTCTTGGCCATCTTTGACAATTTCATAATTGCCTGGGGAATTGAAACTACTAACCTAATCTGTTGAATCATAGACTTTCAAGGGACTTGCATTCCATGCTGTTACTGTGTACTCTACCTTAGACCCTAAATTTGGATGGACATTCATGAAGCACCTCATCTTGCTAGAAGGCAAATGTTACACCTGGGTTGTCTTTTCATGCACTGCAGACAGGAGCACATTCGTGAGCTGCATGGAGCTCTCGCTCCTGGAATGTCTTTCAGACTAGAGACTGCTCTCTTAGCTGCCTGCTTCAGAGACCAGTGACGTGAAAGTGAGTCCTTGTCACAGCTGTGTCTTGGTCTATATGTATGGAAGCACTGCTGGTGACCATGAGATTTCTGCGGACACAGGTTGGGGATCCTAGGATCTGGTCAGATTGGAAGTGCAATGGGCTTCGTCCTTTGGTAACGTTGGCTCTTAGTGGACCAGAGGAGGCTCTCTGGAGAATTTTCTCCCAACGCCTTAGATATTCTTTCTGTGGAATCTCTGGAAATGAACTGGAAGGATTTTCCCTAACAGTTCTAGAACAACAATCACTTTTTCCTCACTGGCTGGTCCTTTGCCACCTCTTCCTATCACATATCACCCAGGGTGGAATCAGAGGAGGAGCTAAAATCAGGCAAATATTTTTATTGTTGAGGAACTTGACATCAATCTGGGATGCCATCAGATCTACCTGTAATGCATTTCCACCCACTTTGGTAGTAGAACTGGGAAGGGGACTAGTGGGACACCTGCATTGGTAAGAGACAGGTTAACTCCAGCCAGGGAAGGAAGCTTAGGTGGAAGATGTGTCTCCACCGACATCTAGAGCAGGGAGGGAGGCATCCAGTAGAAAAAAAGCCATGGCACTAGGGGTCATCTTTTTGGTCTCTTACAGATGGGAGCTAACATTTCCAGAACCACCCCTTTGTAATTGTATCTTGAAAAAAATGGGATAAATTTGATCTTCAGAGCTTAAAAACAGGCTTATATACAGGCTTCCTTTGCTTTAAGAGACCTTTCCTGCCCAGAGAGACAATCCCTACTGGGAAAACATCTTATCTGCCAGTCTACCTCTGTCATTAGAGTCAATTTGAATACTTTTTGGTTTAAAATTTTAGCCATGAAACTATGACTACAAGAAGGAGAGGCATTTTTGACAGTGAATGGTCAAGATATTCTTTAGACTCTGGAGAAAACTGGTTAAAATGAAAATGGAAAACTTTGACGTTTCTGTCTGTTCAGATTTATGTTTGTCTCAGTGTGTATCTCTGTCCTTGGACAACACTGCTGAAGGCTCTATTTAATTGGCCTAAAGAGAATTAAATGCTTACACATCAAAAAATTCTAAATTAAAGAAAATTAAACTAAAATGAATTTCAGGCTGTGTGAACTGGGAAATATTCACCATTGAAGTGATACCTGGTATTGATGTTTGTTTATTGATCTAATTAACATAGACATCATGAAGCTATTTTTACAAATAACATAGCTTAGGGTGATTTATGTTTACCAATCTGCTCAATGATGATATAAAGTACAGCTCATGAACTGTTCATGGTTGCTGAAGGAAAGTAGGATATGTGTTTTCAATAAAAAGTTATAAGGAATGGAATTATATTATAATAAGGGAAACGAAAGTAAGTCTAAACTTACAGGTGGCTTTTCTCTAAATGGGCAAATGAAGTGATAAATACAGAAAGTGTAAAAAAGGTTTGCAGCAAGCAAAAAAAAAAAAAAAAAAAAGACTTTTGTGCATGGTACAAGTTTCTTAAGACATTAAACTCTATTTGAAATCTATTATTGTTACTTTGACTAAGTGAATAAATATTGTTTCACAGTCAACATAAGCAGGTATCAATCTGGAATATGGTTTTCTCTTTGTTAGAAGAACAAAGTTTTCTTGGAATGTGGCTTTCGATAACAGACTATGGCACACATAGACAAAACTAATTCTGTCTGTACAAAAATTAACCCCTCATTAGGGAATTTATTTATTTATTTATTTATTTTTTTCATTAGTGAATTTAAAATGGATAAACAATGGCTGTAAACCAAACAGCCAGGGGATGGAAGTCCAAGATGCCTGCTTGGCTTTTCCTGGCTCCCTGACAAACCTCGGTTTTATTTGATAAGATAAAGCCTTTCCTGACTTTAGGGTTAAAATCTCACAATGGAGAAAAAAATGGTTAAAATGTATTTTCTGTAATGTCCAGCGATTGAGGCACCCACTTTGCTGGACAGGTTATGCATACATTGGCCAAAACAAACAAACAAACAAACAAAAACTTCACTAGCTCCTTGGAGACTCTTTTTTTTTAAAAAATTATTTATTTTCATTAGAGGCAAATTATTTCACAATATTGTAGTGGTTTTTGCCATACATCGACACGAGTTAGATATGGATGTACATGTGTTACCCATCCTGAACCCCTCTTCCACCTCCCTCCTTATTGCATCCCTCAGGGTCATCCCGGAGCACCAGCCCTGAGCATGCTGCCTCACATATTGAACCTGGACTGGCGATCCACTTCACATATGATAATATACACGTTTCAATGCTATTATCTCAAATCATCCCACCCTCGCCCACAGAGTCGAAAAGACTGGTCTATACATCTGTGTTTTTCTTGCTGTCTCGCATATAGGGTGGTCGTTACCATCTTTCTAAATTCCATATATATGCATTAGTATACTGTATTGGTGTTTTTCTTTCTGGCTTACTTCACTCTGTATAATAGGCTCCAGTTTCATCCACCTCATTAGAACTGATTCAAATGTATTCTTTTTAATGGCTGAGTAATATTCCACTGTGTATATGCACCACAGTTTTCTTATCCATTCATCCGCTGATGGACATCTAGGTTGCTTCCATGTCCTGGCTATTATAAACAATGCTGTGATGAACATTGGGGTACACGTGTCTCTTTCAATTCTAGTTTCCTCAGTGTGTATGCCCAGCAGTGGGATTGCTGGGTCATGTGGTAGTTCTATTTCCAGTTTTTTAAGGAATCTCCACACTGCTCTCCATAGTGGCTGTACTAGATTTGCATTCCCACCAACAGTGTAAGAGGGTTCCCTTTTCTCCTTGGAGGCTCTCGTTTTCACTGACGTCCTCATTCATCAGGTAGGGATGACAGAAAAGGGATTGGTTATATAAGACTGAATAGACAGCTAAATACATCTATAATTTTCATGACTTTCTGTCTGACATATTACTGGTTTCTAATCTTTGTATTCAGATATAAAGAAGCTCTTCTCCTTAAGTTACTGATGGCTTAAAATAATTTAGTGACTTGCATCTATGGGTAAAATTAAAATATATTTCTTTTCTCTCTGCCTCATCCTTCTAGAAATTGGAGACACCTGGGCTCTGAACAGCCTCATCAAGGTGAAAAATACTGTCTCCTAACATATACAGAAAGCTCAGAGTATACTGGGGAGCTCTAAAAGAAAAGCTCACCCAACTGATGTCAGGCCTATGGCATCTGTTACATTTCACTGAATATTAAGTTATATTTATGTTACTTAAGGTCTGTATTTACTAAGACTCACTTCTGAGATGGTTCCTTGTGGTCATGCTACATTGCTAAGAGGTTTAATTGAGTTATCAAAAAGGACTCTTTGAGTTTGTTTCTAAATCTTATCTCAGTAAGCAGTTCTTGAATAAAGGTCAGATGCTCCAGGATCTACAACCAGGAGATTAACAAGAGGCTACAGCCATTTAACAAATTAAGTCAGATGACCTGGAGATGTCACTGGGTTATACCTAATGGAAGTTCTTCACCTAAGTTCTTACTTATAAGTTTACTGTCACTTTCACTTTAAATAAAATCGACTACTTTAAATAAAATGAATAAAAAAAGTTGTTAGTAACTGAGACTGTCTATGGTCCTGGAGTTAAATCTTCTCCATCAGAGACTAAGAATCCAGTGTCGCCACTCACCGTAGGCTATCAACTTCCCAGCAAGAAGTGGGAAACAGCTTGTTTTTATCAAAAAACTCAAAAAATTTGACAAAGGTTGTTTTTGTGATGAAGACAAAAATTAACCAGTGTGTTTTTCTAGCAAGTTTAAGCCTGAAACTATTCAGCTTTCACAGGGGAAAATAATTCTTTTATAACCTGGCCCCAGTTCCCAGGTTTGCTGTTTCACACTAGTATTAAGACATACCTAGTTTATTGAGATATGCCTGTATTGCTATGAACCTTTCCCTTGGCACTGCTTTTACAGTGTCCCACAGATTTTGGGTTGTTGTATTTTCATTTTCATTCATTTCTGTGCATATTTTGATTTCTTTTTTGATTTCTTCTGTGATTTGAAGAACAAATGCTGGTTATTCAGCAGCATTTGGTTGTTCAGCTTCCATATGTTGGAATTTTTAATAGTTTTTCTCCTGTAATTGAGATCTAATCTTACTGCATTGTGGTCAGAAAATATGCTTGGAATAATTTTAATTGTTCTGAAATTACCAAGGCTAGATTTGTGGCCCAGGATGTGATCTATCCTGGAGAATGTTCTGTGTGTGCTTGAGAAAAAGGTGAAATTCATTGTTTTGGGGTGAAATGTCCTATAGATATCAGTTAAGTTTAACTGGTCTATTGTATCATTTTAAGTTTGTGTTTCTTTGTTAATTTTCTGTTTAGTTGATCTATCCATAGGTGTGAGTGGGGGTATTAAAGTCTCCCACTACTATTGTGTTATTGTTAATTTCCCCTTTCATACTTAATAGCATTTGTCTTACATATGGTGGTGCTCCTATGCTGGGTGCATATATATTTATAATTGTTCTATCTTCTTCTTGGATTGATGTTTTGATCATTATGTAGTGTCCTTCCTTGTTTCTTTTACCAGCCTTTGTTTTAAAGTCTATTTTATCTAATGTGAGTATTGCTACTCCTGCTTTCTTTTGGTCTCTATTTGTGTGGAATATCTTTTTCAAGCCCTTCACTTTCAGTCTGTATGTGTCCCTCTACACCTAAAACAACTAGAAAAGGAAGAACTTGATGCAGGATACAGCATGCTTGGGGCTGGTGCATGGGGATGACCCACAGAGATGTTATGGGGAGGGAGGTGGGAGGGGGGTTCATGTTTGGGAACACATGTAAGAATTAAAGATTTTAAAATTAAAAAAAAATAAAAAAAAAGAAAAAGAAACTCTGGGTTAGTAGAAGGAAAGAAATCTTAAAAATTAGGGCAGAAATACATGCAAAAGGACAAAAGAGACCATAGCAAAAATCAACAAAGCCAAAAGCTGGTTCTTTGAGAGGATAAATAAAATTGACAAACCACCAGCCAGACTCATCAAGAAACAAAGGGAGAAAAATCAAATCAATAAAATTAGAAATGAAAATGGAGAGTTTGCAACAGACAACACAGAAATACAAAGGATCATAAGAGACTACTATCAGTAATTATATGAAAAAAAATGGACAACTTGGAAGAAATGGATAAATTCTTAGAAAAGTATAACTTTCCAAAACTGAACCAGAAATAAACAGAAAACTTTAACAGACTCATCAGAAGCACTGAAATTGAAACTGTAATCAGAAATCTTCCAAGAAACAAAAGCCAAGATACAGACGGCTTCACAACTGAATTCTACCAAAAATTTAGAGAAGAGCTAACACCTAGCTTACTCAAACTCTTCCAGAAAATTGCAGAGGAAAGTAAACTTCCAAACTCATTTTATGAGGCCACTATCACCCCAATAAAAAAACCTGATAAAGATGCCACATAAAAAGAAAACTACAAGCCAATATCACTGATAAACATAGATGCAAAAATCCTTAACAGAATTCTAGCAATGAGAATCCAACAACACATTAAAATGATTATACACCATGACCAAGTGGGATTTATCCTAGGGATGCAAGCAATCTTCAACATCCACAAATCAATCAATGTAATACATCACATTAACAAATTGAAAAATAAAAGCCATATGATTATCTCAGTAGATGCAGAGAAAGCCTTTGACAAAATTCAACATCCATTTAAGATAAAAACCTCCCAGAATGCAGGAATAGAAGGAACATACTTCAACATAATAAAAGCTATATATGACAAACCCACAGCAAACATTATTCTCAATGGTGAAAAATTGAAAGCATTTCCTCCAAAGCCAGAAAGAAGCCAAGGGTGCCCAATTTCACCACTACTATTCAACATAGTTTTGGAAGTTTTAGGCCACAGCAGTCAGAGCAGAAAAAGAAATAAAAGGAATCCAGATTGGAAAAGTAGAAGTAAAACTCTCCCTGTTTGCAGATGACATGATCCTCGACATAGAAAACCCTAAAGACTCCACCAGAAAATTACTAGAGCAAATCAATGAATATAGTAAAATTGCAGGATATAAAATCAACACACAGATATCCCTTGTATTCCTATACATTAACAATGAAAAAACAGAAAGAGAAATTAAGGAAATAAATCACTCACCATTGTAACGAAAAGAATAAGATACTTAGGAATATATCTACCTAAAGAAACAAAAGACCTATATATAGAAAACTATAAAACATTGGTGAAAGAAATCAAAGAGGACACTAATAGAGGGAGAAATATACCGTGTTCATGGAACGGAAGAATTCATATAGTAAAAATGAGTATACTACCCAAAGCAATCTACATATTTAATGTACTCCCTATCAAGCTACAAACGGTATTTTTCCACAGAACTAGAACAAATAATTTCACAATTTGTATGGAAAAAAAAAAAAAAACCCTCAAATAGCCAAAGCAATCTAGAGAAAGAAGAATGGAACTACAGGAATCACCTGCCGGACTTCAGGCTGTACTGCAAAGACACAGTCATCAAGACAGTATGTTACTGGCACAAAGACAGAAATATAGATCAATGGAACTTTTAGAAAGCCCAGAGATAAATCCACGTGCCTATGGACACCTTATCTTTGACAAAGAAGGCAAGAATGCACAATGGAGAAAAGGCAATCTCTTTAACAAGTGGTGCTGGGAAAACTGGTCATCTACTTGTAAAAGAATGAAACTAGAACACTTTCTAACACCGCACACAAAAATAAAATGAGTTAAAGATCTAAACGTATGACCAGAACTATAAAACTCCTAGAGGAGAACATAGGCAAAACACTCTCCAACATAAATCACAGCAGGACCCTCCATGACCCACCTCTCAGATTACTGGATATACAATCAGAAATAACCAAATGGGACCTAATTAAAATTAAAAGCTGCACAACAAAAGACATTATAAGCAAGGAGAAAAGACAGCCTTCAGAATGGGAGAAAATAATAGCAAATGAAACAACTGATAAAGAATTTATCTCAAAAATATATAAGCATCTCCTGCAGCTCAATTCCAGAGAAATACATGACCCAATCAAAAAAAGAGTCAAAGAAGTAAACATACATTTCTCCAAAAAAGACATGCAGATGGCTAACAAACACATGAAAAAATGCTTAACATCACTCATTATCAGAGAAATGCAAATCAAAAACCACAATGAGGTACCATTTCACATCAGTCAGAATGGCTGCGACCCAAAAGTCTACAAGCAGTAAATACTGGAGAGGATGTGGAGAAATGGGAACCCTCCTGCACTGTTGTTGGGAATGCAAATCTAGTACAGCCACTATGGAGAACAGTGTGGAGATTCCTTAAAAAACTGGAAATAGAACTGCCATACAACCCAGGAATCCCACTTCTGGGCATACACTCCGAGGAAACCAGAATTGAAAGAGACGTGTACCCCAATGTTCATCCCAGTTCAGTTCAGCTCAGTCGCTCAGTCATGTACGACTCTTTGCGACCCCATGAATTTCAGCACGCCAGGCTTCCCTGTCCATCACCATCTCCCAGAGTTCACTGAAACTCAGGTCCGTTGAGTCGGTGATGCCATCCAACTATTTCATCCTCTGTCGTCCCCTTCTCCTCCTTCCCCCAATCCCTCCCAGCACCAGTCTTTTCCAATGAGTCAACTCTTCACATGAGGTGGCCAAAATGCTGGAGTTTCAGCTTTAGCCTCATTCCTTCCAAAGAACACCCAGGGCTGATCTTGTTTAGAATGGACTAGCTGGATGTCCTTGCAGTCCAAGGGACTCTCAATGTTCATCCCAGCACTGTTTTTAATAGCCAGGACATGAAAGCAACCTAGATATCCATCAGCAGATGAATGGATAAAAAGCTATGGTATACACAATGGAGTATTACTCAGCCATTAAAAAGCCATTAAAAAGAATACATTTGAGTCAGTTATAATGAGGTGTATGAAACTGGAGCCTATTATACAGAGTGAAGTAAGCCAGAAAGAAAAACACCAATACAGTATACTAATGCATATATATTGGAATTTAAAAAGATGGTAATGATAAATCTCAGAACTCTCCAAGTCAGGCTTAAGCAATACGTGAACTGTGAACTTCCAGATGTTCAAGTTGGTTTTAGAAAAGGCAGAAGAACCAGAGATCAAACTGCCAACACCTGCTGAATCACGGAAAAAGCAAGAGAGTTCCAGAAAAAAACATCTATTTCTGCTTTATTGACTATGCCAAAGCCTTTGACTGTGTGGATCACAATAATCTGTGGAAAATTCTGAAAGAGATGGCAACACCAGACCACCTGACCTGCCTCTTGAGAAATCTGTATGCAGGTCAGGAAGCAACACTTAGAAATGGACATGGGAAAACAGACTGGTTCCAAATAGGCAAAGGAGTACCTTAAGACTGTATATTGTCACCCTGCTTATTTAACTTATATGCAGAGTACATCATGAGAAACACAGCTGGAAGCAGCTGGAATCAAGATTGCCAGAAGAAATATCAATAACCTCAGATATGCAGATGATACCACCCTTATGGCAGAAAGTGAAGAAGAACTAAAGCGTCTCTTGATGAAAGTGAAAGAGGAGACTGAAAAATTTGGCTTAAATTAAAATACAATATTCAGAAAACGAAGATCATGGCATCTGGTCCCATCACTTCATGGGAAATAGATTTGGGAAAGAGTGGAAACTGTGTTAGACTTTATTTTGGGGGGCTCCAAAATCACTGCAGATGGTGACTGCAGCCATGAAATTAAGACACTTAATCTTTGGAAGGAAAGTTATGACCAACCTAGGCAACATATCAAAAAGCAGAGAGATTATTTTGCCAACAAAGTCCGTCTAGTCAAGGCTATGCTTTTTCCAGTGGTCATGTATGGATGTGAAAGTTGGACTGTGAAGAAAGCTGAGCACTGAAGAATTGATGCTTTTGAACTGTGGTGTTGCAGAAGACTCTTGAGAGTCCCTTGGACTGCAAGAACATCAAACCAGTCCGTTCTAAAGGAGATCAGCCCTGGGATATTTTGGAATGAATGATGCTAAAGCTGAAACTCCAGTACTTTGGCCACCTGATGCGAAGAGTTGACTCATTGGAAAAGGCTCTGATGCTGGGAGGGATTGGGGGCAGGAGGAGAAGGGGACGATAGAGGATGAGATGACTGGATGGCATCACCGACTCGATGGACATGAGTTTGGGTGAACTCTGGGAGTTTCTGTTGGAGAGGGAGGCCTGGTGTGCTGCAATCCATGAGGTCGCAAGGAGTTGGACACGACTGAGCGACTGAATTTAACTGAACTGAACGACAAATCTGTATGCAAGACAGCAAAAGAGACACAAATGTATAGAAGAGTCTTTTGGACTCTGTGGGTAGGACGAGGGTGGGATTATTTGGGAGAATGGCATTGAAACATGTATATTATCATGTGTGAAACGAATCGCCAGTCCAGGTTCGATGCATGATACAGGATGCTCAGGCTGGTTCATTGGGATGACCCAGAGGGATTATATCGAGAGGGAGGTGGGAGGGGGGTTCAAGATAGGGAACACATGTAAGCTTGTGGAGGATTCATGTCAATGTATGGCAAAATCAATACAACATTGTAAAGTAATTGGCCTCCAATTAAAATAAATAATTTTTTAAAAAAAGACACAGCTAGGACACACTCTACCTTCACATGAGAATAGAGGTCGGGGGAGAGTGTTCTTTGAGTGTTGGCTGCCATATCTATTGTTGACCTGATCAGGTTAAACTGAACTGTCAAATGACATGCAAGTGAGACATTCAACTGACATAACTGTTGTTACTCAGATGAAGTGAAACTGTACTGGCAGATCAATTCCCAGCAAGAAATTAGTAGAATCATTTTTGTTTCAGAAAACTCAAAATCATGATCAAAGGTGCTTTTGTAATGTAGGGGAAAATTAACAAGTGCATTTTTTTCTACCAAGTATAATGCTGCAACTATCTAGGGTTCACTGGGGGAAAATACTTCTTTGCCATAATGTCCCAATTCCCAGGTTCACAAAAACATGTTTCCCAGCAGTTTTAGAGCTATGTTAAGACACTCCTGGGACACAGTGTACCATCCCATGAGAAAAGAGGTCAGGGGAGCGTGTTCTGTGAGAGCTGAGTACCATACCTGTTGTTAACTTGATTAGGTGAACTGGTACTGGCAGAAGACTTCCCAGCATGAAATGGCAAGCTCCCTGTTTTTTTTTTTTTTTTTTAAACTCAGAAGCTTCATGAAAGCTGTGGTTGTAACGAAGAGAAAATTAACCAGTGTTTATCTATCAGGGTTGAGTCTGCAATTATCCAACTTCCAGAGGTGGAAAATATTACTTTTACCATAAGGGACAAATTTCCAGGTTCACAAAAGCATGTTTACTGGCAGTTTCAGAGTTGTGTAAAGACAAACTTAGGACCCACTGTATCATCTTATGAGAAAACAAGTCAGAGGAGTGCTTCTTGTAAGTGCCAACTGCCATACGTGTTGTTACTATGATCAAGTGAAAGTGTACTTCCAGATGACTTCCTGGCTGAAAATGATATCCTTTTTATTTCAGAAAGCTCAATATCATGAACATTGTTGTAATGCAAAATATGAACCAGTGTGTTTTTCTGGGAAGTGTAAGGCTGCAACTATCCAGATTTTACTAGGGGAACATATTGCTCTTGCCATCAGGCCCCAATTCCCAGGTTCATAAAATCATGTTTCCCTGAAGTTTCAGAGCTGTTTAAAGGCATTCCTTGGACACAATGTACCATTACATGAGAAAAGAAGACAGGGGAGAGTCTTCTGTGAGTGTTGGATACCATACTGATTTATACTATGATTAGGTGAAACGTACTGTCAGGTAACTTCCCAGCAGGAAGTGGCAAGCAGCCTCTTGCTTTCAGAAAACTCAAAAACTTGTTGTAATGAAGAGACAGTTGTGTTTTTCTGGCAGGTGTGATGCTGATATTATGCCACTTCAAAAGGTGCAAAATGCAGAATTTACCATAAGAGCCCACTTCCCAGATTCACTAAAGCACATTTGCTAGCTGTTACATAATTTTATAAAGACACACCTAGGACACAATATGCCATTCCATGAGAAAATATATCAGGGGAGAGTGTTTGGTGAGTGTTCATGGCCATATCTGTTGATACTCCACTTAGAAGAAACTGTCAAATCACTTCCCAACCAGAAGTAGGAAGCATCATTTTATTTCAGAAAACTAAAATAGTGACCAAAACTATTGTTATAGTGCAGAGAAAAATGAACCAGTGGGGTTTTCTGGCAGGTTTAAGCTCCAAACACACAGGTTTATTTTGCCATCTGTCAGTCAGTTCAGTCACTCAGTCGTGTCTGACTCTTTGCAACCCCATGGACTGCAGCATGCCAGGCCTCCCTGTCTATCATCATCTCTCAGAGTTTACTCAAACTCATGTCCATTGAGTCTGTTATGCCATCCAACCATCTCTTCCTCTGTCATCCACTTCTTTTCCTACCCTCAATCTTTCCCAGCATCAGGATCTTTTCAAATGAGTCAATTCTTTGAATCAGGTGGTCAATGTAATTCAGCTTCAGCATCAGTCCTTACAATGAATATTCGGGACTGATTTCCTTCAAGATGGACAGGTTGGATCTCCTTGCCATCCAAGGGACTCTCAAGAGTCTTTTCCAATACCACAGTTCAAAAGCATCAAGTATTCGGTGCTCAGCTTTCTTTATAGTCCAACTCATATTGATGCATGACTACTAGAAAAACCATAGTTTCAACTATGTTTTAGACGGACATTTGCTGGCAAAGTAATGTCTCTGCTTTTTAATATGCTGTCTAGGTTATTCATAGCTTTTCTTCCAAGGAGCAAGCGTCTTTTAATTTCATGGCTGCACTCACCTTCTACAGTGATTTTGAAGCCCACCCCCAAATAAAGTTTGTCACTGTTTACCCAAGGATTTGCCATGAAGTGATGAGACCACATGCCATGATACTAGTTTTCTGAATGTTGAGTTTTAAGCCAACTTTTTCACTCTCCCCTTTCACTTTCATCAAGAGGTTCCTTAGTTCTTCTTCACTTTCTGCCATAAGGGTGATGTCATATGAATATCTGAGATAACTGATGTTTTTCTTGGAAATCTTGATTCCAGCTTGTGCTTCATCCAGTCCAGCATTTTTCATGATGTACTCTGCATAGAAGTTAAATAAGCAGGGTGACAATATACAGCCTTGATGTACTCCTTTACTGATTTGGTATCAGTTTGTTGTTTTGCCATCAGGCCACCCCAATTCCCAGCTTCACAAAAACATGACTCTCTGGTTATTCAAACCTGTTTAAAGACACTCCTGAGACACAATGTACCATTCTGTGAGAAAAGAGGTCAGGGGAGAGTGTTCTGTGAGTGTTTGCTGCCTTATGTTTCACTACCTGAATCCGTACCATCAGATAACTTCCTAGCAAGAAATGGAAATAAGTCTGTTTCTTTATAAAATGTCAAAAATTTGGCTATATTTGTTGTTGTAATGAAGAGAGAAATGATCTAGTGTGTTTTTATTGCAAGTTCATGGCTGCAAGTATTCAGTTATCCCTTTGGAAAAATTATTCTTTTGCCATCACGCCCCAGATCCCAGGTTTATAAAAACATATTTCCCTTCAGTTTTAGAGCTCTGTAAAGATACTCCTAGGATATAATGTACCATTACATGAGAAAAGAGGTCAGGGGGGAGTGCTATGTGAGTTGTCACTGTTGCTTCCCTGAATAGGTTAATCTGTACTTTCAGATGACTTCCCAACAGGAAGTGGCAAGCAGCCTGCTTTTTCCAGAAAACTGAAAAACTTGACCAAAGCTGTTGTTGTACTGAAGAGCAAAATGAACTAGTGTATTTTTAATATGAATTAATTTACTTTAGTTGGAAGCTAATTACTTTACAATATTATCTTGGTTTTGCCATACAGTGACATGATCCACCACAGGTGTACATGTGTTCCCAATCCTGAACCCCCCTCCCACCTCCTCCCCATCCCATCCCTCTGGGTCATCCCAGTGCATCAGCCCAGAGCACCCTGTATCATGCATCGAACCTGGACTGGTGATTTGTTTCACATATGATAATATACACGTTTCAATGTCATTCTCCCAAATCATCCCACCCTCGCCCTCTCCCACAGAGTCCAAAAGACTGTTTTATACATCTGTGTCTCTTTTACTGTCTCGCATACAGGATTATCGTTACCATCTTTCTAAACTCCATGTATATGTGTTAGTATACAATAATGGGGTTTTTCTTTATGGCTTACTTCACTCTGTATAATAGGCTCCAGTTTCATCCACCCCATTAGAACTGATTCAGACAGTTAAAAGATGGGAGAGGAATAGGACTGGGAGACCACTTTCTCCCCCACAAATTCATCAAAAGAACATTTAAAAGTTGAGTAAATTCCACAAAACAGCTTCTGAATGCTGGCAGAGGACATCAGGAACCCAGAAAAGCAGCCCATTGTCTTCAAAAGGAGGCAGGAAAAAATATAAAGGATAAAAAGAGAGACAAAAGAGGTAGGGATGGAACTCCATCCCAGGAAGGGAGTCTTAAAGAGAGAGAAGTTTCCAAACACCAGGAAACACTCTCACTGCACAGTCTGTGGCGAGCCTTGGAACCACAGATAGTGACAAAGCTGGGAGGAAGAATAAATAAATAATTAAAACCCACAGATTACATGCTCAACAGTAACTCCACCAGTGGAGAAGCAGCACAGATGCCTGCATCCACCACTAGCAAGCAGGGGCTGGGCAGGGAGGCACAGGCTGCATTGCTTAGAGTAAGGACCAGGCCTGAATGCCCCAAGGGCAATCTGAGGGAACTCACTTGGGATAGCAAACCAGACTGTGGGATAGTTACCAGGCCATAAGCCTTAACCTAAGACACCACCAGGCTCACTCACAAAACAAAGGACTGAGCAGAGCTAGCGGGCTGCAGACCACCCCCTCCGGTGACTGGCAGCCAGAGATGGAAAGGGGCAATCACGGCCCCTGAGAGGCATTATCTACTAAACTGCAAGCAGGCTTCATTGCTAACTAAGACTTCTTGGGATTCTGGACGGTCAATATCTGCCTGAGAACGTGTGTCGATTGTACTCCTAGAAAACTGAGCAGCAGGGGTGGGGGAGGTGATAAGTCCCAGTGACTGCGTTCACCAAACACCTGATCACCTGAGCTGCTCGGACCTGGGAAGGGCACAAAACGCAGGCCCAACCGAATCTGTGCCTCTGAGGACTACCCGAGAGCCTGAACCTGAGTGGCTTAGACCTGGGAAGTGCATACAACCCAGGGCTAGCCTCAGACTGTCCCTGGCAGAGCAACCTGGAGCCTAAGCAGTGTAGACAGGGAAAGCACACACGCCATGACCGGAGGCAAACCCAGTGTGGCCGAGACACTGTGAGCACATGCCAGTGTTATTTGTTTGCAGCATCCCTCACTCCCCAAAGCACGACTGAACAAATGAGCCTAAAAGTGTCCACCAATGCCCCCTTGTGTCAGAGCAGAAATTAGACACTGAAGAGACCAGCAAACAGAAGAAGCTAAAACAGAGGGAACTGCCTTGTAAGTGACAGGTGCAATAGATTAAAACCCTGTAGTTAGTACTGACTACATAGGAAGAGGCCTATAGATCTTGAGAAATATAAGCCAAATCAAGGAACTATTCGAAAATGAACTGACCCCACACTGCCCACAACAACACCAGAGAAAGTCCTAGATATATTTTTACTATCATTCTTTATATTTTTTATTTTTTAAAAAATTTAAGTCTTCTATTACTTCTTTAATTTTCGTATTTATAATCTACTATTACTTTGCAAAAAAATAGTGAGACCCTATTTCTTAAAGCAAATTTCATATATATAATTTTTGTGACTTTTTTCTTTAATATTGTATTTTTGAAAATCCAACTTCTACTCTACATTTTTAATCTTTGCTTTTTGGTATTTGCTATCAGTTTTGTACTGTGAAGAACCCAATCTTCAGTACTCATTTTTACTTGGGAGCGAGATTACTGGCTTGACTGCTGTCTTCCCCTTTGGAGTCTCCTTTTTCTCCACCAAATCGTCTCTATCTCTTCCCTCCACCTTATCTTCTCTACCCAACTCTGTGAATCTCTTTGTGTGTTCCAGACGGTGGAGAACACTTAGGGAACTGATTACTGGCTGGATCTGTCTCTCTTCTTTTGATTCCCCCCTTTATCCTCCTGGCCACCTCTGTCTCCTTCTTCCCTCTTTTCTTCTCTGTATAACACTGTGAAAACCTCTGAGCAGTCCAGACTGTGGAGCACACATAAGGAAGCGATTACTGGCTAGCTTGCTCTCTCCTCTTTTGATTCCACCTCATCTCATTCAGGTCACCTCTATCTCCCTCCTACCTCTTCTCTTCCCCATGTAACTCTGAAGCTCTCTGGGTGTCCCTCACTGTGGAGAAACTTTTCATCTATAACCTAGATGTTTTATCAATGGTGCTGTATAGATGGAGAATTCTTGAGGCTACTGTAAAAATAAGACTGAAAACCAGAAGCAGGAGGCTTAGGTCCAAATCCTGAGAGCACCAGAGAACTCCTGATTCCAAGGAAAATAAGTTAACAGAAACTCATCAAATATCTCCATACCTACACTGAAACCAAGCACCACTCAAGGGCCAACAAGTTCCAGAGCAAGACATACCACGCAAATTCTCCAGCAACACAGGAACACAGCACTGAGCTTCGATATACAGGCTGCCCAAAGTCACTAAAAACCCAGTGACATCTCATAACTCATTACTGGACACTTCAGTGCACTCCAGAGAGAAGAAATCCAGTTCCACCCACCAGAAGACCGACACCAGCTTCCCTAACCAGGAAACCTTGACAAGCCACTCATACAAACCCACCCACAGCAAGGAAACTACACAATTAAGAGAACTCCACAAACTGCCAGAAAATAGAAAGGCTACCCGAAACACGGCAATATAAACAAGATGAAGACACAGAGGAATACCCAGCAGGTAAAGGAACAGGATAAATGCCCATCAAACCAAACAAACAAGGAAGAGATAGGGAATCTCCCTGATAAATAATTCCGAAAACTGATAGTGAAAATTATCCAAAATTTTGAAAACAAAATGAAATCACAGTTAAATAGCCTGGAGACAAAGATTGAGAAGATGCAAGAAAGGTTTAACAAGGATATAGAAAAAATAATATAGAGTCAATATATAATGAATAATGCAATCAGTTCAGTTCAGTTGCTCAATCATGTCCGATTCTTTGGGACCCCATGAATCGCAGCACGCCAGGCCTCCCTGTCCATCACCAACTCCCGGAGTTCACTCAGACTGATGTCCATTGAGTCAGTGATGCAGTCCAGCCATCTCATCCTCTGTTGTCCCCTTCTCCACCTGCCCCCAACCCCTCCCAGCATCAGAGTCTTTTCCAATGAGTCAACTCTTTGCATGAGGTGGCCACACAAGGGGATTTCCATAAGGATAACAGCTATCTTTCAACAGAAACTATTCAGGCCAGGAGGGGATCGCAGGGCATAATTAAAGTGATGAAAGAAAATAACCAACAGCCCAGATTACTATACCCAGCAAGGATCCCATTCAAATATGAATGAGAAATAAAAAGCTTTACAGACAAGCGAAAGCTAGGAGAATTCAACACCACCAAACCAGCTCTCCAACAAATGCTAAATGATCTTCTCTAGACAGGAAATACAAAATGGGTGTATAAACTCAAACCCCAAACAATAAAGTAAATGGTAAGGGGATCATACTTATCAATAATTACCTTAAACATAAATGGGTTGAATGCCCCAACCAAAAGACAAAGACTGGCTGAATGGATACAAAAACAAGACCCGTATATATGTTGTCTACAACAGACCCACCTCAAAACAAGGGACACATACAGACTGAAAGGGAAAGGCTGGAAAAAGATATTCCACACAATTAGAGACCAAAAGAAAGCAGGAGTAGCATTGCTCATGTCAGATAAAATAGACTTTAAAACAAAGGCTGTGAAAAGAGACAAAGAAGGACACTATGTAATGATCAAAGGATCCATCCAAGAAGAGGATATGACAATTATAAATATGTATGCACCCAACATAGGAACACTGCAATATGTAAGACAAATGCTAACAAGTATGAAAGGGGAAATTGACAATAACACAATAATAGTGGGAGACTTTAATACTCCACTCACATCTATGAATAGATCAACTAAACAGAAAATTAACAAGGAAACACAAACTTTAAATGATACAATAGACCAGTTAGACCTAATTGATATCTATAGGACATTTTACCCCAAAACAATGAATTTCACCTTTTTCTCAAGTGTACATGGAACCTTCTCCAGGATAGATCACATCCTGGGCCACAAATCTAGCCTTGGTAAATTCAAAAAATTTGAAATCTTTCCAAGCATATTTTCTGACCACAATGCAGTAAGATTAGATCTCAATTACAGTAGAAATACCATTAAAAATTCCAACATATGGAGGCTGAACAACACAATGCTGAATAACCAACACATCACAGAAGAAATAAAAAAAGAAATCAAAATCTACATAGAAATGAAAGAAAATGAAAACATAACAACCAAAAACCTGTGGGACACCTTAAAAGCAGTGCTAAGGGGAAAGTTCATAGCAATACAAGCATACCTCAAGAAACAAGAAAAAAGTCAACTAAATAACCTAACTCTACACCTAAAGCAACTAGAAAAGGAAGAAATGAAGGACCCCAGGGTGAGTAGAAGGAAATAAATCTTAAAAATTAGGGCAGAAATAGATGCAAAAGAAGCAAAAGAGACCATAGCAAAAATCAACAAAGCCAAAAGCTGGTTTTTGAGAAGATAAATAAAATTGACAAACCATTAGCTAGACTCATCACGAAACAAAGGGAGAAAAATCAAGTCAATAAAATCAGAAATGAAAATGGAGAGATCACAACAGACAACACAGAAATACAAAGGATCATAAGAGGCTACTATCAGCAATTGTATGACAATAAAATGGACAACTTGGAAGAAATGGCAAAATTCTTAGAAAAGTATGACTTTCCAAAACTGAACCAGGGAGAAATAGAAAATCTTAACAGACCCATTAAAAGCACAGAAATTGAAACTGTAATCAGAAACCTTCCAGTAAACAAAAGCCCATGTTCAGACGACTTCACAGCCGAATTCTACCAAAAATTTAGAGAAGAGCTAACACCTATCCTACTCAAACTCTTCCGGAAAATTGCAGAGGAAGGTAAACTTCCAAACTAATTCTGTGAGGTCACCATCACCCTAATACAGAAATCTGAAAAAGATGCCACAAAAAAGAAAACTACCGGCCAATATCACTGATGAACATAGATGCAAAAATCCTTAACAAAATTCTAGCAATAAAAATTCAACAACACATTTAAAAGATGATACATCATGACCAAGTGGGCTTTATCCCAGGGATACAAAGATTCTTCAAAATCCACAAATTGATCAATGTAATACACCATAGTAACAAATTGAAAAATAAAACCATATGATTATCTCAATAGATGCAGAGAAAGCCTTTGACAAAATTCAACATTCATTTATGCTAAAAACCCTCCAAAAAGCAGAAATAGAAGGAACATACCTCAACATAATAAAAGCTATATATGACAAACCCACAGCAAACATATCCACAATGGTGAAAAATTGAAAGCATTTCCCCTAAAGTCAGGAACAAGACGAGGTAGTCCAATTTCACCACTACTATTCAACATAGTTTTGGAAGTTTTGGCCACAGCAATAAGAGTAGAAAAAGAAATAAAAGGAATCCAACTTGGAAAAGAAGAAGTAAAACTCTCACTGTTTGCAGATGACACGATCCTTTACAGAGAAAACCCTAAAGACTCCACCAGAAAATTGCTAGAGCTAATCAATGAATATAGTTAAGTTGCAGGATATAAAATCAACACACAGAAATCCCTTGCATTCCTATATATTAACAATGGGAAACAGAAAGAGGAATTAAGGAAATAATTCATTCACCATTGTAATGGAAAGAATAAAATACTTAGGAATATATCTACCTAAAGAAACAAAAGTTCTATATATCGAAAACTATAAAACACTGGTGAAAGAAATCAAAGAGGACACTAATAGATCAAGACATATACCGTGTTCATGGATCAGAAGTATCAATATAGTGAAAATGAGTATACTACCTAAAGCAATCTATAGATTCAATGCAATCCCTATCAAACTACCAACAGTATTTTTCACAGAGCTAGAACAAATAATTTCACAATTTGTGTGGAAATACAAAAACCTCGAATAGCCAAAGAAATCTTGAGAAAGAAGAACGGAACTGGAGGAATCAACCTGCCTGACTTCAGGATCTACTACTAAGCCACAGTCATCAAGACAGTATGGTACTGGCACAAAGACAGAAATATAGGTCAATTGAACAAAATAGAAAGCTCAGAGATAGGCAAGAATATACAATGCAGAAAAGACAATCTCTTTAGCAAGTGGTGCTGGGAAGACTGGTCAACCACTTGTAAAAGAATGAGACTAGAACACTTTCTAACACCATACACAAAAATAAACTCAAAATAGATTAAACATCTAAATGTAAGACCAGAGACTATAAAACTCCTAGAGGAAATCATAGACAAAACACTCTCTGACATAAATCACAGCAGGATCCTCTATGATCTACCTCCCAGAATATTGGAAATAAAGGCAAAAATAAACAAATGGGACCTAATTAAAATTAAAAGATTCCACACAACAAAGGAAACTCCAAGCAAGGAGAAAAGACAGCCTTCAGAATGGGAGAAAATAACAAATGAAGCACCTGTCAAAGAATTAATCTAAAAAATATACAAGCAACGCCTGCAGCTTAATTCCAGAAAAATAATTGACCTAATCAAAAAATGGACCAACGAACTAAACAGACCTTTCTCCAAAGAAGACACACAGGTGGCTAAAAAACACATGAAAAGATGCTCAACATTACTCATTATCAAATAAATGCAAATCAAGACCACAAAGAGGTATCATTTTACACCAGTCATAATGGCTGCTATCCAAAAGTCTACAAGCAATAAATGCTGGAGAGGGTGTGGAGAAAAGGGCCTCCTCTTACACTGTTGGTGGGAATGAAAACTAGTACAGCCACTATGGAGAACAGTGTGGAGATTCCTTAAAAAACTGGAAATAAAACTGCCATATGACCCAGCAATCCCATTGCTGGGCATACACACCAAGGAAACCAGTATTGAAAGAACCACATGTACCCCAATGTTCATCGCAGCACTGTTTATAATAGCCAGGACATGGAAGCAACCTAGATGTCCATCAGCAGACCTATGGATAAGAAAGCTGTGATACATTTACACAATGGAGTATTACTCAGCCATTAAAAAGAATACATTTGAATCTGTTCTAATGAGGTGGATGAAACTGGAGCCTATTATACAGAGTGAAGTAAGCCAGATGTCAATGTATGGCAAAACCAATACAGTATTGTAAAGTAAAATAAAGTAAAAATGAAAATTTTTTTTTAAAAAAGAAAAATACCAATACAGTATACTAATGCATATATATGGAATTTAGAAAGATGATAACAATAACCCTGTTTCTGAGACATTAAAAGAGACACAGATGTATAGAACAGTCTGTTGGACTCTGTGGGAGAGGGCGAGGGTGGGATAATTTGGGAGAATGACATTGAAACATGCATAATATCATATATGAAATGAATCGCCAGTCCAGGTTTGATGAATGATACAGGATACTGGGGCTGGTGCACTTCTATGACCCAGAGGGATGGTATGGAGAAGGAGGTGGGAAGGGGGTTCAGGATTGGGAACACATGTACACCCGTGGCAGATTCATGTCAATGTATGGCAATACCAATACAATATTGTAAAGTAATTAGCCTCCAATTAAAATTATTAAATTTATATTTAAAAAACTGATTCGAATGTGTTATTTTTAATGGCTGAGTAATATTCCATCGTGTATATGTCCCACAGCATTCTTAACCATTCCTCTGCTGATGGACATCTAGATTACTTCCATGTCCTGGCTATTATAAACAATGCTGCAATGAACATTGGGGTACATGTGTCTCTTTCAATTCTGGTTCCCTCGGTGTGTATTCCCATCAGTGAACTGATGTATTTTTCTAGAAGTTTGGAGATACAATTATCTAGCTTCCACAGGTGGAACATGTAACATTTACCATAAGTGTACAATTTCCAAGTTCACAAAAACAAGTTTTGTGGTTTTCACAGTTGTTTCACACGTTTCCTTTTTATTTCAGAAAACTCAGAATCATCACCAAAATGTTTGCTTTAATAAAGTGGAAAGTGAACCACTGTGTTTTTCTGGAAATTTTAACTGCAAATATCCAGGTTTCAATGGGGGAAAATACTTTTTTTGTGCCATAATGCCCAAATTCCTGGCTATATAAAAACATGTTTCCTAGCATTCTCAGAGATGTGTATAGACACTCCTAAGACACATTGTGTCATTCCATAAGAAAAGATGTCAGGGGAGAGTGTTCTTTGAGTATTCTTTGCCATGCCGGTTTTTACTCTGAGTAGGTGAAACTGTGTGTCTCATGACATCCCAGCACAGAATGGCAAGCAGCATGTTCCTTTCAGAATACTCAAAAATTAAATCACAACTGTTGTAATGAGGGGGAAACGAACGAGTGTTTTTTTCTTGAAGGTTTGAGGCTGCAACTATTCTGCTTTCACAGTGGAAAATACTTCTTTTGCCATCAAGCCCCATTTTTCAGGTTCATAAAACCAAGTTTCTCTGCACTGTCAGAGTTTCATAAAGACACATCTAGGAAACACTGCACCATTCCATGAGAAAGAGGTCGGGGTAGTGATTTTTGAGTGTTCACTGTCATACCTCTTGTTACTTGATTAGGTAAAACTGTACTGTCAGATCTCATTTCAATCAGAAGTAGGAAGCATTCTTTTTATTTCAGAAATCTCAAATTGTCACCAAATCTATTGTTGCAATTGGAGAAGGCAATGACACCCACTCCAGTACTCTTGCCTGAGCCTGATAGGGTGCAGTCCATGGAATCGCTAAGAGTTGGACACGACTGAGTGACTTCGCTTTCACTTTTCACTTTCATGCATCGGACAAGGAAATGGCAACCCACTCCAGTGTTCTTGCCTGGAGAATCCCAGGGATGAGGGAGCCTGGTGGGCTTCTGTCTATAGAGTCGCACAGATTCAGACATGACTGTAGCAACTTAGCAGCAGCAGCAGCTATTTCTGCAATGCAAAGAAAAATGAACAAGTGTGTTTTTCTGGAAAATTTAAGGCTGCAAATATCCAAGTTTGTCTAGAAATAATACTACTTTTGCCATCAGGTCCCAATTTCTGGGTTAAAGTAACATGGTTTCCTCCTGTTGCTGACATTTGTTATGACAGTGCTAGGAAGCACTGTGTCCTTCCATGAAAAAAGACGTCAGGAGAGAGTGTTTTTTGAGTGTTGAATACCATACCTGTTGTAACTCGGATTAGGTGAAATGATACTTTCAGGTGAATTCCAAGAAAACAGTGGTAAGAACCTGTGTCTTTCATAAAACTCGAAAATGTGACAAAAGCTGTTGTCATAATGAAGATAAAAATGAAACCGGTTTTTTTCTGGCAGGATTGAGGCTGTAAGTATCTTCCTTTCAAAGGTGGAAAATATAGCTTTTACAGAAATGGCCAGCCCAGTTCCCAGGTTCACAAAGGCATGTTTCCTGGCTGTTTCAGAGTTGTGCAAAGACACATATAGGACACACTCTACCATTCCATGAGAAAGGTTGTCAGGGTAGAGTGTTCTGTGAGTGATGATTGTCATATATATTGTTACCATGATTAGGTGAAATTGTACTGCCAGATGACTTCCCAGCTCGAAGTTAGAGGCATCTTTCTTATTTCCGAAAACTCAATAGCAAGACCAAATCATTTGTTGTAATGCAGAGGAAAATGAACTAGACAAGTGTGTTTTTCTGGCAAGTGTAAGTTTATAAGTATACAGGCTTCACTATAGGAAAACACCTCACTTGCCATCAAACCACAATTCCCATGTTCATAAAAACATGTTTCCCTACAATTTCAGAGCTGTATAAAAACATTCCTTGGACACAATGTACCATTCTGTGAAAAAAGGAGTTCAGGGGAGAGTGTTCTGTGACTGTTGTTTTCCATCCCTGTTTTGCCTTATTAGTAAAATGTACTGTTAAATGACTTCCTTACAAGAATTGGCAGCAGTCTGTTTCTTTCAGAAAACTAGAAAAAAAAAAAACAAACTAGACTAAAGCTGTTGTGGTAGTGAAAAGAGAACTATGTGATTTTCTGATAGGATTGCAGCTACAAAAATAAAACTTTCACAGTTGGAATATACTTATTAAGCATCAGGCCCCAGTTGTGAGGTTCACAAAAACAGAGTTTTCTGCATTTTCAGAGTTTTTGAAAAATACGCTTACAAAACGCTATACCAGTCCATGAGAAAATTGGCCAAGGATGAGTCTTTTTTCAGTGTTGACTGCCATACATGTTGTTACCCTGATTAGGTGAAATGCTATTTTCAGGTGTCTTCCCAGAAAGAAGTGGCAAGCACCTAGTTTTTTTCAGAAAAGTCTAAAACTTTTTGGAAAATACTTATTTGACCAAAAATGTTGATGTAATGGAGAGAAAAATGAACCAGTGTGTTTCTCTGACAGATTTGAGGCTGCAGTTATCCAGCTTCCACAGAAGGAAGCTTTTTACCAAAAGGGACCAACTCCCAGGTTCACAAAGACATGTTTCCTGGCCGTTTCAGAGTTTTGCAAAGATATACCTAGGATATAATGTACCATTTTATTAGAAAAGATGTCAGGGGACAGTGTTCTTTGTGTGTTGAATGCCTTACCTGTTGTAACTCGGATTAGGTAAAACTGTATTGACAGATGACTTCCTATCAAGAAGTGGCAAGTAGTCTATCACTCACAGAAAACTAAAAACTTTACCAAAGCTGTCGCTGTAATGAAGAGAAAAATTAACTATTAGGTTTATCTGGTTGGTTTGAGGTTGAAACTATGCAGCTTTCACAGAGATGAAATATTTCTTTTGCCATCAGGCTCCAATTCCCATGTTCTCAAAAGCAAGTTTCCCTGCAGCTTCAGAACTGTTTAAAAACACACTTAGGATGCATTCTACTATTCCATGAGAGAAGATGTCCAGGGAGAGTATTCTTTGAGTGTTGACTGCCATACTTCTTGTTACCCTGACTTGGTGAAAGCTTTTATGAAAAGGCAAAATGATAGGATACTGAAAGAGGAACTCCCCAGGTCAGTAGGTGCCCAACACGCTACTGGAGATCAGTGGAGAAATAACTCTGGAAAGAGTGAAGGGATGAAGCCAAAGCAAAAACAATACCCAGCTGTGGATGTGACTGGTGATAGAAGCAAGGTCCCATGCTGTAAAGCACAATATTGCATAGGAACCTGGAATGTCAGGTCCATGAATCAAGGCAAATTGGAAGTGTTCAAACAAGAGATGGCAAGAGTGAACATCGACATTCTAGGAATCAGCGAACTAAAATGGACTGGAATGGGTGAATTCAACTCAGATGACCATTATACCTACTACTCTGTGCAGGAATCCCTCAGAAGAAATGGAGTAGCCATCATGGTCAACAAAAGATTCCGAAATGTAGTACTTGGACACAATCTCAAAAATGACAGAATGATCTATGTTCAACTCCAAGGCAAACCATTCAGTATCACAGTTATTCAAGTCTATGCCCCAACCAGTAATGCTGAAGAAGCTGAAGTTGAACGGTTTTATGAAGACCTACAAGACCTTTTAAAACTAACACCCCAAAAAGATGTCCTTTTCATTATAGGGGACGGGAATGGAAAACAAGGAAGTCAAGAAACAACTGGAGTAAGGCAAATTTGGCCTTGGAATGTGGAATGAAGCAGGGCAAAGACTAATAGAGTTTTGCCAAGAAAATGCACTGGTCATAGCAAACACCCTCTTCCAGCAACACAAGAGAAGACTCTACACATGGACGTCATCAGATGGTCAACACCAAAATCAGATTGATTATATTCTTTGCAACCAAAGACAGAGAAGATCTATACAGTCAACAAAAACAAGACCACAAGCTGACTGTGGCTCAGATCACGAACTCCTTATTCCCAAATTCAGACTCAAATTGAAGAAAGTAGGGAAAACTGCTATACCATTCAGGTATGACCTAAATCAAATCCCTTATGATTATACAGTGGATGTGAGAAATAGATTTAAAGGCTTAGATCTGATAGATAGAGTGCCTGATGAACTATGGAATGAAGATCGTGACAATGTACAGGAGACAGGGATCAAGACCATCCCATGGGAAAAAAAATGCAAAAAAGCTAAATGGCTGTCTGGGGAGGACTTACAAATAGCTGCGAAAAGAAAAGAGATGAAAAGCAAAGGAGAAAGGAAAGATATAAGCATCTGAATGCAGAGTTTCAGAGAATAGCAAGAAGAGATAAGAAAGCCTTCTTCAGAGATCAATGCAAAGAAATAGAGGAAAAGAACATAAATGGAAAGACTAGAGATCTCTTTAAGAAAATTAGAAATACCAAGGGAACATTTCATGCAAAGATGGGTTTGATAAAGGACAGAAATGGTCTGGACCTAACAGAAGCAGAAGATATTAAGAAGAGGTGTCAAGAATACACAGAAGAACTGTATAAAAAAGATCTTCACGACCCAGATAATCATGATGGTGTGATCACTAATCTAGAGCCAGACATCCTGGAATGTGAACTCAAGTGGGCCTTGGAAAGAATCGCTATGAACAAAGCTAGTGGATGTGATGGAATTTCAGTTGAGCTGTTTCAAATCCTGAAAGATGAGGCTGTGAAAGTGCTGCACTCAATATGCCAGCAGATTTGGAAAACTCAGCAGTGACCACAGGATGGAAAAATTCAGTTTTCATTCCAATTCCAAAGAAAGGCAATGCCAAGGAATGCTCAAACTACCACACAATTGCACTCATCTCATATGCTACTAAAGTAATGCTCAAAATTCTCCAAGCCAGGCTTCAGCAATACATGAACCGTGAACTTCCTGATGTTCAAGCTGGTTTTAGAAAAGGCAGAGGAACCAGAGATCAAATTGCCAACGTCTGCTGGATCATGGAAAAAGCAAGAGAGTTCCAGAAAAACATCTATTTCTGCTTTATTGACTATGCCAAAGCATTTGACTGTGTGGATCACAATAAATTGTGGAAGATTCTGAAAGAGATGCGAATACCAGACCACCTGACTTGCTTCTTGAAAAATCTGTATGCAGGTCAGGAAGCAGCAGTTAGAACTGGTCATGGAACAACAGGCTGGTTCCAAATAGGAAAAGGAGTATTTCAAGGCTGTATATTGTCCCCCTGCTTATTTAACTTATATGCAGAGTACATCATGAGAAATGCTGGACTGGAAGAAACACAAGCTGGAACCAAGATTGCCGGGAGAAATATCAATAACCTCAGATATGCAGATGACACCACCCTTATGGCAGAAAGTGAAGAGGGGCTAAAAAGCCTCTTGATGAAAGTGAAAGAGGAGAGTGAAAGAGTTGGCTTAACATTCAGAAAACGAAGATCATGGCATCCGGTCCCATCACTTCATGGGAAATATATGGAGAAACAGCATCAGACTTTATTTTTGGGAGCTCCAAAATCACTGCAGATGGTGAGTGCAGCCATGAAATTAAAAGACACTTACTCCTTGGAAGAAAAGTTATGACCAACCTAGATAGCATATTCAAAAGCAGAGACATTACTTTGCTGACTAAGTTCCGTCTAGTCAAGGTTATGGTTTTTCCTGTGGTCATGTATGGATGTGAGAGTTGAACTGTGAAGAAGGCTGAGCGCCGAAGAATTGATGCTTTTGAACTGCGGTTTTGGAGAAGACTCTTGAGAGTCCCTTGGACTGCAAGGGGATCCAACCAGTCCATTCTGAAGATCAATCTTGGGATTTCTTTGGAAGGAATGATGCTAAAGCTGAAACTCCAGTACTTTGGCCACCTCATGAGAAGAGTTGACTCATTGGAAAAGACTCTGATGCTGGGAGGGATTGGGGGCAGGAGGAGAAGAGGATGACAGAGGATGAGATGGCTGGATGACATCACTGACTCGATGGACATAAGTCTGAGTGAACTCTGGGAGTTGGTGATGGACAGGGAGGCCTGGGGTGCTGAGATTCATGGGGTCGCAAAGAGTCCGACATGACTGAGTGACTGAATTGAACTGAACTGAACTGCAGTAGTAAGCTTACTGCCAAGCAAGGAATGGCAAGCAGGCTGTTTCTATCAGAAAAGTCAAAATAATGACTAAATCTAACTTGTAAAGAAGAGAAAAATAAACAAATGTGTTTCTTCTGGCTGGCCTGAGGCTTCAATTATCCTACTTCCATAAGTGAAAAATATAGCTTTTACTATAAAGGCCCCATTCCCAGGTTCACAAAAGCATGTTTACTTCTTTTTCTGATTCGTGTACAGATACATTGTTCCATTCTATGAGAAAAGCTGCCAGGGGAGACTCTTCTGTCAGGGGCAGTGTTGACTGTCATAGCTGCTGTTAGTCTGATTAGGTGAACCTGTACTATCAGTTGACTTCTCAGCAAAAAGTCAGAAACATCCTTTTATTTCAGAAAAGTAAAAATCATGACCAAATTTGTTGTATAAAAAAAGAACCACCGTGGATTACTGGCAAGGTTAAGGCTGCAACTATCCAGCTTTCACTGGGGAAAAATACTTCTTTCTCATCAGGCTCCAATTCCTAAGTTCATCAAAATATGTTTCCCAGCAGTTTCATATCTGTGAAAGAAACTTCTCGGAATCACAGTGCCATGCCATGAGAAGTATGTCAGGGGAGATTTTTCTATGATTATTAACTATCATATAGGTTGCTATTCTATTTAGGTGAAAGAGTACTCTCAGATGTCATCCCAGCAAGAAGCAGCAACCAGCCTGTTTCTTTCAGGAAACTCAAAAAAGAGACCAAATCTGTTGTTGTACCAAAGTAAAAATTGAAACTGTGTGTCTTTCTGGCAGATTTGAGGTTGCAATTATTGAGCTTCCACTGGTGAAAAATACTGCTTTTACCAAAAGCGCCCAGTTTCCAGGTTCTCAATGGCATATTTCCTGGCTGTTTTGAGAGTAGTGTAAAGATACACTTAGGACACACAGTACCATTCTATGAGAAAGATGTCACAGGAGATTGCTTTTGAATATTGATTGTCTTACATGCTGTTACCATCATTAGGTGAAAAGGCGCTGTCCCTGACTCCCTAGCAAGAAGTTGCAAACAACTTGCTTCTTTGAGAATATTTTAAAAGTTGACCAAAGCTGTTGTTGTAATGACAAGAAAAATGAACCTGTGGGGTTTTGGGGGGGCAGGTTTGTGGTTGCAGTTATCCAGCTTTCACTGGTAAAAAAACATAGCTTTTACAATAAGGTCCCTATTCCCAGATTCACAAAAGCAGGTTTCTTGGCTGTTTAAGAGTTCTGTAAAGACAGACATAGGAAACATTATACCATTCCTTGAGAGAAGAGGTCAAAGGGGAGTGTTTTGTGAGGGCTGACTGCCATACTTATTGTTACCCTTATTAAGTTTAAGAGTACTGTCAGATGACTTCCCACCAAGAAATCAGAAACATCCCTTTTTTTTCAGAAAATTCAAAATCATAACCAAAGTTCTTGTTGTAATGAAAAAAAAATTGAACAAGTGTGTTTTTCTGGCAAGTTTGAGGTTGCAACTATCCAACTTTTACTGCATGAATGCACTTCTTTCACTATTAGACCCCAAATCCCAGGTTCACAAAAACATGCTTTTATGCAGTTTCAGAGTTGTATAAGGACACTCCTAGGGCATACTGTACAATTTCATGAGAACAGAGGTCAAAAGACGGTATACCTTGAGTGTTGACTGCCATATCTTGAAAGATAGCTGCTGCAGGCCATGTGCTATGCCAGGACTCATGACCTCCAGAGGATAGGATTCTAACTGGGCTCAGAGACCTGGCTTGACCACTGGAGCTTTTTGTTTAACAGAATTTTATTAAAGTATAAGAGAGATGGAGAAAGCTTCTGACATACACATTAGAAGGGGGAAGAAATAATGCACCCTTGCTAGTTTTTAGAAAGGCATTTTATGTCTGTTAGTGAGCTGCTAATCAGATAAGAGAGATACCTCAAGGCTGAGGGAGTTTCACCAGGCCCCTCTCCCACAATATGCATTTTTGAGATAGAATGGCACAAGGTGTATCTTGCCTACCCATAAAACAATTGACATGAATGCTGGTTTGTTGAGCTATTATCAGCCCAAAGTTTGAGACAAGAAAAAGGGGCGGGGGGGAAGGTTAGTCTTAGGCAGAACTGGTTTAGTCAACAGAGAAGAAAAAAAAAAAAAACCTGCCACTTGCAGTGTATTTCCTCCTGCTGCTTGGGGACGTGTGACCTCTCTACTGAGGCTGTTAACACTCTCATCCCCCCCTTTTCTTTTAGGAGAATTATGTTGCCACGGAAAAGGGGCAGCATTATCATTCCATAATTTCTTAAGAGCTGGTTAAGAGGCATCGTCCGTAAATTCTTGAGGCAACATATTCTAACCCTCATATTGAGAGTCTCTGGGCCCAAGTAATAGTTGGAGGAGACTGTGGCACTCCTAGGAGCCTGAACCACCATTTGTATCTTAAAAGCCTTCTTGGGGCTAGAAACAAATCTGGCTACACAGTTACAAATGTAGGGAGTAAACAGCAAAACAGAACAATCAGCAAAATTAAAAGATACATTATGTACATAGTTAAGATACAAAGTGTTAGTTACATCAATCCATTTTAGGATTGTTAGATGTCATCAAATTAAGGAGAGGCATCATATATGATTGTTGTTGGCCAAGGTAATCTCAGACTTGGAGAAAGTCCTCTCCCTGAAGTGGAGATGCCCACCAATTGCCTGAGTCCTTCAAAAATACATCTGGCAAAATGACTCTGATCCTATCTTCTTTAATCATGTTATAGTCGCAGTCTGGTTCTATAGCTGGAACCACTTTACTCTCAGTAAGGAGGGTGGCTATCCCATTCTCCCCCTTTCTGTTGATTAATTACCAAGCCATTTATCTCCATAGGCAATAGTCAGGTCCAAAACTCCAGTCTTTGAGTTAAGAGTTAGCATCTTCCCCAGGATATACAAAACATCCTTCCAAATAAGGTCATAAAGCTAGGTTAAAGGCTCTAATATATTTTTCTGGGTCCTCCAAATAGTATCTCAGATTTTCCTTGATTGCTTTTATTTCTTGATAAGAAAAAGGTTTATTAACTCTCATATGTTGATTATTTTCCCCAGTGGGTGCTTCATGGAGAGGCAACAGCTTGTGTTCCTCAGCCTCTCTGGCTGCCCTTTGCATACAACCTGAGGTCTAGATCAGATAAACCTGCTTTTCCTTATCTCTTTATCTCCGGTCCTCCATCTCATCCTGTATTTCACCCTTAGTTTTACTGTCTGAGCTTTTCTTACTTTGATTGTCTGAGTTTTGATTGAAACCAGAGTAGTCTGAAGTCGTACTGAGACAGAAGTTGGAACCTCTACTGATACTGGGCAGTTTGAATTTCAGTTTGAGCTTCTCCTGAGACAAAGTCACCCTTTCCTTGATGGGTGCAATGACTTTCAGATTGTTCAGTTAGGGCCCCAGGTATGAGGGCTAAGTAGGACAGGAGGGAGCTGAAGGTTTTGCAACCACATCTATACCCTTAGGGCATAAGTCTGGCATGTCTTGCAGGGAGAAAACAGGTAACACATATGCTACTTCTACCCATTTCCCTTGTTTTCTACAGAATCAGTCTAATTATAAGACAGTATTATAATTAAGAGAACCCCCAACAGGCCACTGTTCTCCATCCTCCAAAGGATAGCGTGGATGTGCAGTATCACATAGGAAGATCAGACATGTCTTCTTTAAGTTCTGGGGATTGAGTCTATCCCAATTTTTTTAGGATTAGTTCAAAGGGGTGAGGTTGGAATTGTTAGCTCCCACCAGTAAGAGAGAAAAGCAGTGTCCGGGACCCTTTTCTACCAGAGGCACCCTCCCTGCTCTAGATGGGGGTGGTGACAGGTCTTCCACCTAAGCTTCCTTCCCGGGCTGAAATTAGGCTGTTCCTTACTACTGCAAGGTGTCCCACTAACATCTCTCCCTGTTCTACCACTGAGGTGGGGTGGAGACACACCAGGAGTAGACCTGATGGGATCCCATGTTGTAGTCCAGTTCCTCACCATTAAACCCTTGCTGATTTCTGCTCCCCCTCTGATGCCACCTGAGGTGCAACAGAGTAGCCTTCTGGAATGCCTCCCAGGCTAAGAATGCTAGGGAAAACATTCATCACCTGCATGCCTATACACAGTCCTGAGTATATTCTTGACTGCAGTAGAATCAGTAAATCATAAAAGGATGATCATAAAGCCCAAGATGTCCCTTCTGGGTGTCAACACACCAGTATATGTGATAGCAAAAGAGGTGGTGAAGGGCTAGTCAGCAAGGAAAAAGTGTGTTTTTTTTTTCCTTGAATTATTAGGACCAATCCTTCCAAAGCCACTGGAGAGCCTTCTCTGGTCTGTTAAGAGCTAGCATTGCCAAAGGAAGAAGTCCATTGCTCTTCCAATCCAATCAGATCCTGGGATCCCAATCTGTGTCCACAAAACCTCATGGTCACCAGCAGTGCTCCTTTCCACATAGATCAGAGGCACAGTAGTGACAAAGACTTTCAGGTAGCTGGTCCCTGAGCCAGGTAGCTAAGAGAGTGACTTTTGGCCTAAGTGAAGTTATTGGAGCTAGACCTCCACCTAGCTCCTGAACATGCACTTGTATCCAGTGCCTGATAAAATAACAAACAGCATGGATTCCAAGTCCCTTGAAAATTTGTGATCTGACAGGTTAGGTTACTAGTTCTATTTCCTCAGGCAGTTATGAAATGGTCAGAGACCAGGAAAAGGTGACTGAGAAAGGAAAGTTCAGTCCACATGCTTTGCCCATTTCTGGCCACTCCTCTCGCAGGGACATTGGGTGCATCTCGGAATTGGCAGGTTGTTATAAACCCCTGAAAAGACTCACCTTAGGGCTGCCTTCAGTCATTATGAACCATCATGAAACCACAGAGCAGGGCTCAATACTTTCTTCACGGCCAATTCCACATTTCTTTCATGTTGTTTTTACACACACAGGTACACCATAGAGGTAGTAAAGTACAGCAGAAAATATGTTTACTAGGAGACTGAAGAACTAGAGTTCAAAGCATCTTAACCTTGTCTTGAAGATCCAGGACGACATCCAAGATGAAAGGTAGCTGCTGTAAGCTGTGTGCTACTCCAAGAGTAATGACCTCTGGAGGAGAAGAGTTCAGTCTGGGGCCAAAGACCAGGCTTGAACACTAAAGTTTTTGTGTAACAATTTTTTTTTTAAAGTGTAAGAGAGGTAAAGCTTCCAACATAGACATCAGAAGGAGGCAAAAAGAAAGCCTCTTTGCTAGTTTTTGGCAAGGTGTTTTATGTCTCTGGCGAACTGCTAATCAGATAAGAGAGAAACCTCAATGCTGAGGGTGTTTCACCTGGTCTCTCTCCCAAAATATGCATTTTTGAGATAAAATGGCACAAGGTTTGTCATTCCCCAATCCTTGAAATGACATAAAACAATTGACAGGAATACTGGTTTGTTGAGCCATTATGAGCCCAAGGTTTGAGAAAAGAAAAAAACACAAAGTCTTAGGCAGAGCTGGTTTCATCAACAGAGGAGGGGAAAAAATCTGCCAAAGTAGTTTATTTCCTCTGCCTATTGGGGACCTCTGGCCTCCCTACTGAGGCTGTTAACACTCTCAATTTGCTGTTACCCTGATTAGGTGAAATGGTACTGTTAGGCAACTTTCTAAGAAGAAGTGGCAAACAGCATATTTCTTTCAAAAAAATCAAAATCATTACCAAGCTATTGTTGTAATGCAGAGAAAAATTAACCAGTGTGTTTTTTATGGGAAGATTAAGATTGCAACTATCCAGCCTTCACTGTGGGGAAATATTTATTTTGCCATCAGGCCCCAATTTCCAGGATCACAAAATAAATGTTTCCTTAGGTTTTCAGAGCCTTGTAAAGACACACCTAGGAAACACTGTAGCATTTCGTGAGAAAAGAGGACAATGAAGACTGTTCTTTGAGTATTGAATGCTGTGGCTCTTGTTGCATAGACTAGGTGAAACAGTACTGTCAGATGACTTCCCAGTGAGAAGTGGCAAGCAGCCTGTTTCTTTCAGAATACTCAAAAGCTTTACAAAAGTTTTTGTTCTAATGAAGTGAAAAATGAATCATTTGTTTTTCTGGAAGGCTTGAGACTGAAAATATCCTGCCTCCACAGGATGAAAATATTGCTTTTATCATAAGTGCTGATTTCCCAAGTTCACAAAATCATGTTTCTTGGCTGTTTCAGAGTTGTGTAAAGACACACCTATTGGACACTGTACCATTTCATGAGAAAATATTTCAGGAGAGGGTGTTCTGTGAGAGCTGACTGACATACATTTGTTACCCTGATTAGGTGAATTTGTACTGACAGGTGACTTTCCAGCAATAAGTGGCAATCAACCTGTTTCTTTCAGAAAACTAAAAACTGGACAAAAGCTGTTGGTTTAATGAAGAGAGAAATGAACCAGTGTATTTTACTGGCAGATTTGAGGCTGCAACTATTCAGCTTTCACAATGGGAACATAATTCTTTGTCATTAGACCTCAGTTCCCAGGTTCACAAAAAAAAAACATTTCCTGTTTTTCAGAATTGTGCAAAGACACACCTAGGACACACTGTACATGAGAAAATATATCAGGGAAGAGTGTTCTGTGATTATTGACTGCCTTACCTTTTCTTACTCTGATTAGTAGAAAATTATACTGTCAGATGAATTCCCAGAAACATGTCAAAAACATCGTTTTTCAGAAAATTCAACATTGTGCCCAAAGCTGCTGTTGTAGTGAAGAGAAACATTAACCTGTGTGTTTCTCAGGCAAGTTTCAGGCTACAACTCTCCAGGTTTCTCTGGGGCAAAATACTTCTTTGGCCATTAGGCGCCAATATTGTGATTTACAAAAAGTATGGTTGCTTGCAGTTTTGGAGCTGTGTATAGACACTCCTAGGACAGAGTGTACCATCCAGTGATAAAAGATGTAAGGGTAGAGCTCTGAATGGTGATGGTCATACATATTGTTATCCCGATTAGGTGAAACTGTACTGACAAATGAATTCCCAGCCAGAAGTTGGAAGCATCCTTTCTATTTCAGAAAATTCAAAATCAGAAACAAAGTTGCTGTTTAATGAAGTGCAAAATGAACCAGCGTGTTTTTCTGTCAACTTTAGGCTGTAACTATCTAGGTTTCACTTGGGGAAAATAATTTTGACATCAGACTCCAATTACCAGGTTCCCAAAAGCATATTTCCAATAGTGTCAGAGCTGTGTAAAGATACTCCTGGGCCACATCGTACCATTCTATGAGAAAAGATGTCAGGTGAGAGTGTTCTGTGAGTACTGAGTACCATATGTGTTGTTACCCTGATTAGTCTGATATAGTTATGCTAGATAGTAGATTACCCTAATATAGTTACCCTATACTGTCAGATGACTTCCCAGAAAGAAGTGACAGGCACCCAGATTCTTTCAGAAAACCCATAAACTAGACCAAAACTGTTGTTGTAAGGAAGAGAATAATGAACCAGTGTGTTTGTCTGGCAGCTTTGCAGCTAAAACTCTACAGTTTTCACAGTAGGAAAATACTTTTTGCCAGCAGGCCCCAATTCCCTGGGTCACAAAACATGTTTGCCTACATTTTAGAGCTTTGTAAAGAAACCCCTAGGAAACCTTGAAATATTTCATGAGAAAAAAGGTCAGGGGAGAGTGTTCTTTGAGTGTTGACTGCCATACCTATTGTTACCCTGATTTGGTGAAACTGTACTAACCTCCAAACCAGAAGCAGCAAGCAACATGTTTCTTTCAGAAAACTCAAAATCTACACGAAAGCTGTTGTTGTGATGAAGAGTAAAATGAGCCAGTTTGTTTTTATGGCAGGTCTGAGGCTGTAATTACCCAGCGTCCACATGTTGAAAATATTGCTTTTACCATAAACGTTCAATTCCCAGGTTCACAAAATCTTGTTTCCTGGCAGTTTAAGAGATGATTAAAGACACATCTAGGATGCACTGTATCCTAGGATACACGAGAAAAGATGTCAGTAGAGACGCTGTGAGTTTTGAATTCTATACCTATTGTTACTCTGATTAGGTGAAAATGTACTGTCAGATTACTTCCCAGCAGGAAGTCCGAAGCATATTTTATATATAAGTAAACTCAAAATCATGACCAAATCTGTTGTTTCAATGAAGCAAAAAGTGAGCCAGTGTGCTTTTCTGCCTGTTACATTACTGCAAATATCCAGCTGTCACTGGAGAAAATATTTCTTCTGCCATCTGGCTCCAATTCCAAGGTTCACAAAAGTACTTTTTCCCGTAGTTTCAGAGCAGTTCAAAGACACTTCTAGCACACATTACCATTTTATAAGAAAAAAATTGTCAAGTAGGAATATTCTATGAATATTGACTAATGTAACAGTTGTTACTCTGTTTAGGTGAAACTACAGGAGACTGGAATGCAAAAGAAGGAAGTCAAGAAACACCTGGGGTAACAGGCAAATTTGGCCTTGGAGTACAGAGTGAAGCAGGGCAAAGGCTAATAGAGTTTTGCCAAGAGGACGCACTGGTCATACCAAACACCCTCTTCCAACAACACAAGAGAAGATTCTACACATGGATATCACCAGATGGTCAATACCAAAATCAGATTGATTATACTCTTTGCAGCCAAAAATGGAGAAGCTCTATACAGTCAGCAAAAACAAAACTGGAAGCTGACTGTGGCTCAGATCATGAACTCCTTATTGCCAAACTCAGACTTAAATAGGAGAAAGTAGGGGAAACCACTAGACCATTCAGGTATGACCTAAATCAAATCCATTATGATTATACAGTGGAAGTGAGAAATAGATTTAAGGGACTAGATCTGATAGATAGAGTGCCTGATGAACTATGGACAGAGGTTCATGACATTGTACAGGAGACAGGGATTAAGACCACTCCGAATTAAAAGAAATGCAAAAAAGAAAAATGGCTGTCTGGGGAGGCCTTACAAATAGCTGTGAAAAGAAGAGAAGCAAAAAGCAAAGGAGAAAAGGAAAGATATAAGCATCTGAATGCAGAGTTCCAAAGAATAGGAAGGAGAGATAAGAAAGACTTCCTCAGTGATCACGCAAAGAAATAGAGGAAAACAACAGAATGGGAAAGACTAGAGATCTCTTCAAGAAAATTAGAGATTTATTTCATGCAAAGATGGGCTCAATAAAGGACAGAAAATGTATGGACTTAACAGAAGCAGAATATATTAATAAGAGGTGGTAAGAATACACGGAAGAACTGTACAAAAAAGATTTTCACAACTCAGAAAATCACGATGGTGTGATCACTAATCTAGAGCCAGACATCTTGGAATGTGAAGTCAAATGGGCCTTAGAAATCATCACTACAAACAAAGCTAGTAGTGATGAAATTCCAGGTGAGCTATTTCAAATTCTGGAAGATGATGCTGTGAAAGTGCTGCACTCAATATGCCAGCAAATTTGGAAAACTCAGCAGTGGCCACAGGACTGGAAAAAGTCAGTTTTCATTCCAATTCCAAAGAAAGGCAATACCAAAGAATGCTCAAACTACCGCATAATTGCATTCATCTTACATGCTAGTAAAGTAATGCTCAAGATTCTCCAATCCAGGCTTCAGCAATACGTGAACCGTGAACTTCCTGATGTTAAAGCTGGTTTTACAAAAGGCAGAGGAACCAGAGATCAAATTGCCAACATCCGCTTGATCATGGAAAAAGCAAGAGAGTTCCAGAAAAATATCTATTTCTGCTTTATTGACTATGCCAAAGCCTTTGACTGTGTGGATCACGATAAACTGTGGAAAATTCTGAAAGTAATGGGAATACCAGACCACCTGACCTGCCTCTTGAGAAACCTATATGCAATTCAGGAAGCAACAGTTAGAACTGGACATGGAACAACAGGCTGGTTCCAAATAGGCAAAGGAGTACCTCAAGATTGTATATTGTCCCCCTGCTTATTTAACTTATATGCAGAGTACATCATGAGAAACCCTGGACTGGAAGAAGCACAAGCTGGAATCAAGTTTGCTGGGAGAAATATCAATAACCTCAGATATGCAGATGACATCACCCTTATGGCAGAAAGTGTAGAGGAGCTAAAAAGCCTCTTGAGGAAAGTGAAATTGGAGAGTGAAAAAGCTGCCTTAACACTCAACATTCAGAAAACAAAGATCACGTCATCTGGTCCCATCACTTGATGGCAAATAGATGGGGAAACAGTGGAAATAGTGTCAAACTTTATAATTTTTTTTGGGGGGGGGGGCTCTAAAATCACTGCAGATGGTGATCGAAGCCGTTGAATTAAAGATGCTTACTCCTTGGAAGGAAAGTTATGACCAACCTAGAGAGCATATTCGAAAGCAGAGACATTACTTTGCCAACAATGGTCCATCTAGTCAAAGCTATGGTTTTTCCTGTGGTCATGTATGGATGTGAGAGCTGCATTGTCAAGAAAGCTGAGTACTGAAGAATTGATGCTTTTGAACTGTGGTGTTTGAGAAGACTCTTGGGATTCCCTTCAACTTCAAGGAGATCCAACCAGTCCATTTAAGGAGATCAGTCCTGAGTGTTCTTTGGAAGGACTGATGCTAAAGCTGAAACTCCAGTACTTTGGCTACCTCATGTGAAGAGCTGACTCATTGGAAAAAACTATGATGCTAGGAGGGATTGGGGTCAGGAGGAGAAGGGGACGACAGAGGATAAGATGGCTGGATGGCATCACCGACTCGATGGACATGAGTTTGGGTGAACTCCAGGAGCTGGTGATGGACAGGGAGGCCTGGCGTGCTGCCATTCATTGGGTAACAAAGAGTCAGACATGATTGAGCGACTGAACTGAACTGAACTGTACTGACAGATGACATCCCAGCAAGAAAGGGCAAGCATACTGTTGCTTCTAGAATACTCAGAAACTTGACCAAATTTTTACTTTAATGAAGAGAATAAAGACCCAGTGTGTTTTCTGGAAAGTTTTTGGCTGCAAATATCCAACTTCTGAGGATGGAAACTATATATTTTACCTAAGGTCCCAATTCCCATGTTCAAAAAACTCATTTCCTGACTATTTCACAGTTGCATAAAGACACAGTTATGACAGACTCTACCATAACATAAGAAAAGTTGTCAGGGGAGTGTGTTCTGTGAGTGTGGAAAGTCATAACTATTAACTATTGTTAATAACTATTGTTACCCTGCTTAGGTGAAACTGTACTTCCCAGAAGAATTGGAAAACAATCTGTTTATTTTCAGAAAACTTCAAAACCAGACCAAATCTTTTGCTGTAATGAAGAGAAAAATGAACCAGTGTGGATTTTGGCAGGTTTGAGCCTCAACTCTGCAGCTATCACAGGGGGGAAACACTTCATTTGCCAATAAGGCCCAATTCTTTTGTTCACAATCACATATTTCCCTGCATTTTCAGAGCATTGTAAAGACACACCTCGGAAACACTTGTACCATTTTATGAGAATAGAGTTCAAGGGAGAGTGTTATTTGAGTGTTGATTGTGATACTTATTGTTACCCTGATTAGATGAAATAGTACTGTCAGCTGACTCCCCAGCAAGGATAGCAATGTGTTATGGTCTTTACAGACCGGGACCTGGGGATTGGAGTCGACAAAAAAAAAAAAAAAAAAAGGCAAAGAAAAGAAGGATGCAGGGGATCCAAGTCTCAAGTGAAACAAGGGTACTTTATTTGCAGAGACGCATGCTTATATATCTTCAATAAAATGATTACTTAGCCATTAAGAATGAAATTCTATCTGTTGCAACCAAATGGATAGTCCTGTAAGTAAAAGGTCACTGCAGAGAGTCACTGAAGGGAGTCACTGAAGGGAATCCAAGCAGATGCTCTTTCCCATGACCTGAGTCCTGAAAGCTGCGTGCAACTCTGCTCATTCCTGTATTCCAGGAACTGATAAGGAACAGAACATTGTTAAGAAATAGCACACAAAGGAAGAAAATGCAACATATTGGATCCCTTAAAGTTCAACATCCCCTGACAGGAATGCAGCCTGTTTCTTTCAGGAAACTAAAAAGTGTGACCAAATCTGTTGATATGATAAACAGAAAAATGAAGCAGTGTGTTTCTCTGGAAGTTTTTGGACAGCAATTACCCAGCTTTCAAAGTTAGAAAATATAGCCTTTTCCATATGGGCCCAACCCCAGGGTTCATGAGAGCATGTTTCCTGGCTGTCTCACTGTTGTGTAAAGACACACCTAGGACACAAGGTACTATTCCATGAGAAAATATATCAGGAGAGTGGGTTCTATGAGTTCTGACTTCTTTAACTGTTGTTACTCTGATAAAGTGACTTCCCAGCCTAATTTTGGAGCCATTCTTTTTATTTCAGAAAACTCAATATCATGATCAAAGCTATTGTTGTAATGAAGAGAAAAACGAGTCCTTTGTTGTTGTTGTTGTTGTTTTCTGGCAAGTTTAAGACTGCAAGCACCCAGCGTTCACTGGGTGAAAATTCACCTTTTGCCATAAGACCTCCCCTAAAAACATGTTTTCCTGCAGTTTCTGAGCTATGTAAGGACACTCCTAGGACATATTGACCCTTTCCTTGAGAAAAGATGTAAGGGAGGAGTGTTTTGTGAGTGTTGACTAACATACCTGTTTACTCTATTTAGGTGAAACAGTACTATCAGATGACTTTCCAGCAAGACGTGAAAAGCAGCTTGTTGCTTTCAGAAATCTCTAAAACATGACCAAATCCACTGTTGTAATGAGAAGTGAACCAGTGTGTTTTCTGGACGTTTGAGGCTGCATATATACAGCTTCCAAAGGTAGAAAATTTAACTTTTACCATAAGGGCCCAATTCTCAAGTTCAAAAAGCATGATTTTTGACTATGTCAAAGCTGTATAAAGACACACCTTTGACACACTGAAACACTATGTGAAATAAGATGTCAGAGGAGAGGGTTCTGTGAGTGCTTATTGCCATACATGCTATTACTCTGATTATGTATAATTTCCCTGCCAGATAACTTTCCAGAGAAAATTCAGAAGCATCCTTTTTATATCAGAAACTCAAAATCATGGCCAAAGCTGCTGCTGTAATGGTTTTTCAGAGTTGTATAAAGACACTCCTAGGACACACTGTACCATTCCATGAGAAAAAAATATGTCAGGGGAGAATGTTCTGTGAGTGTTGACTGCCATATCTGTTGTTACTCTAATTAGGTGAAATTGTACGGTCAGATGACTTATGAGAAGAAGTGGATAACAGCCTGTTTTCCCACAAGACTCAATAGCATTAAGAAAGTTGTAGCTGTAATGAAGATAAAAATGAGCCAGTATGTTTTTCTTGCTGATTGAGACTGCAGATTTCACAATGGGAAAAAAAAAAAAAAAAAAAACTTCTATTGCCAACAAGCTCAAATTGCTAGGTTCACAAAAACATGTTTGTGGACATTTTCAGAGCTTTCTAAAGACAGCTGGGACACTCTGTACCATTCAGTGAGAAAAAGTGTGAGGGGAGAGTGTTCCATGAGTATTGACTGCCATAAGTGTTGTTACTCATATTAGGGAATATGGATTTTCAGAAGACTTCCAAAAAGAAATTGAAGCATTCTTGTAATTTCAGAAAGCTCAAAATCATGACCAAAGCTGATGTTGTAATGAGGAGAAAAACGAACCAGTATGTCTTGTGCAAGTTTGAGGCAGTAACTATCCAGCTTTCACTGGGGGAAAATACTTCTTTTGCCATCAGGCCCCAATTCCCAAGTTCACAAAAAAGTCTTTCTCTGCAGTTTAATAAGAGTTAAGATGCTCCTGGAACACATTGAACCATTCTATGAGACAAGAGGTCAGAGGAGAGTGTTCTGTAGTGTTGACTGCATATTGGTTGTTATCTTGGTTAAGTGAAACTGTCAGATTACTTCCTAGAAAGCAATGTCAAACATCCAGTTTCTTTAAGAAAATTCAAAAGCTGGACCAAAGAGGTTGTTGTCATGAAGAGAAAAATGAACCCGTGTTTTTTGTTTTTTGTTTTTTTTTTCCTGGCAGGTTAGATGCTGCAATTATCCACCTGCCAAAAGTAGAAAATATTGCTTTTAACATAAGGGCCCAATTACCAGGTTCACAAAAGTATTTTCCTGGCTGGTTCAAAGCTCTGTGAGACACTCCTATGACACATTGTACCATTCCATGAGAAAAGTTGTTAGGAGAGAGTGTTCTGTAGTTGTCAAAATGAATCCTAATGGTTAACTCTGATTAGGTGAAACAGATGTCTTCCCTGCAAGAAGTGCTAAGCAGCTTGTTGCTTTCAAAAAACTAAAAAACTCGACCAAAACTGTTGCTACAATGAAGGGAAAAATGAATCACTATGTTTTTCTGACAAGTTTAAGGCTGCAACTCTCCTGTATTTACTGAGGGAATATAATTATTTTGCCATCAGGCTCCAATTCCAAGGTTCACAAACATGTTTTCATGCAGTTTCAGAGTTCTGTAAAGACACCCCTAAGACAAATTCATGAGAAAAGAGATAAGGGGAGAGTGTTTTGTGAGTGTTGACTTTCATATCTGTTGTTACCTTGATTAGGTGAAACTGTATTGTCCATGACTTCTTAGCAAGGAGTGACAAGCAGCCTATTGCTTTCAGAATAATAAAAAACTAGACCAAATCTGTTGCTGTAATGAGGAGAAAAATGAATCAGTGTGTTTTTCTTTAAAATTTAATGCTGCAATTATCCAGATTTCACTGAAGGAAAATATTTCTTTTGCCATTGGGTCTTAATTCCTGGGTACACAAAATATGTTTCTTGTGTTTTCAGAACTTTGTAAAGACACACCTAGAAAACACTGTGCCATTACATGAGAAAAGCTGTCACAAGAGACTGTTCTTTGATTGCTGACTTCCATATCTGCTGTTTCCCTAATTAGGCTAACCAATACTATTAGATGACTTTCCAGTAAAATAGTGTCCAGCAGCTTGTTTCTTTCAGAAAATTCAAAACGTTGACTAAAGCTGTGGTAATGAAGAGAAAAATGAACCACTGTGTTTTTCTGGCAGGCTTGAGGCTGCAAGTAGAGAACTTACACAGTGAGAAAATATTTCTTTTGCTATCAGGCCCCAACTGCCAAGTTCACAAAATCATGCTTCCCTTCAATTTCAAAACTTAGTAAACATATACTTAGGAAACATTGTATTATCCCATGAGAAAGGAGGTCACAGGACAGTGTTCTGTGACTGTTGACTACCTTACTGGTTAATCTTAGGGTTAGCTGAAACTACTGTCAGATGACTTCCCCTAGAAATGGCAAGCAGCCTGTTGGTTTCAGAAAGCTTAATGTCTAGAATGAAGCTGTTTTAATTTAGAGAAAAATGAGCTAATGTTTTTCAGGCATGTTTTTAAGCTGCAACTATCCAGGTTTCAAAATGGGAAAATTCTTCTTTTGCCATCTGACCCCAATTCCCAGGTTCACATGAAAATGTGTCCCTGTAGTTTCAGATCTGTGTAAAGACACACCTAGGACACAGTGTAACATTCCATGAGAAAAGAGGTAGGGGAGAGTGTTCTGTGAGTATTGACTGCCATTTTGGCTGTTATCTTAGTTACGTGAAATGGAAGTCAGCTGACATCCAAGAAAGAAGTTTTAAACAGCCTGTTTCTTTCAGAAAACTCAAAATCATGACCAAAGCTGTTCAAGCAATGAAGGAAACAAATAACCAGTGTGTTTTTCAGGCAGGATTGAGGCTGCAATTATCCAGATTCCAAATTTGGAAAATGTAGCTTTTACCATAAGGATCCAGTTCCCAGGTTCACAAAAGTGCATTTCCAGGTTTTTCAAAGTTGTGTAAAGATACACCTAGGACACACTGTATTATTCCATAACAAAAGATATCAGGGGACAGTGTTCTGTGAGTGTTGACTGCCATACCAATTATCACTCTAAATAGGTGTAACTGTACTGTCAAATGACTTCCAAGAAAGAAACTAGTAGCATCCTTTTTATTTCAGAAAAATCAAGTTATGACAAAAAGTCCTGTTATAATAAAGAGAAAATGAACCAGTGTGTTTTTCTGACACTGGGGTAAACTAATAATTTGCCCTCAGGCCCCAATTCCCTGTTTCACAATAACATGTTTCCCTGCAGCTATTGAGCTGAAAAAAGACACTTGAAGGACAGATTATACCCATTCCATGAAAAAATATGTAAGAGAGAGTGTTGTATGCAAGTGGTTTTCACACTGGTTGTTTCGCTGATTACCTGAAAATGTACACTCAGCTGACGTTCTAGAAGTAAGTGGAAAGCAGCCTGCATCTGTACAAAAGCTCTAAAACTTGGCTAAACCTGTTGCTGTAATGAAAAGAAAATGAACCAATATGGTTTTCAGAAGGATTTGAGGTGACATTTTTCCACCTTCCACAGGTGGAAAATATTGCTTTCTCCAAAAAGGCCTAATTCCCATGATCAAAAAACATATTCCTTGACTTTCTCAGAGTTCTGTAAATATGTTCAAAATAGCATATTCTTTGATTTTCTCAGAGTTGTATAAAGACTTTCTCGAAGTTGTGTAAAGTACACACTGTGAATCCTAAAGGAAATAAGTCCTGAATATTCTTTGGAAGGACTGATGCTGAAACTGAAACTCTAAAAATTTAATCACCTGTTGCAAAGAACTGACCCATTAGAAGCCCCTGATGCTGGGAAAGATTGAGGGCAGATGGAGAAAGGGACAGCAGAGGATGCGATGGTTGGATGGCATCACCGACTTGATGGACATTAGTTTGAGAAAGCTCTGGAAGTTGGTGATAGACAGGGAAGCCTGATGTGCTGCAGTCCATGGGGTAGCAAAGAGTCAGCATGACTAAGTTACTGAACTGAACTGAGGACACACTGTACCACCTTATGAGAAAAGAAGTCAGGGGAGAGTGTTCTTAGATGTTGACTGCCATTCCTGTTGTTAACTTGATTAAGTGAATCTCTACTGTCAGATGAATTCCCAACAAGAAGTGGCAAGCACCCTGTTTCTTTCAGGACACTCAAATGCTTGACCAAGTCTGTTATTATAATGAAAAGAAAAATGAAGTGGTAGACTTTTCTGAAGGTTGAAGGTTTCAGTTATCCATCTTCCACAGGTGGAAAATATTGCTTTTGTCATAAAGGCCCAGTTCCCAGGTTCACAAAAGCATTCTTATTGGCTGTTTCAGAGTTGTGTAAAGACACACCTTGGACACAATTTACCATTCCATGAGAAAATATGTCAGGATAGTGTGTTCTGTGAGTGTTCACTGCCATATCTGTTGTTACTCTGATTAGGTGAAACTAACTGTCAGATCACTTCAAAGGCAGAAGTAGGGAACATCCTTTTTATTTCAGAAATTCAAAATCATGACCAAAGTTGTAATGAAGAGAAAAATGAAACAATGTGATTTTCTGGCAAGTTTAAGGATGTAAATATCCAGGTTTCACTGAGGGAAAATACTTCCTTCGCCATCAGGTCCATTTCCCAGTTTCACAAGAACTTCTTCCCTAGGAATTTGAGAGAAGACTCTCCAGGGACACAATGTGAAATTCCAGAAGAAAAGAGGTCAGGGGACAGTGTTCTGTGAGTGTTGACTACCATACCTGTTGTTAATCTGATTAAGTGAATCGGTATTTTCAGATGACTTCCCAGTAAAAAGTGTCAAGCAGTCTGTTTCTTTATGAAAATTAGAATCTTGAGCATACCTTTTGTTTTAATGAGAGAAATGAACCAGTGTGATTCTCTGGCAGGTTTGAGGCTACAACTATCGAGCTCTCACAGTTGGAAAATACTTCTTTAGCCATCAGGCCCCAATGCCCAGGTTCACAAAAACATGTTTCCCTGTATTTTCAGAGCTTTGTTAGGACACCAGTATACCACCACTGTACAATTCCATGGGAAGAGAGATTTGGGGAGAGTGTTTTTTGAGTGTTGACTGCCATACCTGTTGTTACCCTGAGTAGATGAATCTGTACTGTCAAATGACTTCCCAGCAATAAGTGGCAAGTGGCTTGTTTCTTTCTGAAAACTAAAACCTTCACCAAATATGTTGTCCTAATAAAAAGGGAAATGAACCAGTTGGCTTTTCTGGTAGGTTTGAAGCTACAACTATCCAGGTCTCACTGGTGGAAAATTCTTTTCCAATGAGGCCCCAATTCCCAGTTTCACAAAGACATGTTTCCCTGAAATTTTGGAGCTTTATAAAAATATTTCTGGGACAAAATGTACCTTTTCATGAGAAAAGTGCTAATGGGAGCGTGTTCTCTGAGTGTTGACTGCCATACCTGTCATTAACCAGATTAGATAAACCGGTACTCTCATATGTCTTCCCAACAAGAAGTGGCAAGCTGCCTGTTTCTTTCAGAAAACTAGAAAAAATGGACTAAAGCTGTTGTTATAATGAGGAAAAAATGAACCCGTGTGTTTTTCTGGCAGGTTTGAGGGTGCAATTGATAAATTATGGTGAACAGTGCTGGATTCATGATCTCCTAACAAGAGAATTTACTTCAGCACCAAAACATGGCTTCAGTCACTCAGAACCTCATATGGCAAAATTATTATTAAAGTGGAAAGAGATAGAGAAAGCTTCTGATCTAGACATCAGAAAAGGGCAAAGAGTGCACCATTTTGGAACCAGTCACCAGTGCACCAGCCCTGAGCATTCTATCTCATGCATCGACCTGGACTGGCGATCTATTTCACATATGATAATAGACATGTTTCAGTTATGTTCTCTCAAATCATCCCACCCTTGCCTTCATCCACAGAGTTCAAAAGTCTGTTCTTAACATCTGTGTCTCTTTTGCTGTTTCAAATATAGGGTCATGACTACCAAATCTCTAAATTCCATATTTATGCATTGATATACTGAACTGGTGTTTTTCTTTCAGACTTAATTCACACTGTAGGCTGTTCACGACCCAGATATAAAAGATCTTCATGACCCAGATAATCATGATAGTGCAATCACTCATCTAGAGCCAGACATTCTGGAATATATAGTCAAGTGGGCCTTAGGAAGCATCACTACAAACAAAGCTAGCAGAGGTGATGGAATTCCAGTTGAGCTATTTCAAATCCTGAAAGATGAGGCGGTGAAAGTGCTGCACTCAATATGCCAGAAAATTTGGAAAACTCAGCAGTGGCCACAGGACTGGAAAAGGTGAGTTTTCATTCCAATCCCAAAGAAAGGCAATGCCAAAGAATGCTCAAACTACCACACAATTGCACTCATATCACACACTAGTAAACGGATGCTTAAAATTCTCCATGCCAGGCTTCAGCAATACATGACCCATGAACTTCAAAAGTTAAAGCTGATTTTAGAAAATGCAGAGGAACCACAGATCAAATTGCCAACATCCTCTGGATCATCAAAAAAGCAAGAGAGTTTCAGAAAAACATCTATTTCTGCCTTATTGACTATGCCAAAACCTTTGACTGTGTGGATCACAATAAACTGTGGAAAATTCTGAAAGAGATGGGAATACCAGACCACCTGACTTGTGTCTTGAGAAACCTGCATGCAGGTCAGGAAGCAACCGTTAGAACTAGACATGGAACAACAGACTGGTTGCAAATTGGAAAAGGAGTACATCAAGGCTGTGTATTGTCAACCTGCTTATTTAACTTATATGCAGAGTACATCTTGAGAAATGATTGGCTGGAGGAAGCACAAACTGGAATCAGGATTGCCAGGAGAAACATGAATAACCTCAGATATGCAGATGACACCAACCTTGTAGCAGAAAGTGAAGAAGAATAAAAGAGCCTCTTCATTAAAGTGAAAGAGAAGAGTGAAAAAGTTGACTTAAAGCTCAACATTCAGAAAACTAAGATCATGGATTCTGGTCCCATTACTTCATGGCAAATAGGTGGGAAAACAGTGGAAACAGTGACTGACTTTATTTTTCTGCACTCCAGAATCAAGCAGGTGGTGATTGCAGCCATGAAATTAAAAGGCACTTACTCCTTGGAAAGAAAGTTATGACCAACCTAGAGAGTATATTATAAAGAAGAGACACTAATTTGTCAACAAATGTCCATCTAGTCAAGGCTATGGTTTTTCCATTAATCATGTATGGATGTGAGTGTTGGACTATAAAGAAAACTGAGCACAGAAGAATTGATGTTTTGAACTGTGGTGTTGGAGAAGACTCTTGAGAGTTCCTTGGACTGGGAGGAGATCCAACCAGTTTATCCTCAAGGATATCAGTCCTGGGAGTTCATTGGAAGGACTGATGTTGATGCTGAAACTCCAAAATTTTGGCCACCTGATGCAAAGAGCTGACTCATTTTAAAAGACCCTGATGCTGGGAAAGATTGAGGGCAGGAAGAGAAAGGGATGACAGAGGATGAGATGGTTAGATGGCAGCACCGACTTGATGGACATGGGTTTGTGTGAACTCCGGGAGTTGGTGATGGACAGGGAGGCCTGGCGTGCTGTGGTTCATGGAGTCAGAGAGTCAGAAACGACTGAGTGACTGAATTGATCTGAACTGAATAGGTTCCAGTTTCATCCACCTTATTAGAACTGATTCAAATACATTCTTTTTGTAGCTGAGTAATATTCCACTGTGTCTGTGTACCACAGCTTTCTTATCCATTCGTCAGCTGATGGACATTTAGGTTGTTTCCATGTCCTGACTATTATAAACAGTGCTGCAATGAAGATTGGGGTACACGTGTCTATTTCAATTTTGGTTTCCTTGGTGTTTATGCCCAGCAGTGGAACTGCTGGGTCGTATGGCAGTTCTATTTCCAGAAATCTCCACACTGTTCTCCGTAGTGGCTGTACTAGTTTGCATTCCCACCAACAGTGTAAGAGGGTTCCCTTTTCTCCACACCTTCTCCAGCATTTACTGTTTGTAGAATTTTTGATAGCAGCCAGTCTGACTGACATGAGATGGTACCTCACTGTGGTTTTTATTTGCATTTCTTTGATAATGAGTGATGCTGAACATCTTTTCATGTGTTTGTTAGCCATTTATATATCTTCTTTGGAAAAATATCTGTTTAGTTCTTTGGCCCATTTTTTGATTGGGTCGTTTATTTCTCTGGAATTGATCTGCTGGAGATGCTTGTATATTTTTGAGATAAATTCTTTGTCAGTTGCTTCATTTGCTATTATTTTCTCCAATTCTGAAGGCTGTCTTTTCACGTTGCTTATAGTTTCTTTCGTTGTGCAAAACCTTTTAAGTTAATTAGGTCCACTTGTTTATTTTTGCTTTTATTTCCATTACTCTGGGAGGTGGGAAATAGAGGATCCTGCTATGATTTACATCAGAGAGTGTTTTGCCTATGTTTTCCTCTATGGGCTTTTAGAGTTTTTGGTCTTACATTTAGATCTTTAATCCATTTCAAGTTTGTGTGTGCGTGTGTGTGTGTGTATGGTGTTAGAAAGTGTTCTAGTTTCATTCTTTTACAAGTGGTTGACCAGTTTTCCCGCAACACTTGTTAAATAGTTTGGCTTTTCTGTATTGTATATTCTTGCCTTTTTTGTCAAAGATAAGGTGTCCATAGATGTGTGGACTTATCTCAGGGCTTTCTATTTTGTTCCAGTGGTCTACATTTCTGTCTTTGTGCTAGTACCATACTGTCTTGATAACTGTAGCTTTGTAGTATAGCCTGAAGTCAGGCAGGTTGATTCCACCAAGTTCATTCTTCTTTTTCAAGGTTGCTTTGGCTATTCGAGGTTTTTTGTATTTCCATACAAATTGTGAAATTATTTATTCTCAGTTCATTTCAGTTCAGTCGCTCAATCGTGTCTGACTCTTTGTGACCCCATGAATTGCAGCACGCCAGGCCTCCCTGTCCATCACCAACTCCCAGAGTTCACTCAGACTCGCATTCATCGAGTCAGTGATGCTATCCAGCCATCTCATCCTCGTTCGCCCCCTTCTCCTCCTGCCCCCAATCCCTTCCAGCATCAAAGTTTTTTCCAATGAGTCAACCCTTCGCATGAAGTGGCCAAAGTACTGGAGTTTCAGCTTTAGCATCATTCCTTCCAAAGAATTCCCAGGGTTGATCTCCTTCAGAATGGACTAGTTGAATCTCCTTGCAGTCCAAGGGACTCTCAAGAGTCTTCTCCAACACCACAATTCAAAAACATCAATTCTTCAGTGCTCAGCCTTCTTCACATTTCAACTCTCACATCCATACATGACTACTGGAAAAACCATAGCCTTGACTAGATGGACCTTAGTTGGCAAAGTAATGTCTCTGCTTTTGAATATGCTATCTAGGTTGGTCATAACTTTTCTTCCAAGCAGTAAGCGTCTTTTAATTTCATGGCTGCAATCACCATCTGCAGTGATTTTGGAGCCCCTCAAAAATAAAGTCTGACACTGTTTCCACTGTTTCTCCATCTATTTCCCATGGAGTGATGGGACTGGATGCCATAATCTTCGTTTTCTGAATGTTGAGCTTTAAGCTAACTTTTTCACTCTCCTCTTTTACTTTCATCAAGAGGCTTTTTAGTTCCTCTTCACTTTCTGCCATAAGGGTGGTGTCATCTGCATATCTGAGGTTATTGATATTTCTCCCAGCCATCCTGATTCCAGCTTGTGTTTCTTCCAGTCCAGCGTTTCTCATGATGTAGTTTTGTGAAAAATACTGTTGGTAGCTTGATAGGGATTACATTGAATCTATTGATTGCTTTGGGTAGTATATTCATTTTCACTATATTTATTCTTCCAATCTATTAACATGGTATATTTCTCCATCTATTTGTGTCCTCTCTGATTTCTTTCATCAATTTCTCATAGTTTTCTATATATAGGTCATTTGTTTCTTTAGGTAGATTTATTCCAAAGTATTTTATTCTTTTTGTTGCAATTGTGAATGGAATTGTCTCCTTTAATTCTCTTTCTGTTTTCTTATTGTTAGTATATAGGAATTCAAGGGATTTCTGTGTGTTAATTTTATATCCTGCCACTTTAGTATATTCATTGATTAGCTCTAGTAATTTTCTGGTGGAGTCTTTAGGGTTTTCTATGTAGAGGATCATGTCATTTGCAAACAGTGAGAATTTTACTTCTCCTTTTCCAATCTGGATTCTTTTTATCTCTGAATGCTGTGGCTAAAACTTCCCAAAACTATGTTGAATAGTAGTGATGAGAGTGGGCATCCTTGTCTTATCCCTGACTTTAGGGGAAATGCTTTCAATTTTTCAACATTGAGGATAATGTTTGCTGTGGGTTTATCATATATGGCTTTTATTATGTTGAGGTATGTTCCTTCTATGCCTGCTTTCTGGAGGGATTTTATCATAAATTGCTGTTGAATTTTGTCAAAGGCTTTCTCTGCATCTATTGAGATAACCACGTGGTTTTTAACTTTCAGTTTGTTAATGTGGAGTATCACATTGTTTGATTTGTGAATGTTGAAGAATCATTGCATTCTTGGGATAAAGCCCACTTGGTAATGATGCATGATCTTTTAAATATGTTGTTGGATTCTCTTTGCTAGAATTTTGTCAAGAATTTTTGCATCTATATTCATCAGTGATATTGGCCTTAGCTTTCTTTTGTTGTGGAATCTTTGTCTGGTTTTGGTATTAGCGTGATGGTGGCCTCATAGAATGAGTTTGGAAGTTTACCTTCCTCTGCAGTTTTCTTGAAGAGTTTGAGTAGGATGGGAGTTAGCTCTCCTCTTAATTTTTCGTAGAATTCAGCTGTGTAGCCATGTGGTCCTGGGCTTTTTTTTTTTTTTTTTTTTTGATGGAAAATTTAGGATTAGAGTTTTGATTTCTGTACTCGTGATGGGTCTGTTAAAGTTTTCTATTTCTTCATGGTTCAGTTTTGGAAAGTCATACTTTTCTAAGAATTTATCCATTTCTTCCAAGTTGTCCATTTTATTGGCATATAGTTGCTGATAGTAGTCTCTTATGATTCTTTATATTTTTGTCTTGTCTGTTGTGATTTCTCCATTTTTATTTCTAATTTTGTTGATTTGATTCTTCTCCCTTTTTTTTCTTGATGAGTCTGGATAATGGTGTATCTATTTTATTTATATTCTCAAAGAACACGCTTTAACTTTAGTTGATTTTTGCTGTGGTCTCCTTTGTTATTTTTGCAGTTATCTCTGCCCTAATTTTTATGATTTCTTTCTTTCTACTAACCCTGGGGTGCTTAATTTCTTCTTTTTCTAGTTGCTTTATTTGTAGAGTTAGGCTATTTATTTGATTTTTCTCCTGTTTCTTCAGGTAGGCTTGTATTGCTATGAACCATCCCCTTCAGTTCAGTTCAGTTCAGTCACTCAGTCATGTCCAACTCTTTGTGACCCCATGAACTGCAGCACGCCAGGCCTCCCTGTCCATCACCAACTCCTGGAGTTTACTCAAACTCATGTCCATTGAGTCAGTGATGCCATCCAGTCATCTCATCCTCTGTCTTCCTCTTCTCTTCCTGCCCCCAATCCCTCCCAGCATCAGAGTACTTTTCAATGAGTCAGCACTTCGCATGAGGTGGCCAGAGTATTGGAGTTTCAGCTTTAGCATCAGTCCTTCCAAAAAAGACACAGGACTGATCTCCTTTAGAATGGACTGGTTGGATCTCCTTGCAGTCCAAGGGACTCTCAAGAATCTTCTTCAACTCCGCAGTTCAAAAGCATCCATTCTTTGGTGCTCAGCTTTCTTCACAGTCCAACTCTCACATCCATACATGACTACTGGAAAAACCATAGCCTTGACTAGAAGGACCTTTGTTGGCAAAGTAATGTCTCTCCTTTTTAATATGGTATCTAGGTTTGTCATATCTTTCTTTCCAAGGAGTGTCTTTTAATTTCACAGTTGCAGTTACCATCTGCAGTGATTTTGGAGCCCCCCAAAATAAAGTCTGACTCTGTTTCCACTTGGCACTGCTTTTACTGTATCCCATAGGTTTTGGGTTGTTGTGTTTTTATTTTAATCCATTTCTATGCAAATTTGGTTTCTTTTCTGATTTATTCTGTGATTTGTTGGTTATGCAGAAGTGTGTTGTTTAGCCTCCATATGTTTGCATTTTTAATATTTTTTCCCTGTAAGTGACATATAATCTTACTACATTGTAATCAGAAAAGATGCTTGAGATTATTTCAATTTTTTTGAATTTACCAAGGCTAGATTTATGGCCCAGGATGTGATCTATCCTGCAGAGGGTTCCGTGTGCACTTGAGAAAAAGGTGAAATTTGTTGTTTTGGGGTAAAATGTCTTATAGATATCAATTAGGTCTAACTGGTATATTGCATAGCTTAAAGTTTGTGCTTCCTTGATAATATTCTGTTTAGTTGATCTATCCATAGGTGTGAGTGGGGCATTAAATTCTCCCACTACTATTGAGTTACTGTTAATTTCCCCTTTCATACTACTTAGCATTTGCCTTACATATTGTGGTGCTTCTATGTTGGATGCATATATGTATTTATAATTGTTACATCTTCTTCTTTACGTGATCCTTTCATCATTATATAGAGTCCTCCTTTGTCTCTTTTCATGGCCTTTATTTCAAAGTCTATTTTATCTTATATGAGTATTGCTACTCCTGCTTTCTTTTGGTCTCCATTTGTGTGAAATATCATTTCCCCGCCTTTCATTTTCAGTCTGTATGCGTACCTTGTTTTGAGGTGGGTCTCTTGTAGAAAGCAAATATAGAGGTCTTGTTTTTTAATTGCCATTCGCCAGTCTTTGTCTTTTGGGTGTGAAATTCAACTCATTTACATTAAAGGTAATTATTGATAAGTATGGTTCCATTGCCATTTACTTTGTTTTTTGGGTTTCAAGTTTATAAAATTTTTCTGTGTTTCCTGTCTAGAAAAATCCTTTACATTTGTTGAAGAGCTGGTTTGGTGGTTCTGAATTCTCTCAGCTTTTGTTTGTCTGTAAAGCTTTTGATTTCTCCTTCATATTTGAATGAGATCCTTGCTGGGTATAGTAATCTGGAGTTGTAGTAGTAGCTGGGTTGTAGGTTTTTCTCTTTCACCACTTTAAGTATGTCCTGCCATTCCCTTCTGGCCTGAATAGTTGCTATTGAAATATCAGCTGTTATCCTTATGGGAATCCCCTTGTGTGTTGTTTGTCACTTTTCTTTTGCTGCTTTTAATATTTGTTCTTTGTGTTTGATCTTCATTAATTTGATTTATATGTGTCTTGGGGTGTTAGTGTGTTTAACATTGTCCCAGAGGTCTCTGTGGTTGTCCTCACCTCTTTTAGTTCTTTTTTTTTTTCCTTTTTTCCTCTCTGCTTTATTTATTTCCACCTTTCTATCATCTACCTCACTTATCCTATCTTCTGCCTCAGTTATTCTACTGTTGGTTCCCTCCAGAGTGCTTTTGATCTCAGTTATTGCATTATTCATTATTGATTGACTCTTTTTTATTTCTTCTAGGTCCTTATTAAGTTTTCTTGCATCTTCTCAGTCCTTGTCTCCAGACTATTTGTTTGTAACTCAATTTTGTTTTCAAGATTTTGGATTATTTTTGTGATCATTATTCTGAATTCTTTTTAAGGTAGACTCCCTATCTCCTCTTCTTTGCTTTGGTTTGTTCCTTTTATCATGTTTTATCAGCTTTTATCATGTTCCTTTAACTGCTGAATATTTCTCTGCCTTTCCATCTTGTTTAGATTGCTGTGTTTGGGGTGGCCTTTCTGTACGCTGGAAGTTTGTGCTTCCTCTTTATTGTGGAGGTTCCTCCCTGTGGGTGGGGTTGGATGACTGTCTTGTCAAGGTTTCCTGGTTAGGGAAGCTTGCGTCAGTGTTCCAGTGGGAGCTGAATCTCTTCTCTCTCGAGTGCAATGAAGTGTTCAGTAGTGAGTTTTGAGGTGTCTGTGGGTTTGGTGTGACTTTTGACAGCCTGCATTTTAAGGCTCAGGGTTATGTCCCTGCGTTGTTGGAGAATTAGCTTGTACATCTTGCTCTCAAACTTGTTGGCTTTTAGGCGGAGCTTGGTTTCAGTGTAGGTATGGAGGCTTTTCGGAGAAGGCAATGGCAACCCACTCCAGTACTCTTGCCTGGAAAATCCCATGGATGGAGGAGGCTGGTAGGCTGCATTCCATGGGATTGCTAAGAGTCAGACACGACTGAGAGACTTCACTTTCACTTTTCACTTTCATGCATGGGAGAAGGAAATGGCAATCCACTCCAGTGTTCTTGCCTGGATAATCCCAGGGATAGGGGAGCCTGTGGGCTGCCATCTATGGGGGTCTCACAGAATCAGACACGACTGAAGTGACTTAGCAGCAGCAGCAGTAGCAGCATGGAGGCTTTTGGATGAGCTCTTGTCGATTAATGTTCCCTGCAGTCAGTAGTTTTCTAGTGTCCCCAGGTTTTGGATTTAAGCCTCCTGCCTCTGGCTTTCAGTCTTATTCTTACAGTAGCCTCAAGACTTCTCCATCCATACAGCACCAATGATAAAAAATCTAAATTAATGGTGAAAATATTCTCCAAGGTGAGAGATACACAGAGAGGTTCACAGAGTTACATTGAGAAGAGAAGAGGAAGGAGGGAGATAGAGGTGACCAGGAGAAGAAGAGGGGGAATAAAAAAGGGAGAGACAGATCTAGCCAGTAATCAATTCCCTCTTTGCTCTCCACAGTCTGAAACACTCAGAGAGGTTCATGGAGTTCCACAGAGAAGAGAAAGGGGAGGAAGGAGATATAGGAGACTAGGAGGAAAGGAGGGGGAGTCAAAAGGAGAGAGACAGATCTAGCCAGTAATCAGTTCCCTAAGTGTTCTCCACAGCCTAGAACACACAAAGAGATTCACAGAGTTAAGTAGAGAAGAGAAGGGGGAGGGAGGAGATAGAGGTGTCCTGGGGGAGAAAAACAAGTATCAAAAGGGGAGAGAGCAATCAAGCCAGTAATCACACTCCTAAGTGAAAATGGGTACTGAAGATTGTATTCTTAAAGGTACAAAATTGATAACAAATACCAAAAAGCAAAGATTAAAAATCTAGAGTAAAGGTTAGACTTTCAAAAATACAATATTTTAAAAAATCACAAAAATTATTATATACATATATATATAAACATATATAAACTGGCTTTAAGATAGGGTCTTTTTTTTTTCAAGATAATAGTGGGTTTTAAAAATGAAAATTAAAGGAATAATAAAGAACTTAAAACTAAAAATAATAAAAAGTTAAAAAATGATAACACATGTAAGAATTAAAGATTTTAAAATTAAAAAAATAAAAAACTATAAAAAAATAAAAAAAATAAAAATAAATAAATAAAAAATTATAATAGCAAAATATATCTAGAAATTTATTTGGAACTGTTGAGGGCAGTGTGGGGTCAGTTCAGTTTCAGATAGTTCCTTGTTCCAGCTTATACTTCTTGAGATCTATAGGACGCTTTCAATATAGTCGATGCTAACGGCAGGGTTTTAATCTGTTGCACCTGTCACTTCCAAAGCAGTTTCCTCTTCTTTGTTTATTTTGGCTTCCTCTGTTTGCAAGTGTCTTCAGCATCTAATTTCCACCCTGGCACAAGGGAGTGAAGGTGGTCATTCATTTAGGCTCACTTGTTGTATTGTGCTGTGTGGAGGGAGGAACACTGCAAACAAATATCCATGATGTGTGCGGGGAGTGCTCGCAGTGTCTGGGCCACACTGGGTTTGCCCCCACTCACGGCATGTGTGCTTTTCCTGTCTACACTGCCCAGGCTCCAGGTTGCTCTGCAGGGGAACTGTCTAAAGTGGGCCCTGGGTTGCATGCACTTCCCAGGTCTAAGGTGCTCAGGTTCAGGTTCTAGGGTACTCCACAAAGTCACAGACTTGGTTGGGCCTGTGTTTTGTGCCCTTTCTAGGTCCGAGCAGCTGAGACGACCAGGTGTTTGGCGAGTGCACACTCCCCAGGTGGGCAGCACATCTTATCACCTCCCCCGTCCCAGCCAATCATTTTCCTGGGTGCACAGCGGGAGTGCCATCTCAGGTATGCCATGTGTCTCCTCTGGGGAGCTGGTCCCTGGCTGTGACCCTCCTGGTAGGTGTCAACCGTCCAGTATCCCAAGAAGACTTGGTTAGCAACTGGGAGCCTGCTTGCAGTTTGGTAGAGGATGTCATCTCTGGGGCAGAGATTGCCCCTCGCCTTTTGGCTCTGTCTGTCGCATGCCCACCTCTCTGCCTCTGGTGGTGGATGGGCCGGTAGGCAGCTGTCTAGGTGTCCTCTGGTGTTCGCTCAGTCCTTTATTCTGTGAGCAGGCCCAGCAATGCCTTAGGTTAGAGCGTGTTTTGTGGGAAAGTTCTCCCTTTCTTTCTTTTCTTTTCTTTTTTTTTTTTTTGTTTATCTCCCTCTGGCTATCCCATAGTTTGGGTTGCTGCTCACATTAGCTCCCTCAGATTGTGCTCAGGGCATTCAGGCCCTGTCCTTACCCTAAGCAATGCACCCCACACCTCCCTGTTCAGCCCCTGCTTGGTGGTGGTGGACACGAGCATCTGGACTACTTCTCCACTGGGAGTTGTGGTTAGGCAAATAATCTGTGGGTTTTATCTACTTATTTTTTTCTCCCAGTTGTGTTGCCCTCTGAGATTTCAAAACTCCCCACAGACCCGTCAGTGGGAGAGTTTCCTGGTGTTTGGAAACTTCTCCTCTTTTACAACTCCCTCCCTGGGATGAGTCTCTGTCCCTAACCCTTTTGTCTCTCTTTTTATCTTTTACATATTGTCTTTGTGCCTTTTGAAGACAATGGGCTGCCTTTCTGGGTTCCTGGTGTCCTCCACCAGTGTTCAGAAATTGTTTTGTGAAATTTGCTCAGCGTTCAAATGATCTTTTGATGAATTTCTGGGGGAGAAAGTGGTCTCCCCATCTATTCCTCTACCATCTTAGGACCACCCCTCACCCAGAAAAAAAAGATGTCCTGTTCATTATAAGGAATTGGAATGCAAAAGTTAGAAATCAAGAGATACCTGGAGTAACAGGCAAGTTTGGCCTTGGAGTATAGAATGAAGCAGGGCAAAGGCTAACACAGTTTTGCCAAGAGAACACGCTGGTCATAACAAACACCCTCTTTCAACAATACAAGCAATGACTCTGCACATGGATATCACCAGATAGTCAATACTAAATCAGATCGATTATACTCTTTGCAGCCAAAGGTGGAGAAACTCTATACAGTCAGCAAAAAAACAAGACAAACAAAACAAAACAAAAAACCCCGCAAAACTAGAAGCTGACTGGCTTGAATCATCCACTCCGTATTGCAAAATTCAGACTCAAATTAAAGAAAGTAGAGAAAACCACTAGGCTATTCAGATATGATCTAAATCAAATCCCTTATGATTATACAGTTGGAGTGACAAATAGTTTCAATGGATTAGATCTAAAAGATAGAGTGCCTGAAGAACTATGGATGGAGGTCCATAATATTGTACAGGAGTTGGTGACCAAAATCATCCCCAAGAAGAAGAAATGCAAAAAAGGCAAAATGGGTGTCTGAGGAGGCCTTAAAAATAGCTAAGAAAAGAAGACACGTGAAAGACCAAGGAGAAAGGCAAAGATATACCCATCTTAATGTAGAGTTTCAAAGAATAGCAAGGAGAGATAAGAAAACTTCCTAAGTGATCAATGCAAATAAATAGAGGAAAACAATAGAATGGGAAAGATGAGAGATCATTGCTTGAAAATTAGAGATATCAAGGGAATATTTCATGAAAAGATGGTCACAATAAAGGACAAAAAGATGGATTTAATAGAAGCAGAAGACATTAAGAAGAAGTGGCAAGAATACACAGAGTTCATTTCAGCTCAGTTCAGTTCAGTCGCTCAGTCGTGTCCGACTCTTTGTGACCCCATGAATCGCAGCACGCCAGGCCTCCCTGTCCATCACCAACTCCCGGAGTTCACTCAGACTCACGTCCATCGAGTCAGTGATGCCATCCAGCCATCTCATCCTCTGTCTTCCTCTTCTCCTCCTGCCCCCAATCCCTCCCAGCATCAGAGTCTTTTCCAATGAGTCAACTCTTCGCGTAAGTATTGGAGTTTCAGTTTTAGCATCTTTCCTTCCAAAGAAATCCCAGGGTTGATCTCCTTCAGAATGAACTATTTGGATCTCCTTGCAGTCCAAGGGACTCTCAAGAGTCTTCTCCAACACCACAGTTCAAAAGTATCAATTCCTCGGCGCTCAGCCTTCTTCACAGTTCAACTCTCACATCCATACATGACCACAGGAAAAACAATAGCCTTGACTAGACGAACCTTAGTTGGCAAAGTAATGTCTCTGCTTTTGAATATGCTATCTAGGTTGGTCATAACTTTTCTTCCAAGGAGTAAGTGTCTTTTAATTTCATGGCTGCAGTCACCATATGCAGTGATTTTGGAGCCCCCCCAAATAAAGTCTGACACTGTTTCCACTGTTTCCCCATCTATTTCCCATGCAGTGATGGGACCGGATGCCATGATCTTCGTTTTCTGAATGTTGAGCTTTAAGCCAACTTTTTCACTCTTCTCTTTCACTTTCATCAAGAGGCTTTTTAGTTCCTCTTCACTTTCTGCCATAAGGGTGGTGTCAACAGCCTTGACATAGTCCTTTTCCTATTTGGAACCTGTCTGTTATTCCATGTCCGGTTCTAACTGTTGCTTCCTGACCTGCATACAGATTTCTGAAGAGGCAGGTCAGGTGGTCTGTTATTCCCATCTCTCTCAGAATTTTCCACAGTTTATTGTGATCCACACAGTCAAAGGCTTTGGCATAGTCAATAAAGCAGAAATATATGTTTTTCTGGAACTCTCCTGCTTTTTCCATGATCCACAGGATGTTGGCAATTTGATCTCTGGTTCCTCTGCCTTTTCTAAAATCAGCTTGAACATCAGGAAATTCACGGTTCATGATTAAAAAACACAAAGAAGGCAAAAGTGGTAATGACTTCATATTGTCACATGGATTAAAAATTAAATTGGTAAAAATGTAGACTTAATAAAATGTATTTCTAGAAATGGTGGCACATACTAGATGCTCACTTTATTTTATTTAATTTTTTAGATTTAAAACAAGACGTACATTACAGAGTCTTTTGTTGATTATGAGGGATACTCCGTTTTTTCTAAGGGATTCTTGCCCTCATTATTGTTGCTGGGAGGAAGCCAATTCTGCCTCCATGTTGGAACTGTTTCTTTGACCTGCTTCTCACTACTTTTGTTATTATAATCATGCAGAATGTTTTGCCTCAGAGAATCCTGCCCCTCTGCCTGACTGTTAAACTAAAGTGCCTTTTTTCAGAACCCTGTCCATCTGGGGATGGCAGATAGGAAGAAAGTAACACATCCCCTGCCAGAGACTTGCCATTCTAAGAGATGTTTTAAAGATTAATGGCCTTTTTACTTTGCTTCCTCACCTCCCCTCATCGCTAATCTATAAAAAAACCTGGTATCCAGATTCCAATCAGATGGCTGTTTTGAGGTGCTAGCCTGACATCTTCTTGGTCTGCTGGCTATTGTGCACCAAGCAGAGTGAGCTTGGACTCAGTAACAATTTGGCTTAGCCAGCAAGGAGCCTTGCTGCTCATGGATAGCCAGCTGCGATCAGGGAATATTGGGGCAAGATCCTAGCAGCTGGTGGGACTTTTCCCCCTCAATCTGTGTTTTTCTTTACAGGATTAGCCAATTTGGTTGGGTACCCATTTGCAGAGGGAGGTGTTGTGGGACTCTACCCTGAACCAGTTTATGGGAACTAGTCTTCGTGGGGCAAGCCCACCCCAGTTGGAGTTAGCTCATTTGTAGGGCAGATTTATTTATCTGCTTTGGGAACTGGTCCAGTTGGAACCAGGTCATTTGGGAGCTAGCTCTGGTGGGGGTGGGTAACCTAGTTGGAATTAGTTCATTTGTTTTATAGGGTAAGTTTATTTACATATCTGGGAATCAGTTCACCTGGATGCATCAATGCTGGAATCTGTTTGTGCCATTTTTATTGGAATTTGCCTGTGTCTTTGTGTTTGGTGTTATGCAGCTTATAAAAGTGGGAAATATTTCATCTATCCTGAAGGAAAGATCTTTGTGGTTTACATTAGACATGTTAAGAACAATGGTCCCTGAATGGCTCCCCAGTTAAAGTCTCTCCCTTGCTTCAACACCTCGGTCTCTCAGATTCATTGGCCTATCATGTGGTGAATAGAGCGAGCTTGGGCTCAGTAACAGTAGTATAATTGTCATCTGAATTAAATTTGCTCATTCCAGTTCGTTTTAGTTCACTGACTCCTAAAATGCCAATGTTCACTCTTGCCATCTCCTATTTGACAACTTCCAATTTACCTTGATTCATGAACCTCACATTCCAGGTTGCTATACAATATTGTTCTTTACAGCATTGGACTTTACTTTCATCACTAGACACAACCGCAACTGGGTGTTGTTTCCACTTTGGCTCAAACTCTTTTTTTTTTTTTTTTTCTTGTAGCTATTTCTCTGCTTTTCCTCAATAGTATATTGAACACCTACTGACTTGGGGGGCTCAACTTTAAGTATCATATCCTTTTGCCGTACTGTTCACAGGGTTATCAAGGCAAGAAACTGAAGTAGTTTGCCATTCCCTTCCCCAGTGGACCACATTTTGTCAGGCCCTAACTAGCAGGGACATGCCCTTTAGCTGTTGCATGTAGCTGAGTGACATGCCCAGTGCCCTGCTTGTCTCACTGCTTGTCCTTGTTGAGTACGTAAACCTTCACTGACCCTCGGGTGTCAGTCAACATGTGGCTTGGGGTTGAGCCAAAGGCTCTGCTGGGAAGGGGAGGCTGGAGCTGATGGAGGATGCTCAGGAATGGAGGGCTCCCTGGTCTCTCTGCTGCTGCTGGTCACCTGGGGGCCAATCTGTCATCCAGGAGCAGAGGGCATTCCATGATCTCTCTGCTGCCACTGGCCACCCTGGAACCAATCTTCCACCAATCCTAAAAGATGAAGCTGTTAAAGTGCTACACTCACTATGCCAGCAAATTTGGAAAACTCAACAGTGGTCAAAGGACTGGAAAATGTCAGTTTTTGTTCCAATCCCAAAGAAAGGAAATACCAAAGAATGTTCAAACTATTGCACAATTGCATTCATTTCACATGGTAGCAAGACTATGCTCAAAATCCTTCAAGGTAGGCTTCAGCATTACTTGAACCAAGAAATTCCAGATGTACAAGCTGGATTTAGAAAAGTTAGAGGAAGCAGAGATCAAATTGTTAACATTTGCTGGATCATAGAAAAGCAAAGGAATTACCCACAAAATTGCATCTGCTTTATTGACTATGCTAAAGGCTTTGATTATGAATCACAGCAAACTGTGAAATTGAGAGTGTAACAGGTAGGAAGGCAAGAGGTCCCCAAGTGGCAGGAGGAAATAAGCTGCAAGTGGCAGATGTTATTTTCATTCTGTACAGAAAATTAAAAGACGTTTCTTTTAATTCTGTGTTTAGGACATCTGGTTCTGTCTTGGGCTAACCAATGAGTTTCTCTTATGGAAATGTTTTTCTTAAGCTCTGTTAATTAAACTATGTATTTGCTTTGGAATCTGCCTTTTTTCAAAATGGTTCTGCTTAAGACTAACTTTTTTTTTTTCTTTGCTTTTCTCAAACCTTGGGCTGATAATGGTTCAACAACCACAATTGCATATTGTGGGAAAGGGGCCTAGTGAAACTCCTTTAACCTTGAGTTGTTGTTCTTATCTGATTAATAGCTTGCTGCCATATATAAAACACCTCGCTAAAAGTTAGCAGGAGGCTATTCTTCCTGCCCCCTTCTGATGTCTATGTCAGAAGCTTTCTCTACATCTCTTATGCTTTAATGAAATTCTGTTACACAAAATCTGAAGTGATCAAGAGTGGATTGAAATTCTCTCCTCTGTAAGTCATGAATCCTGGTGTAGCACATGACTCACAGCAGCAACCTTTCAGAATATCCTTGAAGAGATGGGTATACCAGACACCTTACATGCCTCCTGAAAAGCCTGTATGCAGGACAATAAGCAATGGTTAGAACTGGAGATGGAACAATGAACTGGTTCAAAATTGGGAAAGGAGTATGTCAAGGCTGTATATGGTCGCTCTGCCTATTTAACTTATATGCAGAGTAAATCACGTGAAATGCTGGGCTGGAATCAAGATTGCTGGGAGAAATATCAACAACCTCAGATATGCAGATGACAGAAAGTAAAGAGTAACCACTTCAGTGGTTTAAACACTTTAGTGGTAACCATTTAGTTACCACTTTAATGACAGAAAGTGAAGAGTAACTAAAGTCCCTGTTGATGAGGGTGAAAAAGAAGAGTGACAAAACTGACTTGAAATTCAACATTCAAAAAATGAAAATCATGGCATCCAATCCCATCACCTCATGGCAAATAGATAGGGAAAAAATGGAAACAGCGTCAGATTTCTTTTTCTTTTCTTTTTTTTTTTTTCTTTTTTTTTTGGATTCTAAAATCACTGCAGACGGTGACCTCAGCTAGGAAATTAAGACACTTGCTCCTTGGAAGAAATGTTATGACAAAACTAGACAATGTATTAAAAAGCAGAAATGTCACGTTGCTGACAAAGTTTCATGTAGTCAGAGCTATGATTTTCCAGTAGTCATATATAGATGTGATAGTTGGACCATTAAGAAGGATGAATGCCAAATAATTGCTGCTTTTGAACTGTGGTGCTAGAGAAGACTCTTGGAGAGTCCCTTGGACTGCAAGGAGATTAAACTAGTCAATCCTAAAGGAAATCAGTCCTGAATATTCATTGGAAGGACTGATGCTGAAACTGAAACTCCAATACTTTGGCCACCTGATGTGAAGAACTGACTCATTGGAAAAAAACCTGTTTCTAGGAAAGACTGAGGGAAAGAGAAGTGATGACAGAGGATGAGATGGTTGAATGGCATCACTGACTCAATGGACATATGTGTGTGCTAAGTCGCTTTAGTTATGTCCAACTCTTTGTGACCCCCAAGGACTGTAGCCTGCCAGGCTCACCTATCCACGGAAGTCTCTAGGCAAGTATACTGGAGTTGGTTGCCATTCCCTTCTCCAGGGTATCTTCCCAAACTAGAGAGAACCCATGTCTCTTACATCTCCTGCATTGTCAGGTGGGTTCTTTACCATTAGTGCCTCAATAGATATGAGTTTGAGCAAACTCAGGGAGATAGTGAAGGACAGAAAAGACTGCCACACTGCAGTTCATGGGATTGCAAAGAATCGGACATGACTTAGCAACTGAGCAACATCAACAAATAGATGTTCAATTGTTATTTACTGAATGAATCAGGAGTTTGGTCTCAGTATACTGGGGCTTCCCAGGTGGCGCTAGTGGTAAAGAACCTGCCTGGCTCACCTATCCACGGAGACATGGGTTCAATTCCCGGGTCAGGAAGATCTGGAGGAAGCTTTTTTGCCTGGTGAGTCCCATTGACAGGGGAGTCTGGCAGGCTACAGTCCATAGGCTCACATAGATTTGGACTGAAGCGACTTAGCATGTATTTAGGGGTATATTCAATATATGCTAAGATGTATTTCATTTTACTTGACAAGATTAGATTATTGAATAAAAGCTGGCAAAAGTGATATCTACCTGGAAGAAAATGAGATTTTTCCCCTCCCTCAATCATATTAGGGCTTCCCTGAGAGCTCAGTTGGTAAAGAACGCACCTACAATGCAGGAAATCTGAGTTGGAACTCTGGTTTGGGAAGATCCCCTGGAGAAAGGAAAGGCTACCCACTCCAGTATTCTGGCCTAGAGAATCCCATGGAATCTATAGTCCATGGGGTCAAAAAAAGCCGGGCATAACTGAGTGACTTGCACTTTCACTTTCAAAATCATATTAACAAAAAATAAGAGAGATGATTTACTCATTGTAAGACTAACCAATACTTTTAGATGAACACCTAGAAAACTACATATTACAATTGATGGGTGGGGCAAAGTATTTTAATTAAGGCAAGAAACTCGCAAGTAAAAAGGCAAACATATTTAACGAAATAAAATGTGAAAAATTTTATGGCCAGAACATCCGCCAAATACCAACTGACAAACAATAATTTTTAAAGACTCATTTGAAATGCTAATAATGATATAATAATGGCAAGTCTATGTGGAAATATAACAGGCAATTCAAAATGAGGATCAAATATATGAATCTTTGATCAAACTTAGTAATAGTTTAGAAACAGTAGTCTTTACCACACCCATCACAAAGGCAAAAACCTTAAAGAGTTGTCACACTATGTGCAGTTGGTATCTTGAAACAGTACCAAAGATGTACTATTTATTTTTGCTGACAAAAAAGTAAATCTTTACAATTTTGAAAGAAAAAAAAAAAACAATCTGAAGGATTATACAGCTATTCAGTTCAGTTCAGTCACTCAGTCATGTCCAACTCTTTGCAACCCTATGAACTGCAGAATGCCAGGCCTCCCTGTTCATCACCAACTCCTGGAGTCAACCCAAACCCCTGTCCATTGAGTCGGATGCCATCCAACCATCCTATCCTCTGTTGTTCCCTTCTCCTCCTGCCCTCAATGTTTCCAAGCATCAGGGTCTTTTCAAATGAGTCAGCACTTCACATCAGTTGGCCAAAGGACTGGAGTTTCTATTAGAAGTACAGATATTCTTTAACTCAAGGTTTTTTCAGCTCCAGTTCTCAGTTCTCAGAGGGCAGATCCATCTTTGTGGTGGAGTCTGTCCTATGCCTGTAGGATGTCTAAAGCATCCCTGGCCTCCATGAATCCTTGCTCAGTATGACAGGCAGATATTTCTACAAGCACTGTTCAGTGTTCCCTTGGAAACAAGATTGCTCTTGTTAGAACAACAGTTTAACAATATCAAATAGTTTTGTAGCAATGAAATAATAACAATTGGAAGGGAAACATTAAGAAAGAGCATCTACAGTGTGAGTAGCACAGACGCTTAATACTAAACAGCTATTGAAATAATGAACTAATATTATACTAGATGATTGGAAGAAAGTCACTGGGGTATTATTGACATATAAGGAAAAGGAGATATGGGTAGAAAAAAGACTGCACTGAAACGTAAGAATTATCTGTGACGTGCATAAGATTTTATTCAGGCATTTGTAGAAAACTGTATGAATATATGTGTAGATAACATGGAAAGAGAAGTTTAAATAGAAACCAAGAACATATGGGATAATTCTGCCATATATCAAAATGAATCATCTATAGGTATACATACGTCCCCTCGCTCTTGAAACTCCCTCCCACTCCCAACCCCATCCCACCCCTCTTGGTTGTCACAGAGCACCAGATTTGAGCTTCCTGCATCATACAGCAGGATATCTAATTTTACATATGGTAATGTATATGTTTTAATGCTACTCTTTCAATTTTCCTTCTTTTTCTTCCTGCTTTGTCCAAAAGTCTGCCCTCCACATCTGTATCTCTGTTGTTGCCTTGAAGATTACATATCTATATATGTATATGTATATGTATATGGGAAAATATCAGTGAGAGTGAAATTAAGTATAGCAATTTCAAAATAAGTGAATATAACACAATTGACTGAAAATATACAAATAATATATTAAAACATAAAAGAGCAAAAACAATGATATCAACATGGGACACTAATTCAATATCTAATTGCCAAAGACTTGGAAATAATATAATAGATTTTAAAATGTGTGAATGAAGGTATATTTTAAAGGTATATTTTAAAATGTGTGAATGAAGGTATATTCAAGTAATAATTTATTCTTGTATAAAGATATTTGTATTCAAATACAAATACAAATTCAAATACATTTATGAAAATAAAGGTGGCTTTTATTCCAAAGGTTAAGAAGAATGCCTTCTAGATGATGGCCAAAAATGATACAATTTTTAGAAATACTTTTAATCTCGAAAGGCTCAAAGGAATAATAAAGAAAAACAGATCAGAAATTAAAAGTTCAAAATATCTAATCTTAGTATAATATATTATTACATTAAGTATGCAGGAGGACATTCTCTCTTATTTGCAAGTGACAAATATTAGAGTGATAACTCAATTATCTCAGTAAAAAAAAGGCAGAAAAGTAATGGAAAGAACATCGTATGACTTAATGACAGATTTGACCACACAAAATTTATATTTATATTGTATCAAACATCCTCACAAATATATCTATATATACATGAATGAATTAAATGGCAAGCGATCATTTTGTGAAAAAAATCCAATTCATTAAAAAAAAAAAAAACTGTGATCAAAGACAGTAAGGAAAACACTCCAACCCACTACATAAAAATAAGGTGCTCTCACGGACAATTTTTGATTAAGAAACTAAGTGTCTAACAATTGCATATATATATAATTTCATTATACATGAGACTGTATGTATATATACATGTGTAATGAAATGAATGCAAATAAGCCCTTCTCATAGGACTTTCCCGTATGAAAAATATGTTTACTGTGCATTCTCAGAGTGAGAGAAGATACTGTGATATATGCTTCACAAAATGCTGTTTCAGGGGAATATTTTCTTGCATACTCCCTGGATCTTTCTCATTAATATGCAAACAGTAAAAATTGTCCATCTTAAAGTTTTAATAAATGACTTCATTATATATCCTTCCACACTCCAAACTCTATTTTTCTGTTGTTTTTGTTCAGTTGCTAAGTCATGTCCAGCTCTTTGAGACCTCATAGACTGCAGCTTTCCAGGTTCCTCAGTTCTCCACCATCTCAGTTTGCTCAAACTCATGTCCTTTGAGTAAATAATGCTATCTAACTATCTCACTCTCTGCCATCCCCTTGTCCTTTGGCCTTCAATCTTTGCCAGCATCAGGGTGTTTTCCAGTGAGTCAGCTCTTTGTATAGGGTGGCCAAAATATTGGAGCTTCAGCTTCAACATCAGTCCTTCCAATGAATATTCAGTGTTAATTTCCTTTAGAATTGAATATTTTGATTTCCTTGCAGTCCAAGGGACTCTCAAGAGTCCTCTAGCACCACAACTGGAAAGCATCAATTATTCGGTGCTCAGTTTTCTTTATGGTCCAACTCTTACATCCATACATGACTACTGAAAAAGCCATAGCTTTGATGGTATGGAACTTTGTCAACAAAGCAATGCCTCTGCTTTTTAACATGCTCTCTAGGTTTGCTATAGCTTTCCTTCCTATTTCTCTACTCTTGTAAAACAATATCATTTTAATAATTAGCCTCCAATTAAAATAAATATGGGGAGGGAGGTGGGAGGGGGGGTTCATGTTTGGGAACGCAGGTACACCCATGGAGGATTCATGTCAATGTATGGCAAAACCAATACAGTATTGTAAAGTAAAATAAAGTAAAAATAAAAATGTAAAAATAAAAAAAAATATATATAAAATAAACACATATATATGGAATTTAGAAAGATGGCAATGATAACCCTATAGGTGAGGCAGCAAAAGAGACACAGATGTAAAGAACAGACTTTTGGAATCTGTGGGAGAGGGAGAGGGTGGGATGATTTGGGAGAATGACATTGAAACATGTATACTATCATGTAAGAAACGAATCGCTAGTCTAGATTCGATACAGGATACAGGATACTTGGGGCTGGTGCATGGGGATGACCCAGAGAGATGATATGGGGAGGGTGGTGGGAGGGGGGTTCTGGGTTGGGAACTCATGTACACCTGTGGTGGATTCATGTCAATGTATGGCAAAACCAATACAGTATTGTAAAGTTAAAAAAAATTTAAAAAAAGCAGAGACATTACTTTGCCAACAAAAAAATTAAAAATAAAATAAATAAATTTAAATTAAAAAATAATATAATTAGATTTATGATATACTTTTTCTGGAAATACTTTATGCCTCCTATTCTCTCTTCTGATTGGAATTCCATTATTACCATTCAATAGGCAACATTGTCTGCCTTACTAAGTCAATGTTTTCTTCTTCTCTGGCCAACAAAAAGCTCAATAATCTCTGGAATCTGACGTAGGCTGGATCAGCTCTCAAGTTACTTCAGATTAATGTTCTAGGATTCCCTTCTCTCTAATCCACTCCCACAGTATCTATTGGTCTCTCAGACTCACCTGGATGGAATCTGTGAGAGAAAGTTCTCTGTGTGGAAACTCAAAGGCTTCTTATATGGTTTATATTGGAGATTAAAGCTGTGTTCCCACAAGACAGCTGGAAGGAATGAGGGATCCATTTCCTAGCCAGACTTAGGTCTTCAAAGGGAATGTGTCCTGTGAAGTCCAAGATTTCTCAGGCTGAGGGGAATGCAGCAGATAGATTTCATAGACCACTTTATTATATCATTAGGCACATTTTTGTTGTAACTGCCACATCTATGTACACAACTGTCCTGCAGGTCTGGACAGAACGTAAAATTTCCTGCTTATTTTCTTTTCCTAGGAGACCAGGTATTAATAACAAAGCAGGTGAATTCAGTTTTTAATACTACTTCTCCATCAACTCTCTGTGTCCAGAGATCAAAACATCCCAGCTCCATATCCCAGTCTGAACTAAAGATTTCTCAGAGTCTAAGACTAAGGATTGTTACTTGGTTAGGTCCCATAGACCATCCAGTAATTGACTATATAGGAGCTCGTATCTCTATGAATACTATTATTAATATTTCCCTTTTTATAAATGAAATGACTTTATCCTTCCATACAAAACCGCGGGCAATATATTGTTTGGCTTTCTGACACTTTTGCCAAAACAAGTAAGAATTTTTACTTATATCATAAGAATTGCAATTTAATCCCTCATTATAAAATGTTTTAATTATGAGGTATATTTAGTTATTTTTGTAAGCAAGAGCCTACTTCAACATATTGTAGGATTATCTGATTTAATTTTCATAGAAATTCATTCTGTAATATAGTACTCTATGTACATCATTCCCCATTGTAGAAATAGACTCAGAAAGGTTTAAAATTCTACTCAAAAGTTTAAATCAGGTATGGGATGGGGTCTTGATTGGCATCTCTCAGGATGCTTCCAGTTCTCAAACTTTGGAAGTGATTCTAAACCAGAGATGATTTTGCAACTGAGGAAATTTGGCTTGTTTGAAGAGATGCTACTGAACAACTTTGAGGTTTGCAGGCCAGCATTCAATACAAATTATTATACTATCCAGAAGTAAACAGTGAGAAGTTAGGAATTTTATTCTAGACCAATTCAGTTCAGTTCAGTCACTCAGTCATGCCCGACTTCTTGTGACCCGATGGACTGCAGCATGCCAGGAATCCCTGTCCATCACCAACCCCTGGAGTTTACTCAAACTCATGTCCATTGAGTCAGTAATGCCATCCAACCATCTTATCCCCTGTCGTCCTCTTCTCCTCCAACCTTCAATCTTTCCCAGCATCAAGGTCTTTTCAAATGGCCACAGGGTCTTCACATCAGGTGGCCAAAGTATTGGAGTTTCAGCTTCAACATCAGTCCTTCCAATGAACACTCAGGACTGATCTCCTTTAGGATTGGGTGGTTGGATCTCCTTGCAGTCCAAGGGACTCTCAAGAGACTTCCCCAACACCACAGTGCAAAAGCATCAATTCTTTGGCACTCAGTTTTCTTTATAGTCCAACTCTCACATTCATACCTGATTACTGGAAAAACTATAGCTTTAACTAGATGCACATTTGTTGGCAAAGCAATGTCTCTGCTTTTTAAAAATGCTGTCTAGTTTGGTCATAACTTTCCTTTCAAGGAGTAAGCATCTTTTAATTTCATGGCTGAAGTCATCATCTGCAGTGATTTTGTGTATTAAACAAAGCTAAATGGAACATCAAAAGCTGATGCAAACATGATATACATTAGCAGCAATCAAACAAGAACACCACACTTCAATAATCATTTTAGACAAAACTTTCGCTTAAGAGAATATAATGGATAATGTATCTAAAACTTTTTGGCATATAGCAGATGTTTTGTTATTATTTGTTGAATGATTAGGAATTAGGTTGTATTAGATGAACAATGCAAAGAAATAGAGGAAAAACATATATGGGAAAGACTAGAAATGTCTACAAGAAAATTGAGGATACTAAGGGAAAATTTCATGCGAAGATGAGCACAATAAAGGACAAAACTGGCAAGGACCTAACAGAAGCAGATGAGATTAAAAACAAGTGGCAATAATACACAGAAGAAATATACAAAAAAAATTCAATGACTGGATAACCACAATTGTGTGGTCGCTCATCTAGAACCAGACTTCCTGGATTGTGAAGTCAAGTGACCCTTAGGAAGCATTACTACAAACAAAAATAATGAAGCTGATAGAATTTCAGCTGAGCTATTTCAAATTGTAAAAGATGATGCTGTGAAAGTGCAGTACACAATATATCAACACATATGGAAACCTCAACAGTGGCCATATCACTGGAAAAGATCAGTTTTCATTCCAATCACAAAGAAAGCCAATGCCAAAGAATGTTCAAACTACCAAATAATTACATTCATTTCACATGCTAGCTAAGTAATCCTCAAAATCTTTCAAGCTAGGCTTCAGCAGAACATGAATAAAGAACATCCTGATATACAAGCAGGATTTAGAAAAGGCAGAGGAACCTGAGATCAAACTGCCAAAATTTGCTGGATCATAAAAAAGGCAAGGGAATTCCAGGAGCAACAGCTGCTTCACTGACTACACTAAAGACTTTGACTGCATGGACCACGGCAAACTGTGGAAAATTCTTCAAGAGATGGGAATAACTAGACCATGTTACCTGTCTCCTGAGAAACCTGTATGAAGGTCAAGAAACAATAGTCAGAACCAGACGTGGAACAAGGGACTTGACTTAGGAAAGGAGTATATCAAAGCTGTAAACTGTCACCCTACTTATTTAACTTGTAAACAGAGTCAGACATGTGAAATGCCAGGCTGGATGAATCACAAGCAGGAGTCAAGATTACCAGGAGAAATATCAACAACCTCAGATATTCAGGTGATACCACTCTGTTGAAAGAAAGTGAAGAGGAACTAAAGAGCCTCTTGATAACAGTGAAAATGGAGAGTGAAAAAGCTGGCTTAAAATTCGACATTCAAAATTTGAAGATTATGCCATCAGGTCCCATCACTTCATGACAAACAGATGAGGAAGAAAGAAAAACTGACATTTTCTTTTATTGGATTCCAAAATCACTATAAATAGTGACTGCAGCCAGGAAATGTAAAACAAAAACAACAACAACAAACGCTTGCTCCTTGGAATAAAAGTTTGACAAACATAGACAAGCAGTAAAAAGAAGAGCCATCACTTTGGTGTCAAAGATCCTTATAGTTAAAGCTATTTTTTTTTCCCAGTTCAATTCAGTTCAGTAGCTCAGTCGTGTCCGACTCTTTGCTGCTACTGCTAAGTCGCTTCAGTCGTGTCTGACTCTTTGCGAATCCATAGACGGCAGCCCACCAGGCTCCCGCATCCCTGGGATTCTCTAGGCAAGAATATTGGAGTGGGTTGCCATTTTCTTCTCCAATGCATGAAAGTGAAAAGTCAAAGTGAAGTCTCTCAGTCGTGTCTGACTCTTTGAGACCCCATGAATCACAGCTTGCCAGGTCTCCCTGTCCATCACCAACTCTTGGAGTTTACTCAAACTCATGTCCATCAAGTTGGTGATGCCATCCAGCCATCGCATCCTCTGTCGTCCCCTTCTCTTCCTGCCCCCAATCCCTCCCAGCATCAGGGTCTTTTCCAATGAGTCAATTCTTGGCATGAGGTGGCCAAAGTATTGGATTTTCAGCTTTAGCATCAGTCCTTCCAATGAACACCCAGGACTGATTTCCTTTAGAATGGACTGGTTGGATCTCCTTTCAGTCCAAGCGTCCCTCAATAGTCTTCAAACCACAGTTCAAAAGCATTAATTATTTGGAGCTCAGCCTTCTTCACAGTCCAAATCTCACATCCATACATGAACACTGGAAAAACCATAGCCTTGACTAGATGGAATTTGTTGGCAAAGTAATGTCTCTATTTTTTAATATGCTATCTAGGTTGGTCATAACTTTCCTTCCAAGGAGTAAGCAACTTTTAATTTCATGGCTGCAATCACCATCTGCAGTGATTTTGGAGACTCCCACCAAAAATAAATAAATAAATAATGTCTTACACTGCTTCCACTGTTTCCCCATCTACTTCCCATGAAGTGATGGGACCAGATGCCATGAACTTGGTTTTCTGAATGTTGAGCTTTAAACTAACCTTTTCACTCTCCTCTTTCATGTTCATCAAGAGGCTCTTTAGCTCCTCTTCACTTTCTGCCATAAGGATGGTGTCATCTGCCCTTCCCAAATCCATACACAATAGTTAGGAAATGAATGATACAAGGCAAGTTACCTTTACCCTAGTCAATTTTAAAATATTACCCAAATTTTAGTTGGCAAAACTCCCATGAGGCTTCATTGTAACATAGCCTTTTTTTGCCCTGTATTAAAATAAAAAAGTTTAAAAGTAGTCCAAAAAATGACAAGAATGAAGAAAAGGACACATAGAGGAAAACAAGGTTCTTCTGTGGGGCATATCTCTTCCTGGTTTCTTTTTGTTCTAGGATGCAGGCCTTGGTGTATGCACCTCAATTATTCAGGTACTTCACCCTCTCAGACATATCTGACACCTTCAGTGATGTACACCATGGTCAGCTCCACACTGAACATCTTCACCTACAATTCAAGATCCAATTAGCTCAGTTAGTCCCTGAGAGACTATGATGACTAATGTGATGACCTAATGAAGCAGCCTACAGCAATTTATCAAAGGAAAAATAAGTCATTACCTCTAGGATGATGAAACATCTTACTGAGTGATCATTGTAGTATAAAATTAAAATAAATTATTGTTTAAAAATTATTCACTTATTAGAAACTACTGTTAAGTTAAAAAAATTAACAACAGAAAATATATAATGCATAACAATAGAGGAAGACTTAAAACAAAAGTGGTAAAAATATTTTCTAATGATCTTAAACACAAAATACTTTGAATCTGAAAATCAATATCTGAATCTCGGATCAACCATGTATTAGCTGTCTGAACTTTAGTGAGAATATTGGTCCTTTCTAAATGCTAATATCCTTAGTGGAATAGGAGGGGAAAGTGCTGTCTATCCTTCTATGTTGGTAGACAAATTTAGTTAATGTTTGTAAAAAACAGCATCATGTTTCATGCTACTAAGTGAATGCTTTTCATTGCTGATGAGATTTGTCTGATTTTTTTTTTCTACCTCACAAAACTCTTCAATGATTTCCCACCTTTTTCCGATGAAGAAGTATAAAGCAAAGCTCAATAACATATCCATTTTTCATATTAAATCCGATTTAGTCATGCAAAAACCCAATATGAGAGAAAATACTGTGGAAGTATGTCACAAACCCTCTGTTGCCAGGTAGTATCTACTCCCATAGGACTATGTCTTTCTAATAAATACAAAACATGTTTAAATGCATCCTAGCTTTAAAAATACCTTTAGTTCACATCATATATGCCTCTAAACCTAATTTTATTACTTCTCTTAACTAGGAAATTCCTCTAAAATGTTCTGATTTTACTAGAACCAATTTATGCTCCCAATTACTTTCTTGGTCTCCTCCAATTGGACTTTCATTCCCATCACTTAATCATCAATAACGGTCCTTGTATTGCTGAATCTGTAAGAAACTTCTCTCTTTTTTTTTAACATTATAAATGAGTTAAATGCATGCATTCTAAGTCGCTTCAGTCTTGTTAGGCTCTTTGCTACACCAGTCTCCTCTGTCCATGGACTTCTCCAGGCAAGAATACTGGAGTAGGTTGCCATGCCCTCCTCCAGAGGATCTTCCCAACCCAGGAATTGAAACCAGGTCTCCTGCATTGCTGGCAGATTCTTTACCATCTGAGCCACAAGGGAATATTAAATATTAATTAGTAAATCTGGAAAACAGCATGACAAATATCTCAACTCTGGACAAGACTGATTAGGCTCTTGGGTGACTTCAGATAGAAGTTTTCCACTTCCATTCTCTCTGAAACTTTTCTGAATTACCTGCTGAACTTTCAGACTCACCTGGATAGTTTCTATGAGAGGAAAATCTCAGTGTGGATATCAGGGATGGTTGATGATTAAGATTTAAATTCTATTTCCAGGCAGGTCAGAGGAAGGAGAGAGGCATCAGTCCCCTAACCAGAGTTATGTCTCCAGAAGAATTCAACATGCCCTGTGCAGTTCAAGGTTGTACAGTCCAAGGCACTGCAGCAGAGGAGATTATTTACTGTACCCATGTCTTCTCCTTAGGATCTGTTCTGTTTATTACTCCCACCTCTGAGCACATCACCTCCCTGTGGGACATTCAAAATAACAAAAAAATTTCCTCTGTTCTTAGGAGACCAGGTTAGACGATAGGTAAATGCAATTTATATTAATTCTCATAAATTAACCTGCCTTCCAAAGGTCTAACCTCCTTGCCCTTTATCCTAACTTTGAGTTAATATTTTCTTCTAACCTACAAATGATGAACCTATTTTAACTAATTTCAATGGTTCTTCAAATTATTGTCTTGTTCCAGGGATCAATAGTTTCTGATATCTCTAGAATATTGCTAACAGTTCTTCAACAAGAGAGAGGTGTGCCTTTTGCTACAAAACCATATATAACCCTTGCCTTCATGTGACTTTTGACAAATCAGGAGATTCATGCTTGGGACTTCAATTTGAAGCTGTCATTTACTCATTCTCTTTTAAAAATTTTGTTAATTATTTGATGTATTCAGATTTTTTAAAAAACTACACATGGGAAATATAATTTCACTTAGATTCTCCTATTTTTATGACAGTCCATTCTGCATGACCAGTACTAAAATGAATCTCGTCTTCAGCTTGCAGAAATTGAACTCACAAGGGTTAATGGATCTGTCCCAAACAATGAGCTGAGAAATGGATTTGCTTTGATTGGAAAAACCTCAAGATGTTTCCATTTCTCATACTCTAGGCCAGTAGGTGTCAAACAGGGTGAATTTCCTCCAGGGAACACTTGACATTGTCTGGAGACAATTTTGGTTATAAGAACCTGGGAATCGCTACTGCCACCTAATTGGTTGAGGTCAGGGATGATGCTGCACATCCTATGATGCTCAGGATAACCCACCACAAAGAATTACCCAGCACAATTGTCAATAGTGAAGATGACAAGTAGATCATGACTTCTCCAACATCAAATTGTATAGGAATTACTTGGGGATATTGTTCAAATGCAGATTTTGATTTGTTGGGTCTAATATGGGCCCCCTGATGGCTCAGAGGGTAAAGCGTCTGTCTGCAATGCAGGAGACCCAGGTTCGATCCCTGGGTCAGGAAGATCCCCCCTGGAGAAGGAAATGGCAGCCCACTCCAGTACTATTGCTTGGAAAATCCCATGGATGAAGGAGCATGGTAGGCTACAGTCCATGGGGTCACAAAGAGTCGGACATGACTGAGTGACTTCACTTTCACAATATGGGCCCAGGTTTCCCAGGTGGCACTAGTTGAAAATAATTCCTGTGCAATGCAGGAGACCTGAATTCATTCCCTGAGTCGGGCAGATCCCATGGAGGAGTTCGCGGCAATCAACTCCAGTATTCTTGTCTGGAGGACTGGATGGACAGAAGAGCCTGGTGGGCTACAGTCCATAGGGTCGCAAAGAGTTGAACACAGCTGAACTGACTTAGCATGTACACACAACACAGACCCAGAGATTCTTCATTGGTAACTAGCTCCCAGTTAATATTGACTCTGTAAACTGATCTATGGGCCACTCTTTGAGCACCAAGGTTTCAGTGTTACAGGCAGATACAGCTATTTTGGCACCTTCTTCACCAAGTATCCTGAATCTGAAAGTCAACTTTAAGTAGTCTTGGATATTTCCACTGTACTCTGAAGACTGCCATTATTTCTGTGAGGGAGGCTCCATGTAGTAGGAAATAAGAAAGAAGTTTGCTCTAAGAAGAATTCACTTTCAACTTACTATATAACTAGTGCTATAGACAGCTGGATGTTTATTCTGTCATATCAATGACTGATATGAGAATACTCTGCTTAGGTATTTAAAATTCTAAAAAGGAAAATTTAAACACTTGGATATATGAAAAAAGATTCATCAGTAGTATTTTTCTAGATTCTGTATTTATTTCTTACTATACAATATTTGTTTTTCTCTTTTTGACTTTCTTCATTCTTTATAACAGACTCCAAGTTCATCCACTTCAATAAAACTGACTTAAATTAATATTCAGTTGCATACCTGTGTGTGCATGCTAAGTTGTTTCAGTTGTGTCCATCTCAGGGGCCCAGTAGACCATAGCCTGCCAAGCTTCTCTGCCCACGGGATTCCCTAGGCAAGAATGCTGGGGTGGGTTGCCATGCTTTCTCTAGGGGATATTCCCCACTGAGGGATTGAACCTGCATCTCTTAGATCCCCTGCATTGGCAGGCAGTTTATTTATCACTAGTGCCATATGTGCACTTCCTGGTGGTTCAGATGATAAAGCATGTGCCTACAATGTGGGAGACCCAGGTTCGATCCCTGGGTCGGGAAGAGCTTCTGGAGAAGGAAATGGCAGCCCACTCCAGACTGTGGCTCAGATCATGAACTCCTTATTACTAAATTCACGCTCAAATTGAAGAAAGTAGGGAAAAACGCTAGACCATTCAGGTATGACCTAAATCAAATCCCTTCTGATTATACAGTGGGAGTGAGAAATACATTTGAGGGCCTAGATCTGATAGATAGAGTGCCTGATAAACTATGGAATGAAGATCATGACATTGTACAGGAGACAGGGATCAAGAACAACCCCATGGCAAATGGCTGTCTGGGGAGGCCTTACAAATAGCTGTGAAGAGAAGAGAAGAGAAAAGCAAAAGAGAAAAGGAAAAATATAAGCATCTGAATGCAGAATTCCAAAGAATAGCAAGAAAGGATAAGAAAGCCTTCTTCAGCGATCAATGCAAAGAAACAGAGGAAAACAACAGAATGGGAAAGACTAGAGATCTCTTCAAGAAAATTAGAGATATCAAGGGAACATTTCATGCAAAGATGGGCTCGATAAAGGACAGAAATGGAATGCACCTAACAGAAGCAGAAGATATTAAGGAGAAGTGGCAAGAATACACAGAATAACTGTACAAAAAGGATCTTCATGACCCAGATAATCATGATGTTGTGATCACTCATCAAGAGCAAGACATTCTGGAATGTGAAGTCAAGTGGGCCTTAGAAAGCATCACTACGAATAAAGCTAGTGGAGGTGATGGAATTCCAATTGAGCTGTTTCAAATCCTGAAAGATGATGCTGTGAAAGTGCTGCACTCAATATGCCAGCAAACTAGGAAAACTCAGCAGTGGCCACAGGACTGGAAAAGGTCAGTTTTCATTCCAATTTCAAAGAAAGGCAATGCCAAAGAATGTTCAAACTACCGCACAATTGCACTCATCTCACACACTAGTAAAGTAATGCTCAACATTCTCCAAGCCAGGCTTCAGCAATTCATGAACCGTGAACTTCCTGATGTTCAAGCTGGTTTTAGAAAAGGGAGAGGAACCAGAGATCAAATTGCCAACATCCGCTGGACCATGGATAAAGCAAGAGAGTTTCAGATAAACATCTATTTCTGCATTACTGACTATGCCAAAGCCTTTGACTGTGTGGATCACATTAAACTGGAAAATCTGAAAGAGATGGGAATACCAGATCACCTGACCTGCCTCTTGAGAAATATGTATGCAGGTTAGGAAGCAGCAGTTAGAACTGGACATGGAACAACAGACTGGTTCCAAATAGGAAAAGGGGTACATTACCCTGCTTAATTAACTTATATGCAGAGTACATCATGAGAAACGCTGGACTGGAAGAAACATAAGCTGGAACCAAGATTGCCGGGAGAAATATCAATCACCTCAGATATGCAGATGACACCACCCTAATGGCAGAAAGTGAAGAGGAGCTAAAAAGCCTCTTGATGAAAGTGAATGTTGGCCTAACACTCAACATTCAGAAGATGAAGATCATGGCATCTGGTCACATCACTTCATGGGAAATAGATGGGGAAACAGTGAAAAAAGTGTCAGACTTTATTTTTCTTGGGGCTCCAAATCATTGCAGATGGTGACTGCAGCCATGAAATTAAAAGACGCTTACTCCTTGGAAGAAAAGTTATGACCAACCTAGATAGCATATTCAAAAGCAGAGACATTACTTTGCTGACTAAGGTCTGTCTAGTCACGACTGTGATTTTTCCAGGAGTCATGTATGGATGTGAGAGTTGAACTGTGAAGAAGGCTGAGCACCGAAAAATTGATGCTTTTGAACTGTGGTGTTGGGGAAGACTCTTGAGAGTCCCTTGGACTGCAAGTTGATCCAACCAGTCCATTCTGAAGGAGATTAGCCCTGGGATTTCCTTGGAAGGAATGATGCTAAAGCTGAAGCTCTGGTACTTTGGCCACCTCATGCGAAGCATTGACTCATTGGAGAAGACTCTGATGCTGGGAGGGATTAGGGGCAGGAGGAGAAGGAGACGACAGAGGATGAGATGGCTGGATGGCATCACTGACTCAATGGACGTGAGTCTGAGTGAACTCCGGGAGTTGGTCATGGACAGGGAGGCTTGGCATGCTGCGATTCATTGGGATGCAAAGAGTCGGACACGACTGAGCGACTGAACTGAACTGAAGTGAAGTGCCATATGTACCACAGCTTCTTTATCCATCCATCTTTCGATGGACATTTAGGTTGCTTCCATATCCCAGCTGTTGCAAATAGTCCTGCAATGAACATTGGAGTTCATATTTTATTTGTATTATGGCTTTCTCAGCTTATAAGGGTTTCCAGGGTTATAAGCCCTGGAATGGGATTCCTGGGACGTATGATAGTTTAGTTCCTAGTATTTTTTTTTTTTTAAGTTATCTCTATACTGTTCTCCATAGGGGCTATATTAATTGCTATAGTGATATCAATTGATATGGTGATATTCCCACCAACAGTGCACATTCTCTCTCACCACATCCTTGATGGTATTTATTGTGTGTAGATTTTTTGGTGATGGCCATTCTGATGAGTGTGAGGTGATACCTCATTGTACTTTCAATTTGCATTGCTCTAATAATAAGTGATGTTGAGCATCTTTTCATGTATTTATTGATCCTCTGTATGTCTTCTTTTGAGAAAAGTCGCTTTAGTTCTTCTGCCCATCTTTTGATTAGATTATTTGTTTTTCTGATACTGGGATGTATAAGATGCTTATGTATTTTGGAGATTAATCTTCTGTCAATTATTTCACTTACAATTATTTTTGCTCATTCTGGGGCTTGCCTTTTCATCTTATTTATAATTTTCTTTGATGTGCAAAAGTTTTTAAGCTTAATTAGGTCTCATGTGTTTGGTTTTATTTTCATTATTCATTTGAGCATTACTGTACTAGGGTGTGAGATGAGTGCAATTGTGTACCCATGAAATTAAGAGACACTTACCCTTTGGAAGGGAAGTTATGACCAACCTGGACAGCATATTAAAAAGCAGAGACATTACTTTGTTAACAAAGGTCCATTTAGTCAAGACTATGTTTTTTCCAGTAGTTATGTATGGATGTGAGAGTTGAACTATAAAGAAAGCTGAGTGCTGAAGAATTGATGCTTTTGAACCGTGGTGTTGGAGAAGACTCTTGAGAGTCCTTTGGACTGAAAGGAGATCCTACCAGTCCATACTAAAGGAGATCAGCCCTGAATGTTCATTAGAAGGACTAATGTTGAAGCTGAAACTCCAATACTTTGGCCACCTGATGCGAAGAGCCAACTCATTTGAAAAGATCCTGATGCTGGGAAAGATTGAAGGCAGAAGGAGAAGGGGACGACAGAGGATGAGATGGCTGGATGGCATCACCGATTCAGTGGACATGAGTTTGGGTAATTTCCGGGAGTTGGTGATGGACAGGGAGGGCTGGCGTGCTGCAGTTCATGGTGTCACAAACAGTTAGACACGACTGAGTGAATGAACTGAATTGAACTAATTTCCATTATTCTAGGAGGTAGTTCAAAGTGGATCTTGCTACAATTTATGTCAAAGTGTGTACTGCTAGGTTTTCCTCTATGGGGTTTATAACTTCTGGCTTTGCATTTAGAAATTTAACCCATTTTGAGTTTATCTTTACTTGTGGTGTTAAGAAATGTTCTAATGTCATTGTTTTACACATAGCTGTCCAGTTTTCCCAGCACCACTTTTTGAAAAGCTATAATTTCTCCATTGTATAGTCTCACCTCTATTGCCAAAGATAAGGTGCCCATAGGAGTGTGGGTTTATCTCTCATCTTTCTATCTCGTTCCATTGGTCTATATTTACTTTTGTGTCAATATCTTACTGTCTTGATGACTATAGCTTTGAAGTCTGATGTCAGGAAGATTGATTCCTCCATCTCTATTTTTCTTTCTCAAGACTGCTTTGACTATTCAGGTTCTTTTGTGTTTCCACACAAAGTGTAAAATATTTTGCTCTAGTTCTGTGAAAAATGCTATTGGTAATTTTATAGGGATTGCAATGAATCTTACATTGCTTCAGATATAGTCATTTTCCCAATATTGATTCTTCCAATCTAAGAATACGGTATATGTCTCCATCCGTTTATGCTATCTTTGATTTATTTCATCAATGTCTTATAGTTTTATGCATACAGGTCTTTTGTTTCTATAGGTAGGTTTATTCCTAGGTATTTCATTCCTTTTTGTTACAATGATGAATGGGAGGAATTGAGATGCAGACATACAGAATAAACTTGTGAACACAGTGGAGAAAGGAGAATGTGGGAGAAATTGAAAAAGTAGTTGTGGCATACATCTATGATAATGTGTAAAACAGATAGCTAGTGGGAAGCTACTATATAACACAGGGAGCCTAGCCTGGTATTCTGTGATGACCTAGACTTGTTGGGTGAAGTGGGGAGAACAGAAGGAGGCTCAAGAGGAAGAGATGCATATTATGACTACTTCAAATTGTTCTCTGGCAGAAACCAAAACAACTTTGTAAAGCAATTTTCTTCCAATTAAAACGAAATTTATATATATATATAAATTTATATATATTTATATAAAATATATATATATATATATATATATAAACTCAGGGTTATTCTATTCAACTGGATTCTATTTTTCAGTAAGTGGTTCTGGTAAAACTGGACAGCAACATATAAAATAATGAAATTAGAATGCTCCCTAATACCATATACACAAATAAATAAAAATGGATTAAACAGACCTTAGTGTTAGACCAGACACTATAAAACTCTTAGAGGAAAACACGAGCAGAACACTGTTTGACATAAATTGCAGCAGGATCTTTTTGACCCACATTTTAGAGTAATAAAAACAGAAAACAAAGCAAGTGGAACCTAATTAAATTCAAAAGCTTTTACTCAGCAAAGGAAAGAATAAGACTGAAAGATCATCCTCAACATGGGATAAAATGTTTGCAAATGAAACAACTGACAAAGGATTAATCTCCAAAATGTACAAACAGTTCATGCAGCTCATATATATATGTATATATATATATATATATATATATATACATATATACACAAATGACTGCAGAACTTAAATAGACATTTCCCCAAAGAAGACATACAGATGGCCAACAAGCACATGAAAAGATTCCCAACGTCACTAACTATTAGAGAAAAACAAATAAAAGACTACAACCAATCAGTTCTAATGAGATAGATGAAACTGGAGCCGATTATACAGAGTGAAGTAAGCCAGAAAGAAAAACACCAATACAGTATACTAACACATATATATGGAATTTAGAAAGATGGTAATGATGACCCTGTATGCAAGACAGCAAAAGAGACACAGATGTGTAGATCAGACTTTTGGACTCTGAGGAAGAGGGAGAGGGTGGGATGATTTGGGAGAATGGCATTGAAACGTGTATACTATCATGTAAGAAACGAATCGTCAGTCTATGTTGATGCAGGATGCAGGATGCAGGATGCTTGGGGCTGGTGCACAGGGATGATCCGGAGGGATGATGTGGGGTGGGAGGTGGGAGGGGGGTTCATGTTTGGGAGCTCATGTACACCCATGGTGGATTCATGTCAATGCATGACAAAACCAATACAGTATTGTAAAGTAAAATGAAGTAAAAATAAAAATTTAAATAAAAAAATAAAGAGGTAAACAGACAAAAAAAATCTTTCAACTGAAAAAAAACCACAAAATACCCTTTGTTGATTTTTGCTTACTAAATATTATGCAAATGATAAAAATTCATTGTCATTTCCCCTTTCTGAACTCCATGCTAATGATGAGCGGTTCAGGGGAAAATAGGATGACAAGTATAATAATTATAGAGATGCCTATTTCTCATTTTTACCTAACTGGTAATTTTAAAAATGACATTTTAATTTTTTAAGACTGTGTCACAGTATCCTTAAGTCAAAATGACCACATGATATAATCTCATGAGAACAATAATAGTTTTAAAATAGGTACACAAATGTGGTCTTTTCAAAACATCTATGTCAAAATGTTTTTTTAAAATATCCAATGTTAAAATCCATCCTAGCAACAAGTTCAATAAAAATGGACTAGATGTTTATAATTATCAGGAAATATAAAGAGAATCGAGCAAGTGTGCCAAAGATTGTTGACTAGAAAAATCTGAGTCAAGCAGCAAATGTTTTAGAATCCTGTCCTTGACCTTTTGTAAAACTTCTGACAGATGAAGAAATAAAGACATATAATTCATTGTTATCTTAAAAAAAAAAAAAGACTACAACGAGGTATCACCTCATCTCCATCAGAAAGGACATCATTAAAAAATTTACAAGCAATAAATGTTGGTGAGGGGGTGGACTAAAGGGAAATCTTTTGGACTGTTGGTAGGAAAGTAAATTGATAGAGCCATTATGGAGAACAGAAGGAAGGTTACTTGATAAACTAAAAATAGAACTGCCATATGACCCAGTAATCCCACTCCTGGGTACACACTCAGGAAAAAAAAAAAAAAATTCAAAAAAAGGCACATGCATATAATGTTCATTGTAGCACAATTTACAATAGTCAAGACATAGAAGAAACCTAATTATCCATCAACAAAGGAAATGACAAAGAAGATGTGATACATATATACAATGGGCTATCACTCAGCTATAAAAGGGAACAAAATTGGATCATTTGTAGAGACATGGATGGACCTAGAGAATGCCATACAGAAAAAAGTAAATCAGAAAGAGAAAAACACATATGTATATTAATGCATATATATAGAATCTAGAGGAATGATATAGACGTCCTTATTTGCAAACAGAGATACAGACACAAATATAGAGAACAAACATACGGACACAAATCGGGGAAGGTAGGGTGGGATGAATTGGGAAATGAGGATTGACATATGTATGCTATTGATACTATGTGTAATATGGATAATAAATAAGAACCTAATGTATAGCTCATGGAACCCTATTCAGTGCTCTGTGGAAACATAAATAGGAAGGAAATCCATAAAAGTTGTTTATATGTATACGTGTAGCTTATTCACCTTGCCATACAGTAGAAACTAACACAGCAACATAAAGCAATTATACTCCGATAAAAGTTAAAGGAAATCAAGTAAATAGCTCATACAAAACAAAACAAAACAAAACAAAAGTCTGCAACTTTAGTAAGAAGAACTTGCCCTGGTAAACTCATTGATTACACACAGAGTAGAACCCCTCCAGGGTATCCAAGCAGGAAGCACAGATGCCTCAGTTCCTGGTGTAATTGCTGAACAATACCATCAGTTAGCTGAAAGAATAGCACCTACTCCCCACAGATTTAAAATAGTAAATAATTCAGTGAATACCGATAATATTCTACATACTGCTTAAGCTCTTTTACTAGTGATTCTTTACTGATTCTCACATTTTACTTAAAAAAGCAAATATCATATTAATTCTCATTAATAGATAAGAAAACAGGCTCAGAGATTACAACCGTGTACAAAGAAACACAAGTGTTAGGGCTGCCATAAATTAAATCAGGTGTTCTGTGCTCCACACACTATGCTCTGGTGTCTGAAGGGCTACAATCAAGTACTTTGGTCAGAGAATTGCTTGTTAGGCTGTTGGAACCTTCAGTACAAGAATCTAAGGACAGCACATACCTGGACCTCCACCACCTTTACTAGAGTTAATACAGTGGCACCCCACTCCAGTACTCTTGCCTGGAAAATCCCATGGATGGAGGAGCCTGGTAGGCTGCAGTCCATGGGATCGTGAAGAGTTGGACACGACGGAGCGATTTCACTTTGACTTTTCACTTTCATGCATTGGAGAAGGAAATGACAACCCATTCCAGTGTTTTTGCCTGGAGAATACCAGGGATGGGGGAGCCTGGTGGGCTGCCGTCTATGGGGTCGCACAGATTCGGACACGACTGAAGCGACTTAGCAGCAGCAGCAGATTGACTTTAATAGAGTGCATTGGCATAGGACGCAGTTATGTTTCAAAGATGGTTAGGATGGCAGATGGATCTGAGAGATCAGAGGTGCCCTAGGGAGACTGTGTAGAGCATGAATGATATAAATCTCCTGAATCTTCTGTTACCATACCCAACATAGGTTTGCTTACCTGCTACACAGCAAAGCCAGTCTATTGACAACAGGTAGGGATGAACAATAGTAGAATTTATTTTCAGGGCAGCAAGAAAGGAGAATGAACACCTAATTCTCACAGATCAAAACTTCCCAATGGATTTTAGACAAGAGTTTGTTTGTGTTTTAGCTTTTTAAATTTTATATTGGAGTATAACTGATTAACAGTGCTGTGATAGTTTAGGTGAACAGAAAAGGGACTCAGACATACATATACATCTATCCATTCCCTCCCAAACTCCCCTCCCCTCAAGACTGCCACGTAATATTGAGCAAAGTACCCTGTGCTTTATAGTAGGTCTTTGTTTGTTTTCCATTTTAAATATAACAGTGTGTACACGTTGATCCCAAATTCCCTAAATATTCCTTCCCTCCACCCTTCCTTCGTGGCAACCGTAAGTTCCTTCTCTAAGTCTGTGAGTCTGTATCTGTTTTGTAAACAAGCTCATTTGCACCATTTTGTTTTAGATTCCACATATAAGGGATGTATATGATATTTCTCCTTCTCTGTCTGACTTACTTCACTCAGTACAACAATCTCTAGGTCCATACATGATGCTGCAAATATCATTATTTCATTCTTTTGAATGGCTGAAAGATATTCTATTGCATGTGTGTACCACATCTTCTATGTGCAATCCTCTGTTAATGGACATTTAGGTTGCTTCCATGTCTTAGCTATTGTAAACAGTGCTGCAATGAAAGGCAGTGTTAGAAGTTATGGTTACAGGATGTGTGATCAACTCAGAGACATTATTCTGAATGGCTGGTGGTGAGGTAACAGGGTGATGTCTTGGGATGTTAACCATCAGTCATCTGGTTCAAAAAATTTAGCATCTACTTGCTTATATACACCTTGCAGTCAACATCCTCCACCGCTCTAATGATCAATGTTTGAGTCTACTCTTTGAAACTTGGAGAAAGGCTAGGAGATTTTTTTCCCTACAAATAAGAAGCAAGGAACATAAAAAGACTGGGGCCTGGAATAACCCTCAGCATTCTACTCAATTTCACCTCTAGAGGTGAAACCCACTAGCAGTAAATAATCTATATTTAATGTTCTTTCTAATTTACAATGTAGGTTTGCTGCTGCTGCTGCTGCTGCTAAGTCACCTCAGTCGTGTCCGACTCTGTGTGACCCCACAGATGGCAGCCCATTGGGCGCCACCATCCCTACTTACTCCTTTTGCCTGAATCTGAAAAAACTGGCTTAAAACTCAATATGCAATACATTAAGAAAAAAAAAAAAACTAAGATCATGGCATCTGGTCACATCACTTTATGGAAAATAGAAAGGAAAATAAGTGGAAGCAGTGAAAAATTTTATCTACTTGGGTTCCAAAATCAGTGCAGATGGTGACTACAGTCAGGAAATTAAAAGACGCTTGGTCCTTGGAAGAAAAACTATGACTAACCTAGACAGTCTAGACAGTGTATTAGAAAGCAGAGGCATCACTTTGTCAACAAAGGTCCATATAGTTAAAGCTGTGGTTTTTCCAGTAATCAGGTATGGATGTGAGAGTTGCACCATAAAGAAGGCTGAGCTCCCAAGAACTGATGCTTTCATATTGTGGTGTTGGAGAAGGCTCTTGAGAGTTTATTGGACAGCAAGGAAATCAAATCAGCCAATCCTAAAGGAAATTAATGCTGAATATTCACTGGAAAGCCTGGTGCTGAAGCTGAAGCTTCAATCCTTTGGCCACCTGATGCAAAGAGCCAGCTCATTGGAAAAGACCCTGATACTGGGAAAGATTGAGGGCAGGAGGAGAAGGGGCAACAGAGGATGAGATATTTGGATGGGCTCACTGACTCAGTGGACATGAGTTTGAGCAAACTCCAGAAGACAGTGAAGTACAAGGAACAATGGAATGCTGCAGTCCATAGTGTTGCAAAGAGGCAGACACAATTTAGAGTGAACAGCAGCAGTCAGTTCAGTTCAGATCAGTTGCTCAGTCGTGTCTGACTCTCTGTGCCCCCATGGACTGTAGCACACCAGACATCCCAGTCCATCACCAACTCCTGGAGTTTACTCAAAGTCATGTCCATTGAGTCAGTGATGCCATCCAGCCATCTCATCCTCTGTCATCCCCCTTCTCCTCTTGCCCTCAATCTTTCCCAGCATCAGGGTCTTTTCACATGAGTCTGTTCTTCACATCAGGTGGCCAAAATATTGGAGTTTCAGCTTCAGCATCAGTCCTTCAAATGAACATTCAGGACTGATTTCCTTTAGGATGGGCTAGTTGAATCTCCTTGCAGACCAAGGGACTCTCAATCATTTTCTCCAACACGACAGTTCAAAAGCATGTATTCTTTGGTGCACAACTTTCTTTATAGTCCAACTTTCTCATTCATGTATGACTACTCAATTATACAGTGTAAGTGCGCAATAGATTCAAAAGATTAGACCTGATAAACAGAGTGCCTGAAGAACTATGGTTGGAGGTTGGTGACATTGTACAGGAGGCAGGGATAAAGACCATACCCAAGAAAAATAAATGCAAAAAGGCAAAATGGTTGTCTGAGTAGGCCTTACAAATTGCTATGAAAATAAGATAAATGAAAGGCAAAGAAGAAAAGGAAAGATATACCCATTTGAAAGCAGAGTTCCAAAGAATAGCAAGGAGAGAGAGAATGCCTTTTTCAGTGAACAATGCAAAGAAATAGAGGAAAACAACAGAATGGGAAAGACTAGAGATCTCTTCAAGAAAACTAGAGATACCAAAGGAATATTTCATGCAAAATGGGCACAATAAAGGAGAGAAATTGTATGGACCTAGCAGAAGCAGAAAAATAGTGGCAACAACACTCTAAATCAGGATTAAGGAAACTGTTACCCAGAGAACAAATTCCACTCAGCCTGTTTTTGTAAAGAAGCTTTAATGAAATACTATTCAATAGTGTTGCATAGTGGCCTCCAAAAATATATGTCTACATACTAATCCTTAATACCTGTGAATGTGATTTCATTCAGGAAGAAAATTCTTTTTTTCAGGTATAGCTAAGGATTTAAGGTGATATCAACCTAGATTTCCCAAATGGACTCTAAATCATTTGACCCTTAAAAGGGACAGAGTCAAGAGCAGCCAGAGATAAGACGATCTTGTGACTATGGAAGCAGAGGTTGAAGTCATACAGACACATAACCCAGGAATGCTTGGAGTCACTGAAAGAAGGAAGAGGCAAGGCATGGAATCTCCCATAGAATTTTGGAGGGAAATAAACCCTGCTGGTTTCTTGATTTTAGGCTTCCAGGCTCCAGAACTGTTCAGTTCAGTTCAGTTCAGTCACTCAGTCGTCTCTGACTCTTTGCGACCCCATGGAATGCAGTACACCAGGCCTCCCTGTCTATTATCAACTTTCCGAGTTTACTCAAACTTATGTCCATTGAGTCAGTGATGCCATCCAACCATCTTATCTTCTGTCGTTCCCTTCTCCTTCTGCTTTCAGTCTTTCCTAGTATCAGGTTTTGTTTTGTTTTTTTTTTTTAATGAGTCAGTTTTTTGCATCACGTGGCCAAAATATTGGAGTTTCAGCTTCAACATCAGTCCCACCAAAGAATATTCAGGACTGATTTCCTTTAGAATGGACTGGTTGGATCTCCTTGCAGTCCGAGGACTCTCAAGAGACCTCTCCAAAACCACAGTTCAAAAGCATCAATTCTTTGGCGCTCAGCTTTCTTTATAGTCCAACTCTCACATCCATGCATGACTACTGAGAAAAACAAAACAAAACAAAACAAAACATTGTCTTGACTAGACGGACCTTTGTTGGAAAAGTAATATCTCTGCTTTTTAATATGCTGTCCATGTTGATCATAACTTTTCTTCCAAGGCATAAGCATCTTTTAACTTCATGGCTGAAATCATCATCTGCAGTGATTTTGGAGCCCCCTCAAAAAGATAGATGGAATAGATTCCTATTGTTTTAAGCCATCCAGTTACTGGTTAGTTGTCACAGCACTCACAAAAAAAGGAATAGCTACAGCAATCTCATTTGCATAAGTATTGCCTACAACTGCATTCAAGATAAAACAAGGGACATTTAACATCACTGCAAGAGACTTAACTGTACTGCAACTGAATCCCCACGATACACAAAGTATTTATTGTTTAGCCCTTTATGAATGTTTTTGCCAATGCTTGTTCTAAGTCACCATAAGTACTATTTAACGCTCAAAGTACTCTTTCTCATTTGAAAGGAATGATCTGAATAACCACCCTGCCCCCTGGCATATAGCCAGAAAAATTACCCATGTGAATTTAAAGATGTGAATTCATTTACTCCTGTTGAAAAGCTAAATAATTGGATTTGTGGAAATTGTATAAAAACTCTGCTTCAGCAGTCAAAAAAATTTACTCTCCATCAAGTGAGATAGTATATGCATTTTCTTCAAAATGTATTTCCAGGTTTCAAAACAGATTTCAGGTTGAAGTTCCAGGGATAATTGTATTAGGATGGCTGTGGTCAAGCAACAGCTAAGTCTGGAGATGCATTTCCACAAGCAGTGTAGCAGCTCACAGGATGATCTTTTCAAAATACTCTGCATGAGAGGTTACATATATGGGGGAGATGATCATTCCAGGAGAGATGGTCCCATCAGTAGGGAGGGAGTGTGTATCTGGCCCCCAAGGTGAAACCATGGAGACTGAACAGGCAGAAAAAAATTCCTGTTTTATATTCTCTTGATTTCAGTGGAGCTAAATTGCTTACGGAATTGAGCAACAGTGAAATGATTCAGTTAACGAGGGCTCTGAGAATTCAGTCTCTGCAGAGTTCACCTGTAGCTCATCAGCCCCAGGATAAGAGCATTCTCTCTCTGCTTCTTTGAGATATGCAATCACTCCGGAAAAGCAGTGCAGGGAATGCACTACCCAACATTTATCCACCCATTGTCCATGGCAGGAAGGGCCAGTAGTGCCAAATTCTTCAAGGGATGCCATTAAGGGATGCCAGAGTAGTCCAGTATGGACTGTGGGAATGTAGTACAGATGGAAGGAAATATTTTATTAACTGAGTCTTCTGGTGGAACAGAGAAAGACTGTGACACAGATAAATTCAAGATTCTTCACAGTTCATATTCCTGGTTCTGAAGGGAAATCTTGTAGTATATTCCTTCTGAGTCTCCTTCTTCTCATTTCCCATCTTGAAACAAAATTTCAAGCCCCCTCTCCTCCCTTAGCACGAACTGGACCTCCTTTATATCTCCTCAACTCTAGGGCTTCTGTATTGTTTCAAAATGAACATTTGCTCCTATTTGAAAAGCATCACTAAGGCATCCCTGCAGAATGAGAAAGGACCTGACTTGGAGTGATGGAGGGGTGATTCTAATTCAACCTTTTCTATCTAGCACACAGTGGGGTCTGAAAATATGTCTTATATTGTTCAGATAGATTTCTTATGAGCACAAGAGTGAGTATAAGGAAGTTTGAAACAATTATTACAGAGCTATGCACAAAATTGACTAGTCTTTAGGACCTAGTGTCTTTTGAAAAAATATCATTTATTCACTCAGTCACATAAACTGGTTTAAAAGAAATTTAAGGAAACTACACAGCACATGAAACAAAGCCAAACACCGTAAATATATACAGAAAGAGAAATAATGTGGCAGAAGAAAGAAATACAACTAGTTACATTATAAAAATATATATATACAATGAAATGTTAACAGTTGCCAAAATTGGGATCCTGATACAACTTTGAGAATTGTGGTGAAATCAAAGGAATTCCTTTGAACTGTTAGGATAAAGTTTGGCTACATAAATAGAAAATGTAAAAGTGTTACTATCCAAAGAGAGTTTCTCCCCCACATAAAAAGGAGTAGAGCATGATATCTCCATGCTAACAAGAGTTTTAGGGTTCATTCTGTCGTATTTTCCAAAATTTGTCAGATTCAAGAGCTTCTTTGTCTTGTGCAAATTCCAGACAAGAAAAGGCTTCTCGGGAGCATTTCAATATTTCCACCCAATAACTTGACATATTATCAATCAATTCAGTTCAGTTCAGTTCAGTTGTTCAGTCGTGTCTGACTCTATGTGACCCCATAAACCACAGCACACCAGGCCTCCCTGTCCATCACCAACTCCCAAAGTCCACCAAAACCCATATCCATTGAGTCGGTGATGCCACCCAACCATCTCAACCTCTGTCGTCCCCTTCTCCTCCTGCCATCAATCTTTCCCAACATCACATCAGGATCTTTTCCAATGAGTCAGCTCTTCGCATCAGTTAGCCAAAGTATTGCAGTTTCAATTTCTGTATCAGTCCTTCCAATGAACACCCAGGACTGATCTCCTTTAGAATGGACTGGTTGGATCTCCTTGCTGTCCAAGGGACTCTCAAGAGTCTTCTCCAACACCACAGTTTAAAAGTATCAGTTCTTTGGACTTCAACTTTCTTTACAGTCCAATTCTCACATCCATAAATGACTACTGGAAAAACCATAGCCTTGACTAGACAGGCATTTTTTGGCAAAGTAATGTCTCTGCTTTCTAATATGATGTCTAGATTGGTCATAACTTTCCTTCCAAAGAGTAAGTGTCTTTTAATTTCATGATTGAAATCACAGTCTGCAATAATTTTGAAGCCCAGAAAAATAAAGTCAGCCACTGTTTCCACTGTTTCCCTATCTATTTCCCATGAAGTGATGGGACTGGATGCCATGATTTCAGTTTTCTGAATATTAAGCTTTAAGCCAAATTTTCACTCTCCTCTTTCACTTTCATCAAGAGGCTTTTTAGTTCTTCTTCACTTTCTGCCAAAAGGGTGGTGTCATCTGCATATCTGAGGTTATTGATATTTCTCCCAGCAATCTTGATTCCAGCTTGTGCTTTCTCCAGCCCAGCATTTCTCATGATGTACTCTGCATATAAGTTAAATAAACAGGGTGACAATACACAGCCTTGATATACTACTTTTCCTATTTGGAAACAGCATGTTGTTCCATGTCCAGTTATAACTGTTGCTTCTTGACCTGCAGAAAGGTTTCTCAGCAGACAGGTCAGGTGGTATGGGATTCCCATTTCTTTCAGAATTTTCCACAGTTGATTGTGATCCACACAAAGGCTTTGGCATAGTCCATAAAGCAGAAATAGATGTCTGTCTGGAACTCTGTTGCATTTTCCATGATCCAGAGGATGTTGGCAATTTGAGCTCTGGTTCCTCTGCCTTTTCTAAAACCAGCTTGAACATCTGGAAGTTCACGGTTCATGTATTGCTGAAGCCTGTCTTGGAGAATTTTAAGCATTACTTTACTAGCATGTGAGATGAGTGCAATTGTGCGGTACTTTGAGCATTTTTTGGCATTGCCTTTTTTTTTAGATTGGGATTAAAACTGACCTTTTCCAGTCCTATGGCCACTCCTGAGTTTTCCAAATTTTCTGGAATATTGAGTGAAGCACATTCACAGCATCATCTTTCAGGATTTAAAATAGCTCAACTGGAACTCCATCACCTCCACTAGCTTTGTTCGTAGTGATGCTTCCTATGTCCCACTTGACTTCATATTACAGAATGTCTAGCTCTAGGTGAATGATCACACCATTGTGATTATCTGGATCATGAAGATCTTTTTTGTACAATTCTTCTTGCCACCTCTTCTTAATATCTTCTGCTTTTGTTAGGTCCCTACAACTTATGTCCTTTATTGAGCCCATATTTGTATAAAATGTTCCCTTGGTATTTCTAATTTTCTTGAAGAGATCCCTAGTCTTTCCCATTCTATTGCTTTTCTCCATTTCTTTGCACTGATAGCTGCAGAGGGCTTTCTTATCTCTGCTTGCTATTCTTTGGAACTCTGCGTTCAATGGGTGTATCTTCCTTTTCCCTTTTGCTTTTCTCTTCCCTTCTTTTCACAGCTATTTGTAAGGCCTCCTCAGACAACCATTTTGATTTTTGCATTTCTTTTTCTTGGGAATGGTCTTGATTCCCTTCTCCTGTACAATGTCACGACCCTCTGTCCGTAGTTCATCAGACACTGTGTCTATCAGATCTAGTCCCTTAAATTTACTTCTCACTTACACTGTATACTCATAAGGGATTTGATTTAAGTCATACCTGAATAGTCTAGTGAATATATATTATCCATAAATATATGCAATTGAATATAATGTGGAAAATATGGAATTTTCACCAGGCATACGGTGTTTTGCGAAAGTTTTCACTTCTGTCCCATGTTCAAAGGATTTGTTAACAATATAAGCCACTCATTAATTGATACAATTATTTAATAGATAATTATATAGCTTAGTTTCAATATACTAACTTTACAAGAAAAGAAAAATAGAAAGAGCAGAGAATATGTCACCAATTGGGTTTTGACCAAACATCCAGACTTAAACAGTGCTGGAAAGCCTTGTGTCACAGCACATCTAGAATCACAATTGGGAAAGGGTCCCAGGCAGTGCATCTGCTCCATGGTTAAGACTTCAAGGATTGCAGTTTGAGTTTCCCATTTATAATCCCAGTATGGATGAAAAATGATATCATCATCAATCTGTAAGCAAATTGCAAGCCTGATTCCATGTTAGTGCTGCTTGTTTTGTCTTATAAAACTTGGAATATTGTTAAGCCTGGTGCTTGATTGGCCAGGCCCACTTCGGGGGCTCAACAATCTCAAGATTCCTCCCCCATCTTATCCATGGTCCTGCAAGTCTTGCACTTAAGCAGGCATTCACTTCTTGTTACTCCTAGTCAAGGCAGTGTCCAGGCAGGTTAGAAGCAAGGTCAGAGGCCAGCTCTGCTTTGTCTCTGAAGCCTAAACAAGACTAATTATTTTATTTCCCTAGTATATGGCCAATTCCAAATGAGATTCTGTTAATAAGGAAGAAGGGAAAGAAAATTTTGGGTAGACAGTCTATAAGGACCAATGTCAAAATACTGAAGTATTAGTAACATGAAGACAAGCAATTGCTTGAAAAAAGCATGACCTTTCTTGACACTAAAGCCAAAAGGACATTGATCTTCCTAACTCTTGTAAAACAGTCACATTGTGTGATGAAGAGAGCACTGTTTCCAGCCAGTTCCCTTTAAGTAATCAAAAAACACTTTAAAGTTCTTGAAGTATTTCTTAATGTATGGTAGAGACTTCATATGTGATAATATTCACACTGAGGTAGAGCTGAGACAGGGACATTACATGATGGCTACGGTAATAAGGTATTTTGGAAAAAAAATCAGCAGCAAGCCGAGGCCAAATTTACAGGTGCAAATACCTTCTGAGTGACAAGAGCTTTCAGATGCCCAAGTAGTTAAAACTTACTATACATCCTTAGATAGAGGACAATTTCCTCTATTAACATTAATTTAGTGGCTCTAATTAACACATATCTATTTGATCCTGCTTTAATATTCAAATTAGGGTTTTGAGATGACCTGTCTCCATATATTTCATGGAGCTTTGTTTTTTTTTTTTTTTTTTTTTTTTTTTAACATACCCATCTACGAATTTGATAAAAAAAATATCTGCCCACCCCCTGCGCTGCAAATTTAGTAACCTGAAGACATTATTACCACATTCCAGATGGGTGGTACACCTTATTTGCAAGGTTCCGAGATAATTCCATTGAATCCAGTCAGTATCTCTCACCTAAATGATTTCCCTGTTTTGAGGGTTCTCTCTTAGTGGATCATCATGAGAGCCATGGGAATGCTCTTGGGGTTTTCTCAGGTAAGATTGGGTGTGTTAAGAAGGGATTGCCATACCTCTGAATGAAGGGATCAGAATCTCCGTGATTTTTGAACCAATGTGTGTCTCCTTTCCTTTGAGTGTGGAGAAATGCCAGCTCAGGGACTCTGAGATTGTTTCTTTTGGAATTCTTAACAGTGGAGGTAAAAACTAAAGAAGCGATACCTATAAAATTAAAAAGACACAATAACAACAACAACAACAACAACAACAACAACAACTTGTGCTTGTGGACTTACATGAGTAAGTAGAATAATTCAGTGAGAAACCAAACTTCCTATAGACTTTGGTCCACTTGCTGTCCATAAGCCACATTGCTCAACGTCTATCATAACACTAAGACAAGTTATTTATTGGGTGGTAAAGAAAACATAACTACAGAAGACATAATATTGCACATATGACACAATGCCCGTATTCTGCATACTACAAATCCAAAAATGAGAATTAACATACTTGTGCCTTTCAGGGGCACCATTGTGGTCCACCTAAAGTATGCCCACTATCATCTTCTCCCCTTCCTGACAGCGGAGTTCCATCCCAAACAAGAAACAACTGCTCAGAAATTAATAGTGAAATGCATTCCTTGAATTATGGATACAGTTGGGGTGGAAAAGCCCAATAAATGTTGTGTCAAGAGCATGCATTCTTAATGGAGGTGAAAACACCCTAAGAAGATAAAAGTATACTTTTCCACAGAGTGAAAGAAACATAGATAGCAAAATGATCTGTGTCTCCCTTAAACACCAATGTGCATTAACAAATGAATGATATATCTGTGGTGTTAACATTTCAAGAATGGGGAGACATTTGGAAAAAGTGCCTAAAAAGTTTCCCAAAGGGAGAAAAATGAGGAAAGGTAGCGAAACACTGGTCTATAGGTATTGAGGTAGAGGAAATTCTAGTGAGCACTAACTCCCAAGGATAGAGGAAGGCATAAAGCAAGGAAAAGTCAATTTTCAAGAACTCTATACCATTTAAATCCTTAGCTGTGTGTGGATATTTGCCTACATAACATCCTCTTTCCATTCTCTCTTGACTCCTGTTTTATACTTTTCTCATTCATAGTTTCAATTCTAAAAGCTCTTTTTCATATCTAGAATTCCACTCTCTAGAATGTTTCTATTTTTTTCCTACAAGAGGCAGCTTCTCATTTCTTTATTATCATTTCATATCCTGTACTCATGAGTGATGAGGTACCACCAACAAATACAATTTCCTTCTCGAGGGGATCTTACCAACCCAGGGATCAAAATTTCCATGTTTACTTATATGTGGTTATCTTCATAACTGTTGCTTATTTCTTCATATGGTTTCCAGCTACTGCTCAGTGTTTTCTTTGTTTGCTTGTTTGTTTGTTTCAGCCTGAGAGACTTCCTTTAGCATTATGTATGAGGTAGATTTTTTTCTTGAAGGATTAACTGGTTGCCATTTTAAATAGTGTATTCAGGGCACAGTTTCCAGTTTCTTTCCAAATTATAAGCAGCTTCTTAAGTAGAGTATAACATATTAATAATCTGGCTTTCTGGCATACCAGCTTATTTATCTAATGGGAATTCCATATAAGGGGGTGTGTGACACTATGAACAAATCTAGTGGAGCTGATGGAATTCCAGTTGAGCTGTTTCAAAACCTGAAAGATGATGCTGTGAAAGTGCTGCACTCAATATGCCAGCAAATTTGGAAAACTCAGCAGTGGCCACAGGACTGGAAAAGGCCAGTTTTCATTCCAATTCCAAAGAAAGGCAATGACAAAGAATGCTCAAACTACCGCATAATTGCACTCATCTCACATGCTAGTAAAGTAACGCTCAAAATTCTCGAAACCAGGTTTCAGCAATACGTGAACCGTGAACTTCCAGATGTTCAAGCTGGTTTTAGAAAACGCAGAGGAACCAGAAATCAAATTGCCAACATCCACTGGAACATGGAAAAAGCAACAGAGTTTCAGAAAAACGTCTATTTCTGCTTTATTGACTATGCCAAAGCCTTTGACTGTATGGATAACAATAAACTGTGGAAAATTCTGAGAGAGATGGGAATACCAGACCACCTGACCACCTTGAATCTGTATGCAGGTCAGGAAGCAGCAGTTAGAACTGGACATGGAACAACAGACTGGTTCCAAATAGGAAAAGGAGTACGTCAAGGCCACATATTGTCACCCTGCTTATTTACCATATATGTAGAGTACTTCATAAGTAACCCTGGACAGGAAGAAACACAAGCTGGAATCAAGATTGCCGGGAGAAATATCAATCGCCTCAGATATGCAGATGACACCACTCTTATGGCAGAAAGTGAAGAGGAACTAAAAAGTCTCTTGATGAAAGTGAAACAGGAGAGTGAAAAAGTTGGCTTAAGGCTCAATATTCAGAAAATGAAGATCATGGCATCTGGTCCCATCACTTCATGGGAAATGGATGGGGAAACAGTGGAAAGCGTGTCAGACTTTATTTTTTGGGGCTCCCAAATCACTGCAGATGGTGATTGCACCCATGAAATTAAAAGACTCTTACTCCTTGGAAGAAAAAATATGACCAACCTAGATAGTTTATTCAAAAGCAGAGACATTACTTTGCCGACTAAGGCAAGGCTATGGTTTTTCCAGGAGTCATATATAAATGTGAGAATTGGACTGTGAAGAAGGCTAAGCAACTCAACAAGTTCCCCAGCATAACCATCTCCACTCGAGAGGAACACCGAGGGTCCCGCCACAACACAAGAGGAGCCCCGTTGTCCCCTCCTCAGCTGGAGATGAGGGTTCTTTCCCTGCTTCGTCAGGAAATGATTCCCGGCATTCTCGTAGCATGTCAGGAGGAGGCGCTCTCAACAGGAAAGTCGAGAGGAACTCCAGGGGTCATGCCACCATTCCAAAAGACCCCGAAAAGTCTCAGTCCACTCCAGAGGAACCTGATTTCCCTGCACTGCCTCGACTCTCACACCGAGTATTGACTTACACCACGGTGGCACGTGTGAAAGCCATGTGGCACCTCGAGGAAAAGCCACAGATCCCTGTGTCAACTCGCCAGAAAGCCTGACACTGCTGCTACAGCTCGGGAGAAAATAGGATGTCCATGTCTCCACTCAAGACGAGGCCTGACTCCCCTGTGAAGACTCCAGAGGCACCCCAAGGTCCATGTCACACTGGAGAGGAAACCTCAGGTTCCGACATCAACTCCAGACGATGACTTAGGACCCAGAACCCCCTGAAGAAGAATCCCGAGAGGCCCCTCACAACTAGCATGGTGATTGGCCTTTTCTGAGGCCACACAAGTGGGTCCCTGAGGTCCCAGTCGTAACTCGAGAGGGACCTGCAGCAACTTGAGAAAAACCAGGAGATTCTCCCCTCCAGGCGAGATGAGGCTATTTCCACTGCGGTGTCTTGAGGGAAATCACACCTCCCCTCTTGGACCTCGAAAGGGTCTTTCACACCCTTCCTGCAACTCAAGAAGATCCCCGACATACCCGTCTCCACTCGAGAGGAACACCAAGGGTCCCACCACCACTCAACAGGAGCCCAGTTGCCCCATCCTCAGCTCGAGATGAGTGTTCCTCTCCCTGCTTCATCGTCAAAGGATTATTGGCATTCCTGTTGCATCTCAGGAGGGGGTGCTATCAATAAGAAAGTCGAGAGGAAAACCAGGGATCATGCCACCATTCCAGAAGACCCCCAAATATCTCAGTTCACTCCAGAAGAACATGATTTCCCTGCACTGCCTCGATTGTCATCCTGAGTATCGACTCACACCACAGTGGCAAGTGTGATAGCTTTCTGGCACCACGAGGGAAAGCCACAGATCCCTGTGTCAAATAACTGGGAAGCCTGACACTGCTGCTAAAGCTCTGGAGGAAAGCAGACGTGCATGTCTCCATTCGAGAAGAGGCCTGACCTCCATGTGGAGACTCCAGAGGAACCCCAAGATCTATGTCAGCTCAGGAGAGAAAACCTCAGGTTTCGGCCTCATCTCCAGACGAGGACTTAGGCCCCAGCACTGACTGGAGAGGAGTCCCTAGAAGCCCCTCACAACTCACATGGAGACTGGCCTTTCCTGAGGCAACACAAGTGGGTCTCTAATGTCCCCATCATAACTCGAGAAGGACCTGCCTTAACTTGAGAAAAACCAGGAGATTCTCTCCTCCAGGAGAGATGAGGCCATTTTCCTCTGTGGTGTCTTGAGGGAAATCACACTTTCCCTCTTGGACTTCCAAAAGGTCCTTGACACCCTTGCTGCAACTCAAGAAGTTCCCCGATATACCCGTCTCCACTAGAGAGGATCACCGAGGGTCCCGCCACCACTCAAGTGGAACCCAGTACTTCCCTCCTCAGTTCGAGATGAGGGTTCCTTTACCTGTTTTGTCGGGAAAGGACTCCCAGCGTTCCCGTCGCATCTCAGGAGGAGGCGCTCTCAACAGGAAAGTTGAGAGGAACACCACGGGTCATGCCACCATTCCAGAAGACATCCAGATGTCTCAGTCCACTCTAGAGGAACCTGATTTCCCTGCACTGCCTCGACTGTCACTCCGAGCATCGACTAACCCCACAGTGGCACGTGTGACAGCCCTGTGGCAACAAGAGGGAAAGCCACAGATCCCTGTGTCAACTCGCCAAGAAGCCTGACACTGCTGGTACCGCTCGGGAGGAAAGTGGACATGCAAGTCTCCACTCGAGATGAGGCCTGACTCTCCTGCGGTGACTGCAGAGAAACCCCAAGGTCCATGTCAGTGCTGGAGAGGAAACCTCATGTTCTGGCCTCAGCTCCAGACGTGGACTTAGGACCCGGCATCCACTGGAGAGAAATCCCAAGAGGCCCCTCGCAAGTTGCATGGAGACTGGCCTTTCCTGAGGCCACACAAGCGGGTCCCTGAGGTCCCAGTCGTAACTTGAGAGGGACCTGCTGCAACTCTAGAAAAACCAGGTGATTCTCTCCTCCAGGCGAGATAAGTCCCTTTTCTGCTGCAGCGTCTCGAGTGAAATCACAGCTTTCCTCTTGGACCTCGAAAGGATACTTCACACCCTTGCTTCAACTCAAATAGTTCCCCGACATACCCCTCTCCACTCGAGAGGAACACCGAGGGTCCCACCACAGCTCAAGAGGAGCCCCGTTGTCCCCTCCTCAGCTGGAGCTGAGGGTTCCTTTCCGTGCTTCATTGGGAAAGGTTCCCGGTGTTCCCGTCGCATCTCAGGAGGAGGCGCTCTCAACAGGAAAGTTGAAAGGAACTCCAGGGGTCGTGCCACCATTCTGAAAGAGTCCGAAATGTCTCAGTCCACTCCAGATGAACTTGATTTCCCTGCACTGCCTCAACGGTCACCCTGAATATCGACTCACACCACTGTGGCACGTGTGATAGTCCTGTGGCATCTTGAGGGACAGCCACATATCCCTGTGTCAACTCGCCGGGAAAACTGACACTGCTGGTACGGCTCGGGAGGAAAGCGGACATGCAAGTCTCCATTGGAGACGAGGCCTGACTCGCCTTTGGAGACTCCAGAGGAACCCCAAGATCCATGTCAGCACTGGAGTGGAAACTTCAGGTTCCGGGCTCAGCTACAGATGAGGACATAGGACCTGGCCCCGACTGGAGAGGAATCCCGAGAGACCCCTCGCAACTTGCATAGAGACTGGCCTTTCCTGAGGCCACACATGCGGGTCCCTGAAGTCCCCGTCGTAACTCAAGTGGGACCTGCCGCAACTGGAGCAAAACCAGGAGATTCTCCCCTCCAGATGAGATGAGGCCCTTTTCCGCTGGGGCGTCTCAAGGAAAATCACAACTTCCCTCTTAGACCTCTAAAGGGTCCTTCACACCCTTGGTGAAACTCAAGAAGTTCACCGACATACTGGTATTCAATCGAGAGGAACACCGAGGGTCCCGCCACAACTCAAAAGGAGCCCCGTTTTCCCCTCCTCAGCTCTAGATGATAGTTCCTTTCCCTACTTCGTCGTGAAAGGGTTCCCTGCATTCCCATCACATCTCAAGAGGAGGCGCTCACAACAGAAATGTTGAGAGGAACTCCAGGGTTCATGCCACCATTCCAAAAGAACCCCAAATGTCTCAGTCCACTCCAGATGAACCTGATTTCCCTGCACTGCCTCGACTGTCACCCCGAGTATTGACTAACACCACGGTGGCACATTTAACAGCCCTGTGGCAACTGGAGGGAAAGCCATAGATCCCTGTGTCAACTCAACGTTAAGCCTTGCCCTGGCAGCATGTCGAGGAGGGCCTTTTAATCCTCCTCACTGAGGGGTGCTTCCAGGATGGCCTCAAATCCCTCTTCATCCACAGGGGCCTCTGGAGAAGACCAGGGCGTGTCCTGGGTGGCCATGGTAGCCAGGATTTCCTCTAGGAGGCTGGGTGACCCAGGGAAGGCTGGGTGGGCCCCTGTGACCAGAGGAGAGGACCCCGGAAAAGGACCCGGTGAGCCCGGGATTTCTGGGGCAGCTAGGAGCTCGTTTTGGAGGCTGGGTGAACCTGGGAGGGCGAGGTGTGCCCGTTCATCGGCACAGGGCCCCAGGGATGGCCCAGGTGTGACGCGGATGCCGGTGGCAGGCAAGATTTCCTCTAAGAGTCTGGGTGTGCCGGTGAGAGCATGTTGTTGTGCTGCAACTGCAGAGGACCCTGGGGACGGCCCTGGCGAGGCCAGGACACCTGCGAGTGCCAAGTGCTCATCTAGGAGGTTGGGTTTGCCTGGGAGGTCAGTGTTCACCCCTTGGTCAGCAGCGGCCACAGGGGAAGGCCCCAGCGAGGCTGGGATGCTCGTGGCTGCCAAGAGCTTGTCTAGGAGGCTTGTCGAGCTTGGAAGTCTGTGGTGCTGGAACTGTTGCTGTAGTGGAGGGGCCATGCCATAACCGTAGCTTGACTCAGGCCAGTGCGGGATGTGTGCCTCCAGCTGCCCAGGTGGCAGAATGGCCCCTTGTCCAGGCTGCCTGGGGGCCGTGAAGGCAGGGGAGCACGTGGTCCAGAAACTGCTATCTGGAGAGGAGCTGGTGTCTTCACATTTGGCTGGAGAGCCACCGGGCCAGGCTGGACCATGAAGATCCTCAACGGCAGGCCCACACAGACCCCAGAGGCAATCCCGGGCACCCAGAATGTGGGCGCCCCAAAAAGAGCAGCTGCGCCTGCCAAGGGTGGCATGCTCTCCTGTGGTGGAGAGGGGCGAAGGGGAGTAGAGGTGCTCTGGACAACAGGTGGGCCCCTTCGGTCATCTGGAGCAGGAGTAGTTGTGGCTGCTGCGCTGCCTGGCCCTTGAGCCCAGCCATTGCCAGGCCCGCTTGAGCTTATTATGCTGAGTCCGAGTCCCCAAAACTGAGAGAATAAGAAGTCCACAGCAATGCAAAAGCATGAAGGGGTTTTATTTCTAGCTCGAGCTAGGGCTCCCGCCACATCCAATGCACTGGAGCCCCGAGCTCAGATTTACAGCAGTATTTATAGGTTTTAGAACAGAGAGTTGGCAAGGGCTGATTGGTTGCAGGGCGATGTCTTTTACGTCCTGATAAACTCAAACCAGGTTACAGGGAGTATGCTGATTAGACAAGTCCTGGCATCTGCGGGGATGACCTCACTGGGCAATGACTAAGCCTTTCCCGTGAGTCCTACCTTAGTCCCTGAAGCCTATCATGGCATTTGTTAGGTCCCAACATTCCCCCCAGTCCTTTGATCATGGAGAGGAATCCTCCTCTTCATTCTGAGACATTGCCTGATATTGTTGTCTCAGCATCATCCCTTAAACTCTACTGATATGTTCTTTTTACAAAGGTCCAAGGTCAAAAAATAAATCTGGCCACCAAGTATTGGGGGGATTCCCATAGTCCAATTGAGTACCTCATGGGTTAGTCCATTACGAAGCATCCAGGTGATCTTAGCAGGTTGATGTGGCTTAGCACCGGCAGTTCCGGAGTGGAGGAGGGCCACCAACAGGAGAGTCAGGGGGATTTGTCTGGGGCCAGCTGGTGGACGAGCTTCATTTTTAAGGGGTTGGTGGGATGCGGCATCACCTTCCATTCTTTTTGGGCCTTTTCTTATTCCTCTGGAGTGGCACGACACACGTGGTTGCAGTGCACCCAGGGTCCAATTCTGTCCACCTTTAGGGCAGTGTGGGTGGTAAGGAGAACAACATAGGGGCCCTTCCATCTTGGCTCTAAGGTTTTTGACTGGTGTCTCTTAACCCAGACCCAATCTCCCGGGCCCATATCATGGGACGGGATTGTTCCTTTACTCTGGCCCTCATGAACTTCTCGTATCAGTGACCAGATATGTTTATGCACTTTACTTAAAGCCAGCATCTCTTGTTGGAATGTGTGTAGCGAGAGAGATGGTTCAGTCTTTCCTTCAAACACTGAATAAATGGGGGGTGGACTTCCATATACAATTTCAAAGGAAGTCAAACCTAGTTTATAGGGGTTATTGCACGCCCGAAAAAGTGCAAAGGGAAGGAGGGTTACCCAGTCCCCGCCAGTCTCTATTGTTAGATTTGTTAAAGTTTCTTTTAGGGTCCGATTCATTCTTTCTACTTGTCCTGAGCTCTGGGGACTGTACTCGCAATGTAGCTTCCATTTGGTCCCCAGGGCTGAGACCAGTCCTTTAACAATTTTGCTCACAAATGCAGGTCCATTATTAGAGCCAATAGATGCCGGCAGCCCAAACCTAGATATTATCCCTTCTAGGAGCTTCTTAGCCGCTATTATTGCTGTCTCCTTTTTAGTGGGGTAAGATTCTACCCACCCAGAAAAGGTATCAACCAAAACTAACAGGTAACGATAGCCATACTTGCCTGGACTTACCTCTGTAAAATCTATCTCCCAATGCTGTCCCGGCCTTTCCCCCCGGTATCTTACACCCGTGTGCTGTCCTTTTCCTGGTCTCATCATCTGACAGGCCTTGCAGGTGCGGACTATGTCCTGTGTGGTTTTCTTTTGTCAGGGAAACCGCAGCTGTGCTGCTTGTAGAAGCGTCAGTCTTTTTCTCTCCCAAATGGGTGGCTTGATGTAAATGGGTACAGAGATGTCTGCCCAGGTCGGCAGGAAGCAACAGGTTGTCATCCTGGTCCCGATACCATCTGTCCTTGCCCGCAGGGCGGTTGGGGTTATCCTGCATCCAGCTTAAATTGGAGGGGGAGTATATGGGGCTTGGGGGGAGAGTCCCCATCCCCGGTGGTGATAATCCTACAGCCAGCACATGAGCTTGGCAGTATCCAGCGGCCACCTCACGGGCTGCTGCATCAGCAGAACGGTTGCCTTGGGCCCTGGCATCTTCTCCTTTCTGGTGTCCTGGGACATGTACTATGGATACCGCCCCGGGGCAAGTGGACCGCTGCCAAGAGTCTGCATATTTCAGATGGGTTCTTAATCTCTTTTCCCTCTGCCATCAAGAACCCCCGTTCTTTATATATAGGGCCTTGAATACGCACGGTGCCGAATGCAAACCGGCTGTCAGTGTAAATGGTGATCTTTTTTCCTTTCGCCCTCTCTAGTGCTTGTGTCACAGCTATCAATTCTGCTTTATGGGCGGATGTTCCAGGGGGCAATGCCTCAGCCCAGACGACCCTCCCAGTGTCATCTACTATGGCTGCCCCTGCTTTTCTCTGCCCATCCTTTATATAACTGCTCCCATCTGTGAACCATATCAGCTCACTGTCCTTTAATGGTATGTCACTGAGGTTTCTTCATATGGCGGTTACCTCAGCCTATACTTCAACACAGTCATGGAGAGGCCCATCCTCCTCTGGGATGGGCAAGAGAGTAGCAGGATTTAGAAAACAAGGTGTCTGACAGTGTATCTGGGGAGCATCTAACAGCAGGGCTTGGTAATGGGTTAAGCGAGCGTTAGAAATCCACTTACCCGGTGGCTGTTTGAGAATCCCCTCTATGGCATGGGGAGTATAGACCAGGAGGCGCTGTCCATAAGTCAACTTGTCAGCGTCATGGACAAGGAGAGCAGCAGCCACGATGATACAGAGACAGGGCATCCATCCAGCAGCTACCAGGTCCAGCCGTTTAGAGAGGTATGCCACAGGCCTCCTCCAAGGTCCCCATTGCTGTGTCAGGACTCCCTTTCCCATACCCTGCTTTTCATCCACAAATAGTTGAAATGACTTAGCCTGGTCAGGGAGAGCTAGGGCCGGGGCTTCTAGCAATGCCCGCCGGAGTTCCTGAAATGCCCGCCTCATTGGCTCAGTCCAAGTCCAGTTCTTATTTTCTCTACTTCCTTCATATAGAGGCTGGGCCTTTTCAGCAAACCCCAGGATCCATATCCTGCAGTACCCAACAGTCCCTCTTGCCGAGAACTCCCTCACTTGCCGAGGAGTCTTTGGCTTGGGGATCTGTAAAATAGTTTCTTTCATAGCCTGAGTCAACCATCTTTACCCCTCTAATTTTGTACCCCAAGTAAACAACTTCCTGTTTAGCAGTTTGGGCCTTCTTTGCACTCGGCTGATACCCCAATGTCCCCAAAGTCTGAAGGAGGTCGCCTGTGGCCTTTAGGCATACCTCCTTGATAGTAGTGGCCATCATGAGGTCATCCACATATTGCAATAGGACAACGTCGGGGTGGCTAGTCCGGTACTCACAGAGGTCCTCACCTATAGCCTCATTGAACAATGTTGGCGAGTTTTTAAATCCCTGTGGAAGGCGAGTCCAGGTCAGCTGTCCTACAGTTTGACTGTCTTCGTCAGTCCATTCAAATGCGAAGATCTCTCGGCTCTGGGGGGCCAGAGGCAAACTGAAAAAGGCATCTTTTAAGTCCAAGATTGTATACCAGATGTAGTCTTGTGGCAAGCCGCTCAGGAGGGTGTATGGGTTAGGGACAGTGGGATGAATGTCACTCACCCGTTTGTTGACTTCACGAAGATCTTGGACGGGTCTAAAGTCCATTCCCCCGGGCTTTTTCACAGGCAGCAAGGGGGTATTCCATGGGGACCGGCACTTGTAAAGAATCCCTACCTTCAGGAGGCACTGTATGTGTGGTGTGATTCCTTGCCAGGCCTCCTGACTCATGGGGTACTGCTTTATCTTAGGTCTTTGTTTTGCCAGTCCTACTCCTGCCATCTTGGCCCAGGCCAGAGGGTATTTTTGGATCCATTGTAGCATAGCCAGGTCCACAGCTGCAAGGGGTTTTGGTGAATATAGTCTGTATTCATCTCTCAGTGCCAGGGATAAAACATGAATCAGTTGTCCAAGCCTGTCTGTGACTGATATCCCTCCAGAGTCAAAGTGAATCTGTGCATTGACTTTGTACAATAGATCTCTTCCTAATAAAGGAGCTGGACATTCCGGGATCACCAGAAATGAGTGGGACACCTGTTGGGCTCCTAAGTCCACTTTTCGTTTAGTAGTCCAGTAATATCTTTTTGTCTCGGTGGCTCCCTGGACCAAGCTAGTCTTCTTGGACTTCGGCCCGAATTTTTGATTGAGGACCGAGTATTGGGCTTCCGTATCTACCATGAAGCCGACCGGTTTCCCCTCCACATTAATAGTTACCCAGGACTCGGGGAAGGGTGCCGGGCCCTGACCCCCCTAATCACTTTCTTCTCCTGCATATAAAATGTGGGTACCCGAGGGAGACTCTTCTTTTCTTACAGTCCTTTTTTTCAGGTTTCTCTTGGGGCACTCATTTTTCCAGTGCCCTTGCTCTTTGCAATAGGCGCATTGGTCTCTCTTTAGGGTTGGTCTGGCTGGTTTCTCCCTTCCTTTCGGCTGGGTGTCTCGAGTCTTCCGGGAATCAGGTCCCAGTCTCGTCCCCCCAAAGAAAATTTGAGCCAGCTCTTTCTGATTTCTTCAGTTTTCCTTAGCTCTAAAATCCCTATCCTCCTGTCTAATTCGTTCCTCCCTCTCCTCAGGGGTATCTCTGTTATTAAACACTTTCTCAGCTGCCCTCACCAGATCCTGTATTGACTGTTCTCCCAGTCTCTCTATCCTCTGTAACTTCCTCCTGATATCCAGAGCTGCCTGATTAACAAAGGCTAGCAAGACTGCTGCGCATGACTCATCAGCCTGAGGGTCCATGGGTGTATACTGCCTGAAAGCCTCCATTAACCTCTCTAAAAAGGCTGCCGGGCTCTCATTTGGCTCCTGCCTTATCAAATTTACCTTAGAAAAATTCGTTGGTTTCCTGGCGGCTGCCTGGAGGCCAGCCATCAGAGTCTGGCGGTACACTCAGAGACGCTCCCTACCTTCAGCGCGTTCAAAATCCCAGTTTGGTCGCATCAAAGGAAACCCCTCCTCAATTAGGTGAGGTTGTGTGGTGGGTCTTCCATTCACTCCTGGAACATGTTTTCGTGCTTCTGATAGAATTCACTCCTGTTCCTCTGTGGTGAAGAGCAACGGCAACAGCTGCTGACAATCATCCCAAGTAGGATTGTGAGTAAACAAGATAGAATCTAAGAGATCAATAAGATCTTGGGGTTTTTCGGAAAAAGAAGAGGTTTGAGTTTTCCAGTTATATAAATCACTCGTAGAAAACTGCCAGTACTGGTATGTTCGCTCCCCACCGGGATTTTCTGACCCCACCCGGACAGGGAATGCCCGAACGGTGGATGCAGGAGCCTCCCAGCTTCCGTCCTCAGACAAGTCTCCACCCCTTCGAGTCCTTCCATGAGTTCCTTGGGCCAGCCCCCCTTCTCATGGCAGAGCCGAGTGTTCTGGGTCCCTCCTTTGTTCTACGGACGACACCTGCGGTACCTGCGGGGGCAAGGGTGGCTGCATATGTGTGTGGGGGGTGAGATTTCAGTGTCGAAGTCAGTCAGGCTAGGATATAAAGAGGATTCCTGGAGTATTGGCTTCTTCTTCTGACTCTCCTGATCTTCATGGTCAGTCATTACAGACAAAGGTGTGGAAGAGCTTTGACCCATAATGACGGAGCTCACAATGAACACACAAAAAAAGCAAAAATGGCGCTGGCACACAAAGAAAGGTGATAGACAGAAGACAAGCAAATATCAGCCGAAAACACAGAACTAGGTCTATCCTGGGTTACTGTTGTCTTGCTTCTCAATGTTATCTCACTGAAGGGCGTCCACTGCCCACCAGATTCGGAGTCGGGAGAGATGTTCCTTCCCAATCCCTCACAGAACCAGCTGCCTTCCAGCGCGAATGCTGGGCCTCGGCCTTACACTGGACTTAACCAGACTTAACACCGGTGTTCAAATATCTTTCCTCCTAGTGAGGAAACCCCTTCTACCGGGAGAGTGTTATTCTTCCCAGTTAAAGGGATCCCAGACGAGCCCCCAAATGTTATGCCCAGAGTCTGAGTCCCCAAAACTGAGAGAAAAAGAAGTCCACAGCAATGCAAAAGCATGAAGGGGTTTTATTTCTAGCTCGAACTAGGGCTCCCACCACATAAAATGCAGTGGAGTGGAGCGAGGAGCCCCAAGCCCAGATTTACAGCAGTATTTATAGGTTTTAGAACAGAGAGTTGGCAAGGGCTGATTGGTTGCAGGGCGATGTCTTTTACGTCCTGATAAACTCAAACCAGGTTACAGGGAGTATGCTGATTAGACAAGTCCTGGCATCTGCGGGGATGACCTCACTGGGCAATGACTAAGCCTTTCCCGTGAGTCCTACCTTAGTCCCTGAAGCCTATCATGGCGTTTGTTAGGTCCCAACAGAGCTCTCCATGGGGGTGCTGAGCTCTTCGGTTTTGAAACCATATGTAGGGGAGCAAAAGGCAGACAGGCACATCAGAAGTCGTGACCGTGCAGATCACCGTGCTGGTGCCTCCATGGCACACATTTGACAGCCTGCCTGGCGGCCCAGCCTCTGGTCTTTCAGGCCCAGGGCAGCTCTTTCAGGGTCGTTTTCTTCAAACGACTCCCTAGGCCCTGGGAAACGAGGCCTCAAACCCTCCACTCAGCCCACCAACTTTCGGACCCCTCCCCCAAAGACCCATCCTCAGCCTAAGCCTATGTGTATACAGCTCCAAACGCTCGGCAGAGCTGAACCCTCCTGACTACTGGGCCACATCCTGGGCCCATGTACTGGCTGGAGAATTTAAATGGATTCGAGCTTCAGGGATTCCCATCTGACAAGCCAGTTCTTCCCTGGCGGCAATCCCCGGAAAGTGATCCCTCGTGAAGGCTTGCACAAGGATCCTTGTTTGAGAAGGAGAGAAGACTGTCCTCTTTCTCTGGGCCTCTCTGGCCGAGTCTCCTACCAAAGAAAGAAAACACTGAGAGGAGAGGACGTTATGGCCCATGGAATGGTTACAGCACACATACCCTAGACGGTGTGGAGTAGAGGTAGAGTCCCACACACCTGAATCACCACAGGTGGCTCTGCAGCCAAGGCAGAGCTCTAAAATACACCCACAGATGCATCGGATGCCTGGATCCATCGTGGATGCATGCGAGCGTGCACACACGTGCACACTCCCCACACATGCCTGTCCCTGTGTGTCTCCTTCCTCCTCTGGTCTTGCCGCTGATTGTTCTGAAGCATGCCCCTTGGCCAAAGTTATCTGGGCAGCTGGAGCCTAAAGTTCCTGACGGGGGCTGGGGAGGGGGTGCAAAGGTGGACCCAGTGTTGCCCGCCCATGCCGACTGGGGGCGTCATGTCCGGATCTGGGACACTGGTGGAGGCGGCAGTACCAGATAGCCTGGTTTCCTCCTCTTCCCCGTGTTCCCCCCCTCACCCCCCTGCCCCCTTGGTTTTTCTGGGCCTCCCGTGGCCATTCACCAGCAGAGAGAATTCTCTGGCAAGAGGGGGAGGGTTGGGGACCCTCTCAGGGGACTTGCTTTCAGAGAACGCAGGCTAAATTACCTGGAGAGGAAGACTGAGGTCGAGGCGGGGGCGATGGTGGTGTGGGCATGGACGTTGACCCCCCTTCCCCTTCTTGGTGCACATATTCAGACAGTGATCAGCTCTGCTTTAGCCGTCTTCTTCATTGGTTTTGAAACAAGACCTAGAGGTAAACAGAGAGAATTCCTTCTCAGAAGAAAGGCCGCCAGGTGCTCTCAGCTTACTTGGATTGGCATGGAGAGCCTGAAAGGGAGAACAGGGGCAGAGATGGGGGCCTACCTGAACTCTGCTTTTGGCAATGCCAAGCTCCCGGGTCAGCCATTCTCTGGTCGCTATCCCAGGGTAGGGGTTCTGTTGAAAGAGTGCTTTCAGGGCGTCCTTCTGGCTCAGCTTCAGAATGAGCCTCTTCCTTCGAGACCCTGTGGCTACAGGGCCTGTGGAAGTAGAACAGGAAGGGCAAAGTCTCAGAGCACATGGGGGAGGACTGGACAGATGAGCCCAAGTGTGCTCCCCGCCCAGGGGACTTGCCCCTGTGCCTGAGCAAAGCCGGGAGCCCGGGGACTGGTGTGCATTTGGAAGTCACTTGGCTACACCCCGACAACCAGGCTGAGAGGCAAGGGTGGTGGGGATATCCCCCACCCCCACTCCATGCCAGAATGCAAGAAACACCAGCAAACAGAAAGGAAACCAAACCCAGCCCCAAAACATATGCGGTAAGAAATCCCACCCACCGAAGACCACAACACTATCCTGCCACATGTTTCCACCAGTCTGGGAGAGATGCCGGGGAAACGTCTCGATGGGGCTGCACCCAGATTTCCCTCCATCACGATGCCAGTGGGAGGGAGCCTGGCTTCCCGGGGCTGACACGAGCAAAGGCCATGTTTGCCATTACTAGTGGAAAAGGAAAGGAAAGGGAAGGAAGCTGAAGCAAAGCCCAAACCTGTAATGCCTGACGGAAGGCAGAAGGCATTAGGCCATTGTGGAGAGGAGGCCACTGAAAGCGACAAAGCCATAGAGCTCCCCGACTCCCATTCCCACAGGAAGATGTGAGGATAAAGGGCCTCATCCTATCAGAGCACTCCCTCTCGACACCCCCCACAGACCCCCGCACCCAACACACGACCCCTGACACAACACCATCTTCCCAGAGAAGAGAAGGGAGAAGCCATGTGTATGCCAAAGGAGCAAGACAAACGAACGATGCCCCCGTTGGGCACACCTGACGCCTGGGAACCATGGGCCCGGCCGATAGGCCCCCGCCATTCTCAGTGGTGGGTCAACACGTTTGCCGAGAACCCTTGTCCGGGCCATCCACAAATCCCCTGAAACGTGATCCGACCCCAGGGACCCAGGGCAAACGTACCACTTGAGGTGCTGGAGGAGCTGGATGAAGCCATGGTGGGAGAGCCACACGGGCCCTGCAGACTGCTGACCTAGTGGGCAGGGACCCAGCAGCTCAGGACTTTGGAGAACAGAAGGAGGCTCGACCCCTATTTACATAAATAGGATTTGGGTGCGTAGATGGAGGGGATGTCCCTGGCCATTTCCAAGCAGAGAACCTGGACGGAGTCCCGTGGAGTGAGTGGGTTTTCCCAGGCACGGCCCGTGCCCCAGACCCCCAAGGGCCCCATCGAGGTGGGTGGGCAGTTCCGGGGCTTTGGTTTGTGGCCCGCCCACGCAGCAGGGAGTGGGATCAACCCCGGGATGATCAATCAGGGGCCGACAGCAGTGCCAAGAGAGCTAACAGCCCGGGAACTCCCCTAGGTCCCTTTGAAGTGGCCGCCCACGCCCCCTTTCACAGCTTGCTTGCCTTCCAAACCGCTCTGGGGTTTCCCGCCTTTTCACATTGCACAGATCCCTTGGCCTCAATTGCCCCCATCCGGTTCCTCTGAGGCATTCTGGGACACTGGATGCCCTTTCAAGTGCCTCCACCTAGATCCCTCGCTGTTCTTGCCTCCGTTTCCCCCCACCCCTCCCCATCTCCTCCATGCCCTCTTGGTGTCCTTTCCCTACAGTAGTCACAGACCACCACCCCCGAGGGCTTTGAGTTGCCTGGAGCCCAAGGCTCTGGCCAGAGACCTGAAGGGCCAGCATCTGGAACGGGAGCTCACGCCATTTGGGGCTTTTCTCATGTGGAGCCTGAGGCCCGCACCTCCCCAGGCAACCCCCCAGCCCAAGTGCCCTGGGATACCCGCCAAAGGGGACAGTTTCTCCCCTACTGTTGGGAAGGAGGTTCCACTAAGCCAAGGAAGGAAGCATGAACATTCTGAACAGAGCGAAGCCCTGACCTGTGCCAACAATGGGACGTAGAAAGATTGTGTGGTTTCTCAGAGAGACAGAGGGCGGTGAGCAAGAGGAGGAGGAGGAGGAGGAGGATCAGGAGGAGGACGAGGAAGGAATCAGGAGGCCGGATTAGACAAAGAAGGAAGAAGGCCGCGTGAAGCAACACAGGGGATGGACGATAAGAGTCACTTCTCTTTTCGCTGTGAACAGGGCGAAAAGAGTGAGTTGAACAGAAATGGACGAACCCCAGCAGCACACCCCCAACCGTCTCGGGCAGTGTATTCTTTGGCCACCCAGGTTTCTAAACTCACCATGGGGGTTCACATGGGAATAGGCAGGGGTTCGTATGGACTTTGAAACCATTTGGTCAATTAATTCAAGAACAGGTTTGCAAGTAAAGAATGTCTGTATGTCTGCAGGTGACAGGATGCTGGTGGCAGGGCGAGCTCAGTCACCCAATATTGGGAGGGTTAGAGAGAGACACGGAGATGACTGGCCTTTGCTGATATACCGGGCATGTGTGTACACATGGACATGGTCGAGTCTGGTCGAGAAAGTGGTTGTGCGGGTAAATTCCTACTGCTGGCTCAGAGGCTCTAACCTCCGGACACCCGCCCAAGGCAGGCACCTTGAAACCAAGGGCAACGTGTGCCTGACACAGTATTTTAGGGATAGCTGCAGGGTTTGCCGGCGTCTTGATGCTGAGTCCTAGTTGCAGGCTCTGCACCCTCCCCTCCCCTCCCCCGACCTCCCTCTCCCTCCCTCTGTACCCAACTCTCCCTGCCTTCCTCCCTCCCTCTCTCTCCCTCTCCCACTCAGCCTTCCCCAACTCTCTCCCTTCACCCCCACTCTCTCCCTTCGCCCCCACCAATTCCGGCCACCCACTCGCCCCCTCCCACCTTGCATCTCCCAACCTTTCCACTTTTCACTTGCCAGTCTCCTGCTCCCCCTCCCTCTGTTGCCCATGGCATAGGGAAGGAGTTCTCCTGGGTGGACTGCTGGAAGGAAGGGACCAGGAGACAGAAGAGCCAGACCCAGAGCACCTGTGCAGGGCATGGGGTTTCTCTCTGGGGTCCATGTAATGTTCCCTCTGAGTCAGCTTCTTGGTCAATGCCATGCAGGGATTACTTGAGGCTTCAGGTAGAGTGTCCCTGTTAGGGGGTGGGGCCCAGCTTCCCAAAGGTCCAGCTCTCGGGTTTGTCCCCAAAATTGTTGATAGACATCCTATCGGTATTCTCTCCTCTTCCCACACAGATAAACCGCCCCCCCCCCTCCCTGTGCATCCCAGGCAAGGAGATGTGAACGTGGATAAGGGGAGAAGTGCCCCTCCCTTCCTCTCTGTCTAAGCTGGAGGGCCTGGGGAGCCGGGCAGCATATCGAGGAGGGGCTGGTAATCCTCCTCACTGAGGGGTGTTTCCAGGATTGCCTCAAGTCCCTCGTCCCCTGCAGGGGCCCCTGGAAAAGATCAGTGCGTGTCCCCGGTGGCCGTGTCAGCCAAGATTTCCTCTAGGAGGGTGGGTGACGCGGGGAAGCCTGCGTGAGCTCCTGCGACAACAGGAGAGGACCCTGGAAAATTACCCGGTGAGGCCGGGATGCCCAGGGCAGCCAGGAGCTCGTCTTGGAGGCTGGGTGAGCCTGGGAGTGTGACGTGTGCCAGTTCATTGGCATAGGGCCCCAGGGAAAGCCCCAGCGTGGCGCGGATGCCAGTGGTAGCCAAGATTTCCTCTAAGAGGCTGGGTGTGCCGGCGAGAGCTGGTTGTTGCACTGCTACTGAAGTGGCCCGTGGGGAAGGCCATGGCGAGGCTGGGATGCCTGTGGCGTCCAAGAGCCCATTTAGGAGGCTGGGTGCGCCTGGGAGGGCAGGGTCCACACCTTGGTCGGCAGCGGCCCCCAGGAAGGTCCTGGTGAGGCCGGAACACCCGTGGCCATCAAGAGCTCGTCTAGGAGGCTGGGTGCACCAGGGAGGGCAGGGTTCACACCTTGGTCAACAGTGGCCCCCGGGAAAGGCCCCAGCGAGGCTGGGACACCCGTGGCTGCCAAGAGCTCATCTACGAAGTTGGGTGTGCCTGGGAGGGCAGGGTACACACATTGGTTGGCAGCGGTCCCTGGGGAAGGCCCTGGCGAGACCAGGACAACACTGGCTGTCATGAGCTCGTCTAGGAGGCTCGTCGAGCTTGGAAGGCTGCGGGGCTGGGGCTGTGTGTCTAGCTGAGGGGCCGTGTCTTCACCATAGGATAACTCCAGCCAGAGCGGGATGTGTGCCTCCCACTGTCCAGGTGGCAGATTGGCCCCTTGTCCAGGCTGCCCGAGGGCTGTGACAGCAGGGAAGCACGCAGCCCAGGGAACTGCTACCTGGGGATGAGGTGATGGCTTCCCACTTGGCTGGAGAGCCACCGGGCTGGGCTAGACCATGAAGATCACTAATGGCTGGCCCACACAGACCCCAGAGGCAGTCCCGGGCACCCAGAATGTGGGGGCCCCAAAAGGAGCAGCTGCGGCCGCCAAGGGTGGCATGCTCTCCTGTGGCGGAGAGGGTCCAAGGAGAGGAGAGTTGCTCTTGACAGTGGGTGTGGCCCTTTGGTCCTCTGGAGCAGAAGTAGTCGTGGTTTCTGTGCCACCTGGCCCTTGGGCCCGGCCATTGCCAGGCCCACTTGGTCTAAGCTGGTGGTGCCAAGGTTTTTGGTTTTGAAACCATATGTAGGGGAGCAAAAGGCAGACAGACACATCAGAAGTGGTGACCGTCCAGATCACTGTGCTGGCGCCACTGCGGCGCCCATACGACAGCCCGCCTGACTGCCCTGCCTCTTGTTTGTCAGGCCCAGTGTGGCTCCTGCAGGACCATTTTCTGCAAACAAGTCGCTTGGCCCTTGTAAACGAGGGGGTGCCCGCATGGCCACAAGAGGCCCCAAATGCTCCACTCAGTCCACTGACTTTTGGTACCCTCCCCCAAAACCCCATCCCCAGCCTAAGCCTACGTGTATCCACCTCCAAACGCTCAGCAGGGCTGAACCCTCCTGACTACTGGGCCACGTCCTGGGCCCATGTGCTGGCTGGAAAACTTACCTGGATTCGAGGTTTTGGGATTCCCATCTGACGAGCCAGTTCTTCCCTGGCGGCAATCCCTGGGAAGCGATCCCTCGTGAAGGCTTGCACAAGGATCCTTGATTGAGAAGGAGAGATGACTGTCCTCTTTCTCCAGGCCTCTCTGGCCGAGTCTCCTACCAAAGAAAGAACACACCATGAGGAGAGGACATTACGGCTCATGGAATGGTCACAGCACAGATACCCTAGATGGTGTGGAGGGGAAGGAGAGTCCCACACATCTGAATCACCACAGGTGGCTCTGTAGCCAGGGCAGGGCTCTAAGGAATACACCCACAGATGGATCAGATGCCTGGATCTATCGTGGATGCGTGTGTGCGTGCGCATACGTGCACACTTCCCACACATGCCTGTCCCTGTGTGTCTCTTTCCTCCGGTCTTGCCACCGAGTGCCCTGAAGAATGACCCTCGGTCAAGGTTGCCTGGAGAGCCGGAGCCTAAAGTTTCCGATGGGGGCTGGGGAGGGGTGCAAAGGGGGACCCAGTGCTGCCCGCCCACGCCAACTGGGGGCATCGTGCCCAGATCTGGGACAGTGATGGGGGCAGCAGCAACCAGATAGCCCTGTTTCCTCTTCTTCCCCATGGTCCCCCCATGCCCCACCCCGTCCCCTTGGTTTTTCTGGGCATCCTGTGGCCATCCACCAGCAGAGAGAATTCTCTGACAAGAGGGCGAGGGTTGGGGACCCCCTCGGGGGACTTGCTTTTGGAGAACCCTTGACTAAATTACCTGGAGAGGAAAACTGAGGTCGAGGCCGGGGTGAGGGTGGAGTGGGCGTGGACGTTGGCCCCCCTTCCCCTTCTTGGTGCACACATTCAGACGGCGATCAGCTCTGCTTTAACCTTCTTCTTAATTGGTTTTGAAACCAAACCTGAACCTGTGCATGAACAAAGCTGGGAGCCTGGGGACGGGTGTGCATTTGGAAGTCACTTGGCTACACCCTGACAGCCAGGCTGAGAGGCAAGGGTGATGGGAACATCCCTCAACCCCACCACATGCCAGAATGCAAGAAACACCAGCAAGCAGAAAGGAAACCAAACCCAGCCCCAAAACAAAGGCAGCGAGAAATCCCACCCACCGAAGACCACAACACTATCCCACCTCATGGTTCCACCCGTCTGGGGGAGAGGCTGTGGAGACGTCTCAATGGGGCTGCTCCCAGATTTCCCTCCATCACCATGCCAGTGGGAGGGAGCCTGGCTTTCCAGGGCTGACATGAGCAAAGGCCATGTTTGCCATCACTAGAGGAAAAGGAAAGGAAAGGAAAGGAAGCCGAAGTGAAGCCCAAAATCATAATGCCTGACGGAAGGCAGAAGGCACTAGGCCATTGTGGAGAGGAAGCCACTGAAGGCGACAAAGCCACAGAGGTCCCCGACTCCCATTCCCACAGGAAGATGTGAGGATAAAGGGCCTCATTCGAGCACAGCACCCCCTCCAGACACCCCCCCAACCCCCCGCACCCAACACTGCAATCCTTGACACAACAACATCTTCCCAGAAAAGAAAATGGAGAAGCCATGCGTGTGCCAAAGGAGCAAGACAAATGAACAATGCCTCCTTTGGGCACACCTGACGCCTGGGAACCATGGGCCTGGAAAGTCGGTCCCGCCATTCTCGGTGGTGGGTCGACACTTTTGCTAAGAACCCTTGTCCGGGCTATCCATGAATCTCCTGAAACGTGATCTGACCACAGGGACCCAGGGAAAAATTACCCCTTGAGGTGCTGGAGGAGCCAGATGAAGCCATGGTGGGAGAGCCACATGTGCGCTGAAGAATGCTGGCCTAGTTGGCGGGGACCCAGCAGCTCAGGACTTTGGAGAGCTGGACGTGGCTCCACCCCTATTTATGTAAACAGAGCTTGGGCGCATAGATGGAGGGGACGCCCCTGGCCTCTTTCCAAGCAGAGACCCTGGACAGAATCCCATGGAGTGAGTGGGCTTTCCTGGGCATGGACCATGCCCCAGACCCCCAAGGGCCCCGTCGGTGTGGGCGGGTAGTTCGGAGGCTTTGGTTTGTGGCCCTCCCACGCAGCGGGGAGTGGGATCAACCCTGGGATGGTCAATCAGGGGCCTTCAGCAGTGCCAAGAGAGCTAACAGCCCGGGAACTCCCTTAGGTCCTTTTGAAATGGCCGCCCACGCCCCCTTTCCCAGCCTGCCTTGCCTTCCAAACTGCTCTGGGGTTTCCCGCCTTTTCACATTCCACAGATCCCTTGGCCTCAATTGCCCCCTGCCGGCTCCTCCAAGGCATTCCGGGCAACTGGATGCTCTCTCCAGTGCCTCCTCCTAGATCACTTGCTATCCTTGCCTCCATTTCCCCCCGCCCCTTCCCAGCTCCTCCATGCCCTCTTGGCGTCCTTTCCGTACAGCTCTCCCCGACCACCACCCTCGAGGGCTTTGAGTTGCCTGGAGCCAAAGGCTCCAGTCAGAAACCTGAAGGGCCAGCATCTGGAACAGTAGCTTACACCATTTGGGGCTTTTCTCATGTGGAGCCTGAGGCACGCACCTCCCCAGGTAATCCCCCCCCCCCCCCCAGCCCAAATGCCCTGGAGATACCAATCAAAGCGGACAGTGTACCCCCTACTGTTGGGAAGGAGGTTCCACTAAGCCAAGGAAGGAAGCATAGACGTTCTGGACAGAGTGGAGTCATGACCTGTGCCATCAAGGGGATGTTGAAAGAGTGTGTTGTTTCTCAGAGAGACAGAGGGCAGTGAGCAGGTTGAGGAGGATGAGGAGGAGGATGAGGAGGATGAGGAGGGAGTCAGGAGGCAGGAGCAGACAAAGAAGGAAGAAGGCTGTGTGAAGCAACACGGGGGATGGATGATGAGCAGCACGTCTCTTTTTGCTCTAAACAGGGCAAAAAGAGTGAGCTGAAGAGGAATGGATGAACCCCTGCAGCACACCCCCAACCGTCTTGGGCAGTGTATTCTTTGGCCACCCAGGTTTCTAAACCCACCATGGGGGTTCACATGGGAACAGGCAGGGGTTCGTATGGACTTCGAAACCATTGGGTCGATGAATTCAGGAACGGGTTTGCAAGTAAAGCACGTCTGTATGTCTGCGGGTGACAGGAGGATGCTGCTGGCTGGGGGAGCTCAATCAACCCATATTGGGAGGGTCAGAGCGAGACACGGAGATGACTGGCCTTTGCTGATATACTGGGCATGTGTGTACACATGGACATGGTCAGGTCTGGTCAAGAAAAAAGTTGTGTGGGTAGGTCCCTACTGATGGCTCAGAGGCTCTGACCTCCGGACACCCGCCCAGAGCAGGCACCTTGAAACCGAGGGCAATGTGTCCCTGATGAAGCATTTTAGGGATAGCTGCAGGGTTTGCTGGGGGCTTAATGCTGAGTCCCAGTTGCAGGCTCCGCTCCCTCCCCTCTCCCGACCCCCCTCTCCATCCCTCTGTACCCAACTCTCCCTGCCTCCCTCCCTCCCTTTCTCTCCCTCTCTTCCTTCATCTCCACTCTCTCCCTTCACCCCCACTCACTGCCGCCACCCACTCAACCCCTTCCTCCTTGCATCTCTCAACCTTTCCAAATTTTCACTCCCCTGTCTCATGCTCCCTCTCCCTCTGCTGCTCCTGGCATAGGGAAGGAGTTCTCCTTAGTGGCCTGCTGGAAAAACGGGACCAGAAGACAGAAGAGCCAGACCCAAAGCACCTGTGCGGGGCACGGGGTTTCTCTCTTGGGTCCATGGAGTGTTCCCTTTGAGGGAGCCTCTTGGTCAATGCCATGTAGGGATTACTTGAGGCTTCAGGTAGAGTGTCCCTGTTAGGGGGTGGGGCCCAGCTTCCCAAAGGTCCAGCTCTCGGATTTGTCAACAAAGTTGTTAATAGACATCCCATCGGTATTCTCTTTTTCCCACACAGAAAGACTGCCCCCCACCTTCCCCGAGCATCCCAAGCAAGGAGACCTGAACGTGGATAGGCGGAGAAGGTGCCCTTCCCTTCCTCTCCGTCTAAGCCCGAGGGCCTGGGGATCCTGGTAGCATGTCGATGGAGGCCTGGTAATTATCCTCACTGAGGGGTGCTTCCAGCATGGCCTCAAGTCCCTCGTCCCCCGCGGGGACCCCCGGAGAAGACCAGGGTGTGTCCTGGGTGGCCATGTCAGCCAAGATTTCCTCTTGAAGGCTGGGTGACCCAAAGAAGGCTGGGTGGGCCCCTGCGATGACAGGAGAGGACCCTGGAAAAGGACCCGGTGAGGCCGGTATGCCCAGGGCAGCCAGGAGATCCTCTTGGAGGCTGGGTGAGCCTGGGAGTGCAACGTGTGCCCGTTCATCGGCACAGGCCCCCAGGGAAAGCCCCGGTGTGGCGAGGATGCCGGTAGCAACAAAGATTTCCTCTAAGAGGCTGGGTGTCCCGGCTAGAGCTGGCTGTTTCGTTGTGACTGAAGCAGCCCCCGGGGAAAGCCCTGGCGAGGCTGGGACGTCTGTGGCCACCAAGAGGTTGTCTAGGAGGCTGGGTGCGCCTGGGAGGTCAGGGTCCACACCTTGGTCAGCAGCGGCCCCTGTGGAAGGCCCCAGCAAGGCCGGGATTACCGTGGCCTTTATGAGCTCATCTAGGAGGCTCATCAAGCTTGGAAGGCTGCGGGGCAGGGCTGTGGCTCTAGCGGAGGGGCCGTGCCTTCACAGTAGGTTGAATCCGGCCAGCACGGGATGTGTGCCTCCGGCTGTCCAGGTGACAGGATGGCCCCTTGCCCAGGCTGCCCGCGTGCCTTGACGGCATGGGAGCATGTGGCCCAGGGAACTGCTACCTGGGGAGGAGGTGATGGCTTCCCACTTGGCTGGAGAGCCACCGGGCTGGGCTAGACCATGAAGATCCTCAACAGCTGGCCCACAGAGACCCCAGAGGCAGTCCCGGGCACCCAGAATGTGGGGGCCCCAAAAGGAGCAGCTGCAGCCACCAAGGGTGGCATGCTCTCCTGTGGCGGAGAGTGGCCAAGGGGATGAGAGTTGCTCTGGACAGCGGGTGTGGCCCTTCAGTCCTCTGGAGCAGCAGTCGTCATGGCTGCTGGGCCACCTGGCCCTTGGGCCCAGCCTTTGCCGGGCCCACTTGGGCTCTGCTGGGGGTGCCGAGCTCTTTGGTTTTGAAACCATATCTAGTAGAGCAAAATGCAGACAGGCATATCAGACATCTTGACGGTCCAGATCACTGTGCTGGCACCTCCGTGGCACCCATTCGACAGCCCACCTGGCCGCCCTGCCTCTGGTCTGCCACGCTAAGTGCAGCTCCTGCAGGGCCGTTTCCTGCAAATGAGTCCCTTGGCCCTGGGAAATGAGGGGGTGCCCTCATGGCCACAAGAGGCCCCAAACCCTCCATTCAGCCTACCGACTTTCAGCCCCCTCCCCCAAAGCCCGAGTCTCCACCTAAGCCTACGTGTATCCAGCTCCAAACTCTCAGCAGGGCTGAACCCTCCTGATTATTGGGCCACATCCTGGGTCCTTGTTCTGGCTGGAGAACTTAAATGGATTCAAGGTTCTGGGATTCCCGTCTGACGAGCCAGTTCTTCCCTGGTGGCAATCCTCGGGAAGCCACCCCTCGTGAAGGCTTGCCCAATGATCCTTGTTTGAAATGGAGAGATGACTGTCCTCTTTCTCTGGGCCTCTCTGGCCGAGTCTCCTACCAAGAAAGAACACACCGAGGGGAGAGACCCATGGAACGGTCACAGATCACATACCCTAGTCGATGTGGAGTGGAGGTAGAGTCTCACATACCTGAATCACCACAGGTGGCTCTGCAGCCAAGGCAGAGCTCTAAGGAATACACCCACAGATGGATTGGGTGCCTGGATCCATCGTGGATGGGTGCCTGCACGTTCACACAGGCACACTCCGCACACATGCATGTCCCTGTGTGTCTCTTTCCTCCTCCAGTCTTGCCGCCGAGTGCCCTGAAGCATGCCCCTCGGCCAAGGTTGCCTGGGCAGCCGGAGCCTAAATTTCACGACGAGGGCTGGGGATGGGGTGCAAAGGGGGACACAGTACTGCCCGCCCAAGCCAACCGGGGGCGTTGTGCCCGGGTCTGGGACACTGATGGAGGCAGCAGCAACCAGATAGCCCTGTTTCCTCCTCTTCCCCGTGCTCCCTCCCCGCCCCCCCCCCCCCCGGCCTTCCCCAGCCCTCATGGTTTTTCTGGGCCTCCCGTGGCCATTCACCAGCAGAGAGAATTCTCTGGCAAGAGGGGGAGGGTTTGGGACCCCCTCTGGGGGACTTGCTTTCAGAGAAAGCTGTCTAAATTACCTGGAGAGGAAGACTAAGATTGAGGCGGGGGTGACGGTGGCATGGGCGTGGACATTGTCCCCCCCTCCCCTTCTTCATGCACATATTCAGATGGTGATCGGCTCTGCTTTAACCATCATCTTCGTTGGTTTTGAAACCAGACCTAGGGGCAACACAGAGAGAATTCCTTCCAGAAGAAAGGCCACCAGGTGCTTTCAGCTGACTCGAATTGGCATGGAGAGCCTGAAAGGAAGAACGGGGGCAGAGATGGGGGCCTACCTGAACTCTGCTTTTGGCAATGCCAAGCTCCTGGGCCAGCTGTTCTCTGGTCGCTATCCCAGGGTAGGGGTTCTGTTGAAAGAGTGCTTTCAGGGCGTTCTTCTGGCTCAGCTTCAGAATGAGCCTCTTCCTTCGAGACCCTGTGGCAACGGGGCCTGTGGAAGAAGAGCAGGAAGGGCAAAGTCTCAGAGCACATGGGGGAGGACTGGACAGATGAGCCCAAGCGTGCTCCCCGCCCTGGGGACTTGCCCCTGTGCCTGAGCAAAGCCGGGAGCCTGGGGAGGGGGGGTATTTGGAAGTCACTTGGCTACACCCCGACAGCCAGGCTGAGAGGCAAGGGCGGTGGGGACATCCCCCACCCCCACCCCATGCCAGAATGCAAGAAACACCAGTAAGCAGAAAGGAAACCAAACCTAGCCCAAAACATAGGCGGCAAGAAATCCACGCACCGAAGAACACGACACTATCCCACTGCATGTTTCGACCAGTCTGTGGGAGATACTGGGGAGACATCTCAGTGGGACTGCTCCCAGATTTCCCTCCATCACCATGCCAGTGGGAGGGAGCCTGGCTTCCCAGGGCTGACACGAGCAAAAGCCACGTTTGCCGTCACTAGCGGAAAAGGAATGGAAAGGAAAGGAAGCCGAAGTGAAGCCCAAAATCGTAACGCCTGACAGAAGGCAGAAGGCACTAGGCCATTGTGGAGAGGAAGCCACTGAAAGCAGCAAGCCACAGAGCTCCCCGACTCCCATTCCAACAGGAAGATGTGAGGATAAAGGGCCTCATCCCAGCACAACACCCACTCCCAACACCCACCCACGGACCCCCACACCCCACACAGCCCACCTGACACAGCACCATCTTCCCAGAGAAGAGAACGGAGAAGCCATGTGTGTGCCAAAGGAGCAAGATGAACGAATGATGCCCCCTTTGGTCATACCTGACGCCTGGGAACAGTGAGCCCGGCCAATCGGTCCCCGCCATTCTCGGTGGTGGGTCGACACGTTTGCCAAGAACCCTTGACCGGGCAGACTGCAAATCCCCTGAAAGATGATCCGACCCCAGGGACCGAGGGCAAACAAACTGCTTGAGGTGCTGGAGGAGCCGGATGAAGCCATGGTGGGAGAGCCACACGAGTGCTGCAGACTTCTGGCCTAGACAGCTGGCTGGGACCCAGCAGCTGAGGACTTTGGAGAGTGGGAGGCGGCTCCATCCCTATTTATGTAAATAAGGTTTGGGTGCGTAGATGGAGGGGAAGCCCCTGGCCTCTTTCCAAGCAGAAACCCAGGATGGAGTCCCTTGGAGTGAGTGGGCTTTCCTGGGCACGGACCATGCCGCAGACCCCCAAGGTACCCTCTGGGTGAGTGGGCAGTTCGGGGGGCTTTGGTTTGTGGCCCTCCCACATAGCGGGGAGTGGGATCAACCCCAGGTTGATCAATCAGGGGCCCTCAGCAGTGCCAAGAGAGCTAACAGCCCGGGAACTCCCCTAGGTCCCTTAGAAGTGGCCGCCCACGCCCCCTTTCCCAGCCTGCCTTGCCTTCCAAACTGCTCTGGGGTTTCCCGCTTTTTCACATTCCACAGATCCCTTGGCCTCAATTGCCCCCTGCCGGCTCCTCCAAGGCATTCCGGGCCACTGGACGTTCTCTCCAGTGCCTCCACCTAGATCCCTCGCTGTTCTTGCCTCCATTTCTCCCCGCCCCTTCCCAGCTCCTCCGTGCCCTCTTGGCATCCTTTCTGTACAGCTGTCCCAGACCACCACCCCTGAGGGCTTTGAGTTGCCTGGAGCCCAAGGCTCTGGCCAGAGACCTGAAGGGCCAGCATCTGGAAAGGGAGCCCACGCCATTTGGGGCTTTTCTCATGTGGAGCCTGAGGCCCGCACCTCCCCAGGCAACCCCCCAGCCCAAATGCCCTGGAGATACCCGCCAAAGGGGAGAGTGTACCCCCTACTGTTGGGAAGGAGGTTCCACTAAGCTAAGGAAGGAAGCATGGATGTACTGGACAGCACGGAGCCCTGACCTATGCCAACAATGGGACATGGAAAGAGTGTGCGGTTTCTTAGAGAGACAGAGGGCAGCGAGCAAGAGGAGGAGGATGAGGAGGATGAGGAGGACGAGGAGGGAATCCGGAGGCCAGAGCAGACAAAGAAGGAAGAAGGCTGCGTGAAGCAACACGGGGGATGGACGATGAGCAGCACGTCTCTTTTCGCTCTAAACAGGGCGAAAAGAGTGAGTTGAAGAGGAATGGACGAACCCCAACAGCACACCCCCAACCATCTTGGGCAGTGTATTCTTTGGCCACCCAGGTTTCTAAACCTACTACGGGGGTTCACATGGGAACAGGCAGGGGTTCGTATGGACTTCGAAACCATTGGGTCGATGAATTCAGGAACGGGTTTGCAAGTAAAGCACGTCTGTATGTCTGTGGGTGACGGGAGGATTCTGTTGGCAGGGCAAGCTCAGTCAACCCATACTGGGAGGGTCAGAGCGAGACACGGAGATGACTGGCCTTTGCTGATATATTGGGTATGTGTGTACACATGGACATGGTCGAGTCTGGTCAAGAAAGAAGTTGTGTGGGTAGGTCCCTACTGATGGCTCAGAGGCTCTGACCTCGGATACCCGCCCAGAGCAGGCACCTTGAAACCGAGGGCAATGTGTCCCTGACGAAGCATTTTAGGGATAGCTGCAGGGTTTGCCCGGGGCTTGACGCTGAGTCCCAGTTGTGGGCTCCGCCCCCTCCCCTCCCCCGACCCCTCTCTCCCTCCCACTGTACCCAACTCTCCCTGGCTCCCTCCCTCCCTCTCTCTCCGTCCCTCTCTCTCCCTCTCTTCCTTCATCCCCACTCTCTCCCTTCGCCCCCACTCACTGCCGCCACCCACTCACCCCCTTCCTCCTTGCATCTCTCAACCTTTCCAAATTTTCACTCCCCTGTCTCACGCTCCCTCTCCCTCTGCTGCCCCTGGCATAGGGAAGGAGTTCTCCTTGGTGGACTGCTGGGAGGGTGGGACCAGAAAACAGAAGGGCCAGACCCAAAGCACCTGTGTGGGGTATGGGGTTTCTCTCTTGGGTCCATGGAATGTTCCCTCTGAGGCAGCCTCTTGGTCAATGCCATGTAGGGATTACTTGAGGCTTCAGGTAGAGTAACCCTGTTAGGGGGTGGGGCCCAGCTTCCCAAAGGTCCAGCTGTCGGGTTTGTCCCCACAGTTGTTTGTAGACATCCCATCGGTATTCTCTCCTCTTCCCACACACAAATCCACTCCCCCTTCCCGGAGCATCCCAAGCAAGGAGACCTGAACATGGATAGGGGAAGAAGGTGCCCCTCCCTTCCACTCCCTCTAAGCCTGAGGGCCTAGGGAGCCTGACAGCATGTCAAGGAGGGCCTGGCAATCCTCCTCACTGAGGGGTGCTTCCAGGATGGCCTCAACTCCCTCAACCCCCACAGAATCACTCTGAGAAAACTGGGGCGTTTCCCAGGTGGCCGTGGCAGCGAAAATTTCCTCTAGGAGGCCGGGTGACCTGTGGAAGGCTGGGTGGGCCCCTGCGATGACAAGAGAATACCCCGGAAAAGGACTCAGCGAGCCTGGGATGCCTGGGGCAGCCAGGAGCTCATCTTGAAGGCTGGGTGAGCCTGGGAGGGCGAGTTGTGCCGTTCATCAGCACAGGGCCCCAGGGGAGGCCCCGGCATGGCACGGATGCCGATGGCAGCCAAGATTTTCTCTAAGAGGCTGGGTGTGCCGGCGTGAGCTTCTTGTTGTGCTTTGATTGCAGAGCCCTCCAGGGAAGGCCCCAGCCTGTGGTTGCCAAGAGCTCGTCTGGGAGGCTTGGTGCGCCTGGGAGGGCAGGGTCCACCCTTTGGTCAGCAGCCACCCCCAGGGAAGGCCTCGGTGAGGCCGGGACGCTCGTGGCCGCCAAGAGCTCATCTAAGAGGCTGGCTGTGCCTGGGTGGGCAGGGTCCACCCACTGGTTGGCTGCGGCCGCCGGGGAAGCCGCCTTCGTGTCTGAGACGCCCTTGGCCACCAAGAGCTCATCTAGGAGGCTCGTTGAGCTTGAATGGCTGCAGGGCTGGGGCATTGGCTCCTGCAGAGGGGCCGTACCTTAATAGTAGGGTGACTCCGGACAGTGCGGGATGAGGCCCGTCACAACTTACATGGAGACTGGTCTTTCTGAGGCAATATGAGTGGGTCTCTGAGGTCCCCTTTCTAACTCGAGTAGGACCCCAATTTTCCTGCTGCAACTCGAGTAAAACCAGGAGCTTCTCCCTTCCATGAGAGATGAGGTTCTTTTCCGATGCAGCATCTCAAGAGACATCCCACCTTCCCTCTTGAGCCTCGAAAAGGTCCTTGACACCCTTGAGGCAACTCAAGAAGTTCCCCAACATACCCGTCTCCACTCGAGAGGAACACGGAGGGTCCTGGCACATCTCTAGAAGAGCCCCCGTTTACCTCCTCATCTCGAGATAAAGGTCCATTTCCCTGCTTCATCGGAAAAGTAATCCCAGCGTTCCCATCACCGCTCAAAGGAGGTGGTCTTAACTTGAAGTTCGAGAGGAACTCCAGGGATCTTGCCACAATTCCAAAAGTCCCCGAAGTCCCAATGCACTCCAGATACAGCTGACTCCCATGCACTGATTCAACGGTCACCCTGAGCATCGACTCAAAACACGATGGCAAGTGTGACATCCCTATGGCACCTCGAGAGAAAGCCACCAATCCCTATGTCAACTTGACAGGAAGCCTGACACTGCTTTTCCAGCTCGAGAGGAAAGCGGAATTGCATGTCTCCACACGAGTCGAGGCCTGACTACCATATGTAACTAAAGAGGAACAGCGAGATCCATGTCAGCAGTGGAGAGGAACCCTGAGGTCCTGGCCTCAACTTCACATGAGGACCTCGAGCCCGGCAGGGACTGGAGAGGAATCCCAAGAGGCCCCTTGCAACTCGTATGGAGACTGGACTTTACTAAGGCAACACGAACGGGTCCCTGAGGTCCCCGTCATAATTCGAGAGGAACCCCATGTTTCCTGACACAACTCGAGAAAAACCAGGAGATTCTCAACAAAGGCGAGTTGAGGTCCTTTTCCCCTGTGGCATCTCGAGAGAAAACCCACCTCCCCTCTTGAGCCCTGAAGGGGTCCTTGACACCATTGAGGCAACTCAAGAAGTTCCACGACATACCCATCTCCACTCGAGAGGAACACCAAGAGTCTTGCCACAACTCAGGAAGAGCCCCGGTTTTCCCTCCTCATCTTGAAATGATGGTCCATTTCCCTGCTTCTTTGGGTAAGGAATCTTGGCTTTCCCGTCTCACCTCAAGAGGAGGTGGTCTCAACTTGGACCACGAGAGGAAGTCCAGGGCTCGTGCCACAATTCTAAAAGACCTTGATGTCTAATCCATTCAGATACACCTTACTCCATTGCACTGACTTGACGGTAAGCCCGAGGATTGACTCAAAACCCAATGGCAGTTATGAAAGCCTGGTGGCACCTAGAGAGAAAGCCAGTGATCCCTATGATAACTCGCCAGGAAGCCTGACACTGCTTTTCCAGCTCGAGAGGAAAGCAGACTTCCATGCCTCCAAGGAGACGAGGACTGACTCCCTTGTGAAAATGCCAGAGGAACCCTAAGAACCCTGAGATCCAGCACTGGAGAGGAAACCTGAGATTCCGGCCTCAACTCTAGATGAGGACCTCGGCCGCTGCACCTACTGGAGAAGAATCTCGAGAGGCCCCTCGCAACGCACATGGAAAACGGACTTTCCTGAGGTAACACGAGCGGGTCCCTGAGGTCCCAGAAGTAACTCGAGAGGAATCCTAAGTTTCCAGCCGCAACTCTAGAAAAACCAGGAGACTCTCCCCTCAATGAGAGATGAGGCCCTTTTGTGCTGCAGCTTCTAGAGAAATCTCATCTTCCCTCTTGAGTTGAGAAAGGGTCCTTGACACCCTTGAGGCAACTCAAGAAGTTCCTCGACATACCCGTCTCCACTCAAGAGGAACATTGAGGATCCCGGCACAATGCAAGAAGATCCCCGGTTTTCCCTCCTCATCTAGAGATAAGTTTCCATTTCCCTGCTTTACCGGGAGTGGATTTCCAGCATTCCCATCGCACCTCAAGAGTAGGCGGTCTCAACTTGACACTCGAGAGGAACTCCAGGGGTCGTGCCACAATTTGAAAAGACCCTGATGTCCCAATCCACTCCAGACACACCTGAATCCCCTGCACTGACTCAACAGTCACTCCAAGCATTGAATCAAAACACGATGGCAGGTGAGACAGCCCTGTGGCACATCTAGAGAAAGCTACCGATCCCTATGCCAACTCGACAGGAAGCCTGACACTGCTTTTCCAGCTCGAGAGGAAATTGGATTTGCATGACTCCACACGAGATGGGTCCTGACTCCCCTGTGGAGACTCCAGAGGAACCCCAGATTCATGTCAGCACTGGAGAGGAAACCTGAGGTTCCGGTCTCAACTCAAGATGAAGAAAGCAGCCCCGGCAGCAACTAGAGAGGAATCCCGAGAGGCCCCTCGCAACTGGCATAGAGACTGGACTTTCCTGAGGCAACACGAGCGGTTCCCTGAAGTCCTCGTCTTAACTCGAGGGAAACCCCGAGTTTCCTGCTGCAACTTGAGAAAAACCAGGAGATTCTCCCCCTCAACGCAAGATGAGGCCCCTTTCTGCTCTGGTGTCTCGGGAGAAATCCCACCTTCCCTCTTGAGCCTCGAAAGGATCTTGACACCCTTGAGGCAACTCAAGAAGTTCCCCAGCATACCCGTCTCAATCGAGAGGAACACCGAGGGTCCCGACACAACTCAAGAACAGCTCTGGTTTTCCCTCCCCATCTCTAGATGAGGGTCCATTTCTCTGCTTTGTAAGGAAAAAAAATCCAGGCGTTCCAGTCGCACCTCAAGAGAAGGCGGTTTCAACTTGAACCTCGAGAGGAACTCCAGGGGTTTTGCCACCACTCCAAAAGACCCCAATGTCTCAATCCACTCCAGATACACCTGACTCCCCTGCACTGACCCGATGGTCACCCCGAGGATCAACTCAAAACACGATGGCAGGTGTGAAAGCCCTGTGGCACCAGGAGAGGAAGCCACCAATTCCTATGTCAACTCGACAGGAAGCCTAACACTGCTTTGACAGCTCAAGAAGGAAAGCGGACTTGGATGTCTCCACACGAGACAAGGCCTGACTCCCCTGTGGAAACTCCAGAGGAGCCCCGAGGTCATTGTCAACACTGGAGAGGAACGCTGAAGTTCCAGCCTCATCTCCAAATGAGGACCACGACCAGGCAGCGACTGGAAAGGAATCTCGAGAGGCCCCTCGCAACTCGCATGGAGACTGGACTTTCCTGAGGCAACACGAGTGGGTTCCTGAGGTCCCCATCATAACACGGGAGGAATCCCAAGTTTCCTGCTGCAACTCGAGAAAAACGAGGAGATTCTCCCCTTAACGCAAGGTGAGGCCCTTTTTCTCTGCCACATCTTGAGAGAAATCCCATCTTCACTCTTGAGCCTCGAAAGGGTCCGTGACACCACTGAGGCAACTCAAAAACTCTGGTGACATACCCGTCTCCACTCTAAAGGCCCAATGAGGGTCCCAACACAACTTAGGAAGAGCCCTGGTTTTCCCTCCTCATCTCGAGATGAGGGTCCATTTACCTGCTTCATCGGGAAAGGAATCCCGGTGTTCCCCTCGCACCTCAAGAGGAGGCGTTCTCAACTTGAGCCTCGAGAGGAACTCCAGGGGTCGTGCCACAATTCCAAAAGACCCCGATGTCCCAATGCACTACAGATACAACTGACTCCCCTGCACAGACTCGACGGTCTCCCCGAGGATAGACTCAAAACACGATGGCATGTGTGACAGCCCTGTGGCACCTCGAGAGAAAGCCCCCGATCCCTATGTCAACTCGACAGTAAGCCTGACACTGCTTTTCCAGCTCAACAGGAAAACGGACTTGCATGTCTCCACACAAGACGAGGCCTGATTCCCCTGTGAAAACTCCAGAGGAACTCCGAGATACATGTCAGCACTGGAGAGGAAACCTGAGGTTCCGGCCTCAAAAACAGATGAAGATCTCGGCCTTGAGAGTGACAGGAGAGGAATCCCGAGAGGCCCCAGGCAACTCTCATGGAGACTGGAATTTCCTGAGGCAACATGAGCGGGTCCCTGACGTCCTCTTCATAATTCGAGAGGAACCTCAAGTTTGCTGCCGCAACTCAAGAAAAACCAGGAAATTCTCCCCTCAACTCGAGATGAGGACCTTTTCCACTTTGGCGTATAGAGAGAAATCCCACCTTCCCTCTTGAGCCTCGAAAGGGTCCTTAACACCCTTGATGCTACTCAAGAGATCCCCGACATACCTGTCTCTATATGAGAGGAACACCGATGGTCCCGGCACAACTCAAGAAGTGCCCCGTTTTTCCTTCCTCATCTCGAGATGAGGGTCCATTTCCCTGCTTCATCGGGAAAGGAATCCTGGCATTCCCATCGCACCTCAAGAGGAAGTGGTCTCAACTTGAAAGTCGAGAGGAACTCCAGGGCTCGTGCCACCATTCCAAGTGACCCCAATGTCCCAATCCACTCCAGATACACCTGATGACCCAATCCACTCCAGATACACCTAATTCCACTGTAGGGACTCGACTGTCACCACGAGTATCGACGAAAGACATGATTCCACGTGTGACAGCCTGGTGGCACCTCGAGAGGAAGCCACAGATCCCTATGTCAACTCAACAAGAAGCCTGACACTACTGTTACAGCTAGAGAAGAAAGCGGACTTGCAGGTCTCCACAGGAGGTGAGGCCTGATTCCGCTGTTGAAACTCTGTAGGAACTCCGAGATCCACATTAGCACTGGAGAGGAAACCTGAGGTTCTGGCCTCAGCTCCAGATAAGGACTTAGGACACAGAACCAACTGGAGAGGAATTCCGACAGGCCCCTTGCAACCTGCATGGAGACTGGACATTCCTAAGACAACACGAGTGGGTCTGTGAGGTCCCAGTCGTAACTGGAGAGGAACCCCAAGTTTCCTGCCGCAACTCGAGAAAAATCAGGAGATTCTCCCCTCAACGCGAGATGAGGCCCTTTTCCGCTGTTGCATCTCAAGAGAAATCCCACCTTCCCTCCTGAGCCTCGAAAGGGTCCTTGACACCCTCGATGCAACTCAACAAGTTCTCCGACATACACTTCTCCACTAAGAGGAACCCCCATGGTCCCGACACAACTCAAGAAGTCCCCGTTGTCCCCTCCTCATCTCCAGGGGTCGTGCCACCATTCCAAAAGACCCCGATGTCCCAATCCACTCCAGATACACCTGATTCCCCTGCACTGACTTGACTATCATCCCGAGCAGCAACTCACAACACGATGGCACGTGTGACAGCCTGCCGGGTGCCAGTGTGAGGAATCCTGCCCATGGCAAAGGTCATGAGAAAGTAAGCCTGACACAAGCAAAGGCGTTATCTGGCTTCAGGGGTTCCTTCTAGATTTTCCTGAGCTTCTACCCCCTAAAACCAGAGTCTGCCTGCCTTATTGTACTGTGCTTCCCACTCTTCTGACATCAACATGGGCTTTCCCCCACCACCTTTCTCTGGAAAAAGTTAACTTGGAGCTCCTACCGGTCTCTTGCATATGAAAGGAATGTTTCAGCTCAAATCCCTCTGATGGTTCTCAAACTTGCCTGACAGGTTCCCCCGGACTTTTACAACTAGTGATTGCTTACAGCCCCCCAACCGCGAGAGGCATGAAGCTTAAATCATCTTCAAGTACAGAGCCTTTTCTAAAAAGCTAAGAATTATTTTGGTGATGGGTTTCACTGTTGAGTCAAATACTGCTGCCAGGCCTCCATATTCTTTATCTTTTGGACACCTGAAGGATATTAATCAATATAATTGGGATACAAAAAAAGGAATATAGTTGTTTTGATGTTAGCAATACTAGACTTCTGAGTTAATTAATTTTCTCTTTGTTATAAATCACTGTACTCCTTTTACTTTGTTAAAAATTGTTGTGTCCTTGCTATGTAAGAATGTAATTTTATTAACTGCTTTCTGAGAGTGGCACCAGACTTTGGGAAGAACAACACTTTTAAGGTTTTCTGGTTGACAGACCCTTATCAGAAAAGGGCTGTAAAATGTTAATTGGCCCTCTGGCCAGAAGGTGATGTAAATCACCTATGACTTGTGTATACAGCTAGGTATGCAAAAAGATAGCCTGGTCTCGATAAGAGTCAGGGCTGCTGATGTTGCATAATTTTGGATTATCCATTGATCTCTATGTACAAAGAAAGGAATAAAAAGCTTTTCCAGATGATAAAAGATGGACAAGTTTCTCAGACCAGGTTTTCGTACTGGTTTCTTGGAAATCTGGGTCCCCATGTGTTGACTTCCTCTCTCTCTCTTTCTCCCTCTCCCTCCCTCTCCTTTTCAGGCTGAATTCCCTCAGGAGCATGGAGGCTCACCACGTCTACTTACTTGCCCTGGCTGCTAAGACCCACGTGAGAGGGAGCCCAAGGCAGGGCATCCTCCGCTATTCAAGTGGACGCCTGTGGCCTAACATAGATGGTGCAAACCTCTTGTTTTGAGGTTTTATTAGTTTTCCACGTTAACCATGTTATTCAGCCTCTTTTCTATATTAAATTTTCCTACTATAATATTTTTTTCCTTATCTCTCTTATCTTTCTAATTAAATAGCCCTTTCCCAGACTCCGACTCCATCCCCACTTTGAATTCCCTCTATCCAGACGGGTAGGACCCAGGCAAAAGCCCTGGAGCACTTCAAGAGAAAGCCACAGATCCCTATGTCAACTCGTCAGGAAGCCTGACTCTATTGTTACAGCTCAGGAGGAAAGAGAACTTGCATGTCTCCATACGAGACGAGGTCTGACTCCCCTGTTGAAACGCCATAGGAATCCCGAGATCCATGTCAGCAGTGGAGACGAACACCGAGATTCCGGCCTCAGCTCCAGATGAGGACATAGGACTTGGCACTGAATGCAGAGGAATCTGTAGAGGCCCCTTGCAACTCGCACGGAGACTGAACTTTCCTGAGGCAGCACGTGCAGGTCCCTGAGGTCCCTGTTGTAACTCGAGAGGAACACAAAGTTTAGTGTCACAACTCGAGAAAAACCAGGAGATTCTCCCCTCAATGTGAGATGAGGCCCTTTTCCGCTGCAGCATCTCGAGAAAAATCCCACCATCCCCCTTGAACATCGAAAGGGTTTTTGACACCCTTGATGTAACTCAATAAGTTCTCCAATATACCTGTCTCTACTCGAAGGAACACCGAGGGTCCCACCACAACTCAAGAAGAGCCACGTTTTTCCCTCCTCATCTCGAGATGAGGGTCCATTTCCCTGCTTCTTTGGGAAAGGAAGCCTGGTGTTCCTGTCGCAAGTCAAGAGGAGGCGGTCTCAACTTGAAAGTCAAGAGGAATGTCAGGGGTCGTGCCACCATTACAAAAGAACCCTATGTCCCAATCCACTACAGATACACCTGATTCCCCTGCACTGACTGGATGGTCACACCGAGGATCGAATCAAAACATGATGGCCACAGCCCTGTGGAACCTCGAGAGAAAGCCACAGATCCCTATGTCAACTCAACAGGAAGTCTGAGACTACTGTTACAGCTCGAGAGGAAAGAGGATTTGCATGTGTGCACAAGAGACAAGCAGTGACCCCCTATTGAAACTTCTGGGGAATTCTGAGTTCCATGTCAGCACTGGAGAGGAAGTCTGAGGTTCTGACCTCAGCTCCAGATGAGGACCTAGGACCCAGCACTGAATGGAGAGGGATCCTGAGAGGTGCCTCACAACTCGGATGGAGACTGGAGTTTCCTGAGGTCACACAAGTGGGTCCCTGAGGTTCCCATCGTAACTCGAAAGGAACCCCGAGTTTCCTGGCGCAACTTGAGAAAAACCAAGAGATTCTCCCCTCAACGAGAGATGAGGCCCTTTTCCACTGCGGGTCTCGAGCAAAATCCCACCTTCCCTCTTGCGCCTCGAAAGAGTCCTTGAAACCCTTGATGAAACTCAAGAAGTTCCCTGGCATACACATCTCCACTCCTGAGGAACACCGAGGGTCCCACCACAACTCAAGAAGAGACCCAGGTTTGCCTCCTCATCTCAGGATGAGGGTCCATTTCCCTGCTTAGTCGGGAAAAGGATCCCTGCATTCCTGTCGCACCTCAAGAGGAGGAGGTCTCAACTTGAAAGTCCAGAGGAACGCCAAGGGTCATGCCACCATTCCAAAAGACCCCAATGTCCCAATCCACTCCAGATACACTTGAATCCCCTGCAATGACTAGACTTTAACCCCGCGTATCCACTCACAAAACGGTGGCACGTGTTACAGCCATGTGGCCCCTGGAGAGAAAGCCACAGATTCCTATGTCAACTTGACAGGAAGCCTGACACTACTGTTACAGCTCTAGAGGAAAGCGGACTTGCATGACTCCACAGGAGACGAGGCCTGACTCCCCTGTTGAAATTCCATAGGAACCCCGAGAATCATGTCAGTATTGGAGAGGAACTCTGAGATTCCAGCCTCAGCTACAGATGCGGACCTAGGACCCAGCACTGACTGGAGAGGAACCTGGAGAGGCACGACACAACTCACATGGAGACTGGACTTCCCTGAGGCAACACGAGTGGATCCCTGAGGTTGCCGTTGTAACTCAAGAGGAACCCCAAGTTTCCTGCTTCAACTCGGGAAAAACCAGGAGATTCTCCCCTCAACACGAGATGAGGACCTTTTCCGCTGTGGCATCTCGAGAGAAATCCCACCTTCCCTCTTGAGCCTCGAAAGGGTCTTTGACACCCTTGATGCTATTCAAGAATTTACCCAAAATACTTGTCTCCTCTGGAGAGTAACACCGAAGGTCCCGCCACAAAAAAAGAAGAACCCCGTTTTGCCTCCTCATCTCAAGATGAGGGTCCATTTCCCTGCTTAGTTGGGAAAGGAATCCTGGCGTTCCCTTCACACCTCAAGAGGAAGTGGTCTCAACTTGAAAGTCGAGAGGAAATCCAGGGGTTGTGCCACCATTCCAAAAGACGGCGATGTCCCAATCCACACCAGATACATCTGATTCTCCTGAACTGCCTCGACTGTCACCCCAAGAATCGACTCAAAACACGATTGCACGTGTGACAGCCCTGTGGCAATTTGAGGGAAAGCCACAGATCGCTATGTCAACTCAACAGGAAGCCTGATACTGCTTTTACATCTCGAGAGGAAAGCGGACTTGCATGTCTCAACACGAGACGAGGACTTACTCCCCTGTTGAAACTTCATAGGAACAGCGGAACCCAAGTCGGCACTGGAGAGGAACCCTGAGGTTCCGGCCTCAGCTCCAGATGAGGACCTAGGACCCAGAACTGACTGTAGAGGTATCCCCAGAGACCCTTGCTACTCGCATGGAGACTGGACTCTGCTCAGGCTACACAAATGGGTCCCTAAGGTCCCCGTCGTAACTCAAGGGGAACCCCAAGTTTCCTGCCACAGCTCGAGAGAAACCAGGAGATTCTCCCCTCAACCCAAGATGAGGCCCTTTTCTGCTTCGGCGGCTTGAGAGAAATCCCAACTTCCCTCTTGAGCCTTGAAAGGGTCCTTGACACCCTTGATGCAACTCAAGAAGTTCCCCGACATACCCGTCTCCCCTCGAGAGGAACACCGAGTGTCCCGCCACAACTCAAAAGTGCCCCGTTTTTCCCTCCTCATCTCGAGATGAGGGTCCATTTCCCTGCTTCATTGGGAAAGGAATCCCGGCTTTCCATTGCACCACAAGAGGAGGTGCTCTCAACTTGAAAGTCAAGAGGAACTCCAGCAGTCGTGCCACCATTCCAAAAAACTCCTATGTCCCAATCCACTCCAGATAAACCTTATTCTCCTGCACTGAGTTGACTGTCATCCTGAGTATCAACTCAAAACACAATGGCACGTGTGACAGCGCTGTGGCACATCGAGAGAAAGCCTCAGACCCCTATTTCAACTCAACAGGAAGCCTGACACTACTGTTACAGCTTGAGAGGAAAGCAGACTTTCATGTCTCCACACGAGAAGAGGCCTGACTCCCCTTTTGAAACTGTCAGCGTCCAGCCCCAGTGGGTCCAGGGTAATTCGAAGGGGTGTAGGCATGGGGAGGAAAAGCTTACTTATTTAGAAATATAAAAAGAGATTAGGAAGAAATAGTATATTAGGAAAATTAGTGGAGAAAAATAGGCTGAATAACCTGGTGTATGCAGAAACCTAATAAAACCTTGAGACAAGAGGTTTGCACCATCTAGGTTAGGCCACCGGTGCCCGCTTGAATAGTGGAGGGTGCCCCTTCTTGGGCTCCATCTCACATGGGTCTTAGAAGCCACGACAAGTAAGTAGAGATGACGAGCCTCCACCCCCCGAATGGAAATTTTGCCTGAAAAGGAGACGGAGGGAGAGGGAGAAAAAGAGAGAGAGATTCGACACGGGGGAATCCAGTCTTTCCAGTGACTGGCCCATCCTTTATTGTTCAGGAACACTTTTATATTTTTGGTTGTACATAGAGATCAGTGGATAATACAAAATTATGCACCGTCAACAGCCCTGACTCCTATCGAGACCAGGCTTTCTCTCTGCATACCTAGCTATATACACAAGTCTCAGGTGATTTACATCCTCTTCTGGCCAGAAGGCCAATTAACATTTTACAGCTCTTTTCTGATTAAGTGTCTGTCTACCAGGAAACGTAAAAGTGTTGTTCTTTCCAAAGTCTGATACTGCTTTCAGAAAGCACTAAATAAAGTTACATTCTTACATAGCAAGGGCAAAACAATTTATAACAATGAAAGAGGAGTACAGTGATTTATAAAAAAGAGAAAATTATGTAACTCAAAAGTCTAGTGTTGCTAACATCAAAACAACTGCATTCCTTTTTGTATATCACAATTACATTGGTTAATATCCTTCAGGTGCCTAAAAGATAAACAATATGGAGGCCTGGCAACAAATATTAACTCAAAAATGAAGTCCTTCACCAAAATAATAGTTAGCTCTAAAAAGCTCTATAACTTTAAGATGTTTTAAGCTTTGTGCCTCTCGCAGTTGGGGACTGTAAACAATCACAAGTTGTAAAAGTCCGGGCAGAACGGTCAAGTAAATTAGAAAGCCATTCATGGGGTTTAAACCGAGACGTTCTTTTTATATGCAGGAGACTGTTAACTGGAGTTCTGAGTTAACTCTTTCTAGAGAAAGGTGGTCGGGGATAGCCCCCTCTTATGTCAGAAGAGTGGAAAGCACAGTACAATAAGGCAGGCAGACTCTGGTTTTTAGGGGAGATGTTCAGGAAAACCCAGGGGAAACTCCTGAAGCCAGATCATGTCTTTGTGTATGTCAGGCTTCCTTCCTCATGACCTTTGCCACGGGTGGAATTCCTTAGGCTGGCTCCCGGCAAAACTGCAGAGGAACCCCGAGATCCATGTCAGCACTGGAGAGGAACACTGAGGTTTCAGCCTAACCTCCAGATGAGGATCTAGGACATGGCACCGATTGGAGAGGAATCCCGAGAGGCCCTCTCATCTCTCATGGAGTCTGGAATTTCCTCAGGAAACACGAGCACGTCCCTGAGACCCCATCGTGCTCGAGAGGAACCCCAACGTTCCTGCCGCAACTCGAGAAATACCAGGTGTTTCTCCACTCAACACGAGATGAGGCCCTTATTCTGATTTTCACCTCAAGAGAAATCCTACCTTCCCTTTTGAGCCTCGAAAAGTTCTTAACACTCTTGCTGCAACTCAATGAGTTCCCTGACATACCTGTATCCACTCGAGAGGAACACCAAGGGTCCAGCCACAACTCAAGAAGAGCCATGGTTTTCCATCCTCATCACGAGATGAGGGTCCATTTACCTGCTTCGTTGGGAAAGATATCCCGGCATTCCCATCCCAACTCAAGAGGAGATGGTCTCAACTTGAAATCGAGAGGAGCTCCAGGGGTCATGCCAACTTTCCAAAAGACCCCGATGTCCCCATCCACTCCAGATACACTGGATTCCCCTGAACTGACTTGACTGTCACCCTGAGTATTGAATCACAACATGATGACATATCTGGCAGCCATATGGCACCTCGAAGGAAAGCCACAGATCCCTATGTCAACTCAACAGGAAGACTGACACTATTGTTACAGCTCGAGAGGAAAGTGGGCTTGCATATCTCCACAAGAGACGAGGCCTGGCTCCCCTGTTGAAACTCCATTGGAACCCCGAGATCCATGTCAGCACTGGAGAGGAATCCTGAGGTTCCGGCCTCACCTCTAGATGAAGACACTGAACCCGAAATTGACTGGAGAGGAATCTCGAGAGGCCCCTTGCAACTCGCATGGAGACTGGACTATCCTGAGGCAACATGAGCAGGTCCCTGAGGTCCTCGTCATAACTCAAGAGGAACCCCAAGTATCCTGACGCAACTAGAGAAAAACCAGGAGATTCTCCCCTCAAAGCGAGATGAGGCACTTTTCCACTGCGGCGTCTCGAGAGAAATCCCACCTTTCCTTGTGAGCAAAGGGGTCCTTGAAACCCTTGAAGCAACTCTAGAAGTTCCCCAACATATCCGTCTCCACTCGAATGGAACACCAAGGGCTCAGCCACAACTCAACAAGAGCCCCGTTTTTCCTTCCTCATCTCGAGATGAGGGTCCATTTTTCTGCTTTGTCGTGAATGGAATCCCTGTGTTCCCGTCACACCTCAGAAGAGGCAGTCTCAAATTGAATGTCGAGAGGAACTCCAGGGGTCGTGCCACCATTCCAAAAGACCCCAATATCCCAGTCCACTCCAGATGCACCTGATTCCCCTGCCCTGACTCGACTGTCACCCAGAGTGTTGACTCACAACATGATGGCACATGTGACAGCCTTGTGGCTCCTCGAGAGAAAGCCACAGATCCCTATGTCAACTTGACAGGAAGCCTGACACTACTGTTACAGCTCGAGAAGAAAGCAGACTTGCATGTCTCCACACGAGATGAGGCCTGACTCCCCTGTGGAAACGTCATAGGAACCCGAGATCCATGTCAGCACTGGAGAGGAACACTGAGGTTGCGGCCTCAGTTGCAGATGAAGACCTAGGATCCGGCACCGACTGGAGAGTAATCCTGAAAAGCCCCTCGCAACTCGCATGGAGACTGGCCTTTCCTGAGGCCACACGAGCGGGTCCCTGAGGTCCCCATTGTAACTGGAGAGGACCCCAAGTTTCCTGCCGCAACTCGAGAAAACCAGGAGATTCTCCCCTCAACGCGAGATGAGGCCCTTTACAATGCGTCGTCTCGAGAGAAATCCCAGCTTCCCTCTTGAGCCTAGAAATGGTCCTGGACACCCTTGATGCAACTCAAGAAGTTCCCCGACATAACCGTCTACACTCTAGAAGAACAGCGATGTTCGGCCAAAACTCAAGAAGAGCCTCGTTTTTCCTTCCTCATCTTGAGATGAGGTTCCATTTCCCTTCTTGGTCGGGAAAGGAATCCCGGCATTACCGACTCATCTCAAGAGGAGGTGGTCTCAACTTGAAAGTCGAAAGGAATTCCACTGGTCGTGCCACCATTTCAAAAGACCCTGGTGTCCCAATCCACTCCAGATACACCTGATTCTCCTACACTGACTCGACTGTCACCCCTTGTATTGACTCAAAACATGATGGCAATTGTGACAGCCCTGTGGCACCTCGAGAGAAAGCCACAAATCCATATGTCAACTCGACAGGAAGCCTGACACTACTATTACAACTTGAGAGGAAAGCGGACTTGCATGTCTTCACAGGAGACGAGGCCTGAGTCCCTTGTTGAAACTCCATAGGAACACCAAGATCCCTGTCAGTACAGGAGAGGAAACCTGAGGTTCTGGCCTCCACTCCAGGTGAGGACCTAGAAGCCGTACCGACTGGAGAGGAATCCAGAGAGGCCCCTCACAACTCGCATGGAAACTGGACTTTTTTGAAGCAATACAAGCGGGTCCATGAAGTCCCCATCGTAACTCGAGAGAACCCTAAGTTTCCTGCCGCAACTCGAGAAAAACCAGGCGATTTTGCCCTCAACGTGAGATGAGGCCCTTTTCGGCTGCAGCATCTGGAGAGAAAACCCACCTTCCCTCTTGAGCCTCGAAAGGGTCCTTGAAACGCTTGATGTAACTCAAGCAGTGCCCAACATACCCGTATCCACTCGAGAGGAACACCGAGGGTCCTGCCAAAACTCAAAAAGAGCCCTGTATTTCCCTTGTCATCTCGAGATGAGGGTGCATTTCCCTGCTTTGTTGGGAAAGGAAGCCCGGTGTTCCTGTCCCACCTCAAGATGAGGCGATCTCCAATAGAAAGTTGAGTGGAACACCAAGGGTCATGCCACAATTCCAAAAGACCCCGTTGTCCCAATCCACTCCAGATACACCTGAATCCCCTGCACAGACTCGATTTTCACCCCAAGAATCGACTCAAAACGCGTGTGACAGCCCTGTGACCCCTCGGGAGACAGCCAGATTCCTATGGCAACTCGACAGGAAGCCTGACACTACTGTTACAGCTTGAGAGGAAAGTGGACTTGCATGCCTCCACAGAAGACCAGGCCTGACTCCCCTGTGGAAACTCCATAAGAACCGCGAGATCCATCTCAAAACTGGAGAGGAACCCTTATGGCCCGAGCTCCAGATGAGAACCTAGGACCCGGCACCGACTGGAGAGGTGCCCCGAGAGGCCCCTCGAAATTAGCATGGAGAGTGGACTTTCCTTAGGCAACACGAGCGGGTCCCTGACTTAACTTGAGAGGAACTTTGAATTTCCTGTGGCAACTCGAGAAAAACCAGGAGATTCTCCCCTCAATGTAAGATGAGACCCTTTTCTGCTGCAACATCTCGAGAGAAATCCCACCTTCGCTCTTGCTGCTCGAAAGGGTCCTTGACACCCTTGATGCAACTCAAGAAGTTCCCCGACATTACTGTCTCTACTCGAAAGGAACACCAAGGGTCCCGGCACAACTCAAGAAGAGTCCCGTTTTTGCCTCCTTATCTCGAGTTGAGGGTCCATTTCCCTGCTTCATCGGGAAAGGAATCCTGGCGTTCCCATTGCATCTCAAGAGCAGACGGTCTCAATTTGAAAGTCGAGAGGAACTCCAGGGGTCCTGCCAGCATTCCAAAAGACCCTGATGTCCCAATCCACTGGGATACACCTGATTCCCCTGCAGTGACTCGACGGTCAGCCCAAGAATTGACTCACAACACGATGGGACGTGTGACAGCCTGCCAGGATTCAGGGTGAGGAATTCCACCTGTGACCAAGGTAATGAGGAAGGAAGTCTGATATACCCAAAGACGTGATCTGGCTTCAGAGGTTCCCCTTGGATTTTCCTGAGCATCTACCACCAAAAACCATAGTCTGCCTGCCTTATTGTACTGTGCTTTCCACTCTTCTGACATTAACAGGGGCTGTCCCCCCACCACCTTTCTCTGGAAAATGTTAACTTAGAGCTCCAACCAGTCTCCTGCATATGAAAGGAATGTTTCAGCTCAAATCCCTCTGATGGTTCTCTAACTTGCCTGACAGACTCCACTGGACTTTTACAACTTGTGATTGTTTACAGCCCCCCCAACCACGAGAGGCATGAAGCTTAAAGCATCTTAAAGATACAGAGCCTTTTTCAAAAAGCTAAACATTATATTGGTGATGGGTTTCACTCTTGAGTCCATGACTGCTGCCAGGCCTCCATATTCTTTATCTTTTAGGCACCTGAAGTATATCAATCAATGTAATTGGGATATACTAAAAGGAATATAGTAGTTTTGATGTTAGCAACACTAAACGTTTGAGTTAATTAATTTTATCTTTGTTATAAATCACTGTACTCCTCTTTCTTTTTTATAAATTATTGTGTCCTTGCTCTGTAAGAATGTAACTTTATTTAGTGCTTTCTGAGAGTGGCACCAGGCTGTGGGAAGAACAACACTTATAAGGTTTTCTTGTTGACAGACCTTTATCAGAAAATGGCCATAAAATTTTAATTGGCCCTCTGGCCAGAAGATGATGTAAATCACCTAAGACTTGTGTATACAGCTAAGTACGCAGAGAGAAGGCCTGGTATCGATGAGTCAGGTCTGCTGACACTGCATAATTTTGTATTATCCATTGATCTCTATGCACAACCAAAGGTTTAAAAAGATTTTCCAGACAATAATGGATGGACCAGTTTCTCAGACCAGCTTCTCGAACTGGTTTCTTGGAAATCTGGCTCCCGCTGTATCGACTTCCTCTCTCTCTCTTTCTCCCTCTCCCTCCCTCTCCTTCTCAGGCAGAATTCCCATCTAGAGCATGGAGGCTCACCATTTCTACTTGCTTGCAGTGTCTTCAAAGACCCACGTGAGAGAGAGCCCAAGGCAGGGCACCCTCTGCTATTCAAGCGGGCACCAGTGGCCTAATGTAGATGGTGCAAACCTCTTGTCTCGAGGTTTTGTTAGTTTTCGGCGCAAACCAAGTTATTCAGCCTCTTTTCTCCATTAGATTTTCCTACTACACTATTTTTTCTAATCTCTCTTATATTTCTAATTAAATAGTCCTTTCTCAGACTTCAACTCCATCCCCGCTTCGAATTCCCTGGATCCAATGGGCCTGGACCCCGGCAACAAACTCTGTGGCACCTTGAGAGAAAGCCACAGATCCCTGTGTCAACTCGACAGGAAGTCTGACACTACTGTTACAACTCAGGTAGAAAACGGACTTGCATGTCTCCACACGAGACAATGCCTGACTCCCCTGTGGAAACTCCATAGGAACCCCGAGATCCATGTCAGAAATGGAGAGGAAATCCAGATGAGGACCTAGGACCTGGCAATGAGTAGAGAGGAATCCCGAGAGGCCCCTTGCAACTCGCATGGAGATTGAACTTTCCAGAGGCCACACGACTGGGTCCATAAGGTCCCCATCCTAATTCGAGAGGAACCCCAAGTTTCCTGCCACAACTCGAGAAAAACCAGGAGATTCTCCCCTCCACACTAGATGAGGACCTTTTCTGCTGCGGCATCTGGAGAGAAATCCCATCTTCCCTCTTGAGCCTCGAAAGGGTCTTTGACACACTTGATGCTACTCAAAAAGTTACCCGAAATACTCGTCTCCTCTAGAGAGTAACACCGAAAGTCCCGCCACAAAAAAAGAAGAGCCCCGTTTTTGCCACCTCATCTTGAGATGAGGGTCTATTTTTTAGGTTCGTCAAGAAAGGAATACCGGCGTTCCTGTCGCACCTCAGTAAGGAGGGGGTCTCAACTTGAATGACAAGTAACTCCAGGGGTCGTGCCACCATTCCAAAAGACCAAGATGTCCCAGTCCACTCCAGATACACCTGATTCCCGTGTATTGACTCGATTGTCACCTCGAGTATCGACTCAAAACTTGATGGCACGTGTGACAGCCCTGTGGCACATCGAGAGAAAGCCACAGATACCTATATCAACGAGACAGGAAGCCTGACACTACTGTTACAGTTCGAGAGGAAAGCAGACTTGCGTGTCTCCACACGAGACAAGGCCTGACTCTCCTGTGGAAACTCCATAGGAACCCCAAGAACCATGTCAGCACTAGAGAGGAACCCTGAGGATCGAGGCTCAGCTCCAGATGAGGACCTAGGACCCGGCACCGAATAGAAAGGAATCCTGAGAGGACCCTCACAACTCGCATGGAGACCTGACTTTCCTGAGGCAACGTGAGTGGTTCCCTGAGTTCCCCTATGTAACTCGAGAGGAATCCCATCTTTCCTGCTGCAACTTGAGGAAAACTAGGAGATTCTCCCCCGAATGCGAGATGAGGCTCTTCTCCGCTGCAGTGTCTTGAGAAAAATCCCACCTTCCCTCTTGAGCCACGAAAGTGTCATCGAAACCCTTGATGCAACTCAAGAAGTTCCCCAAAATACCCATTTCCACTCGAGAGGAATGCAGAGTGTCCTGCAGTAACTCAAGAAGAGCCCAATTTTCGCTCCTCATCTCGAAATTAGGGTCCTTTTCCCTGATTCGTCAGGAAAGGAATGCAGGCATTCCCGTCGCACCTCAAGAGGAGGCGGTATCAACTTGAAAGTCAAGAGGAACTCCAGGGATCGTGCCACCATATCAAAAGACCCCGATATCCCAATACACTTCAGGTACACCTGATTCCCCTGCACTGACTCGACAGTCACCCCGAGTATCGACTCACAACATGATGGCACGTGTGATATCCCAGTGGCAACTTGAGAGTAAGCCACAGATCCCTATGTCAACTCGACAGGACGCCTGACACTAGTGTTACAGCTTGAGATGAAAGCGGCCTTGCATGTCTCCACACGAGATGAGTCCTGACTCCCCTGTGGAAACTCGATAGAAACCCCGAGATCCACGTCAGCACTGGATAGGAAACCTGAGGTTCTGCCCTCAGCTCCAGACGAGGACATGGGACCCAACACTGACTGGAGAGGAATCCCGAGAGGCCCCTCACAACTCTCATGGAGACTGGACTCTCCTGAGGCTACACCAGCAGCTCCCTGAGATCCCCAAAGTAACTTGATAGGAACCCCAAATTTCCTGCCACAACTTGTGAAAAACCAGGAGATTCTCCCCTCAATGCGAGATGAGTCTCTTTTCCACTGTGGCATCTCGAGAGAAATCCCACCTTACTCTTCAGCCTCGAAAGGGTCCTTGACACCCTTGAGGCAACTCAAGAAGTTCCACGACATACCCATCTCCACTCAAGAGGAACACCGAAGATCCTGCCACAACTCACAAAGAGCCCCATTTTGCCCTCCTCATCTCGCGATGAGGGTCCATTTCCCTGCTTTGTCGGGAAAAGAATCCCGACGTTTTTGTGGCAACTCAAGAGGAGGTGATCTCCACTTGAAAGTCGAGAGTAACTACAGGGGTCGTCTCACCATTCCAAAAGACCCCGATGTCCCACTCCACTCCAGATAAACCTGATTCCCCTGCACTGACTCGACTGTCACCCCGAGTATAGATTCAAAACACCATGGCCGGTGTGAAAGCCCTGTGGCACCTCGAGAGAAAGTCACAGATCCCTATGTCAACTCGACAGGAAGCCTGACACTCCTGTTAAAACTAGAGAGGAATGCAGACTTGCATGTCTCCACACGAGATGAGGCCTGACTCCCCTGTGGAAACTCCATAGGAACCCCGAGATCCATGTCAGCACTGGAGAGGAAACCTGAGGTTCCAGCCTCAGCTCCAGATGAGGACCTAGGACCTGGCACCTAATGGAGAGGAATCCCAAGAGGGCCCTCGCAACTCATGTGGAGAACTGACTTTCCTGAGGCAACACAAGCGGGTTCCTGAGGTCCCAACTGTAACTCGAGAGGAACCCCAAGTTTGATGCTGTAACTCTAGAGAAACCAGGAGATTATCCCCTCAACACGAGATGAGGCCCTTTTCTGCTGCAGTGTCTCGAGGGAAATCCCACCTTCCCTCTTTAGCCTCGAAATGGTCCTTGACACCCTTGGTGCATCTCAAGAAGTTCCCCTAAATACCCATCTCCACTCGGGAGGAATACCAAATGTCCCACCACAACTCAAGAAGAGCCTTGTTTTTCCCTCCTCATCTCAAGCCTTTTGAACAGTTAAAAAATCATTAGAATAAAACTGTTTAAGGGTTTCGTTGTTGAGCCAATACTTGTTGCCAAGTTTTCATATCCTTTATTTGTTGTGTACCTGGGAGTGCATTAATTAATATAGTTAGTATATAGAAAAAACAAGTAGCAATATTAGATCTTTGAGTTAAGTACTTTCTTTGTTTTAACCCACTGCACCTTGTTCTAAAAGGATGTAACTTTATTTAGTACTTTGAGGGTGATGCAGATTAAAGAAAAACGTTTCAAGGGAAAATGAGTTTTTTGGTTGATTAACATTTATCAAGGAAAAATACCATAAAATGTTAACATGCGTCTTGGCCAGAAGATAATGTAAATCACCTGAGACATTTTGTATTCGGAAAGGTATGCAGAAAGAAAGCCTGATATCGATAAGGTCAGGACTGCTGACCCTTCATGACTCTGCATCTTCCGTTATGTAAAACTTATGGTATATAAGGACCTTCTGAAAATAAAGTTATGGGGGTTTTGCACAAGCTTGACCTCCCTCATGTCAATTCTTTCTCTCTTTCTCCCTTTAACTCCCTCTCGTATTCAGGCTGATCCCTTGGAAAACAGAGGCTCTATGCGTTCACTTTTCTGCCCGGGCTTCTAAGACCCATGTGAGAGGGAGCCCAAGGCGGGGCAACCTCCACTATTCAAGTGGGCGCCTGTGGCCTACGAGAACAGAGCAAGTTTCTTGTCTTGAGATTTTATTAGCTATTTGTGTAAACCAAAGAATATCAGCCTCTTTTTCTCCCCTAATCTCCTAACGGCTGTCTTACTCCCTCTATAACTCTAAGTCTATAAATCTATATCTATATACCTCTCTGGCCTAGCCGTCCATGCTTCGGATACCCTGGAACCAACTGAGGCTGGGCCCTGGTAGCAAGACACCTGAGTTACTCTCGAGTTTCAAGTTGAGACCAGCTCCTGTTGAGGTGTGATGGAACGTGGGGATATCTTTCCAAACGAATCAGGGAAATGGAGAGTCATCTCGAGATGAGGAGAGAAAAATGGGGCCCTTCTTGAGTTGTGGCAGGACCCTCAGTGTTCCTCTCGAGTGGAGACGATTATGTCGGGGAACTCCTTGAGTGACATCAATGGTGTCAAGGACCATTTCGAGGGTCAAGAAGGAAAGTGGGATTTCTCTCGAGATGCCGCAGTGGAAAAGGGCCTCATCTCATGTTGAGGGGTGAATCTCTTGGATTTTCTCGAGTTGCAGCGGGAAACGGGGTTCCTCTCGAGTTGCGACTGGAACCTGAGTGACCCACTCGTGTGGCTTCAAGAAAGTCCAGTCTCCATGAGAGTTGCGAGGGACCTCTCGAGATTCCTCTCCAGTCGGTGCTGGGTCCTAGGTCCTCATCTGGAGTTGAGTCTGGAACCTCAGGTTTCCTCTCCAGTGCTGACATGGATCTCGGGGTTCCTATGGAGTCTCCACAGGGGAGTCAGGCCTCGTCTCATGAGGAGACATGCTAGTCCGCTTTCCTCTAGAGCTGTAAAAATAGTGTCAGGCTTCCTGTCGAGTTGACATAGGGATATGTGGCTTTCTCTCAAAGTGCCACAGGGCTGTCACCTATGCCATCGTGTTTTGAGTCGATCCTTGGGGTAACAGTCGAGTCAGTGCAGGGGAATCAGGTGTATCTGGAGTGGATTGGGACCTCGGGGTCTTTTTTAGTTGTGGCACAACCCCTGGAGTTCCTCTTGAGTTTCACGTTGAGACTGCCTTCTCTTGAGTTGCGATAGGAACGCCGGGATACCTTTCCCGATGAAGCAGGGAAATGGACCCTTACCGGCGTCCAGCCCCGGTTGAATCCAGGGTATCCAAAACGTGGATGGCGAGGCTACAGAGATATATAGATATAGAGAGAAATGAGGAAATGATTTTCACTTTAGAGAATAGAGGAGAGAGCATAGACTGATATTCTTTGGTTTACACAGAAAGCCAATAAAGTCCCAAGACAAGGGACTTACACCATTCACGTAGGCCACCGGCCGCCACTTGAATAGCAGAGGGTGCCCCACTTTGTGCTCCATCTCTCGTGGGTCTTATAAGCCCAGGCAGAGAAGTGAACACGGAGGAACCCTGCACCCCAAGGGATCAGACTGCAAAGAAAGTAAAGATAGAAAGAATGTACGACACAGGGAAGTCAAGCTTCTGCAAGCCCCGTAGCTTTATTTGCAAAAGGAGCTTGTATATCCTAAGTTTTACATAATGGAAGATGCAGACTCACGCAGGGGCAGCAGTCCTGACCCTTATTGATATCAGGCTTACTTTTTGTATACTTTTCCGTATTCAAAAGCTCTCAGGCGATTTACATTATCTTTTGGACTTGAGGCCTGTTAACATTTTATGTCTCTTTTCCTTGATGAATGTTAATCAACCAAAAAACTCATTTTCCCTCGAAGTGTTTTTTCTTTAATCTGCATCACCCTCAAAGTACTAAATAAAGTTAAGTTACATTCACAAAGAACAAAGGTGCAGTTGGTTACAGCAAAGTACTTAAGTCAAAGATCTAATGTTGCTGATGCCAGGGCTATCAACTGTTTTTTTTTTTCTATACCAACTATATCAACAAGTAAAATATATGAGAACTTGGCAGCAAGTATTGGCTCAACAATGAAACCCTTAACCAGTTCTATTCTAATCATTTTTAACTCCTCAATAGGCTCTACATTCGTACAATGTTTTAAGCCTCCTGTGCCTCTTGCGGTTTGGAGGCTGTAAACAATCACATGCTTAGTTGAAAAAGTCCGGATAAACCTGTCAGGCAAGTTAGAAAGCTCAGAGGGGTTTGAATTGAAACACTCCAATTACATGCCAAGGAGACTTATAAACTAGAGTTCTAAGTTTATTTTCTTCAGAGAAAGATGGCCGGGAGAGTCCCCTGTTGGTAACAGAGGAGTTGGTGAAAAATAGCAGGATAGGCAGATTTTGGTTTTGGGGTAGATGTTTGAGCAGATCTAGAGGATCCCTCAAGTACTGAGTCATCTTTACCTGTAAGGACTCGTCCTCATGACCTTTGTCATGAGTGGGATCTCCCGTGCTTGCTCAAGGCAGACCCTCATGTAGAGATGAGGAGGGAAAAACGGGGCTCTTCTTGAGTTGTGGCGGGACACTCGGGGTTACTCACGAGTGGAGACGGGGATGTAGGGAAATTGCTTGAGTGGCATCAAGGCTGACAAAGACAATTTCAAGGCTCAAGAGAGAAGGTGGGATTTCTCTCGAGATGCTGCAGCGGAAAAGGGCCTCATCTCGCGTGGATGGGAGAATTTCCTGGTTTTTCTCTAGTTGCGGCAGGAAATTTGGGGTTCCTCTGGAGTTACAACAGAGACGTTAGGTACCCAATCATGTCTCCTCAGGAAAGTCAAGTCTCCATGTGAGTTGCGAGGGTCCTCTCGGGATTCCTCTGCAATCAGCGCAGGGACCAATGGCCTCTTTTACTGTTGAGGCTGGAACATAAGATTTGTCTCCAGTGCTGACATGGATCTCGGGGTTCCTATGGAGTTTCTACAGGGGAGTCAGGCCTCATCTTGTGTGGAGACATGCAAGTCCGCTTTCCTCTCGAGCTGTAGAAGTAGTGTCAGGCTCCCGGCTGAGTTGACATAGGGATATGTGGCTCTTTCTCAAGGTGCCACAGGGCTGTTACACGTGCCAACGTTTTTTGAGTTGATTTTCACCGTCACAGTCGAGTCAGTGCAGGGGAATCAGGTTTATCTGGAGTGGATTGGGACATCAGGCTCTTTTTCAATTGTGGGAAAACCGCTGGAGTTAATCTCGAGTTTCAAGTTGAGACAGCCTCCTCTTGAAGTGCAATGGGAATGCTGGGATTCCTTTCCGTACAAAGCAGGGCAATGGACCCTCATCTCGAGATGAAGAGGGAAAAATGGGGCTCTTCTTGAGTTGAGGTGGGATCCTAAGTGTTACTCTCGAGTGGGGGAGGGTATGTCTGGGAAATTCTTAAGTTGAATCAAGGCTGTCAAGGACCATTTCGAGGCTCAAGAGGGAAGGTGGGCTTTCTCTCCAGACACTGCAGGGGAAAGGGGGCTCATCTCGAAAAGAGGGGAGAATCTCCTACTTTTTCTATAGTTGCCACAGGAAAAATGTTATTCCTCTCAAGTTATGATGGGGACTTCAGGTACCCTCTCATGCTTATCTCGAGTTGAAGTCGAGCCCCAGAGACAATACCTGATTCCCCTGTTAAAACTCGATAGGAACCCCGAGATCCATGTCATTACTGGAGAGGAAACCTGAGGTTGTGGCCTCAGCTCCAGACGAGGACCTAGGAGACGGCACTGACTAGAGGGGAATCCCGAAAGGCCCCTCACAACGTGCATGGAGACTTGACTTTCCTGAGACATCATGAGCAGGTCCCTGAGATCCAAGTAGTAACTCAAGAGGAACCCCTAGGTTTCTGGCACAACTCAAGAAAAACCAGGAGATTATCCCTTCAACGTGAGATGAGGCCCTTTCTCACTGCGGTGTTGGAGAGAAATCCCATCTTCTCTCTTGAACCTCAAAAGGGTCCTTGACAGCCTTGATGCAACCCAAGAATTTCCCCAACAGACCCGTCTCCACTGAAGAGGAACACCGAGGTTTCTGCCACAAGTAAAGAAGAACCACGTTTTTCCCTCCTCTTCTCAAGATGTAGGTCCATTTCCTTGCTTCGTCGAGAAAGGAATCCCGGTGTTCCCCTTGCACCTCAAGAGGAGGTGTTCTCAACTTGAAACTCGAGATGAACTCCAAGGGTCATGCCACAAATCAAAAATAACCCGATGTCCCAGTACACTCCTGATCAACCAGATTCGCCTGCACTGACTTGACTGTCACCCAGAGTATCGAGTCAAAACACAATGGCAGGTGTGACAGCCCAGTGGCACCTTGAGAGAAAGCCACAGATTACTTTGTCAACTCGAAAGGAAGCCTGACACTACTTTGACAGCTCGAGATGAGAGCGGACTTGCATGACTCCAGACGAGACAAGGCCTGACTCTCCTGTTGAAACTCCTTAGGAACCCCGAGATCCATGTCAGCCCTGGAGAGGAACCCTGAGGTTGCAGCCTCAGCTCCAGATGAGGACCTAGCACCTGGCATCGACTAGAGGAATCCTGAAAGGCCCCTCGAAACTCGCATGGAGATTGGATTTCCTGAGACAACACGAGTGGGTCCCTGACTTCCCGGCCATAAATCCAGAGGAACACCAAGGTTACTCTAACAACTGGAGAAAAACCAGGAGATTCTCCCCTCAACGTGACATGAGGCCCATTTCCACTGCGCTGTCTCAAGAGAAATCCCACCTTCCATGTTAAGCCTCGCAAGGGTCATTGACACCCTTGATGCAACTCAAGAGGTTCCCTGACATATACGTCTCCACTCGAGAGGAACTCTAAGGGTCCCGCCACAACTCACAGTGAGCCCCGTTTTTCCTTCCTCATCTCGAGTTGATGGTCCATTTCACTGCTTCATTGGGAAAGGGATCACGGCGTTCCCGTCGCACCTCAAGAGGAGGCGCTCTCAACTTGAAAGTCGAGAGGAACTCCAGGGGACGAGCCACAATTCCAACAGACCCCGATGTTCCAATCCACCCCAGATACACCAGATTCCCTTGCAGTGACTCAATTGTCACCTCGAGGATAGACTCAAAACACGATGGAAGGTGTGACATCCAAGTGGCACTTCGAGAGAAAGCCTCAGACACTATGTCAACTCGACAGGAAGCTTGACAAAACTTTGACAGTTCATGAGGAGAGTGAACTTGCCTGTCTCCACACGAGACGAGATGTGGGTCCTCTCTTGAAATTCCATAGGAACACCGAGATCCATGTCACCTCGGAGAAGAAAACTGAAGTACCAGCTTCAATGCCAGATAAGGATATAGAGCCCAGCACCGACTGGAGAGGAATCCCGAGAGGCCCCTCACAACTCTCATGGAGACTGGACTTTCTTGAGGCAACATGAGCGGGTCCCTCAGGTCCCTGTCGTAACTCGAGAGGAACACTGAGTTTCCTGCCACAACTCGAGAAATACCAGGAGATTCTCCCCTTAACGCGAGATGGGGCCGTTTTCCGCTGCAGCATCCACCTTCTTTCTTGAGCCTCGAAAGGGTACTTGACACCCTTGATGCAACTCAAGATGTACCCCGACATGCCCGTCTCCACTCGAGAGGAACACTGAGAGTCCCACCACAACTTAAGAAGAGCCCCGTTTTTCCCTCCTCATCTCGAGATGAGGGACCCTTTCCCTGCTTCTTCGGGAAAGGAATCCCAGCGTTCTCGTCGCACCTCAAAAGGAGGCGGTCTCAAGAGGAACTCTAGGTGTCGTGTCAGCATTCCAAAGGACCCTGAGGTCCAAATCCACTCCAGATACACCGGATTCTCCTGCACTGATTCGACTGTCACCCCGAGGATTGACTCAAAACACACTGAGTTGTGACAGTGCTGTGGCCCCTCGAGAGAAAGCCACATATCCCTATGTCAACTCGAAAGGAAGCCTGACGCTACTTTGACAACTTGAGAGGAAAGTGGACTTGCATGTCTCCACATGAGATGAGGCTTGACTCTCCTGTTGCAACTCCATAGGAACCCTGAGATCCATGTCAGCCCTGGAGGGGAAACTTGAGGTTCCGGCCCCAATCCAGATGAGGACCTAGCACACAGCACCGACTGGAGAGGAATCCCTAGAAATCCCTCACAACTCGCATGGAGACTTGACATTCCTGAGGCAACATGAGCGGGTCCCTGAGGTCCCTGTCATAACTTGAGAGGAACCCCAGGTTTCCTACCTCAACTCGAGAAAAACCAGGAGATTTTCTGCTCAACGCGACATAAGCCCCTTTTCCACTACAGCGTCTAAAGAGAAATCCCACCTACCCTCTTGAGCCTCAAAAGGGTCCTTGACACCCTTGATGCGTCTCAAGAAGTTAACTGATATACCCGTCTCCTCTGGAGAGGAACACCAAGCATCCGGCCACAACTCAAGAAGAGTCGAGTTTTTCCCCTTAATCTCGAGATGACGGTCCATTTCACTTCTTCATAGGGAAAGGAATCCCGACGTTCCCTTCACACCTCAAGAGGAGGCGGTCTCAACTTGAAAGTCGAGAGGAACTCCAGGAGTCTTGCCACAATTCCAAGACTCTGATGTCCCAATCCACTCCAGATATACCTGATTCCTTCTGAAGCGACTCAACTGTCACCACGAGTTTCAACTCAAAACACGATGGCAGGTATAAAAGCCCTGTGGCACCTCAAGAGAAAGCCACAGATCCCTATATCAACTCGACAGGGAGCCTGGAACTACTTTGACAGCTCGAGAGGAAAGCTGACTTCCATGTCTGAACACGTAATGAGGCCTGACTCCCCTTTTGAAACTCCATAAGAACCCCGGTGTTCCCGTCGCACATCAAGACGAGTTGATCTCATCTTGAAACTCGTGAGGAACTCCAAGTGTCATGCCACAATTCCAAAAGATCAAGATTTCCCAAAACACTCTAGATAAACCTGATTCCCCTGCACTGACTCGACTATCATGCCGAGTATCGACTCAAAACACATTATCCGGTATGACAGCCCTGTGGCACCTCAAGAGAAAGCTACAGATCCCTATGGCAACTCGATAGCACTCCCTTTGCTACCTATTTTGGGAATCTGCCCCCCGCCCCCAATAGAGAACTGAAAGGGAGACTGGAAGATCACCTTCCCTTATTTAAAAGAGGACCCAACCTTCTGGTGATCTTTTTCCAACTGAGATTCTGGTTCAAGTGCCCCATCTCGGCTTCTGTGGGTGGCTGAACCTATAATGGCTCCCTGCATTCTACTCCTTTACTCTCATATGCTTGGGTCATTTGCCCACTTTTGTGGTGGATGGGCACTGTCATTGCTTCAAACTTCCAGATAGAATTATGAAGAGGTCTGTAAAATCTACTCATTTCCTCTCTCTTGTTCAGTGTCTCTCTCTAGACATATCTTTCTTTTCCTTTTGAAATTCTGTCTCTGTCTTCCTTTTTCTCTTTCTATCTCTCCTGTGAATGGATGGATGCCTTTGAACGCACATGGATATTGTTAGCTTAGGGTTAAATTTTAGGGATAAGCTAGAGTGCGATCAAGTGTTTAGGTTGAAGTTGGTGTTGGGGGATGGGACAAGGGTGGTGTGTTTTTTCTTGGAGACTTGTGTGCTGTTTGTTCTTAGTCTATTTTATGTAGGAACCACTTATCAGATACATCACGTGCATGTTGTCTCTTGTGTTCAGTTTACTATCTTTTTGACTTGTGAAAGCTTGATTCCCTGGTGGTTCAATTGGTAAAGCATCTGCCCGCAATGTGGGACTCTGGTCAATTCCTGGGACGGGAAGATCCTCTGGAGAATGAAATGGCCAACCATTCCAGTACACTTGCCTAGAAAATTTCATGGATGGAAGAGCCTTGTGGGCTACAGTCCATGGAATCACAAAGAGTCTGACACGACTGAGCCACTTCACTTTACTTGCAGTTGGCACACAGATCTGTAGTTTCAACACCACTAAAGGTTGTGTGCGGGTGCAGAAGGGCCAAGAGGAGCTACTCCACGTTCAAGATCAGGAGGGCCAGCCCTGATGAGGTACCCCTTGTCCAAGGTAAGGGTCAGTGGCTGCACTTTCCTGCAGCAGCTGTGAATAGTTACCCCATGACCAAAGTAAGAGAAACTCAAGAAAGACGATTGGTGTTGTGAGACGGCATCAGAGGGCAGACACTGAGACCATAATCACAGACAACTAGCCAACTGATCACATGGACCACAAACTTGCCTAACTCAATGAAACTAGGCAATGCTGTGAGGGGCCACCCAAGGTGGCTGAGTCATGATGGAGAGGGCTGACAGAATATGGTCCACACATGTGGAGAAGGGAATGGCAAACCACTTCAGTATTCTTGCCTTGAGAACCCCATGAACAATATGAAAAGGCAAAATGAGAGGATACTGAAAGAGGAACTCCCAGGTCGGTACGTGCCCAATATGCTACTGGAGATCAGTGGAGAAAGAACTCCAGAAAGACTGAAGGGATGGAGCCAAAGCAAACACAATACCCAGTTGTGGTTGTGCCTGGTGACACAAGCAAGGTCCGATGCTGTAAAGAGCAATACTGCATAGGAACTTGGAATGCTAGGATCAGGAATCAAGGCAAAGTGGAAGTGGTCAAACAGGGGATGGCAAGAGTGAACATTGACATTCTAGGAATCAGCGAACTAAAATGGACTGGGATGAGTGAATTTAACTCAGATGACCATTATATCTCTTACTGTGGGCAGGAATCCCTTAGAAGAAATGGAGTAGCCATCATGGTCAACAAAAGAATCAGAAATGCAGTACTTGGATGCCCTCTCAAAAACGACAGAATGATCTCTGTTCCTTTCCAAGGCAAACCACTGAACATCAGGTAATCCAAGCCTATGCCCCAACGAATAATGCTGAAGAAGTTGACGTTGAACGGTTCTATGAAGACTTTCAAGGCCTTTTCGAACTAACTCCCAATAAAGTTGTCCTTTTCATTCTAGGGGGCTGGAATGCAAACGTAGGAAGTCAAGAAACACCTGGAATAATAGGCAAATTTGGCCTAGGAGTACAGAATGAAGTGGGGCAAATAATAGAATTTTGCCAAGAGAATGCACTGGTCATAGCAAAGAGCCTCTTCCCACAACACAGGAGAAGACTCTACACATGGGCATCATCAGATGGTCAACACTGAAATCAGACTGATTACATTCTTTGCAGCCAAAGGTGCAGCCACACACTGTCCATAAAGTGTGCAGAAACAAGATGGTGAGCTGACTGGCTCAGACTATGAACTTCTTCTTGCTAAATTTAGACTTAAATTGAAGAAAGTAGGAAAAACCACTAGACAATTCAGGTATGCCCTAAATCAAATCCCTGATAATTATACAGTGGAAGTGAGAAATAGATTTAACAGATTAGATGTGATATAGTGCCTGATAAACTATGGATGGAAGTTCGTGACATTGTCCAAGAACAGGGATCAAGATAACCCACAAGAAAAAGAATGGCAAAGAAGCAAAATGGCTGTCTGAGGAGGCCTTACAAATAGCTGTGAACAGAAGAGAAGAGAAAAGCAAAGGAGAAAAGGAAAGATATAAGCATCTGAACGCATCGTTCCAAAGAATAGCAAGGAGCGATAAGAAAGCCTTCAGGAGCGAACAATGCAAAGAAATAAAGGAAAACAACAGAGTGGAATAGACTAGAGATCTCGTAATGAAAATTAGAGATACCAAGGGATCATTTCATGCAAAGATGGGCTCAATAAAGACAGAAACGGTATGGACCTAACAGGAGCAGAAGATATTAAGAAGAAGTAGCCAGAATTCACAGAAGAACTGTACAAGAAAGATCTTTTTTTTCCTATTTTTTTTAATTTTTATTTTATATATTTTTCCCAATCCTGAACCCCACCCCCACCTCCCACCCCATAGCATCTCTCTGGATCATCCCCGTGCACCAGCCCCAAGCATCATGTATCCTGCATCGAATATAGACTGGTGATTTGTTTCTTACATGATAGTATACATGTTTCAGTGCCATTCTCCCAAATCATCCCACCCTCTCCCTCTCCCTCAGAGTCCAAAAGTCCGTTCTATACATCTGTGTCTCTTTTGCTGTCTCGCATACAGGGTTATCCTTACCATCTTTCTAAATTCCATATATATGTGTTAGTATACTGTATTGGTGCTTTTCTTTCTGGCTTACTTCACTCTGTATAATTGGCTCCAGTTTCATCCATCTCATTAGAACTGATTCAAATGTATTCTTTTTAATGGCTGAGTAATACACCATTGTGTGTATGTACCACAGCTTTCTTATCCATTCATCTGCTGATGGGCATCTAGGTTGTTTCCATTTCCTGGCTATTATAAACAGTGCTGCAGTGAATATTGGGGTACATGTGTCCCTTTCAATTCTGGTTTCCTCGGTGTGTATGCTCAGCAGTGGGATTGCTGGGTCATAAGGCAGTTCTACTTGCAGTTTTTTAAGGAATCTCCACACTGTTCTACATAGCGGCTGTACTAGTTTGCATTCCCACCAACAGTGTAAGAGTGTTCTCTTTTCTCCACACCCTCTCCAGCATTTATTGCTTGCAGACTTTTGGATTGCAGACATTCTGACTGGTGTGAAATGGTACCTCATTGTGGTCTTGATTTGCATTTCTCTGATAATAAGTGATGTTGAGCATCTTTTCATGTGTTTGTTAACCATCCGTACTTCTTCTTTGGAGAAATGTATATTTAGTTCTTTGGCCCATTTTTTGATTGGGTTGTTTATTTTTCTGGAATTGAGCTGCGTAAGTTGCTTGTATATTTTTGAGATTAGTTGTTTGTCAGTTGCTTCATTTGCTATTATTTTCTCCCATTCAGAAGGCTGTCTTTTCACCTTGCTTATAGTTTCCTTTGTTGTGCAGAAGCTTTTAATTTTAATTAGATCCCATTTGTTTATTTTTGCTTTTATTTCCAGTATTCTGGGAGGTGGATCATAGAGGATCCTGCTGTGATTTATGTCAGAGAGTGTTTTGCCTATGTTCTCCTCTAGGAGTTTTATAGTTTCTGGTCTTACATTTAGATAGTTAATCCATTTTGAGTTTATTTTTGCGTGTGGTGTTAGAAAGTGATCTAGTTTCATTCTTTTACAAGTGGTTGACCTATTTTCTCAGCACCACTTGTTCAAGAGATTGTCTTTACTCCATTGTATATTCTTGCCTTCTTTGTCAAGATAGGTGTCCATAGGTTTGTGGATTTATCTCTGGGCTTTCTATTTTGTTCCATTAATCTATATTTCTGTCCTTGTGCCAGTACCATGCTGTCTTGATGACTGTGGCTTAGTAGTAGAGCATGATGTCAGGCAAGTTGATTCCTCCAGTTCCATTCTTCTTTCAAAGATTGCTTTGGCTATTCGAGGTTTTCTGTATTTTCACACAAATCTTGAAATTATTTGTTCTAGTTCTGTGAAAAATACCGCTGGTAGCTTGATAGGGATTGAATTAATCTGTAGATTGCTTTGGGTAGTATACTCATTTTCACTATATTGATTCTTCCGATCCATGAACGTGGTATATTTCTCCATCTATTAGTGTCCTCTTTGATTTCTTTCATCAGTGTTTTATAGTTTTCTATGTATAGGCCTTTAGTTTCTTTAGGTAGATATATTCCTAAGTATTTTATTCTTTCCGTGGCAATGGTGAATGAAATTGTTTCCTTAATTTCTTTTTCTACTATCTCATTATTAGTGTATAGGAATGCAAGGGAATTCTGTGTGTTGATTTTATATCCTGCAACTTTACTATATTCATTGATTAGCTCTAGTAATTTTCTGGTGGAGTATTTAGGGTTTTCTATGTAGAGGATCATGTCATCTGCAAACAGTGAGAGTTTTACTTCTTCTTTTCCCATTTGAATTCCTTTTATTTCTTTTTCTGCTCTGATTGCTGTGGCCAAAACTTCCAGAAATATGTTGAATAGTAGTGGTGAAAATGGGCACCCTTGTCTTGTTCCTGATTTTAGGGGAAATGCTTTCAATTTTTTACCATTGAGGATGATGTTTGCTGTGGGTTTGTCATATATAGCTTTTATTATGTTGAGGTATGTTCCTTCTATTCCTGCTTTCTGGAGAGTTTTTATCATAAATGGATGTTGAATTTTGTCAAAGGCCTTCTCTGCATCTATTGAGATAATCATATGGCTTTTATTTTTCAAATTGTTAATGTGGTGAATTGCATTGATTGATTTGTGGATATTGAAGAATCCTTGCATCCCTGGGATAAAGCCCACTTGGTAATGGTGTATGATCTTTTTAATGTGTTGTTGGATTCTGATTGCTAGAATTTTGTTGAGGATTTTTGCATCTATGTTCATCAGTGATATTGGCCGGTAATTTTCTTTTTTGGTGGCATCTTTGTCAGGTTTTGGTATTAGGGTGATGGTGGCCTCATAGAATGAATTTGGAAGTTTACCTTCCTCTGCAATTTTCTGGAAGAATTTGAGTAGGATAGGTGTAAGCTCTTCTCGAAATTTTTGGTAGAATTCAGCTGTGAAGCTGACTGGACCTGGGCTTTGGTTTGCTGGAAGATTTCTGATTACAGTTTCAATTTCCGTGCTTTTGATGGGTCTGTTAAGATTTTCTATTTCTTCCTGGTTCGGTTTTGGAAAGTTGCACTTTTCTAAGAATTTGCCCATTTCTTCCAAGTTGTACATTTTATTGGCATATAATTGCTGATAGTAGTCTCTTATGATCCTCTGTATTTCTGTGTTGTCAGTTGCGATCTCTCTATTTTCATTTCTAATTTTATTGATTTGATTTTTCTCCCTTTGTTTCTTGATGAGTCTGGCTAATGGTTTGTCAATTTTATTTATCCTTTCAAAGAACCAGCTTTTGGCTTTGTTGATTTTTGCTATGGTCTCTTTTGTTTCTTTTGCATTTATTTCTGCCCTAATTTTTAAGATTTATTTCCTTCTATTAACTCTGGGGTGCTTCATTTCTTCCTTTTCTAGTTTCTTTAGGTGTAGAGTTAGGTTATTTATTTGACTTTTTTCTTGTTTCTTGAGGTATGCCTGCGTTGCTATGAACTTTTCTCTTAGTACTGCTTGCATAGTGTTCCACAGTTTTGGGCTGTTATGTTTTCATTTTCATTAGTTTCTTTCTTTCTTTCTTTTTTTTTTTAGGTAAGAGATTTTATTTTATTTTATTTATTTTTTTAATTTTTATTTTTTACTTTATTTTACTTTACAATACTATATTGGTTTTGCCATACATTGACGTGAATCCACCACGGGTGTACATGCATTCCCAAGCATGAACCCCCCTCCCACCTCCCTCCCCATAACGTCTCTCTGGGTCATCACCGTGCACCAGCCCCAAGCATGCTGTATCCTCATTAGTTTCTATGCATATTTTGATTTCTTTTTTGATTTCTTCTGTGATTTGTTGGTTATTCAGAAGCGTGTTGTTCAGCCTCTATATGTTGGAAATTTTACTAGTTTTTCTCCTGTAATTGAGATCTAATCTTAATGCATTATGGTCAGAAAAGATGCTTGGAATGATTTCGGTTTTTTTTTTTTTTTTTTTTTAAATTTATCAAGGTTAGCTTTATGGCCCAGGATGTGATCTATCCTGGAGAAGGTTCCGTGCATACTGGAGAAAAGGGTGAAATTCATTGTTTTGGGGAGAAATGTCCCATAGATATCAATTAGATCTAACTTGTCTGTTGTATCATTTAAAGTTTGCATTTATTCATTAATTTTCTGTTTAGCTGATCTGTCCATAGGTGTGAGTGGGTTTAAAGTCTCCCACTATTATTGTGTGACTGTTAATTTCCCCTTTCCTACTTGTTAGCATTTGTCTTACATATTGTGGTGCTCCTATGGTGGGTGCATATATATTTATAATTGTTATATCTTCTTCTTGGATTGATCCTTTGATCATTATGTAGTGGCCTTCTTTGTCTCTTTTCACAGACTTTGTTTTAACGTCTATTTTATTGGATATGAGCATTGCTACTCCTGCTTTCTTTTGGTCTCTATTTCCGTGGAATATCTTTTTCCAGCCCTTCACTTTCAGTCTGTATGTGCCCCTTGTTTTAAGGTGGGTTTCTTGTAGGCAGCATATATAGGGATCTTGTTTTTGTATCCATTCAGCAAGTCTTTGCCTTTTGGTTGGGATCTTCAACCTATTTATGTTTAAGATAATTATTGATAAGTATGATCCCATTGCCATTTACTTTACTGTTTTGGGTTTGGGTTTATATGCCCGTTTTGTATTTCCTGTCTAGAGAATACCTTTTAGCATTTGTTGGAGAGCTGGTTTGGTGGTGCTGAATTCTCTCAGCTTTTGCTTGTCTGTAAAGCTTTTGATTTCTCCTTCATATTTGAGTGAGATCCTTGCTGGGTACAGTAATCTGGGCTGTAGGTTATTTTCTTTCATCACTTTAAGTATGTCTTGCCATTCCCTCGTGTCCTGAAAAGTTTCTAATGAAAGATCTGCAGTTATCCTTATTGGAATCACCTTGTGTGTTATTTGTTGTTTTTTCCCTTGCTGCTTTTAATATTTGTTCTTTGTGTTTGATCTTTGTTACTTTGATTAATATGTATCTTGGGGTGTTTCACCTTGGGTTTATCCTATTTGGAACTCTCTGGGTTTCTTGGACTTTGGTGATTATTTCCTTCCCCATTTTAGGGAAGTTTTCAACTATTATCTCAAGTATTTTCTCATGGTCTTTCTTTTTGTCTTCTTCTTCTGGGACTCCTATAATTCGAATGTTGGAGCGTTTCATATTGTCTTGGAGGTCTCTGAGATTGTCCTCATTTCTTTTAATTCGTTTTTCTTTTTTCCTCTCTGATTCATTTATTTCTACCTTTTTATCTTCTATTTCACTAATCCTATCTTCTGCCTCCGTTATTCTACTGTTTGTTGCCTCCAGAGTGTTTCTGATCTCATTTATTGCATTATTCATTATATATTGACTCTTTCATTTCTTCTAGGTCCTTGTTAAACCTTTCTTGGCATCTTCTCAATCCTTGTCTCTAGGCTATTTATCTGTGATTCCACTTCGATTTCAAGATTTTGGATCATTTTCACTATCAATATTCAGAATTCTTTCTCAGGTAGATTCCCTATCTCTTCCTCTTTTGTTTGGTTTGGTGGGCATTTCTCCTGTTCCTTTACCTGCTGGATATTCCTCTGTCTCTTCATCTTGGTTATATTGCTGCGTTTCGGGTGGCCTTTCTATACTCTGGGAATTTGTGGAGTTCTCTTTATTATGGAGTTTCCTCCCTGTGGGTGGGGTTGTATCAGTGGCTTGTCAAGGTTTCTTGGTTAGGGAGGCTTGTGTTGGAGTTCTGATGTGTCGAGGTGGATTTCTTCTCTCTGGAGTGCAATGAAGTGACCAGTAATGGGCTATGAGACTTCAATGATTTTGGAGTAACTTTGAGCTGCCTGTATATTGAAGGTCAGGGGTGTGTTCCTGTGTTGCTGGAGAATTTGCGTGGTATGTGTTGCTCTGGAACTTGTTGGCCCTTGGGTAGTGCTTGGTTTCAGTGTGGGTATGGAGGCGTTTGATGGGCTCCTATCAATTAATGTTCCCTGGATTCAGGAGTTCTCTGATGTTCTCAGGATTTGGACTTAAGCCTCCTGCTTCTGGTTTTCAGTTTTATTTTTACTGTAGACTCAAGCCTTCTCCATCTATACAGCACCAATGATATAACATCTAGGTTAAAGATGAAAAATTTCTCCACATGAGGGATCCCCAGAGAGGTTCACTTAGTTACATGGAGAAGAGAAGAGGGAGGGGGTATTTAGAGGTGACTGGAATGAGATGAGATGGGATCAAAAGAGGAGAGAGCAAGCTAGCCATTAATCACTTCCTTATATGCACTCAACATTCTGGAGCGCTCAGAGGTTTTCACAGATTTATACAGGGAAAAGAGAGGGAGGAAGTAGACAGAGGTGGGCAGGAGGATAAAAGAGGGAAATGAAAAGGAGAGAGACAGATCCAGCCACTAACCAGTTCCCTAAGTGTTCTTCATTGTCTGGAATACACCGAGATTCACAGAGTTGGGTAGAGAAGAGAAGGGGGGGGGGGGGGGGTGGGAAGAGACAGAGGCCACCTGGTGGAGAAAAAGGAGAGTTCAAAGGAGAAGAGAGTGGTCAAGCCAGTAATCCCACTCTCAGGTAAAATTGGGTACTGAAGATTGGGTTTTTAAAAGTACAAAATTGACATCAAATACCAAAAAGCAAAGATTAAAAATCTAGAGTAGAGCTTGGATTTTCAAAAATACAATATTAAAGAAAAGAAGAAGATGGAGAAGAAAGAAAAAGAAAAAAAAAAAAAAGCCCACAAGAATTATTAAACAACAACAACTGCAAAAAAGACTATATACGGCATTTGCTTTAAAAATAGGGTCTTTTTTTTTGAAAAATAATAGTAGGTTATAAAAATAAAAATTAAAGGAGAAATAGAGGACTTAAAAATTTAAAAAGGTTAAAAAAAGAAGAAAAAGAAAAGAAAAAAAATCACACAATACCAACAACAACAAAAAAGAATGATCATTAAAATAGTAAGGATATATCTGGCCCTATCTCTGGTGTTGTGGGCCATGTGGGGTCACTTCCAAGGCGGTTCCCTCTGTTTAACTTCTTCTGTTTGCTGGTCTCTTCCGTGTCTGATTTCATCCCTGACACAAGGGAGCGGTGGTGGACACTTTTTTTTTTTTAGTCTCACTTGTTCAGTCTTGCTGTAGGGAGGGAGGGATGCTGCAAACAAATAACAGTGGCGTGTGCTCGCAGTGTCTCAGCCCCACTGGGCCTGCCCCTGCTCGAGGAGCACACCGCTCAGGCTCTATGTTGCTCCACCGGGAAACATCTGAGGCTGGCCCTAGGCTGCATGCACCTCCCCGGTCTAAGCCGTTCAGGCTTGGTGCTCAGGTAGCCCTCAGAGGCACAGATTCAGTTGGGCCTGCATTTTGTGCCCTTCCCAGGTCTGAGTAGCTCAGCAGTTTGGTGAGCGCAGTCGCTGCGACTTATCACCTTTCCCATCTCTGCTGCTCAGTTTTCTGGGTGTATCACTGGCGTCCCTTCTCTGGTGGATGATGACAGTCCAGAAGCCCAGAAGTCTTAGTTAGCGAAGAAGCCTGGTTGCATTTTGGTAGGTAAAGTCTCTTTTGGGCTGCAATTGCCCCCTTCCAGCCCTTATGGCTTTGGCTGCCTGTCACCGGAGGGGGATGGTCTGCAGCTGGCTATTTCTGTTTTGTTCTTTGTTCTGTGTGTGATCCTGATGGTGTCTTATGTTCAAGCTTTTTGAGTTATGTAGTAGCTATCCCACAGTCTGGTTTGCTAGCCCAAGTTAGTTCGCTATGGTTACGCGAAGGCGTTCCAACCCGAATCTTACAAAGCACTGCAGCTCGCGCCTCCTGCACCTCCCTGCCCAGCCCCCACTTGCTAGTGGTACATGCAGGTGTCTGCGCTGCTTCTCTGCTGGGGGAGTTACTGCTGGGCTCGTAATCTGTTGGTTTTAATTATTCATTTATTTTTCCTTCCTGTTATGTTGCCCTCTGTGCTTCCAAGGCTCTCCTCAGGCTCAGCAGCGAGAGTGTTTCTTGGTGTTTGGAAAGCTCTCTTCTTAAGATTCCCTTCCTGGGACAGAGCTCCCTCCCTACCTCCTTTGTCTCCTTTTTCGTCTTTTATATTTTTCCCTATCTGTTTTTGAAGACAATGATCTGCTTGTCTGGGTGCCTGATGTCTTCTGCAGGTATTCAGAAGTTGTTTTATGGAATTTACTCAGCGTTGAAATGTTCTTTTGATGAATTTGTGAGGGAGAAAGTGGTTTCCCCGTCCTATTCCTCCGCCATCTTAGGATCGCCCAGAAAGATCTTCATGACCCAGATAATCACGATGGTGTGATCACTCATCTAGTATCAGATATCCTGGAATGAGAAGTCAAGTGAGCCTTGGCATCACTACAAAGAAACTAGAGGAGGTGATGGATTTCCAGTGGAGCTCTTTCTAATCCTGAAAGATGATGCTGTGAAAGTGCTGCACTCAATATGCCAGAAAATTTGGAAAACTCAGCAGAGGCCACTGGACTGGAAAAGGTCAGTTTTCATTCCAAGGCCAAAGAATGCTCAAACTACTGCACAGTTGCACTCATCTCACACTCTAGTAAAGTAACACTCAAAATTCTCCAAGTGAGGCTTCAGCAATACGTGAACCGTGAACTTCCAGATATTCAAGCTGTTTTTAAAAAAGGCAGAGGAAGCAGAGATCAAATTGCCAACATCTGCTGCATCCTCGAAAAAGCAAGAGAGTTCTAGAAAAACATCTATTTCTGCTTTATTGACTATGCCAAAGCCTTTGACTGTGTGGATCACAATAAAGTGTTGGAAAATTTTCAAGAGATGGGAATACCAGACCACCTGACCTGCCTCTTGAGAAACCTTATGTGCAGGTCATGAAGCAAAAGTTAGAACTTGACATGGAACAACAGACTGGTTCCAAATAGGGAAAGGAGTGCGTCAAGGCTGTATATTGTTTCCCTGCTTCTATAACTTATATGCAGAGAACATCATGAGAAAGGATGGACTGGAAGAAACACAAGCTGGAATCAAGGTTGCCGGGAGAAATATCAATAACCTCAGATATGCAGATGACAACATCCTTCTGGCAGAAAGTGAAGAGGAACTAAAGCGCCTCTTGCTGAAAGTGAAAGAGGAGAGTGAAAACGTTGGCTTCAAGCTCAACATTCAGAAAACTAAGATCATGGCCTCTGTCCCATCAAGTCATGCAAATAGATGGGGAAATGTGGAAACAGTGTCAGACACTTTTGAGGGGGCTCCAAAACCACTGCAGATGGTGATTGCAGCCATGAAATTAAAAGACGTTTACTCCTTCGAAGGAAAGTTATGACCAACCTTGATAGCATATTCAAAAGCAGAGACATTAATTAGTTTGCAAACAAAAGTTCCGTCTAGTCAAGTCTATGATTTTCCCAGTTTTCTTGTATGGATGTGAGTTGGACTGTGAAGAAAGCTGAGTGCCAAAGAACAGATGCTTTGGAACTGTGATATTGGAGAAGACTCCTGAGAGTTCCTTCGACTGCAAGGAGATCCAACCAGCCCATTCTGAAGGAGGGCAGCCCTGGTATTGCATTGGAAGGGATGATGCTAAAGCTGAAACTCCAGTACTTTGGCCACCTCATGCGAAGAGTTGACTCATTGAAAAGACTCTGAAGCTGGGAGGGATTGGGGACAGGACGAGAAGGGGACGACAGAGGATGATATGGCTGGATGACATCACTGACTCGATGGACATGAGTCTGGGTGGACTCCGGGGGTTGGTGATGGTCAGGGAGGCCTGTCGTGCTGCGATTAATGGGGTCGTAGAGAGTCGGACACGACTGAGCGACTGAACTGAACTGAATTGAAAATGTAAAGGAATAGAGGATGCCCTTTGGGGCTATTTTGCCCCCATTGGGAAAGTAAGTTAGATCTCTGCCTCACAAAACACCACCATAGCAATGAAGACACATATGAAGACCCAACAATTGAAAGGAAAACTTGACAAATTTTATAACAATTTCTGATGAGTGAATACCTTATTTTATTTTTTAATTTTTATTTTTACTTTATTTTACTTTACAATACTGTATTGGTTTTGCCATACATTGACATGAATCCACCACGGATGTACATGCGATCCCAAACATGAACCCCCCTCCCACCTCCCTCCCCACAACAACCCTCCGGGTCATCCCCGTGCACCATCCCCAAGCATGCTGTATCCTGCATCGGACATAGACTGGTGATTCGATTCCTACATGATAGTATACATGTTTCAGTGCCATTCTCCCAAATCATCCCACCCTCTCCCTCTGAGTCCAAAAGTCCGCTATACACATCTGTGTCTTTTTTGCTGTCTTGCATACAGGGTCATCATTGCCATCTTTCTAAATTCCATATATACGTGTTAGTATACTGTATTGGTGTTTTTGTTTCTGGCTTACTTCACTCTGTATAATCAGACCCAGTTTCATTCATCTCAACAGAACTGATTCAAATGTATTCTTTTTAATGGCTGAGTAATACTCCATTGTGTATATGTACCACTGCTTTCTTATCCATTCATCTGCTGATGGACATCTAGGTTGTTTCCATGTCATGGCTATTATAAATATAATCGAGGTTTTATGCATTTTTAAAGATTTGTCAGTTTAAGGAGGACAGCAACGTGATTAAAGGATTCAGTTTCTCAGGGGCTTCCTCGGACAAAATTCACTCCATTTGGGGGGCCACGGACCATGTCCTCTACTCAGAACAGGCAAGATTCCTGAAAACACAGAGCAGCATGTGGTGGTGCTAGTGGATATTTTTTCGCTGAATTAATTTTTCTACTATGACACACAGAAGAAGCCTAGATGCTAGGAGGGGGATCTCCAAACCTATCTTCAAACAGGAGGCCTTGCTCCCTTGAATAGTGTTGCGTGAAACTATGCTTGCGAGGGGAAGAAGTGTGTCATGAATATTTTGTCTGCAGATAACAAAGTGCTGTGTAGAGACATTGTGCAAGGTCGTCCCAGGACACGGAGCACAAGGACACAGTGACCTGATTCTCAGCCCTGATCTTGGGGCATCGCACTATCTCCACCCCTGACATATGTTGAGGCCCTCACAGGTGTCCTGGAGAGTATGGGCACACGACCTGAATCTGTCCAATCTGTGTGTTCCTTCCTCCCTGGCTACCATGATGGGCTCAGGACTTGGGCAGGGACTAATCAGGGCCCAGGGATGGGACTCAGGCTGCAATCAAGGGGAAGAGGAGCTCTGGTTCTGCTGGGAAGGGCAGGGCTGGTGAGGTCAGTCTACAGCAGTGGGAGGAACATGAGTTCAGCCTAAGGCGACTGGTGACCTTTCTGCTCCTGTCAGGGTAGTGGCCCTCGCTTGAGAATGAGGGCGCTGCTGAGCCCAGGTTTTGAGAGCCTGGCTCCTGCTGTGGTCCCGAAGCTCCACCTGAAACCAGAGGGAAGCTGTCTGCCTGGGAGTCTGCCTGCTTATCTGTGAGCTTGTGGAACCACATTGTTTTTTCTGTCCAGCAGGCTAAGTGGAGACCCTGCAAAAGCAAGTGTGTGGGTTTTGGCTGGCTTCAGGAAAGAAACACCAGATGACACTGGGAGACTCCAGTCTAATCTGGATTCAGGGGATATTTCTTGAGAGTGAAGGGACAAGTCCTTCTGTCGTGTTCGACTGCTTGTGGACCCGTAGACTGTAGGATCCATGGAATTCTGCAGGCAAGAATACTGGAGTGGGCAGGCTTTCCCTTCTCCAGGGGATCTTCCAAACCCAGGGGTTCAACCCAAGTCTCTGCATACGGGCAGATTCTTTATCAGCTGAGCCACAGAGAGGCCAAAAGTTTTTGGACTGGGTAGGCTGACCTTTCTGCATCTGATGAGGATTTCCTGACCCAGGACTCAAACTGGGCTCTCCTGCAGTGCAGAAGGTTACTTCACCAGCTGAGGTATCAGGGAAGCCCAGTATCTCTTAAGACCAGCTACTATTTGTAGGATTACCATAAAGAGTCCTCACAGGTTTAAGGTAGTGACCTGCTGATGTAGCATTCGATGTCCTTATTCTAGAGGACAAAACTGGGGCTCTAAGAAGGGGGTAACTCAGCTATAGCAAGGAAGTGTGTACCCAGATAATCCCCGAAGTTCTTGCTGTTAGAACTCAGGGGGGCCACATGGTGAAGCTTCTCCGTGTGACAGGGACTAATGCACCCAGCCCACACTGCGTGCTGCGGGGAACTGAGTTGCTAACTGCCGTCTGGCAGCTCAGAGACCCACAAAAACAGTTTGCTCTGAAGAAAGGAATGGCACCTCCCTTAATCCACGCCACCACAACCTCCGGGTCCTCCCACACGCTTCTCCCTTCCTCCTGTTTTCTGAGGAAATTAGAGTCATGCTCATGTGACCACATTGGCTATCCAGTACTCACAGGCTACCATTGGAGTTGCTAAAGGAGAGGCAAAGAACCTTTGGCCCTGAGTATCTCTCTTTCCTTTGCACCATCGAGGTCCTCCTCCACACTGGCACACAAGAGCCCTTTTTTGAGACGTGCAGGGACCCTCCCTCAGTTTGCAACAAGTTGTATCCACTGCTGTCCTTTCAATGCCTCCCTTAAAACTCAGTTCATGTGCTCCCTTGCCTGAATGGTGGCCCACATGGCTGCCATGGGAAGGACAGACATGACTATGAATCCAAATTTCAGATCTGACAGCTGGGTATCTGTGTATAAAGGACCTCATTATTCACACTGCAGAGTACATCATGAGAAACGCTGGACTGGAAGAAACACAAGCTGGAATCAAGATTGCCGGGAGAAATATCAATAACCTCAGATATGCAGATGACACCACCCTTATGGCAGAAAGTGAAGAGGAACTAAAAAGACTCTTGATGAAAGTGAAAGTGGAGAGTGAAAAAGTAGGCTTAGAGCTCAACATTCAGAAAACGAAGATCATGGCATCTGGTCCCACCACGCCATGGGAAATAGATGGAGAAACAGTGGAAATAGTGTCAGATTTTACTTTTTGGGGCTCCAAAATCACTGCAGATGGTGATTGCAGCCATAAAATTAAAAGACGCTTCTTCCTTGGAAGAAAAGTTGTGACCAACCTAGATAGCATATTCAAAAGCAGAGACATTATTTTGCCAACAAAGTTTCGTCTTGTCAAGGCTATGGTTTTTCCAGTAGTCATGAATGGATGTGAGAGTTGGACTGTGAAGAAGGCTGAGCGCGGAAGAATTGATGCTTTTAAACTGTGGTGATGGAGACTCTTGAGAGTCCCTTGGACTGCAAGGAGATCCAACCAGTCCATTCTGAAGGAGATCAACCCTTTGATTGCCCTGGAAGGAATGATGCCAAAGCTGAAACTCCAAGTACTTTGGCCAACTCATGCAAAGAGTCATTGGAAAAGACTTTGATGCTGGGAGGGATTGGTGGCAGAAGAAGAAGGCGATGACTGAGGATAAGATGGCTGGATGGCATCACTGACTCGATGGACGGGAGTCTGAGTGAATTCCTGGAGTGGGTGATGGACAGGGAGGCCTGGCGTGCTGTGATTCATGGGGTCGCAAAGAGTCGGACAAGACTGAGCGACTGAGCGACTGAACTGAACTCAACTGAAAGGCTGAAGTAGGCTCCAGGGGTCCAGAACTAGGGTTTGGGCCAAAGTGACTCCACAGGTGTTTGGATGCCAGGGAGGCATCTGGCTCTAATGGGGATGGGGCGAGTTTCTTAAGCTTCTGAAGGGCCACTCTGTGCAGGTTAACAGTGCATACAGAAGAGAAGGTGGAGTCTAAGCTGGAGGTGGTCACAGCTCAAGGCTGAGCCAGCTGAATTCCTCAGAGTGGGATGTGGGGCAGAGGAAGAGACCCAGGTCTCCTCCCTCATTTGGTACCTGGGGCATGTTGACACCAGACTAAACACTTACACAGTGAAGACCATCGCTGCTGTCTGCAAAGGGTTTACACTGGCATGTGTCTTCATCTGAGAGGTCAGGCCATCTCAAAACTACACTGGCCGTGGGCATGGCCTTTCCACCCTCACATGTTTCTTCTCTTCCTTACTCAAAATTCATTTCCAAGAGGGTTTTTGGGCCATAGGATGTTAGGTTTTCTCTAGCTTTGTCCAATGAGATACGCTTTTTGGTCGTTGGTGTTCATTTTCAAGCTCTCTTTTGGCTTCTTCTGTGAATTTGTTTGTGGAACAGGAAGAGCTCCACCTCTCCCTTCTGGCTGAGATGTCACATTTACAACAGCAATGCCTGCCTGGAACGTTCGGACCACATTTGCTGAAAGGGCTTGGTTTTGCAGATGACACTCTTAAAGTACCTATACTGTTCTTTCAGTTACCCAAAGTCTAGCACAAATGAAACAAAAAAGATAATTCTCAACTTTAATCTTACTGTATGTAGAGAGTCAGGAAAGTCCCCTGGAGAATGGGAAAGCTACCCATTCCAGGTTCTGGCCTAGATAACTCCTTGGACTTTAAAACCATGGGACTGCAAAGAGTTGAACAAGACTAAGCGCCTATAACGTTCCCTTTCTGTCAGAAAAAAAAATATATATATCTATTTTTCTATCATTTTAGTGATTGACATTGATTGCGGACACACAAAGAATGGGAAGAAGTGGAGACAGAGAAGACTAAATATTAGTGGGGCAAGGAGGAATGGGAAGTGCTTGACATGAATTTGCTGGGAAGTGGGGGGATAGAATGAGAAGGTTTGAATGTAGATATTGGTAATGGTTACACAGCACTGTGAAGGCCTTAATATTCCCAAATTGCATCAATTAAAGTAAAATTTACTAAGAGAAACTTAACAGAAAAAAATACATAAAGCCATAAAAAAAATCATCACAAGAAAGCTACACACACACACCAGATGCACATAAGCTCAGGGGATGGGCACGCAATCTGCCCTGGGTGGGGCGTGAGTTGATGGCATCCGCAGGAAGCAGGCAGGGATGGAGGCTGCAGAGCCAACCGCTCCCCTGGATGAAGTGTTTCCAGAAAGAGTCCCGGGTCTCTGTCCAGAGCGGGGCCTGTTCTCCCTGCAGGCGTGGATCAGTCATCGTGGGCATCTGGGTCTTGGGAAGGAGCCAGTGCAGGCTCTCCCTGCAGAGGTGGTAACTCATCCCCTGACTCAGTTTCTCCTGCCAAAGCCTGAGCAGGTACAGGTGCAGGTGGAGGTGGATGTTCTCATTGAGGGGGTGGGACATCGGTGCCTGTGGCTGGGGGTCCTGCATGCACAGAGGTCCAATATGCCCAGTGTGCTGGCCAGTACCCAGCTGGCCCTGTGTTTTTGGGAAGGGAAGTCTCAGGTCTCGATCTCCCCTCAGTGGATCCCTGGGTCCTGCACCTGTAGCACCCACTGCTGTAGGGACAGGACTTGGAAGTGGAGTCTGGCTGTAATTAAAGGCCAGTGCTAGAGCTGTGAGAGAAGAGGTTCCCCATCGTCAGCATTTTGATGTGTGTATATGGGAACAGAAAGCTTCGCAGAGAATCGCAAAGAATACCCATCATAGGATGCACTCTGACTGCAGTGTGAAAGATGGGTGGTGTGAGACCAGCCTTTGTTCCAGGCCCAGACCCAGCTCTGGGGGACTCCTCACTGTGTAGCTCAGCACCCCCTCCCCACACCCTCACATGCATAGCCCCAGCCTCCTCATCTCTGTGCTCTGTCGTGCTGGGCTCCAGGTCCTCCTGCTGCCTCAGAGGCAGGGGTTCTCGGGGCTCAGGGTCAGAGCCGGGTGTGCTGAGCTCCATGGCAGCCTGAGACTGGGCCCCGTGGTGTGTCCTGGGTGGTGTGTGTGGAGAAGGCCTTCCCTGCTTCCTCTTCATTCCCAGTTGGGCTGATCCCTCCATGGGCATGCTCACCTTGAGCCTGCACTGGGCCTCACCGGCAGGGGAGTGAACGGGGTACCCCCCTCATCAGCCACATCAACTGGGAAGCTCTGAAATGACACTGACCATCAGCCAGCCCTGCCTGGAGTATACTGAGCTGGGCCTGACCAGTATGGCGGCTGCTTCTGCCCACTCGAAATTCTGCTGCCAGCAGAAACATGTGTCTGTTTAGGTACCCAGCCTGGATGAAGGAGAAACCCCTGAGGGCGTGGGGTCTTCCTGAGCAGCCAGTGCTGCCTGGATTCACCGCATCCCACCCAGTCTGGTCTTCCGTGGGGTGTGGACACACTCAGCCCACAGACTTGTGAGCCACATCTGCAGGGGCTTGCTTGAGGCAGAGATACTCCAGGAAATCCCCATCGACACACACACAGCGAAAGGACTCAGGTTTACCCAGGTGGGATGGGAGAGGGGACCTGGCCCTGGCAAGAGTTCCCCTGTTACCTTTCTGTTCCTTTGGGTAAAGGGCCAGAGGCCTCTCTGGGGTCTCCTGAGGCAGCACCGACTGCGTTCCCACACACCCTGCTGGTGAGATCTCCCAAGTCCCCGGCTACTGGGAAGGGGTGAACAGCAAAACATCCTGGCTGCCCGTGAACTTGCTGAGGGCTTCTCTCTGCTGTGAAGCCTGGAGATCCGGTTTCCGTGTTCTGTTGGATTCTGTTGCCAGGAAGTGACGTCATTTCCCGGGTTCCTTGCCAGGGTCCCTTACACAAAGCTCCCCAAGTGAACCTCTGGATTTCTGTTCATCCACCACCCTAGGCCATGTGCAGGCACAGTGACATCCACACCACTCACCCCACAGCTTTGGAAGGCCTGGGTGCAGCCAGCGCCTGAGCTCTGAGAACAGAGCTCTTTTCAGACAGACTGCTTCTTCTCATCTGTGATGTGGCCCTTGACAAGCCATATGCCCCTCAGGGTTTCCCTAGTCTCTCCGTCTTCAGAGTGGGGTCAATCTGTCATCTAATGCCTTGGTCTGTCAGCCTACAACACTTCCATGCCTGTCACCCTGGGGCTTATATCACATCGATGTTGTGCCCTGGGACTTCTAAAAGGCAAGATTCAATACATGGCTGACCTAGCACAGGATGGGGCGGAAACAGGCCTGGATGGGTTCTGGGACCTAGGAAAATGTCAGGGAAATTGTCAGGAAGTCTGAGACTACTTTTGCACCTCGAGAGGAAAGAGGGCTTCCTTCTCTCCATGCGAGACTAGGCATGACTCCCCTGTTGAAATTCCATAGGAACCCCCAAGATCCATGACAGCACTGGAGAGGAACACTAAAGTTCCCGCCTCAACTCGAGACGAGGACCTCAGCCCCTGCACCAACTGCAGAGGAATCCTGAGAGACCCCTCGAGCTCATATGGAGACTGGACTTTCCTGAGGTAACACGAGCGGTTCCCTGAGGTCCCCATTGTAACTCGAGAGGAACCCCCAGTTTCCTACCACAACTTGAGAAAAAAACAGGAAGTTCTCCACTCAATGTGAGATGGGGCCCCTTTTCACTGAAGTGTCTCTAGAGAAATCCCACCTTTCCTCTTGAGCCTTGAAAGGGTGCTTGACACCCTTGATACAACGCAAGAAGTTCCACAACAAACCATCTCCACTAGAGAGGAAAACTGAGTATCCCATCACAAATCAAGAAGAGCCCCGTTTTTCCATCCTCATCTCGAGATGAAGGTCCATTTCCCTTCTTAGTTGGGAAAGGTATCCCGGTGTTCCCATCACACCTCAAGAGCAGGCTGTCTCACACTGAAACTCGAGAGGGACTCCAGGGGTCTTCCCCAATTCAAAAAAAAACTCCAATGTCCCAATCTACTCCAGATCAAAATGATTCCCCTTCACTGTCTCGACTGTCACCCAAAGTATCGACTCAAAACAAGATGGGAATTGTGACAGCCCTGTGGCACTTCGATACAAAGCCACTGATCCCTATGTCAACTCGACAGGAAGCCTGACACTAATTTTAAAGCTCGAAAGGAAAGCGGACTTCCATGACTCCGAACGAGGCAAGGGCTGACACCCATGTTGAAACGCCATAGAAACCCTGAGATCCATGTCAGCCCTGGAGAGGAACCCTGAGGTTCCAGCCTCAACTCGAGATGAGGACATAGGCCCCTGCACTGCCTGGAGAGGTATCTCGAGAGGGCCCTCGCAACTCGCATGGAGACTTGAATTTCCTGAGGCAACACAAGTGTGTCCCTGAGGTCCCCGTCAGAACTCGAGAGGAACCCCAAGTTTCCTGCCGCAACTTGAGAAGAACCAGGAGATTCTGCACTCAACGCGACATGAGGTTCTTTTCTGATGAATCGTCTCTAGAAAAATCCCACATTCCCACTAGAGCCTTGAAATGGTCCTTGAAACCCATGAAGCAACTCAAGAAATTACCCGATAAACACATTCCCACGCGAGAGGAACACCGAGGGTCCCGCCACAACTCAAGAAGAGCCCCGTTTTTCCCTCCTCATCTCGAGATGAGGGCCCATTTCCCTGCTTCATCAGGAAATGAATCCCAGAATTCCCATCGCACATCAAGAGGAGGCGGTCTCAACTTGAAACTCGAGAGGAACTCCAGGGATGGTGCCACAATTCAAAAAGACACAGATGTCCCAATCCACTCCAGACAAACCTGATTCCCCTGCGCTGACTCCACTGTCACCCCGAACATCAACTCAAAACATGATGGGAGTTGTGACCGCCCCGTGGCACTTGGACAGAAAGCCACAGATCCCTATGTCAACTCGACAGGAAGCCTGATACTATTTTGACAGTTTGAGAGGCCACCGGCTTTCCATCTCTCAGAACGTGTCAAGGCCTGATTCCCCTGTTGAAACTCCATAGGAACCCTGAGATCCATGTCAGCACTGGAGAGGAACAATTAGGTTCCAGCCTCAACTTGAGATGAGGACCTAGGCCCCTGCACCGAATGGAGAGATATCCTGAGAGGCTCCTCCCAACTCGCATGGAGACTAGATTTTCTGGAGGCAACACGAGCGGGAGGTCCCGTTTTAACTCTAGAAGAACCACAAGGTTCCTGACTCAACTCTAGAAAGTACAGGAGATTCTCCACTCAACACTAGATGAGGCCCTTTTCCACTGAAGTGTCTTGAGTGAAATTCCACCTTCCCTCTGGAGCCTCACAAGGGTCCTTGACACCCTTGATGCAACTCAAGAAGATTCCCGACTTACCTGTCTCCACTCGGGAGGAACACCGAGTGTCCCGTCAACTCAAGAACAGCCCCGTTTTTCCCCTCTCATCTCGAGATGAGGGTCCATTTCCCTGCTTCGTAGGGAAAGGAATCCTGGCGTTCCCATTGTATCTCAAGAGGAGGCTGTCTCAATTTTAACCTCTAGAGGAAATCCAGGGGTCATGCCACAATACCAAAAGACCCCGATGTCCCAATCCATCCCAGATAAACCTGATTCCCCAGCACTGACTCGACTGTCACACCAAGTGTCAACTCAAAACACAATGGCAAGTGTAACAGCCCTGTGGCACCTCGAGAGAAAGCTACAGATACCTATCTCAATTCGACAGGAAGTCTGAAACTACTGTTACAGTTCGAGTGAAAAGAAGACTTCCTAGTCTCCACACGAGATGAGGCCTGATTTACCTGTTGAAACTCCATAGGAAACCCGAGATCCATGGCAGCACAGGAGAGGAACACTGAGGTTCCAGCCTCAACTCGAGATGAGGACCTAGGCCCCTTCACTGACTGGAGAGGAATCCCGAAAGGTCCCTCGCAACTCGCATTGAGACTAGACTTTCCTGAGGCAACACAAGTGCTTTCCTGAGGTCCCCGTTGTAAATCGAGCGGAACCTCAAGACTACTGCTGCCACTCGAGAAAAACCAGGAGATTCTACCCTCAAAGCGAGATGAGGCCCTTTTCCACTGCGGCGTCTTGAGGGAAATCACACCTTCACTCTTGCGTCTTGAAAGTGTCCTTAACACCCCCGATGAAACTCAAGAAGTTCCCTGACATATCCCTCTTCACTCGAGAGGAACACCAAGGGTCCCACCACAACTCAAGAAGCGCCCCATTTTTCCTTCCTCATCTCTAGATGAGGGTCCCTTTCCCTGCTTCGTCAGGAAAGGAATCCCATCGGTTCCGTCGCACCTCAAGAGGAGGCAGTCTCAACTTGAAAGTCTAGAGGAACTCCAGGGGTCGTGCCACCATTCCAAAAGACCCCGATGCCCCAGTCCACTCCAGATACACCTGATTCCCCTGCACTGACTCGACTGTCACCCCGAGTATCGAGTCCAAACGGATGACAGTTGTGACTGCTCTGTGGCATCTTGATAGAAAGCCAGAGATTCCTATGTCAACTCGACAGGAAGCCTGATGCTAATTTGACAGATCGAGAGGAAAGCAGAGCTCCATGTCTCCACATGAGACGAGGCCTGACTCCCCTGTTGAACTCCATAGGAACCTTGAGATCCATGTCAGCACTGGAGAGGAAAATTGAAGTTCTGGCGTTAGCTCCAGATGAAGACCTAGGACCCTGCATCAACTGAAGAGGAATGCCGAGAGGCCCCTTGCAACTCGCATGGAGATTTGACTTCCCTGAAGTAACACGTGAGGCTCCCTGAGTTCCACAGGCTAGCTGGAGAAGAATCCCAAGCCTCCTGCTGCAACTCGAGAAAAACCAGGAGATTCCCCCGTCCTCTCGACATTAGGCCATTTGTTCCTGCAGCACCTAGAGAGCACTCCCTAGTGCCCTCTCCAATCTCGAGATGAGGCTTGACTCTCTTCATGCAGTTAAAGGGGGCCTGGAGATCACCATCACATCTCGAGTGGAAGCCCTTGTTTCCAGCCACAATTCGAGAAGAGCCCCGTGTTTTCCATCTCATGTGGAGATGAGGGCCCATTCCCTGCTTCAACTCAAGAGGAATCCCAAATTCCCCTTACATGGCCAGAGGAGGCCTGCCTCACCTATTGATCTCCAGTGGAACCCCGAGGATCCTGCTACAGGGAAAAAAGGACACTGAGTTCCCACTCAACTTGAGATAAGTCCTTATTCCCCTGCAACGGCTCAATGGAACACCGAGGATACCCTCACAACATGATGGGAGGCCTGACTCCCTTGCGGATCCTCTTGTAAAAGCCCAGATTCCCTGCCTGAACTCGACAGGAAGTCTGACACCCCTTTGACAACTCGAGAGGAAAGCAGAGTTCCATGCCCCAACACCAGACGAGGCCTGACTCCCTTGTTGATCCTTGAGAGGAAGCCCAAGATCCCCATCGTCACTGGACAGGAACACTGAGTTGACCAACAGAACTCTAGGCACGGCCCTATTCCCCAGCAGCAACTGGAGAGGAATCCCGATGTGCCCCTCACAACATGGAAAGAGACCTGACTTCTCGGAGGCAACACAAGCAGGCCCATGAGGTCCCTTTCACAACTTGAGAGGAACCCCAAGCTTCCCACCACAACTTGAGAAAAACCAGATTTTCCCCTAAATGCGAGATGAGGCCCTTTTCCAGAGTAGTGTCTAGAGAGGAATACCAAGTTCCCTCTTGAAACGCAAAAGTGTATTTGACACCTTTTTTGCAACTTAGGAAGTCCACCAAGATGCCCATCCCAACTCAGGAGGAACACCGAGTTTCACGCCACAACTCAAGAAGACCCACGTTTTCCCCCTCCTCAACTGGAGATGAGGGTCGATTCCCCTGCTTCGTGGGGAAAAGAATCCCGAAGTTCCTGTCATACCTCAAGAGGAGGCCAGTCTCATATTGAAACTCGAGCGCATCCCCGGGACTCGTGCCTCTATTTAAAAAGACCCCGATGTCCCCATCCACTTCAGATAAGCCCAATTCCCCTGCACTGACTGGACTGTCACCCCGAGTATCAACTCACAACACGATGGCAAGTGTGACACCCCTATGTCAACTCGACAGTAAGCCTGACACTACTTTTAAAGCTCGAGAGGAGAGCAGACTTGTATGTCTCCACTAGAGACGAGGCCTGACTTCCCTGTTGAAACTCCATAGGAACCCCAAGATCCATGTCAGTACTGAAGAAGAATCCTGAGGTTCTGACCTCAACTCCAGATGAGGACCTCGGCCCAGGCACCGACTGGAGAGGAATCCAGAGAAACCCTTCGCAACTCGTATGGAGCCTTGACTTTCCTGAGGCAACATGAACGGGTCCCTGAGGTCCCCGTCATAACTCGAAAGGAACCCCAAGTTTCCTGTCAAAACCCGAGAAACACCAGGAAAGTCTTCCCTCAATGCGAGATGAGGCCCTTTGGTGCTGCAGCATCTTGAGAGAAATCCCACCTTCCCTCTTGAGCCTCTAAAGGTCCTTGACACCCTTGAGGCAACTCCAGAAGTTTCCCAACATTCCCATCTCCACTTGGGAGGAACCCCGACTGTCCCATCACAACTCAAGAAGATCCCCGTTTTTCCCTCCTTATGTCAAGATGAGGGTCCATTTCTGTGCTTCGTCGAGAAAGAAATCCCGGCGTTGATATAGGGATCTGTGTTTTTCTCTCAAGGTGCCACAGGGCTGTCACACATGCCATTGTGTTTTGAGTCGATGCTCAGGATGACAGTAGAGTCAGTGCAGGGGAACCAGGTGTATCTGGAGTGGATTGGGACATCAGGGTCTTTGGAATGGTGGCAGACCCCGGGAGTTCCTCTCCAGTTTCACTTTGAGACCACCTCCTCTTGAGGTGTGATGGGAACGCCGGGATTCCTTTCCTGATGAAGAAGGGAATTGGACCCTCATCTCGAGATGAGGAGGGAAAAACGGGGCTCTCCTTGAGTTGTGGCGGGACACTTGGGGTTCCTTTCCAGTGGAGACGGGTATGTCAGGGAACTTCTTGAGTTGCATCAAGGGTGTCAAGGACCCTTTCAAGGCTCAAGAAGGAAGGTGGGCTTTCTCTCGCAATCCCACAGAGGAAAAGGGCCTCATCTCACATTGAGAGGAGAATCTCCCGGTTTTTCTCGAGTTGCGGCAGGAAATATGGGGCTCCTCTCGAGTTACGACGGGGACCTCAGGGACTTGTTCGTGTTTCCATAGGGAAATCAGGTCTTCATGCCAGTTGTGAGGGACCCCTAGGGATTGCTCTCCAGTTGGTGCCGAGGCCTAGGTATTCATTTGGAGTTGAGGCCGGGAACTCAGGACACCCTTCCAGTGCTGACATGGATCTCAGGGTTCCTATGGAGTATCCACAGGGGAGTCAGACCTCGTCTCGTGTGGAGACATGCAAGTCTGCTTTTCTCGCGAGCTGTCAAAGTAGTGTCAGACTTCCTGTCGAGTTGACATAGGGGTCTGTGTCTTTCTCTCAAGGTACCACAGGGCCGTCGCACCTGACATCTTGTTTGAAGTCGATACTCGGTGTGACAGTCGAGTCAGTGCAGGGGAATCAGGTGTATCTGGAGTGAATTTGGACATTGGGGTCTTTCAGATTTGTGGCACGACCCCTGGAGTTCCTCTTGACTTTCAAGTTAAGACCGCCTCCTCTTGAGGTGCGACGGGAATGCTGGGATTCCTTTCCAGATGAAGCAGGGAAATGGACGCTGATCTCGAGATGAGGAGGGGAAAACGTGGCTTTTCTTGAGTTGTGGCGGGACCCACGTTGTTCCCCTCAAGTGGGGACGGGTATCTGGGGGAACTTCTTGAATTGCCTCAAGGGTGTCAAGGACCCTTGTGAGGCTCAAGAGTGAAGGTGGGATTTCTTGAGAGACCACAGAGGAGAAGGGCCTCATCTTGCGTTGAGAGGAGAAACTCCTGGTTTTCCTCAAGTTGCTGCAGGGAACTTGGGGTTCCTCTCGAGTTACGATGGGGACCTCAGGGACTCGCTCGTGTTGCCTCAGGAAAGTCAAGTCTCCATTCCAGTTAAGGGGCCTCTCAGGATTCCTCTCCATTCTGTGAAGGGACTGAGGTAGTTTGAACAGGGGAGTCAGGCCTCTTCTCCTGTGGAGACATGCAATTCCGCTCTCCTCTTAAGCTAGAAAATTAGTGTCAGGTTTCCTGTCGAGTTGACATTGGGATCTGCATCTTTCACTCGAGGTGCCACAGGGCTGTCACACGTGCCATCGTGTTTTGAGTCAATTTTAGGGGTGACAGTCGAGTCAGTGCAGGTGAATCAGGTTTATCTCGAGTTGATTTGGTCATCGGGGTCTTTTTGAATTGTGGCAGGATGACGGGAGCCTTTACGTGAGATTCCACTCATGACAAGGTCATGCTGAAGATTCTGACAGTGCAAGTCAGATCAGGTCGCAAGAGGTCCTCTGCCTGAGCATCGGCCCCCAAACCAGAATCTGTCTGTTTTATTATTTCATGTCTCTAACCAACACCTCTGACATTAACAGGGGGCTCTCCCCGACCACGTTTCTCTAAATAAAACTAACTTAGAGGTCTAGTTAATAAGTCTCCTCTGCCTAATTGGAGTGTTTCTATTCAGACATATTTGATAGGTTTCTAACTTGCCTGACAGGTTTATCTGGACTTTTAGTGCTATGCATGATTGTTTAGAGCTGCCCAACCGTGAGAGGCACAGGATGCTTAAAAAATTATAGGTATGTAGAGCGTTTTGAGGCGTTAAAAAAATCATTAGAATAGAACTGGTTAAGGGTTTCATTGTTGAGCCAATACTTGCTGCCAAGTTTTCATATCCTTTATTTGTTGTGTACCCAGGAGTGCATTAATTAATATAGTTGGTATATAGAAAAAAACAAGTAGCAACATTAGATCTTTAAGTACTTTCTTTGTTGTAACCCACTGCACCTTTGCTCTATAAGGATGTAACTTTATTTAGTACTTTGAGGGTGATGCAGATTAAAGAAAAATACTTCAAGGGAAAATGAGTTTTTTGGTTGATTAACATTTATCAAGGAAAAATACCATAAAATGTTAGCATGCCTCCTGGCCAGAAGATAATGTAAATCACCTGAGACATTTTGTATTCGGAAAGGTATGCAGAAAGAAAGCCTGATATCGATAAGGTCAGGACTGCTGACCCTTCATGACTCTGCATCTTCCGTTATGTAAAACTTAGGGTATATGAGGACCTTTTGAAAATAAAGTTATGGGGTTTTTGCACAAGCTTGACCTCCCTCATGTCAATTCTTTCTCTCTTTCTCCCTCTCACTCCCTCTCGTTTTCAGGCTGATCCTTTCGAAGACAGAGGCTCTATGCATTCACTTTTCTGCCCGGGCTTCTAACACCTATGAAAGAGGGAGCCCAAGGCTGGGCAATCTCCGCTATGCAAGTGGGCACCTGTGGCCTACAAGAACAGAGCAAGTCTCTTGTCTTGAGACTTTATTAGCTATTTGTATAAACCAAGGAATATCAGCCTCTTTCTCTCCTTTAATTTCTTAATGGCTCTCTTACCTCCCTGTATAAATCTAAGTATATAAATCTATATCTATATACCTCTCTGGCCTAGCCGTCCACTCTTCAGATACCCAGGAACCAATCGGGGCTGGACCCCGGTAACACGACCCCTGAGTTCCTCTCGAGTTTCAAGTTGAGACCAGCTCCTGTTGAGGTGCGACGGGAACACTGGTATATCTTTCCAAACGAATCAGGGAAATGGAGAGTCATCTTGAGATGAGGAGGGAAAAACGGGGCTCTTCTTGAGTTGTGGCAGGACCCTTGGTGTTCCTCTCGAGTGGAGACTGGTATGTCAGGAACTTCTTGAGTGGCATCAAGGGTGTCAAGGACCTTTTCGAGGCTCAAGAGGGAAAGTGGGATTTCTCTCGAGACGCCACAGCAGAAAAGGGCCTCATCTCAAGTTGAGGGCAGAATCTCTTGTATATTCTCAAGTTGCGGGGGGAAACTTGGAGTTTCTCTCGAGTTACGACTGCGACTTCAGGGACCTGCTCATGTTGCCTCAGGAAAGTCCAGTCTCCATGCGAGTTGCGAGGAGCCTCTCGGAATTCCTCTCCAGTTGGTGCCAGGTCCTAGGTCCTCATCTGGAGTTGCGGTCAGAACCTCAGTGTTCCCCTCCAATGCTGACATGGATCTCGGGTTCCTATTGAATTTCATCAGGGGAATCAGGCCTCATCTCCTGTGGAGACATGCAAGTTCGCTTTCCTTTCGAGCTCTGAATGTAGTGTCAGGCTTCCTGTGGAGTTGACATAGGGATCTGTGGCTGTCTCTCAAGGTGCTCAGGGCTGTAACTCCTGCCAACTTGTTTTGAGTCGATTCTCGGGTTGACAGTAGCATCAGTACGGGGGAATCAGGTATATCTGGAGCAGATTGGGCCTTCGGGGTCTTTTTGAATTGTGGCACGACCCCTGGAGTTCCTCTCAAGTTTCACGTTGAGACTACCTTCTCTTGAGTCGCGACTGGAATGCCGGGATTCCTTTCCCGACCAAACAGGGAAATGAACCCTTACCGGAGTCCAGCCCTGGTTGGATCCAGGGTATCCGAAGCATGGACGGTGAGGTGAGAGAGATATATAGATATAGAGAAAGATAAGGAAAGAATTTGAAGTTAAGAGACTAGAGGAGAGAACAGAGACTGATATTCCTTGATTTACATAGAAAGCCAATAAAGTTCCAAGACAAGGGACTTATACCATTCACATAGGCCACCAGCACCCGCTTGAATAGCGGAGCGTGCCCCGCCTTGGACTCCTTTTCACGTGGGTCTTAGAAGCCTGGGCAGAGAAGCGAACACGGAGGACCCCTGCATTCCAAGGGATCAGCCTGAAAAAGAAGTATACAGAGAAAGTACGACACGGGGAGGCCAAGCTTGTACAAGACCTATAGCTTTATTTTCAAAAGGAGCTTATATACCTTAAGTTTTACATAATGGAAGATGCAGAGTCATGCAGGGGCAGCAGTTCTGACCCTTATCGATACCGGGCTTTCATTCTGTATACTTTTCCGTATTTACATTTACATTATCTTCTGGCCAAGAGGCCTGTTAACATTTTATGGCTCTTTTCCTTGATGAATGTTAATCAACCAAAAAACACATTTTCCCTTGACGTGTATTATCTTTAATCTGCATCACCCTCAAAGTACTAAATAAAGTTAAGTTACGTTCCTATAGAATAAAGGTGCAGCTGGTTACAGCAAAGTACTTAACTCAAAGATCTAATATTGCTGATGCCAGGGCTATACCTGTTTTTTTCTATATACAAACTATATCTACACATCAGTTCAGTTCAGTTCAGTCACTCAGTCGTGTCCAACTCTTTGAGACCCCATGAATCGCAGAACACCAGGCCTCCCTGTCCATCACCAACTCCCAGAGTTCACTCAGACTCACGTCCACCGAGTCCGTGATGCCATCCAGCCATCTCATCCTCAGTCGTCCCCTTCTCCTCCTGCCCCCAATCCCTCCCAGCATCAGAGCCTTTTCCAATGAGTCAACTGTTCACATGAGGTGGCCAAAGTACTGGAGTTTCAGCTTTAGTATCATTTCTTCCAAAGTAATCCCAGGGTTGATCTCCTTCAGAATGGACTGGTTGGATCTCCTTGCAGTCCAAGGGACTCTCAAGAGTCTTCTCCAACACCACAGTTCAAAAACATCAATCCTTCGGTGCTCAGCCTTCTTGACAGTCCAACTCTTCCATCCATACATGACCACAGGAAGAACCATAGCCTTGACTAGACGGACCTTAGTCAGCAAAGTAATGTCTCTGCTTTTGAATATGCTATCTAGGTTAGTCATATGTTTTTTTCCAAGGAGTAAGCGTCTTTTAATTTTTTCATGGGTGCAGTCACCATCTGCAGTGATTTGGAGTCCCCCAAAATTAAGTCTGACACTGTTTCTACTGTTTCCCCATCTATTTCCCTTGAAGTGATAGGACCAGATGCCATGATCTTCGTTTTCTGAATGTTGAGCTTTAAGCCAACTTTTTCACTCTCCTCTTTCACTTTCATCAAGAGGCTTTTTAGCTCCTCTTCACTTTCTGCCATAAGGGTGGTGTCATCTGCATATCTGACGTGATTGATATTTCTCCCGGCAATCTTGATTCCAGCTTGTGTTTCTTCCAACCCAGCGTTTCTCATGATGCACTCTGCATATAAGTTAAATAAGCAGGGCGGCAATATACAGCCTTGATGTACTCCTTTTCCTATTTGGAACCAGTCTGTTGTTCCATGTCCAGTTCTAACTGTTGCTTCCTGACCTGCATTCAGATTTCTCAAGAGGCAGGTTAGGGGGTCTGGTATTCTTATCTCTTTCAGAGTTTTCCACAGTTTATTGTGATCCACACAGTCAAAGGATTTGGCAGAGTCAATAAAGCAGAAATAGATGTTTTTCTGGAACTCTTTTGCTTTTTCCATGATCCAGCGGATGTTGGCAATTTGCTCTCTGGTTCCTCTGCCTTTTCTAAAACCAGCTTGAAAATCAGGGATTTCGTGGTTCACGTATTGCTGAAGTCTGGCTTGGAGAATTTTGAGCATTACTTTACTAGCATGTGAGATGAGTGCAATTGTGCGGTAGTTTGAGCATTCTTTGGCATTGCCTTTTTTTGGGATTGGAATGAAAACTGACGTTTTCCAGTCCTGTGGCCACTGCTGAGTTTTCCAAATTTGCTGGCATAAAAGATATGAAAACTTGGAGGCATGTATTGCCTCGACAATGAAACCCTTAACCAGTTCTGTTCTAATGATTTTTAACTCCTCAAAAGTCTCTGCATTCCCACAATGTTTTAAGATTCCTGTGCCTTTTGCAGTTGGGAGGCTGTAGACAATCACATGCTTATTTGAAAAAGTCTGGATATACCTGTCATGGAAGATAGAAAGCTATCAGAAGAGTTTGAATTGAAACACTCCAATTACATGCCCAGGAAACTTATAAACTAGAGCTCTAAGATAATTTTCTTCAGAGAAAGGCGGTCGGGGACAGCCCCATGTTGGTAACAGAGGAGTTGGTGAAAAATGCCAGAACAGGCAGATTTTGGTTTTGGGATAAATGCTCGAGAAGGTCCAGATGATCCCACAAATAGTGAGCCAACTTTACCTGTGAGCACTCGTCTTCATGACCTTTGTCATGGGTAGGTTCTCCCGAGTTGGCTCAAGGCAGACCCTCATGTCAAGAGGAGGAGGGAAAAACGGGGCTCTTCTTGAGTTGTGGCAGGACATTTGGGGTTCCTCTCGAGTGGAGACGGGGATGTAGGGAAACTGCTTGAGTTGCATCAAGGGTGTTAAAGAAACTTTCAAGGCTCAAGAGGGAAGGTGGAATGTCTCTTGAGATGTTGCAGCAGAAAAAGGCCTCGTCTCCCCTGGAGGGAAGAATCTCCTGGTTTATCTTGTGTTACGGCCGGAAACTTGATGTTCCTCTGGATTTATGACGGAGACGTCAGGTTCCCAATCGTGTTTATTCAGGAAAATCCAGTCTCCATGCGAGTTGCAAGGGTCGTCTTGGGATTCCTCTCCAGTCGGTGCAGGGGCCTTTGGCCTCTTCAAGTGTTGAGGCCAGAACCTAAGATTCCTCTCCAGTGCTGACATGGATCTCGGGGTTCCTATGGAGTTTCAAAGGGGAGTCAGGCCTCGTATTTTGTGGAGACATGCAACTCCGCTTTCCTCTCGAGCTGTAAAAGTAGTGTCAGGTTCCAGACTAGATGACATAGGGATCTGCGGCTTTCTCTCCAGGTGCCACAGGGCTGTCACACGTGCCAGCGTGTGTTGAGTTGATTTTCAGGGTGACAGTCGAGTCAGTTCAGGGGAATCAGGTCTATCTGGAGTGGATTGGTACATTGGTGTCTTTTTTAATTGAAGCACAACCCCCGGAGTTCCTCTCGTGTTTTAAATTGAGACTGCCTCCACTTGAGGTGTGACAGGAATGCCGGGATTCCTTTCCTGATGAAGCAGGGAAATGGAATGTCATCTCGAGATGAGAAGGGAAAACGGGGCTCATCTTGAGTTGAGGTGGGACACTCGGTGTTTCTCTCGAGTTGAGACGGGTATTTCGGGGAACTTCTTGAGTTGCATCAAGGCTGTCAAGGACCCTTTCGAGGCTCAAGAGGGAAGGTGGGATATCTCTCAAGACACCGCTGTGGAAGAAAGCCTCATTTCACGTTGAGGGGAAAATCCTCTGGTTTTACTCGAGTTGCAGCAGAAAACTTGGGGTTTCTCTCAAGTTACGACAGGGAAATCAGGGACCCGCTCGTATTGCCTCAGGAAACTCCAGTCTCCATGCGAGTTGGATGGGCCTCTCGGGATTCCTTTCCAATCGGTGCTGGGTCCTAGGTCCTCACCTGGAGCTGAGGCCAGAACCTCAGGGTTCCTCTCCAGTCTGACGTGGATCTCGGGATTCCTATGGAGTTTCAAAAGGGCATCAGGCCTCGTCTCATGTGGAGACATGTAAGTCTGCTTTCCTCTCGAGCTGTAACAGTAGTGTCAGGCTTCCTGTCGAGTTGACATAGGGAATCTGTGGTTTTGTCTCAAGATGTCAAAGGCTGTCATAAGTCCTATTGTCTTTAGAGTCAATACTCAGGTTGACAGTTGAGTCAGTGTTGGGGAGTCAGGTCTATCTGGAGGTATTGGGACATCAGGGTCTTTTGGAATGGTAGTATGACCCCTGGAGTTCCTCTCGACTATCATGTAGGGATCGTCTCCTCTTGAGGTGCGATGGGAAGGCCGGGATTCCTTTCCAGACAAAGCAGGGAAATGGAACCTCATCACAAGTTGAGGAGGGAAAACCAGGTCTCTTCTTGAGTTGAAGCGGGACCTTTGGTAATCCTTTCGATTGGAGACAGGTATGTCGGGGAACTACTTGAGTTGCATCAAGGTTGTCAAGGACCCTTTCGAGATTAAGAGGGAAGGTGGGATTTCTCTCGAAACGCCGGAACAGAAAAGGGCCTCATCTCGCGTTGCATGGACAATCTCCTGGTGTTTCTCGAGTTTCTGCAGGAAACTTGGGGTTCCTCTCAAGATACGACGGGGACCTCACGGACCTGCTCGTGTTGCCTCCGGAAAGTCAAGTCTCCATGTGAGTTGCGAAGGGCCTCTTGGGATTCCTCTCCAGTCAGTGCCAGGTCCTAGGTCCTCATCTGGAGCTGAGGACGCAACCTCATGGTTCCTCTCCAGCGCTGACATGGATCTCGGGGTTCCTATGGGGTTTCAACAGGGGAATCCTGCCACGTCTCATGTGGAGACATGCAAGTTCGCTTTCCTCTTGAGCTGTAACAGTAGTGTAAGGCTTCCTGTCGAGTTGACACAGTGATCTGTGGCTTTCTCTCAAGGTTCCAGAGGGCTATCACGTGTGCCATCGTGTTGTGAGTTGATACTCGCGGTGACAGCCGAGTAAGTGCAGGGGAATCAGGTGTATCTGGAGTGAAATGGGACTTCAGGGTCTTTTGGAATGGTGGCACGACCCCTGGAGTTCCTTTAAAGGTTCAAATTGAGACCGCCTCCTCTTGAGGAGCGACAGTAACACTGGAATTCCTTTCTTGACAAAGACATACCCGTCTCTGATAGTCTGGCCACAACTATAGAAGAGCCACTTTTTCCCTTCTCATCTCGAGATGAGGGTCCCTTTCCCTGCTTCTTCAGGAAAGGAATCCCGGCATTCCCTCACCCCTCAAGAGGAGGAGCTCTCAACTTGAAACTCGAAAGGAACTCCAGGGTTCGTGCCACCATTCCAAAAGACCCTGATGTACCAATCCACTCGAGAGACACCTTACTCCCTGCACTGACTCGACTGTCACCCCATTTATCGACTCACAACACGATGGCACATGTGACAGCCCTGTGGCACCTTGAGAGAAAGCCACCGATACCTATGTCAACTCAACAGGAAGCCTGACACTACTGTTAGAACACGGGAGGAAAGTGGACTTGCTTGTTTCCACATGAGATGAGGCCTGACTCCTCTGTGGAAACTTCATAGGAATCCGAGATCCATGTCAGCACTGGAGAGGAAACCTGAGGTTCCGTCCTCAGCTCCAGATGAGGACCTAGGACCCAGCACCAACTGGAGAGGAATCGCGAGAGGCTCCTCACAACTCGCATGGAGACTGGACTTTCCTGAGGCAACACGAGCGGGTCCCAGAAGTCCCCATTATAACTTGAGAGGAATCCCAATTTTCCTGCCACAACTCGAGAAAAATAGGAGATTCTACCCTCAACGTGAGATGAGGAGCTTTTACGCTGTGGCATCTCAAGAGACATCCCACCTTCCCTTTGAGCCTTGAAAGTGTTCTTGACACCCTTGATGCAACTCAAGAAGTTCCCCTACATACCCGTCTCCTCTAGAGTGGAATACTGAGGGTCTCACCACAAACATAAAGAGCCCCATTTTTCCCTCATCTTGAGAAGAGGGTCCCTTTGCCTGCTTCGTCAGGAAAGGAATCCCTGCTTTGCCATCTCACCTTAAGAGGAGGCTGTCTCAACTTGATAGTTGAGAGGAACTCCAGGGGTCGTGCCAGCATTCCAAAAGACCCCAATGTCCCAATCCACTCCAGATACACCTGATTCCCCAGCACTGACTCGACTGTCACGCCGAGTAGTGACTCACAACACGATGGCACATGTGAGAGCCTCCCAGGAGCCAGTGTGAGGAATCCTGCCCATGGAAAAGATCATGAGGAAGGATCCTGACATACGTAAAAGGTGTGACCTGGCTTCAGGGGTTCCCCCTAGATTTTCCTGAGCATCTACCCCCCAAAACCAGAGTCTGCCTGCCTTATTGTACTGTGCTTTCCACTCTTCTGACATTAACAGGGGCTGTCCCACACCACCTTTCTCTGGAAAATGTTAACTTAGAGCTCCAACCGGTCTTCTGCATATGAAAGGAATTTTTCAGCTAAAATCATTCTGATGGCTCTCTAACTTGCCTGACAACTTCCCCCAGACTTTTACAAGTTGTGATTGTTTACAGCCCTGCAACTGCGAGAGGTACGAAGCTTAAAGCATCTGAAAGATACAGAGCCTTTTCCAAAAAGCTAAAAATTATTTTGGTGATGGGTTTGACTGTTGAGTCAAATACTGCTGCCATGCCTCCATATTCTTTATCTTTTATACACCTGAAGAATATTAATCAATATATTTTGAATATAGAAAAAGGAATATAGTAGTTTTGATGTTAGCAACACTAGAACTTTGAGTTAATTAATTTTATCTTTGTTATAAATCACTGTACTCCTCTTTCTTTTTTATAAATTGTTGTGTCCTTGCTATGTAAGAATATAACTTTATTTAGTGCTTTCTGAGAGTGGCACCAGGCTTTGGGAAGAACAACACTTTTAAGGTTTTCTGGTTGACAGACCCTTATCAGAAAAGGGCTGTAAAATTTTAATTGGCCCTCTGGCCAGAAGATGATGTAAATCACCTAAGACTTGTGTATACAGCTAGGTATGCAAGAGAAAGCCTGGTCTCAATAAGAGTCAGGGCTGCTGACGCTGCATAATTTTGGATTATCCTTTGATATCTATGTACAACCAAAGGTATAAAAAGATTTTCCGGACAATAAAGGCTGGACCAGTTTCTCAGACCAGCTTCTGGAACTGGTTTCTTGGAAATCTGCGCCCCCCCCATGTCTACTTCCTCTCTCTCTGTTTCTCCCTCTCCCTCCCTCTCCTTTTCAGGCTGAATTCCAATCTGGAGCACGGAGGCTCACCACGTCTATTTACGTGCCCTAGCTTCTAAGACCCACAAGAGAGGGAGCTTAATGCAGGGCAACCTCCGTTATTCAAGTGGACGCCGGTGGCCTAACGTAGATGGTGCAAACCTCTTGTTTCGAGGTTTTATTAGATTTCCATGTAAACAAAATTTTCAGTCTCATTTCTCCATTAAATTTTCCTACAGCAATACTTTTTCATAATCTCTCTTATATTTTAAATTAAATAGTCCTTTCCCAGAGTCCGACTCCATCCCTGTTTTGAATTCCCTGGATCCACCAGGGCTGGACCTTGACAACAGCCCAGTGGCACTCCAAGAAAAAGCCACAAATCCCTATGTCAACTCGACAGGAAGCTTGACAGTACTGTTACAGCGCAAGAGGAAAGCGGACTTGCATATCTCCACATGAGACGAGGCTTGACTCCCCTGTTAAAACTCCAAATGAACCCCGAGATCCATGTCAGCACTGGAGAGGAAACCTGAGGTTCTGGCCTCAGTTCCAGATGAGGACCTAGAACCCGGAAACGACTGGAGAGGAATCCCAAGAGGCCCCTCAAAACTCGCATGGAGACTGGGCTTTCCTGAGGCCACACCAGCAGTTGCCTGAGGTCCCCATCATAACTCGAGAGGAACCCCAAGTTTGCTGCTGCAACTTGAGAAAAACCAGGAGATTCTCCCTTGAACACAAGATGAGGCCCTTTTCCACTGCAGCATCTCAAGAGATATCCTACCTTCCCTCTTGCATCTCGAAAGTGTCCTTGACACCCTTGATGCAAGAAGTTCCCCAAATACCCGTCTCTACTCGAGAGGAACACCTAGGGCCTGCCACAACTCAAGAAGAGCCCCGTTTTCCCTCCTCATCTCGAGATGAGGGTCCCTGATTCTGCTTCGTTGGGAAAGGAATTTCAGTGTTCCAGTCGCACCTACAGTGGAGGAGGTCTCAACTTGAAAGGCGAGAGGAACTCCAGGTGTCGTGTACCATTCCACATCATATACACCTGATTCCCCTGCACTAACTTGACTGTCACTCCGAGTATCGACTCACAACAAGATGGCACGTGTGACAGTCCTGTGGCACCTGGAAAGAATACCTCAGATCCGTATGTCAATTCGACAGGAAACCTAACTCTACTGTTACAGCTCAGAAGGAAAGCAGATTTGGACGTCTCCACACGAGACGAGGCCTGACTCCTCTGTGTAAACTCCATAGGAACCCCGAGATCCATGTCAACAAGGGAGAGGAAGCCTGAGGTTGCAGCCTCAGTTCCAGATGAGGACCTAGGAACCAGCACCGACTGCAGAGGAACCCTGAGAGGCCCCTCAAAACTCGCAGTGAGACTGGACTTTCCTGAGGCCACATGACTGGGTTCTGGCGGTCCCCGTCATAACTCGAGAGAAACCCCATGTTTCCTGCTGCAACTCGAGAACACCCAGGAGATTCTTCCCTCAGGGCGAGATGAGTCCCTCTTCTGCTTTGGCATCTCAAGAGATATGTCACCTTCCCTCTTGAGCCTCGAAAGGGTCCTTGACTCCCTTGATGACAGAAATTCCCCAACATACCCGTCTCCACTCGAGAGGAACACCGAGGGTCTCACCACAACTCAAGAAGAGCCCCATTTTTCCCTCCTCATCTCGAGATGAGGGTCCCTGATACTGCTTCATTGGGAAAGGAATTTTGGCATTCCCTTCACACCTTAAATGGAGGTGTTCTCAACTTGAAAGTCGAGAGGAACTCCAGGGGTCGTGCCACCATTCCAAAAGGCCCTGATGTACCATTCCACTCCAGATACACCTGATTCCCCTGAACTGACAAGACTGTTACCCTGAGTATTGACTCACAACACGATGGCGCGTGTGCCAACCCTGTGGCACCTAGAGAGAAAGACACAGATCCCTAATTCAGCTCGACAGGAAACCTGACTTTACTGTTTCAGGTCAGCAGGATTGCGGACTTGCATGTCTCCTCACGAGCCAAGTCCTGACTTCCCTGTGGAATCTCCATAGGAACCCCGAGATCCACGTCAGCACTGGAGAGGAACCTGAGGTTTGGCCTCAGTTCCAGATGAGGACCTGGGAGCCGGCACCAACTGGAGAGGAATCCCAAGAGGCTCCTGACAATTCGCATCGAGACTGGACTTTCCTGAAGCCACACGAGCAGTTCCCTGAGGTCCCTGTCATAACTCAAGAGGATCCCCAAGTTTCCTGCTGCAATGCGAGAAAAAACAGCAGATTCTCCCCTCAACGTGAGATGCGGCCTATTTCTGCTGTGACATCTCAAGAGAAATCCCACCTTCCTTCATGACCCACGAAAGGGTCCTTGACACCTTGATGCCACTCAGGAAGTTTCCTGACATACCCATCACCACTCGAGAGGGACACAGAGGATCCACCACACCTCAAGAAGAGCCCCGTTTTTCCCTCCTCATCTTGAGATGAGGGTCCATTTCCCTGCTTCATCGGGAAAGGAATCCCGGCGTTCCCGTCACACCTCAAGAGGAGGTGGTCTCAACTTGAATGTCGAGAGGAACTCAGGGGTCGAGGCACCATTCCAAAAGACCCCAATGTCTCAGTCCACTCCAGATCCAACTGATTCACCTGCACTGACTCGATTGTCATCTGGATTATAGACTCACAACTCGATGGCATGTGTGACAGCCACGTGGCACCTCAAGAGAAAGCCTTAGATCCCTATGTCAACTGGACAGGAAGCCTGACACTACTGTTACAGCTTGGGAGGAAAGCGGACTTGCACGACTCCACACGAGACAAAGCCTCAATCCCCTGTGGAAAGTCCATAGGAACCCCGAGATCCATGTCAGCACTGGAGAGGGACCCTTAGGTTGCAGCCTCAGTGCCAGATGTGGACCTAGGACCCAGCACCGACTGGTGAGGAATCCCGTGAGGCCCCTCTCAACTCGCATGCAGACTGTACTTTCCTGAGGCCCCATGAGAGGGTCCCTGAGGTCCCCGTTGTAACTCGAGAGGAATCCAAAATTTTCTGCTGCAACTCGAGAAAAACCAGGACATTCTCCCCTCAAGTCCTTTTCCACTGCAGCGTCACGAGAGAAATCCCACCTTCCATCTTGAGCCTCGAAAGGATCATTGAGACCCTTGATGCAACTCAAGAAGTTCCCCGACCTACCCATCTCCACTCAAGACTAACACCTAGGGTCCCGCCACAACGAAAGAAGAACCCCGTTTTTCCTTCCTCATCTCGAGATGAGGGTCCATTTCCCTGCTTCGTCCGGAAAGGGATCCCGGCGTTGCCGTCGCACCTCAAAAGGAGGCTCTCTTAACTTGAAAGTCGAGAGGAACTCCCGGGCACTTGCCACCATTCCAAAAGACCCTGATGTCCCAGTCCACTCCAGATACACCTGATTCCCCTGCACTGACTCCACTGTCACCACGAGTATCGACTCACTACACGATGGCACGTGTGACAGCCCTGTGAGACCTCGAGAGAAAGCCACAGATCCCTATGTCAACTCGACAGGAAACCTGACACTGCTGTTACAGCTCGGGAGGAAAAAGGACTTGCATGTCTCCACACAAGACGAGCCTGACTCCCCTGTGGAAACTTCACAGCAATCTCGAGATCCATGTCCGCACATGAAAGGAACCCTAAGATTGCGGCCTCACCTCCAGATGAGGACATAGGACCCGGCACCGACTGGAGAGGAATCCGGAGAGGCCCCTTGCACCTCACATGGAGGCTGGACTTCCTTATGACCACATGAGCGGGTCCTTGAGGTCCCCGCCATAATTAGAGAGGAACCCCATGTTTCCGGTCTCAACTCGAGATAAACCAGCAGGTTCTCCCCTGAACGCGAGATGAGGCCCTTTTCCACTGTGGCATCTCGAGAGACATCCCACCATCCCTCTTGAGCCTCAAAAGGGTCCGTGACAAGCTTGAGACAACTCAAAAAGTTCCCCGACATACCCGTCTGCACTCGAGAGGAACACCTAGGGTCCTGCCACAACTCAACTAGAGCCCCGTTTTCCCCTTCTTATCTCAAGATGAGGGTCCCTTTCCCTGCTTCTTCTGGAAAGGAATCCCAGCGTTCCTGTCTCACCTCAAAAAAAGGGGGTCTCAAATTGAAAGTCGAGAGGAACTCCAGGGGTGTGCCACAATTCCAAAAGACCCTGATGTCCCAGTCCACTCCAGATACACCTGATTCCCCTGCACTGACTTGACTGTCACCCCGAGTATAGACTCACAACACGATGGCACGTGTGACAGCCCTGTGGCACCTCGAGAGAAAGCCAAAGATCCCTATGTCAACTCGACACGAAGCCTGACACTACTGTTACAGCTCGGGAAGAAAGCGGACTTGTATTTCTCCACAAGAGACAAGGCCTTACTCTCATGTGGAAACTCAATAGGAACCCCGAGATCCATGACAGCACTGGAGAGGAACCCTGAGTGTCGGGAGCCAGCCTGAGGAATCCCGCCCATGGCAAAGGTCATGAGGAAGGAAGCCCGGCAAAACGCAAAGGCGTGATCTGGCTTCCAGGTTTGCCCAAAGTTTTCCTAACATCTATCCCCGAAACCAGAGTCTGCCTGATTTATTGTACTGTGCTTTCCACTCTTTTGACATTCTCTGGAAAATGTTAACTCAGGGCTTCAGTTAACAGAGTCCTGAAAAAGAATGTCTGGTCTGTCCAGACTTTTACAACTTGTGAATTATATATGGACCCCAACCACGAGAGGCACGAAGCTTAAAGCATCTTAAAGATACGGAGCCTTTTCTAAAAAGATAAAAATTATATTGGTAGAGGGTTTCACTGTTGAGTTAATGGCTGCTGCCAAGCCTCCATATTCTTCATCTTTTAGGCACCTGAATGATATTAATCAATGTAATTGGGATATAGAAAAAGGAATATAGTAGTTTTGATGTTAACAACACTAGAATTTTGAGTTAATTACTTTGCTCTTTGTTATGAATCACTGTACTCCTTTTACTTGTTATAAATTGTTGTATCCTTGCTAGGTAAGTATGTAACTTTATTTAGTGCATTCTGAGAGAGGCACCAGACTTTGGGAAGAACAACACTGTTTGGGCAAATAAGTTTTCTGGTTGACAAGCACTTATCAGAAATTGGCCGTAAAATGTTAATTGGCCTTCTGGCCAGAAGATGATGTAAATCACCTAAAACTTGTGTATGCAACTAGGTATGCAGAGAGAAAGCCTGGTCTCGATAAGAGTCAGGGATGCTGACACTGCATAATTTTATATTATCCATTGATCTTTATGTACAAAAAAAGGTATAAAAAACCTTTACAACAATAGAGGATGTGCCAGGCACTGGAAAAACTGGTTACCTCCGTGTAATTCTTACTCTATATTCAGGCTGAATTCCCATCTGGAGCAGGGAGGCTCACCATGTATACTTACTTGCCCTGGCTTCTAAGATTGGTGAGAGAGGGAGCCGAAGGCAGGGAACCCTCCGCTATTCAAACGGACGCTGGAAGCCCAAGGTAGATAGCACAAACTTCTTGTCTTGAGGTTTTATTAGCTTTTCCTGTAAACCAAGTTATTCAGCCTCTTTTCTCCACTAATTTCCCTACTATACTATTTTTTTTCTTAATCTCTCCTTATATTTCTAATTAAATAAATAAGTTTTCCTCGCCTACGCCAACTCTGCTTTGAATTCCCTAGATCAACTGGGGCAGAATCCCGGCACTTGTGATTGTGGCCTCAGCTCCAGATGAGGACCTAGGACCTGAAACCGACTGGAGAGGAATATTGAGGGGCCCCTCGCAACTCCCATGGAGACTGGACTTTCCTGAGGCCACAGGAGCAGGTCCCTGAAGTTCCCATCGTAAAACGAGAGTAACGCCAATGTTCCTGCCACAACTCGAAAACAATCAGGAGTTTCTCCACTCAAGGTGAATAGAGGGCTTTTCCACTGTGGCATCCCAAGAAAAATCCCACCTTCCCTATTGAGCCTCAAAATGGTCCTTGACACCTTTGATGCAACTCAAGAAGTTCCCCGACATACCTGTCTCCACTCGAGAGGAACACTAATGGTCCCGCCACAACTCAAGTAGAGCCCCATTTTTCCCTCCTCATCTGGAGATGAGGGTCCATTTCCCTGCTTCGTCGGGAAAGGAATCCCGGCTTTCCCATCGCACCTCAGTAGGAGGCCGTCTCAACTTGAAAGTCGAGAGGAACTCCAGGGGACGTCCCACTATTCCTAAAGACCCTGATATCCCTATCCACTCCAGATACACCTGATTCCCCTGCACTGACGCAACTGTCACCACGAGTAGCGACTCACAACACGATTGCATGTGTGACAGCCTGCCAGGAGGCAGCGTGATGAATCCTGCGCATGGCTAAGGTCATGAGGAAGGAAGGCTGACATACACAAAAGCGTTTTCTGGCTTCAGGGGTTACCCCTGGATTTTCCTAGGCATCTACCCCCAAAAACCAGAGTCTGCCTGCGTTATTGTCTGTGCCTTCCACTCTTCTGTCATTAACAGGGGCAGTCACCCACTTTCTTTCTCTGGAAAAAGTTAACTTAGAGCTCCAACCCATCTCCTGCATATGAAAGGAATGTTTCAGGTCAAATCCTTCTGATGGCTCTCTAACTTGCCTGACAGGTTTCCCCGGACTTTTATAACTTGTGATTGTTTCAGTTCAGTTCAGTTCAGTTCAGTTCAGTTGCTCAGTCGTGCCTGACTCTTTGCGACCCCATGAACTGCAGCACGCCCGGCCTCCCTGTCCATCACCAACATTCGGAGTTCACTCAGACTCACGTCCATCGACTCAGTGATGCCATCCAGCCATCTCATCCTCTGTCATCCCCTTCTCTTCCTGTGCCCAATCCCTCCCAGCATCAGAGTCTTTTCCAAAGAGTCAACACTTCGCATGAGGTGGCAAAGTACTGGAGTTTCAGCTTTAGCATCACTCGTTACAAAGAAATCCCAGGGCTGATCTCCTTCAGATTGGACAGGTTGGATCTCCTTGAAGTCCAAGGGACTCTCATGAGTCTTCTCCAAACCGCAGTTCAAAAGCATCAATTCTTCGGCGCTCAGCCTTCTTCACAGTCCAACTCTAACATCCATATATAACCCCTGGAAAAACCATAGCCTTGACAGGACGGACCTTAGTCGGCAAAGTAATGCTTCTGCTTTTGAATATGCTATCTATGCCGCTCATAACTTTTCTTCCAAGGAGTAAGTGTCTTTTAATTTCATGGTTGCAAGCACCATCTGCAGTGATTTTGGAGCCCCCCAAAATAAAGCCTGACACTGTTTCCACTGTTTCCCCATCTATTTCCCATGAAGTGATGGGACCGGATGCCATGATCTTCGTTTTCTGAATGTTAAGCTTTAAGCCAACTTTTTCACTCTCCTCTTTCACTTTCATCAAGAGGTTTCTTAGCTCCTCTTCACTTTCTGACATAAGGGTGGTGTCATCTGCATATCTGAGGTTATTGATATTTCTCCCGGCAATCTTGATTCCAGCTTGTGTTTCTTCCAACCCAGCATTTCTCATTATGTAATCTGCATATAAGTTAAATAAGCAAGGTGACAATATACAGCTTTGATGCACTGTTTCTCCTATTTGGAACCAGTCTGTTGTTCCATGTCCAGTTCTAACTGTTGCTTCCTGACCTGCATTCAAATTTCTCAAGAGGCAGGTCAGGTGGTGTGGTATTCCCATCTCTCTCAGAATTTTCCACAGTTTATTGTGGTCCACACAGTCAAAGGCTTTGGCATAGTCAATAAAGCAGAAATATATGTTTTTCTGGAACTCTCTTGCCTTTTTGATGATCCAGCGGATGTTGGCAATTTGATCTCTGGTTCCTCTCCCTTTTCTAAAACCAGCTTGAACATCAGGAAGTTCACGGTTCACGAATTGCTGAAGCCTGGCTTGGAGAATTTTAAGCATTAATTTACTAGTGTGTGAGATGAGTGCAATTGTGCAGTAGTTTGAGCATTCTTTGGCATTGCCTTTCTTTGGGATTGGAATGAAAACTCACCTTTTCCAGTCCTGTGGCCACTGCTGAGTTTTCCAAATTTGCTGGCATATTGAGTGCAGCACTTTCACAGCATCTTCTTTTAGGATTTGAAATAGCTCCACTGGAATTCGATCACCTCCACTAGCTTTGTTGGTAGTGATGCTTTCTAAGGCCCACTTGACTTCACATTCTATGATGTCTGGCTCTAGATGAGTGATCACACCATCGTGATTATCTTCATCGTGAAGATCTTTTATGTACAGTTCTTCTGTGTATTCTTGCCACTTCTTATTAATGTCTTCTGCTTCTGTTAGGTCCATTCCATTTCTGTCCTTTATCGAGCCCATCTTTTCAAGAAATGTCCCCTTGGTATCTCTAATTTTCTTGAAGAGATCTCTAGTTTTCCCCATTCTGTTGTTTTCCTCTATTTCTTTGCATTGATTGCTGAAGAAGGCTTTCTTATCTCTTCTTACTATTCTTTGGAACTCTGCATTCAGATGCTTATATCTTTCCTTTTCTCCTTTGCTTTTCACTTCTCTTCTCTTCTTTTCACTTCTCTTCTTTTCACAGCTATTTGTAAGGCCTCCCCAGAAGACAGGCATGAAGCTTAAAGCATCTTAAGGATACAGAGCCTTTTCTAAAAAGCTAAAAATTATATTGGTGATGGGTTTCAATGTTCAGTCAATGACTGCTGCCAGGCCTCCATATTCTTTATCTTTTAGACACCTGAATGATATTAATCAATATAATTGTGATATAGAAAAATGAATATAATATTTTGATGTTAGCAACACTAGACTTTTGAATTAATTAATTTTCTCTTTGTTACAAACCACTGTACTCCTCATTCTTTGTTATAAATTGTTGTGTTCTTGCTATGTAAGAATGTAAATTTATTTAGTACTTTCTGAGAGTGGCACCAGATTTTGGGAAGAAAAAACCTTTTACGGTTTTCTTGTTGACAGACCCTTCTCAGGAAAGGGCCATAAAATGTTAATTATCCCTCTCGCCAGAAGATGATGCAAATCACCTAAGACTTGTGTATAAAGCTAGGTATGCAGAGAGAAAGGCTGGTCTTGATAAGAGTCAGGGTTGCTGACGCTGCATAATTTTGTATTATCCACTGTTCTTTATGTACAACCAAAAGTATAAAAAGATTTTCTTGACAATAAAGGATGAACCAGTTTCTCAGACCAGCTTCTCGAACTGGTTTCTTGGAAAACTGTCTTCCCTTCATTTCAACTTCCTCTCTCTCTCTTTCTCCCTCTCCCTCCCTCTCCTTTTTAGGCTGAATTCCCATCTGGAGCAAGGAGGCTTACAACGTCTACTTACTTTCCCTGGCTGCTAAGACCAACGTTAGAGGGAGCCCAAGGCGGGTCACCCTCTGCTATTCAAGCGGGCGCTGGTGGACTAAAGTAGATGGTGAAAAACTCTTGTCTCGAGGTTTATTAGTTTTCTGCATAAACCAAATTATTCAGCATCTTTTCTCCTAAATTTTCCTACCACACTATTTATTCCTATTCTCTCTTCTATTTCTAATTAAATGGTCCTTTCCCAGACTTCGACTCACTCCCTGCTTTGAATTCCCTGGACTAACCGGGGCTGGACTCTGGCAACATCCCTTTAGCACCTCGAGAGAAAGCCATAGATCCCTAGTCAACTCGACAGGAAGCCTGACACTACTGTTACAGCTCGAGAGGAAAGTGGACTTGCATGACTCCACAGGAGACGAGGCCTGACTCCCATTTTGAGACTACATAGGGACCCCGAGATCCATGTCAGCACTGGAGAGGAAACCCGAGGTTTCAGCCTCAGCTCCAGATGAGGACCTAGGACCTGGCGCCAACTGCAGAGGTATCCCAAGAGGCCCTTTGCAACTCGCATGGAGACTGGACTTCCATGAGGCAACACGAGTGGGTCCCTGAGGTTCCCGGCGTAACACGAGAGGAACCCCAAGTTTCCTGCCTCAGCTCGGAAAAAAAAAAAAAAAAACAAACAGGAGATTCTCCCCTCCCCTCAATGCAAAATGAGGCCCTTTTCCACTGCAGCATCTCAAGAGAAATCCCACCATCCCCGTTGAGCCTTGAAAGGGTCCTTGACACCCTTTATGTAACTCAAGAAGTTCCCCTACATACCCATCTCGACTCGAGAGGAACACTGTGGGTCCCGCCACAACTCAAAAAGAGACATGTTTTTTCTGCCTAATCTTGAGATGAGTGTCCATTTCCCTGCATCGTCGAGAAAGAAATTCCGGCATTCCCGAGGCATGTCAAGAGGAGGTGGTCTCAAATTGAAAGTCGAGAGGAACGTACCACCATTCCAAAAGACCCTGATGTCTGAATCCACTCCAGATGCATCTCATTCCCCTATATTGACTCGACTGTCTCCCCGAGTATCAACTCACAACAACATGGCACTTGTGACAGCCCTGTGGCACCTCAAGAAAAAGCCACAGACCCATATGTCAACTCTACAGGAAGCCTGACACTACTGTTACAGCTCGAGAGAAAAGAGAACTTGCATGTCTGCCCACGAGATGAGGCCTGACCCCCTATTGAAACCCCAGGGTCATTCCGAGTTCCACGTCAGCATTGGAAAGGAATACTGAGGATGCGGCCTCAGCTCAGATGAGGACCTAGGACACGACAACGAATGCAGAGGGATCCCAAGAGGCCCCTTGGAACTCGCATGGAGACTGGAATTTCCTGAGGCCACGTGACTGGGTCCCTGAGGTCCTCATCGTAATTCGAGAGGAACACCAAGTTTTCTACCAGAACTCCAGAAAAACTAGGAGATTCAGCACTAAACGCGAGATGAGGACCTTTACTTCTGCAACATCTCGAGGTAAATCCCACCTTTTCTCTTGCGCCTCGAAAGGGTCCTTGACACCCTTGAGGCAACTCAAGAAATTCCCCGACATAATCGTCTCCACCCGAGAGGAACACCAAGGGACCCACCACAACTCAAGAAGAGCCTCACTTTGCCTCCCCAACTCGAGATGAGGGTCCCTTTCCCTGCTTCGTCGGGAAAGGAATCTCGGCATTCCCATTGCACCTCAAGAAGAGGAAGTCTCAACTTGAAAATTGATAGGAATTCCAGGGGTCGTGTCACCATTCCAAAAGTCTACGCTGCCCCAGTCCACTCCAGATACACGAGAATCCCCTGCACTGTCTCAACTGTCACTCAGAGTATCGACCCAAAACATGATGACACGTGTGTCAGCCCTGTGCCTCCTAGACAGAAAGCCACAGATGCCTTTTTCAACTCAACAGGAAGGTTGATACTACTGTTACAGCTTGGGAGGAAAGAGAAGTTGCATGTCTCCACATGAGGCAAGGCCTGAAACCACTGTGGAAACTCCATAGGAACCACGAGAACAATGTCAGCACTGTAGAGGAAGCCAGAGTTTGCAGCCTCAGGTCCAGATGAGGACATAGGACCCAGCACCGACTGTAGAGAAATACTGCAGGCCCCTCACAACTCGCATGGAGATTGGACTTTCCTGAGGCGAAACAAGCCGGTCCCTGAGGTCCTCGTCGTAACTCGAGAGGAACCCCAAGTATCCTGCCACAACTAGAGAAAAACCAGGGGATTTTCCCCTTAAAAGGAGATGAGACCATTTTCCAGTGTGGTGTCAAGACAGAAATCACACCTTCCCTCTTGTGCCTCGAAAGGGTCCTGGACACCCTTGATGGAACTCAAGAAGTTCCCCAACATACCCATCTCCACTCGAGAGGAACACTGACGGTCCCGTCACAACTCAAGAAGAGCCCAGTCTTTCCCTCCTTATCTCGACATGAGGGTCCCTTTCCCTACTTCTTATGGAAAGGAATCCCGGTGTTCCTGTCACACCTCAAGAGGAGGCAGTCTCAACTTGAAAGACGAGAGGAACTCCAGGGATCGTGCCACAATTCCAAAAGACCCCGTTGTCCCAGTTTACTCCAGATACACCTCATTTCCCTGCTCTGTCTCGACTGTCACCCCAAGTATCGACTCACAACACAATAGCATGTTTGACAGCCCTGTGGAACCTCTAGAGAAAGCCACAAATCCCATGTCAATTCGACAGGAAGCTTGACACTACTGTTACAGCTCAAGAGGAAAGCGGAGTTGCATGTCTCCACACGAGATGAAGCTTGACTCCCCTGTGGAAACTCCATAGGAACCCCCAGATCCATGTCAGCACTGGATAGGTAGCCTGAGGTTGCCGCCTCAGCTCCAGATAAGAACCTAGGACCCAGCAGTGACTGGAGAGGAATCCCGAGAGGCCCCTCACAACTCGCATGGAGACTGGACTTCCCTGAGGCCACACATCGCGTCCCTGAGGTCCCCTTCGTAACTTGAGAGGAACCCCAAGTTTCCTGCTGCAACTCGAGAAAAACCAAGAGATTCTCCCCTCAAGGCGAGATTAGGGCTTTTTCTGCTGCGTCATCTGGAGAGAAATCCGACCTTTCTTCCTGCGTCTGGAAAGGGTCCTTGATACCCTTGATGCAACTCAAGAAATTCCCCGACATACCTGTCTCCACCTGGGAGGAACATCAAGGGTCCCGCCACAACTCAAGAAGAGCCCCATATTTCCATCCTCATCACGAGATGAGGGACCCTTTCCCTACTTCTTATGGAAAGGATTCCCAGCGTTCCCGTCGCACCTCAAGAGGAGGCAGTCTCAACTTCAAAGATGAGAGGAACTCCAGGGGTCGTGCGACCATTCCAAAAGACCCCGATGTCCCAATCCACTACAGATACTCCTGATTCCCTTGCACTGACTCGACTGTCACCCGGAATATCGACTCACAACACAATGGCATGTTTGACAGCCCTTTGGGACCTCGAGAGAAAGCCATATATCCTCATGTTAACTCAACAGGAAGCCTGACACTACTGTTACAGCTCGAGAGGAAAGCAGAATTGCATGTCTCCACATGAGACCAGAATTGACTTCCCTGTGGAAACTCCATAGGAACCCTGAGATCCACGTCAGCACTGGAGAGGAAGCATGAGGTGGCAGCCTCAGCTCCAGATGAGGACCTAGGACCCAGCACCACCTGGAGAGGAATTCTGAGAGGCCCCTTGCAAGTCGCATGGAGACTGGAGTTTCCTGAGGCCAAACGAGCGGGTTCCTGAGGTCCCTGTCTTAACTCGAGAGGAACCCCGAGTTTCCTGCTGCAACTCGAGAAAAACCAGGAGATTCTCCCCTCAAGGGGAGAAGAGGGCCCTTTCTGCTGCGGCTTCATGGGAGAAAACCCACCTTCCCTCTTGGGTCTCAAAAGGATCCTTGACACCCTTGATGCAATGCATCAAGATCCCTGACATGCCCGTCTCCACTCGAGAGACACACCAAGGGTCCCGCCACAACCAAAGAAGAGCCCCGTTTTTCCCTCCTCATCTCGAGATGAGGCTCCCTTTCCCTAATACTTATGGAATGGAATCCCGGCAATCCTGTCGCACCTCAAGAGGAGCTGGTCTCAACTTGAAAGATGAGAGGAACTCCAGGGGTTGTGCCACCACTCCAGAAGATTGCGCTGTCCCAGGCCACTCCAGATACATCTGAACTTCTTCCCTGTCTCAACTGTCACCCCGAATATCGACCTGCAACACAATGGCATGCTTGACAGCTCTGTAGAACCTCGAGGTAAAGCCACATCCCATGTCAACTCGACAGGAAGCCTGAGACTGCTGTTACAGCTCGAGAGGTAAGCGAAATTTCATGTCTCCACACGAGACGAGGCTTGATTCCCCTGTGGAAACTCCATAGGAACTCCCATATCCATGTCAGCACTGGAGAGGAAGCCTGAGGTTGTGCCTAAGCTCCAGATGGGGTCCTAGGACGCAGCACCGACTGGAGAGGAATCCGAGAGGCCCCTCGCAACTCGCATGGAGACTGGACTATCCTGAGGCCACAGGTTGGGTCCCTGAGGTCCCCTTCCTAACTTGAGAGGAACCCCAAGTTTCCTGCCACAACGTGAGAAAAATCAGGAGATTCTCCCCTCAAAGCGAGATGAGGACTTTTCCCCTGCAGCGTCAGGAGAAAAATCCGACCTTCCCTCTTGCGTCTCGAAAGGGTCCTTGACACCCTTGATGCAACTCAAGAAGTTCCCCGACATACGCGTCTCCACCTGAGAGGAACACCGGGGGTCCCGCCACAACTCAAGAAGAACTCCGTTTTTCCTTCCTCATCTCGAGAAGAGGGTCCCTTTCCCTTCTTCTTATGGAAAGGAATCCCGGAGTTCCCGTCACACCTGAAGAGGAGGCAGTCTCAACTTGAAAGACTAGAGCAACTGCAGGGGTCATGCCACCATTCCAAAAGACCCCAATCTCCCAGTCCACTCCAGATAAACATGATTCCCCTGCAGAGACTCGACTGTCACACAGAGTATCGACTCACAACACAATGGCATGTTTGACAGCCCTTTGGGACCTTGAGATAAAGCCACAAATCCTCATATCAACTAGACAGGAAGCCTGACACTACGGTTACAGCTCGAGAGGAAAGCGGAGTTGCATGTCTCCACACGAGATGAGGCTTGACTCCCCTGTGGAAACTACATAGGAATCCCCAGATCCATGTCAGCACTGGAGAGGAAGCCTGAGGTTGCGGCCTCATTTCCAGCTGAGGACCTAAGACACAGCACGGACTGGAGAGGAATCCCGAGAGTCCCCTCCCAACTCGAATGGGGACTGGACTCTCCTGAGGCCACACGAGAGGGTCCTTGAGGTCCCGGTTGTAACTCGAGAGGAACCCCATGTTTCTTGCCGCAACTCGAGAAAAACCAGGAGATTCTCCCCTCAATGCGAAATGAGGCCCTTTTCCACTGTGGCATCTTGAGAAAAATCCCACCTTCCCTCTTGCATCTCAAAAAGGTCCTTGACACCTTTGGTGCAACTCATGAATTTCCCCGACTTATCCATCTCCACTAGAGAGGAACACCGTGGGTCCCGTCACAACTCAAGAAGAGCCTTTTTTTCCCTCCTAATGTCAAGATGAGTGCTTATTTCCCTACATCTTATGGAAAGGAATCCCAGGGTTCCCGTCACACCTCAAGAGGAGGCGGTCTCAACTTCAAGGTCGAGAGGAACTCCAGGTGTCATGCCACCATTCCAAAAGTCCCCAATGTCCCAGTCCACTGCAGTTACACCTGATTCCCCTGCACTGACTCGACTGTCACACCGAGTGTCGACTCACAACATGATGACACGTGTGGCAGCCATTTGGGACCTTGAGAGAAAGCCGCAGATCCTCATGGTAACTCGACAGGAAGCCTGACACTACTGTTACAGCTCGAAAGGAAAGCGAAGTTGCATGTCTCCAAATGAGACCAGGCCTGACTCCCCTGTCGAAACTCCATAGGAACCACGAGATCCATGTCAGCACTGGAGAGGCAGCCTGAGGTTGCGTCCTCAGTTCCAGATGAGGACCTAGGTGCCAGCACCGACTGGAGAGGAATCCCGAGAGACCCCTCGAAACTCCAATGGAAACTGGACTTTGCTGAGGTCACTCGAGTGGGTCCCTGAGGTGCCTGTCCTATCTCGAGAGGAATCACAATTTTCCTGGGGCAACTCGAGAAATATCAAGAAATTCTGTACTCAATGCGAGATGTGGCTCTTTTCCACTGCAGCAACTCGAGAGAAATACCACCTTCCCTCTTGTGCCTCGAAACGGTCCCTGAAACCCTTGATGCAACTCAAGAACTTCCCCGACATACTGGTCTCCACAAGAGGGAACACCGAGGGTTCCACCATAACTCAAGAAGAGCCCCGTTTTTCCCTCTTCATCTCGAGATGAGGGCCCCTTTCCCTGCTTCGTTGGGAAAGGAATCCTGGCGTTCCCATCGCACCTCAAGAGGAGGCGGTCTCAACTTGAAAGTCAAGAGAAACTCCAGGGGTTGTGCCAATGTTCCAAAAGACCACGTTGTTCCACTCCACTCCAGATACATCTGATTCCCCTGCACTGTCTTGAATGTCACCCAGAGTATCGACCCAAAACACGATGGCACGTGTGACAGCTATGTGGCTCCACGAGAGAGACACAGATGACTTTTTCAACTCGAGAAGAACCCTGATACTGCTGTTACAGCTCGGGAGGAAAGAGTGCATGTCTCCACAAGAGTCGAGGCCTAACTCAACTATGGAAATTCCATAGGAACCAGGAGATCCATGTCAGCACTGGAGAGGAAGCCTGAGGTTGCAGCCTCAGCTCCAGATGAGGACTTAGGACCCAGCAGCGACTGGAGAGGAATCCTGAGAGGCCCCTCACAACTCGCTTGGAGACTGGAGTTTTCTGAGCCAAACGAGCCGGTCCCTGACGTCACCATCATAACTCGAGAGAAACCCCAAGTTTCCTGCCGCAACTCGAGAAAAACCAGGAGATTCTCCCCTCAAGGTGAGATGAGGGCTTTTTCCCCCGTGGCTTCTCGAGAGAAAACCCACCTTCCCTCTTACATCTCGAAAGGGTCCTTGACACCTTTGATGCAATGCATCAAGATCTCTGACATGCCCATCAGCACTCAAGAGGAATACCGACGGTCCCGCCACAACTCAAGCAGAGGCCCATTTTTACCTCCTCATATCGAGATGAGGGTTCTTTTCCCTCATACTGATGGAATGAAATCCCGGCGTTCCCATCACACCCAAGAGGAGGTGGTCTCAACTTGAAAGACGAGAGGAACTCCAGGGTTCGTGCCACCAATCCAAAAGACCCAGTTGTCCGAGTCTACTACAGATACACCTCATTCCCCTGCTCTGTCTCGACTATCACCCCGAGTATCCACTCACAACAAAATGGCATGTTTGACAGCCATGTGGAAACTCGAGATAAAGCCACAAATCCCATGTCAACTAGACAGGAAGTCTGACACTACTGTTACAGCTTGAGAGGAAAGTGGAGTTGCATGTCTCCACACGAGATGAGGCTTGACTCCCCTGTGGAAACTCCATAGGAACCCACAGATCCATGTCAGCACTGGAGAGGAAGCCTGAGGTTGCGGCCTAAGCTCCAGATGAGGACCTAGGACTCAGCACCAACTGGAGAGTAATCCTGAGAGGCCCCTCACAACTCGCATAGAGACTGGATATCCCTGAGGCCACAGGTTGGGTCCCTGAAGTCCCCTTCATAACTCGAGAGGAACCCCAAGTTTTCTGCTGCAACTCGCATAAAACCAAGAGATTCTCCCCTCAAGGAGAGTTGAGGGCTTTTTCTGCTGCAGCGTCAGGAGAAAAATCCGACCTTCCCTCTTGCGTCTCAAAAGGGTCCTTGATACCCTTGATGCAACTCAAGAAGTTCCCCAACATACCGTCTCCACCTGAGAGGAACACCGTGAGTCCCACCACAACTCAAGAAGAATGCCATTTTTCCTTCCTCATCTCGAGATGAGGGTCCCTTTCCCTACTAATTATGGAAAGGTATCCCAGTGTTCCCGTCGCACCTTAAGAGGAGGCTATCTCAACTTGAAAGACGAGAGGAACTCCAGGGGTCGTGCAACCATTCCAAAAGACACTGATCTCCCAGTCCACTCTAGATACACCTGATTCCCCTGCAGTTAATTGACTGTAACCCTGGGTATCGAATCACAACACAATGGTATGTTTGACAGCCTTGTGGGACCTTGAGATAAAGCGACAAATCCTCATGTCAACTCAACAAGAAGCCTGACACTACTGTTACAGCTCGAGAGGAAAGCGGAGTTGCATGTCTCCACACGAGACGAGGCTTGACTCCCCTGTGGAAACTACATAGGAACACCAAGATCCATGTCAGCACTGGAGAATAAGCCTGAGGTTGTTTCCTCATTTCCAGATGAGGACCTAGGGCCCGGCACCGAGTGGAGAGGAATCCCGAGAGGCCCCTCGCAACTCGCGTGGAGACTGGACTTTCCTGAGGCCACACGAGAGGGTCTTTGAGGTGCCTGTCCTATCTCGAGAGGAACCCCAAATTTCCTGCTGCAACTTGAGAAAAACCAGGTGATTCTCCCCTCAACGCGAGATGAGGCCCTTTTCTGCTGTGGCGTCTTGAGAAAAATCCCACCTTCCCTCTTACACCTCAAAAGGGTCCTTGACACCTTTGATGCAACTCATGAATTTCCCCTACTTATCCGTCTCCACTAGAGAGGAACACCGAGGGTTCCACCACAACTCAAGAAGAGCCCCGTTTTTCCCTCCTCATCTTGAGATGAGGGTCCCTTTCCCTGCTTCGTCAGGAAAGGAATCCCGGTGTTCCCATCGCACCTCAAGAGGAGGCAGTCTCAACTTGAAAGTCGACAGGAACTCCAGGGGTCGTGCCAATATTCCAAAAGACCACGTTGTTCCATTCCACTCCAGATACATCTGATTCCCCTGCACTGTCTTGACTGTCACCTAGAGTATCGACCCAAAACACGATGACACGTGTGACAGCCCTGTGGCTCCTCGAGTGAAAGACACAGATGCCTTTTTCAACTCGACAGGAAGCCTGATACTACTGTGACAGTTTGGAATGAAAGAGAACTTGCATGTCTCCACATGAGGCGAGGGCTGACTTCACTGTGGAAACTCCATAGGAACCACGAGATCTATGTCAGCACTGAAGAGGAAGCCAGAGGTTGCTGCCTCAGCTCCAGATTAGGACCTGGGACCCAGCACTGACTGGAAAGGAATCCTGAGAGCCCCCTTTCAATTCGCATGGAGACTGGAGTTTCGTGAGGCCACAAGGGCGGTTCCCTGTGGTTCCCATCACAACTGGAGAGGAACCACAAGTTTCCTGCCACAACTCGAGAAAAACCAGGAGATTCTCCCCTCAAGAGGAGATGAGACCATTTTCCGTTGCAGCTTCTAGAGAGAAATCACACCTTCCGTCCTGCATCTCGAACGGTTCCTTGACACCCTTGATGCAACGCATCAAGATCCCTGATATAACCATATCTATCGGAGAGGAACCTTAAGGGTCTCGCCACAACTCAAGAAGAGCCCCGTTTTGCTCTCCTCATCTTGAGATGAGGGTCCTTTTCCCTACCCTTATGGAAAGGAATCCTGGCGTTCCCATCACATCTCAAGAGGAGGCGGTCTCAACTTGAAAGTCGAGAGGAACTCCAGGGGTCGTGCCACCATTCCAAAAGACCCCTATGTCCCAGTCCACGCCAGATACACCTGATTCCCCCGCACTGAAATGACAGTCACCTCGAGAATCGGCTCACAACGCGATGGCACTTTTGACAGTCCTGTGGCACCTCGAGAGAAAGCCACAGATCTCCATGTAAATTCGATAGGAATCCTAACACTATTGTTACAGCTCGAGAGGAAAGCAGATTTGCATGGCTCCACATGAGACTAGGCCTGCCTCCAGTTTGGAAACTCCATAGGAACCCCAAAATCCATGTCAGCACTGGATTGGAAGCCAGAGGTTGCGATTTTAGTTCCAGATGAGGACCTAGGACCTGGCACCGACTGGAGAGGAATCCCGAGAGGCCTCTCGCAACTCGCATGGAAACTGGACTTTTCTGAGGCCATAGGAGCGGGTCTCTGTGGTCCCTGCCGTAACTTGAGGGAAACCCCAAGTCTCCTGCCACAACACGAGGAAAACAGGAAATTCTCCCCTCAACAGGTGAGTCCATTTTCCAGTGAGTGTCTCGAGAGAAATCCCACCTTCCCACTTGCGTCTCAAAAGGGTCCTTGAAACCAGTGATGCAACACAAGAGGTTCCCTAACATACCCGTCTCCACTCGCGAGGAACACCGTAGGTCCTGGCACAACTCAAGAAGGGCCCCGTTTTTCCCTCCTCAACTGGAGCTGAGGGTCCCTTTCCCTACTTCTGATGGAAAGGACTTTCGGCGTTCCTGTCGCAACTCAAGAGGGGGCAATCTCAACTTGAAAGTCTAGAGGAACTCCAGTGGTCGTGCCACCATTCCAAAAGACCCTGATGCCCCAGTCCACACCAAATACACCTGATTCCCCTGCACTGACTCGACTGTCACCCTGAGTATCTACTCACAACACGATGGCATGCTTGACAGCCCTCTGGGACCTTGGGAGAAAGCCACAAATCCCCATGTCAACTCGACAGGAAGCCTCACACTCCTGTTACAGCTCGAGAGGAAAGCAGACTTGCATGTCCCCAAACAAGACGAGGCCTGACTCCCCTGTGGAAACTGCAGAGGAACCCCTAGTTCCATGTCAGCACTGGATAGGAACACTGAGGTTCTGGCTTCAACTCCAGATGAGGACCTCGGCCCCTGAAGCATCTGCAGAGGAATCCTGAGAGGCCCCTCGCAACTCACATGGAGACTGGACTTTCCTGAGGCAACACGAGTGGGTCCCTGATATCCCTGTCGTAAATCGAGAGGAACCCCAAGTTTGCTGCCGCATCTCGAGAAACACAAGGAGATTCTCCCCTCAACGCGAGATGAGGACATTTTCCCCTGTGGCGTCTCGAGAGAAATCCGACCTTCCCTCTTGCGTCTCGAAAGGGTCCTTGACACCCTTGATGAAACTCAAGAAATTCCCCGACATACCCGTCTCCACTTGAGAGGAACACCGAGATATCTGCCACAACTCAAGAAGAGCCTCATGTTTCCCTCCTCATCTTGAGATGAGGGTCCATTTCCCTCCTTCGTCAGGATAGGAATCCCGGCCTTCCAGTAGCACCTCAAGAGGAGGTGGTCTCAGGTTTAAAGTCAATAGGAACACCACCAGTTGTGCCACCATTCAAAAAGACCCCAATTGGAGGAGCCATCATGAGAGAATCCTCCCAGGACATGGTCATGTGGAGAGAACAGACGAGGTAAGGCAAATCAGGTCTCAAGGGGCCCTCTGCCTTAGCATCTACCCCGAAACCAAAATCTGTCTGTTTAGTCTCTGCTATACTATACTCTTCTGATATTACAGGGTGCTACATCCAACCACCTTTCTCTGCAAAAAATTAACTTAGAAGTCCAACTGGTCTCCTGCATATGAAAGGAGGGTCTCAGCTCAAATCCCTCTGATGGCTCTCTAACTTGCCTGACAGGTTCCCCTGGACTTTTACAACTTGTGAATTGTTTACAGGCCCCCAGCCACGAGAGGCATGCAGCTTAAAGCATCTTAAAGATATAGAACCTTTTCTAAGAAGCTAGAAATTATATTGGTGATGGGTTTCACTGTTGAGTCAATGACTGCTGCCAGGCCTCCATATTCTTTATCTTTTGGACACCTGAAGGATATTAATCAATGTAATTGGGATATAGAAAAAGGAATGCAGTAGTTTTAATGTTAGCAACACTAGGCTTTTGAATTAATGAATTTTCTCTTTGTTATAAATCACTGTACTCCTCTTTCCTTGATATAAATTGTTGTGTCCTTGCTATGTAAGCATGTAACTTTATTTAGTGCTTTCTGAGAGTGGCACCAGACTTTGGGAAGAACAACACTATTAAGGCAAATAAGTTTTCTGGTTGACAGACCCTTATCAGAAAAGGGCCATAAAATGTTATTTGGTCTTCTGGCCAGAAGGTGATGTAAATCACCTAAGACTTGTGTGTACAGCTGGGTATGCAGAGAGAAAGCCTGGTCCCGATAAAATATTATTATATCCTAATCTTTATATTTCTAATTAAATAATGTTTTCTAAGACGCCAACTCCGTCTCCCCTTCGAATTCCCTGGATCCACCGGGGCTGGACCCTGGCAAGTGGCGCCCGAACATGCTATTCGAATGTAGATCTCAGAAATGCTCTGTAATTTGGGACATATAGGACGCCACTCGGGTTCCTAGGACCCCCCCCCCCCCCCCCCTGCATAAGGTAGGTATGGTTAGAAGGAGTGGGGAGTGTTTAAGTGTTGAAAGAAACCTCCCCTAAGTAAAGGGTAGATGGGTTGAAAGAAACCCCGCTTGGCAAGGGTAGAAACCTTGACAAGGCAGACTTTCTACAGGTTGAAAGAAACCCCCTTTTGCAAGGATAGAAACCTTGACAAGGCAGACTTTTACAGGTTGAAAAGAAAACCACCCTTGGCTAAGTTAAAACCCTTGACAAGGCAGACTTTTCTATAAATCTTAATTTTCTGACACTGATAGCAAAGAGTTAAAAGACCGACAACTAATTATAGAACTAATTTTGCAACTGTTAAACAAAAGGTAAATTAAAGTTAAAAAGGCTAGTGTTCAATTCTTTTTAAAATTTGCATAAGAACAATGTCCTTGGTTTCCAAAAAATGGCACTCTTAATTTAGATACTTGGGTGAAGCTAGCAAAACAGCTAAAAACTTATTATACTTTGCATAGGCTTGTAAATGCTTTTGCTCTGTGGAATATGATTAGAAATGTTCTGGACCCCATCATGAGGCTTTAGATAGCCTATGGGAGAGGCTATAGCAGTGGATGGTAGTGGGTTTCCACCTTCTACTCAGATCACATTTTCTGCAATTGATGAAGAAAAGGAGGGATACTGTGCTCTACCTCCCGAGGAAGGAGAGTGTTTACAGGATGCTGCAGCCAGGCTCCCTGGCGAGCCCCCTGCCCCTATTCGCAAACCTTTAAAAATTTATCCAACACTTTCTGATTTAAGACGACCACCCCACCTCCCCTTGCGCCTTCCCAGGGCTTAAGAACTCCCCACTTTGCATCCAAAGCCTCCCAGAATATTGCTTAAGGTTGAAAAAGATAGGGAAATATTTTTAAACAAAGGAGCTTTTAAAACAGAGCCTGCTCCTTGCATAAAACGCCCTCGGGGGTGGGGGAGCTCACCGAAGGGGGAAAAAAAAAAAGAGAGAGAGAGAGAGAGGGAAAAAAAAAGAAAAAAGGAAGAAAAATAATTCTAATAAAAAGGATTCTACAAATAAAAAATGTTTCTCTTATGACCAAATATAACATTTTTGCCAGCAATGTCCTGCTAAACAGAGACAACAAGCCATGACAATCAACCCCAGGTAGCTTAAAACTGGACCTCAGCTCCACCACTGCAACAATATTAACCCCTGACATGCCGGTTACTCCGATTCCAATGCAAGTGGCTGACTCCCTGCCTGAGGGCATTGTAGGACTTGTGCTAGGGCGTACTTCGCTTTCCTTTCTAAAAATTTCGCTGGTGTCTGGTGTAGTAGATTCTGATTATACTGGAGAAATTAAAGTTTTGGTCTCATCACCTACTAAAACTGTGCAAATTATTAAAGATTAAAGAATAACACAGCTTTTGCTTTTACCTTATTAGACAAGAAAATCCTTGACTTCTCAACCTAGGCGCCCCAGAAGTTTTGCATCTAGTGATCTAGCTTTTTGGGTGCAGGGAATTACAGCTTCTAGGCCTTTAAAAGGTCTTTTAATTCAAGGATATAAAATGTCAGGGCTGTTAGACACTAGAACAGACGTTTCTTGCATTGCTGGGAAAGATTGGCCTAACTCCTGGCCAACACATACTACTGAAAATGAGTTGGTGGGATTAGAGAAAGTGATATGCGGGTTGGGAATGCTGCAGAGGAAAAGGTAAGGGAGAGTTTAAAACCTTGGTGAGTAGTGAGTTCCCTGTTGCTGGAGGTATTCAAGCAAAGATTAGATGGTTGCTTGTCATCAAAAAAGCTATAGACCAGATTTGGGTTATGGAAGGATAACTGGAGAAGCTTATAAAGATATTGTGCAACACCTCTTTATTTGTTTCTCATATTTAGGTCTTCCAAAACTTTGAAAACTGATAATGTCCCTTTGAAGCTGCAGAGAGATTGTTTACTAACCTTAAATGATTTCCAAAAATTATTAGAGGATATTAATTGGATACGCCCACATTTAAAACTGACTACTGCAGATTTAAAGCCTTTTGTTTGATTGCTTAAAACACAATCCTAATCCCAGTTCTAAGAGAAAATTGACTAATGAGTCAGAGTCGGCTCTTGTTAAAGTGGATGAAGCTTAAAATGATCAGTTAATTAGGATTAATATTACCAAAAGATGAGATTAAATTATTCTTGCCACAAAACATACACCTACAGGATGCTTGTGACAAGAAGGCCCATTGGTTATATCTACCAGTGACTTCAAGAAAAATAGTTTCATCTTATCCCAGCTTGGTGGCACAATTAATTTTAAAAGGAATAAAAAGAAGTGTGGAACTTTTTAGAAAAGAAGCAGCAAATATATTAATTCCATTCAATGAGGATCAACTGCAAGTCTTTTACAAAATAGTGATGATTGGCAAGTTGCCCTGATAGACTTCAGGGGTCAAATTTTGTTTCATTTGCCCTCAAGCCCCCACAGTAGTTAAAAACGCAAAAATATTAAATTGGCACTAAAGGATACCTGTGAAACTTTCCTTACTCTGTGTAGTTCCTTTGCTCTCCTTTACCCTATGGGGGAGGGACGTGCTGTCTCAAATACGAGTTGCTCAGAAAAGGGATTTCTCAATTTATTAGTTATCAATAGGTGGTACAGTTAACAATACTTTATATATTGTTATAAATACATGCTATAAATATATTTGCCTAATTTCAGTTTGCCTAATTAAGTATGGGTATAAATAAAATATAGTAAAGATACACTAATTATATTTATAAATCTATACTTAATTAATTCATATATAAATTAATATGTATACTATATATCTTTATTAAATATATACTGTATAATCATATTATATATATTATATATGTATTGCTGTAATATAATATTTATGTGGCTGATATTGATTGGTATAGATTGGTGTGCTGTGATAACATATATTATATATACTGTATAATATTGTATGCGTGTGACATATATTATTACAGTGCATTGGTTTGTGTTGGTATTAGTTGTGTGCATGTTGTATTGCTTCAATATATATTAATTGTATATGCTAATTGTAAAGATTAATTCAAGTATATTGATTTATATATATTATAGGTCAATATGTTTATACTTATTGCCATACATAAATACATATAGTTCCCCTCATCAGATTTTACAACATGCTCTCTTTGTAATAGATAATTTAAATGCTGATTCATCTGGAACAACAAAATGCAAAGCCGTTGGTAAAGTAGAAGGACCTCCTCTCCAGACAACGGAGAGGTCCCGACCCATTATTAACTGGCGGCCGAGGATGTGCTTGTGTTTTTTCCACAGGACACAGATTCGCCAATTTGGATCCTGGACAGGCTGATTCGTCATGTCGCAGTCCCCCAGGCACCTGATTCCTCCACTGCCGCGACCACAAAAAACAAAAAGGGAACTCCTCTGCCGCCGCCACCGCACAGAACAGCCACACGCCAGAAGCCGCGGGGGGCGGGGGGGAGTGCACCCTGACTGATGGGACCCAGTGCACCGCGCCTGCTGGCAGAAGAGGCAAGATAAACATCGAGATCCCGTCAGGACTGACAGAGCTGCTGCAGCACAAACTCCGACCAGAAAATAATTCTACTTATTCTGTTTTGGTTTGTCTACCCTCTCCTTATGTTTTTCTTTTCATCAGTGATTCCGGAAAACTTATGTACAAGGGGACCTAATGTAGTGTCTTGTGAACAATGTATGCTTTCATTTTGCTTAACTCCTCAATATAATGCTTGTTCTTTTGTGGTGTTAAAACTTCCACCCTATATTATTGTGCCTGTAGCTGTAACTACTTATTGGTATGATAATTATGGTCTTGCTGTGTTAAAACAACTACAAGATTTAATGCGATCAGGACCATTTGTGGGCTTACTAATCTTAGGGAATTCAGCTTTAATAACAACAATTACTACTGTTACTGTTGCTATTACTGTTACTGTTGCAGGAATATCATTGACTCAACAAGTGCACACTGCCCAATATGTTGTAAAATCATATTTTAGGTGTTTGGAACAGCTCAGATATTGGTTTAGATTTAGGGAAACTTCATAACCAGATACAGACCATGGAACACTCCTGATTGGATTTTACTGCCCCAGGAGCAGCTAATGACTTCTTCCACACCTTCTCTAACTTTATTTTGGGGAAGAAACTTCTGTCTACTATTTTTGGCTATGCCACTGTGGGTGCTCTCCTTTGGCTTCTCGTAACCATTTTTCCTTGTATTGTCAGGATTCTTTGACAGAACATTCAGAAGCTCACAACTGAACTACATCTGGCTGTCTTAAGAAATAAATAAGGGGGAGAAGCCAGGAGCAAGCATGGGAGATCCCACCCATAACAAGGTCATGTGGAGAGACATGAAGGGGCAAGACAAGTCAGGTCTCAAGGGGTCCTCTGCCTTAGTATCTACCCTGAAATCAAAATCTGTCTGTTTACTTTCTGCTATACTATACTCTTCTGATATTACAGGGTGCTACATCCAACCACCTTTCTCTGGAAAAAATTAACTTAGAAGTCCAACTGGTCTCCTGCATATGAAAGGAGGGTCTCAGCTCAAATCCCTCTGATGGCTCTCTAACTTGCCTGACAGGTTCCCCTGGACTTTTACAACTTGTGAATTGTTTACAGCCCCCCAGCCGCGAGAGGCATGCAGCTTAAAGCATCTTAAAGATATAGAACCTTTTCTAAGAAGCTAGAAATTATATTGGTGATGGGTTTCACTGTTGAGTCAATGACTGCTGCCAGGCCTCCATATTCTTTATCTTTTGGACACCTGAAGGATATTAATCAATGTAATTGGGATATAGATAAAAGAATACAGCAGTTTTAATGTTAGCAACACTCGACTTTAGAGTTAATTAATTTTTTCCTTGTTATAAATCACTGTACTCCTCTTTCCTTGATATAAATTGTTGTGTCCTTGCTATGTAAGAATGTAACTTTATTTAGTGCTTTCTGAGAGTGGCACCAGACTTTGGGAAGAACAACACTATTAAGGCAAATAAGTTTTCTGGTTGACAGACCCTTATCAGAAAAGTGCTGTAAAATGTTATTTGGCCTTCTGGCCAGAAGGTGATGTAAATCACCTAAGACTTGTGTATAAAGCTAGGTATGCAGAGAGAAAGGCTGGTCTTGATAAGAGTCAGGGTTGCTGACGCTGCATAATTTTGTATTATCCACTGTTCTTTATGTACAACCAAAAGTATAAAAAGATTTTCTTGACAATAAAGGATGAACCAGTTTCTCAGACCAGCTTCTCGAACTGGTTTCTTGGAAAACTGTCTTCCCTTCATTTCAACTTCCTCTCTCTCTCTTTCTCCCTCTCCCTCCCTCTCCTTTTTAGGCTGAATTCCCATCTGGAGCAAGGAGGCTTACAACGTCTACTTACTTTCCCTGGCTGCTAAGACCAACGTTAGAGGGAGCCCAAGGCGGGTCACCCTCTGCTATTCAAGCGGGCGCTGGTGGACTAAAGTAGATGGTGAAAAACTCTTGTCTCGAGGTTTATTAGTTTTCTGCATAAACCAAATTATTCAGCATCTTTTCTCCTAAATTTTCCTACCACACTATTTATTCCTATTCTCTCTTCTATTTCTAATTAAATGGTCCTTTCCCAGACTTCGACTCACTCCCTGCTTTGAATTCCCTGGACTAACCGGGGCTGGACTCTGGCAACATCCCTTTAGCACCTCGAGAGAAAGCCATAGATCCCTAGTCAACTCGACAGGAAGCCTGACACTACTGTTACAGCTCGAGAGGAAAGTGGACTTGCATGACTCCACAGGAGACGAGGCCTGACTCCCATTTTGAGACTACATAGGGACCCCGAGATCCATGTCAGCACTGGAGAGGAAACCCGAGGTTTCAGCCTCAGCTCCAGATGAGGACCTAGGACCTGGCGCCAACTGCAGAGGTATCCCAAGAGGCCCTTTGCAACTCGCATGGAGACTGGACTTCCATGAGGCAACACGAGTGGGTCCCTGAGGTTCCCGGCGTAACACGAGAGGAACCCCAAGTTTCCTGCCTCAGCTCGGAAAAAAAAACAAACAAACAAACAGGAGATTCTCCCCTCCCCTCAATGCAAAATGAGGCCCTTTTCCACTGCAGCATCTCAAGAGAAATCCCACCATCCCCGTTGAGCCTTGAAAGGGTCCTTGACACCCTTTATGTAACTCAAGAAGTTCCCCTACATACCCATCTCGACTCGAGAGGAACACTGTGGGTCCCGCCACAACTCAAAAAGAGACATGTTTTTTCTGCCTAATCTTGAGATGAGTGTCCATTTCCCTGCATCGTCGAGAAAGAAATTCCGGCATTCCCGAGGCATGTCAAGAGGAGGTGGTCTCAAATTGAAAGTCGAGAGGAACGTACCACCATTCCAAAAGACCCTGATGTCTGAATCCACTCCAGATGCATCTCATTCCCCTATATTGACTCGACTGTCTCCCCGAGTATCAACTCACAACAACATGGCACTTGTGACAGCCCTGTGGCACCTCAAGAAAAAGCCACAGACCCATATGTCAACTCTACAGGAAGCCTGACACTACTGTTACAGCTCGAGAGAAAAGAGAACTTGCATGTCTGCCCACGAGATGAGGCCTGACCCCCTATTGAAACCCCAGGGTCATTCCGAGTTCCACGTCAGCATTGGAAAGGAATACTGAGGATGCGGCCTCAGCTCAGATGAGGACCTAGGACACGACAACGAATGCAGAGGGATCCCAAGAGGCCCCTTGGAACTCGCATGGAGACTGGAATTTCCTGAGGCCACGTGACTGGGTCCCTGAGGTCCTCATCGTAATTCGAGAGGAACACCAAGTTTTCTACCAGAACTCCAGAAAAACTAGGAGATTCAGCACTAAACGCGAGATGAGGACCTTTACTTCTGCAACATCTCGAGGTAAATCCCACCTTTTCTCTTGCGCCTCGAAAGGGTCCTTGACACCCTTGAGGCAACTCAAGAAATTCCCCGACATAATCGTCTCCACCCGAGAGGAACACCAAGGGACCCACCACAACTCAAGAAGAGCCTCACTTTGCCTCCCCAACTCGAGATGAGGGTCCCTTTCCCTGCTTCGTCGGGAAAGGAATCTCGGCATTCCCATTGCACCTCAAGAAGAGGAAGTCTCAACTTGAAAATTGATAGGAATTCCAGGGGTCGTGTCACCATTCCAAAAGTCTACGCTGCCCCAGTCCACTCCAGATACACGAGAATCCCCTGCACTGTCTCAACTGTCACTCAGAGTATCGACCCAAAACATGATGACACGTGTGTCAGCCCTGTGCCTCCTAGACAGAAAGCCACAGATGCCTTTTTCAACTCAACAGGAAGGTTGATACTACTGTTACAGCTTGGGAGGAAAGAGAAGTTGCATGTCTCCACATGAGGCAAGGCCTGAAACCACTGTGGAAACTCCATAGGAACCACGAGAACAATGTCAGCACTGTAGAGGAAGCCAGAGTTTGCAGCCTCAGGTCCAGATGAGGACATAGGACCCAGCACCGACTGTAGAGAAATACTGCAGGCCCCTCACAACTCGCATGGAGATTGGACTTTCCTGAGGCGAAACAAGCCGGTCCCTGAGGTCCTCGTCGTAACTCGAGAGGAACCCCAAGTATCCTGCCACAACTAGAGAAAAACCAGGGGATTTTCCCCTTAAAAGGAGATGAGACCATTTTCCAGTGTGGTGTCAAGACAGAAATCACACCTTCCCTCTTGTGCCTCGAAAGGGTCCTGGACACCCTTGATGGAACTCAAGAAGTTCCCCAACATACCCATCTCCACTCGAGAGGAACACTGACGGTCCCGTCACAACTCAAGAAGAGCCCAGTCTTTCCCTCCTTATCTCGACATGAGGGTCCCTTTCCCTACTTCTTATGGAAAGGAATCCCGGTGTTCCTGTCACACCTCAAGAGGAGGCAGTCTCAACTTGAAAGACGAGAGGAACTCCAGGGATCGTGCCACAATTCCAAAAGACCCCGTTGTCCCAGTTTACTCCAGATACACCTCATTTCCCTGCTCTGTCTCGACTGTCACCCCAAGTATCGACTCACAACACAATAGCATGTTTGACAGCCCTGTGGAACCTCTAGAGAAAGCCACAAATCCCATGTCAATTCGACAGGAAGCTTGACACTACTGTTACAGCTCAAGAGGAAAGCGGAGTTGCATGTCTCCACACGAGATGAAGCTTGACTCCCCTGTGGAAACTCCATAGGAACCCCCAGATCCATGTCAGCACTGGATAGGTAGCCTGAGGTTGCCGCCTCAGCTCCAGATAAGAACCTAGGACCCAGCAGTGACTGGAGAGGAATCCCGAGAGGCCCCTCACAACTCGCATGGAGACTGGACTTCCCTGAGGCCACACATCGCGTCCCTGAGGTCCCCTTCGTAACTTGAGAGGAACCCCAAGTTTCCTGCTGCAACTCGAGAAAAACCAAGAGATTCTCCCCTCAAGGCGAGATTAGGGCTTTTTCTGCTGCGTCATCTGGAGAGAAATCCGACCTTTCTTCCTGCGTCTGGAAAGGGTCCTTGATACCCTTGATGCAACTCAAGAAATTCCCCGACATACCTGTCTCCACCTGGGAGGAACATCAAGGGTCCCGCCACAACTCAAGAAGAGCCCCATATTTCCATCCTCATCACGAGATGAGGGACCCTTTCCCTACTTCTTATGGAAAGGATTCCCAGCGTTCCCGTCGCACCTCAAGAGGAGGCAGTCTCAACTTCAAAGATGAGAGGAACTCCAGGGGTCGTGCGACCATTCCAAAAGACCCCGATGTCCCAATCCACTACAGATACTCCTGATTCCCTTGCACTGACTCGACTGTCACCCGGAATATCGACTCACAACACAATGGCATGTTTGACAGCCCTTTGGGACCTCGAGAGAAAGCCATATATCCTCATGTTAACTCAACAGGAAGCCTGACACTACTGTTACAGCTCGAGAGGAAAGCAGAATTGCATGTCTCCACATGAGACCAGAATTGACTTCCCTGTGGAAACTCCATAGGAACCCTGAGATCCACGTCAGCACTGGAGAGGAAGCATGAGGTGGCAGCCTCAGCTCCAGATGAGGACCTAGGACCCAGCACCACCTGGAGAGGAATTCTGAGAGGCCCCTTGCAAGTCGCATGGAGACTGGAGTTTCCTGAGGCCAAACGAGCGGGTTCCTGAGGTCCCTGTCTTAACTCGAGAGGAACCCCGAGTTTCCTGCTGCAACTCGAGAAAAACCAGGAGATTCTCCCCTCAAGGGGAGAAGAGGGCCCTTTCTGCTGCGGCTTCATGGGAGAAAACCCACCTTCCCTCTTGGGTCTCAAAAGGATCCTTGACACCCTTGATGCAATGCATCAAGATCCCTGACATGCCCGTCTCCACTCGAGAGACACACCAAGGGTCCCGCCACAACCAAAGAAGAGCCCCGTTTTTCCCTCCTCATCTCGAGATGAGGCTCCCTTTCCCTAATACTTATGGAATGGAATCCCGGCAATCCTGTCGCACCTCAAGAGGAGCTGGTCTCAACTTGAAAGATGAGAGGAACTCCAGGGGTTGTGCCACCACTCCAGAAGATTGCGCTGTCCCAGGCCACTCCAGATACATCTGAACTTCTTCCCTGTCTCAACTGTCACCCCGAATATCGACCTGCAACACAATGGCATGCTTGACAGCTCTGTAGAACCTCGAGGTAAAGCCACATCCCATGTCAACTCGACAGGAAGCCTGAGACTGCTGTTACAGCTCGAGAGGTAAGCGAAATTTCATGTCTCCACACGAGACGAGGCTTGATTCCCCTGTGGAAACTCCATAGGAACTCCCATATCCATGTCAGCACTGGAGAGGAAGCCTGAGGTTGTGCCTAAGCTCCAGATGGGGTCCTAGGACGCAGCACCGACTGGAGAGGAATCCGAGAGGCCCCTCGCAACTCGCATGGAGACTGGACTATCCTGAGGCCACAGGTTGGGTCCCTGAGGTCCCCTTCCTAACTTGAGAGGAACCCCAAGTTTCCTGCCACAACGTGAGAAAAATCAGGAGATTCTCCCCTCAAAGCGAGATGAGGACTTTTCCCCTGCAGCGTCAGGAGAAAAATCCGACCTTCCCTCTTGCGTCTCGAAAGGGTCCTTGACACCCTTGATGCAACTCAAGAAGTTCCCCGACATACGCGTCTCCACCTGAGAGGAACACCGGGGGTCCCGCCACAACTCAAGAAGAACTCCGTTTTTCCTTCCTCATCTCGAGAAGAGGGTCCCTTTCCCTTCTTCTTATGGAAAGGAATCCCGGAGTTCCCGTCACACCTGAAGAGGAGGCAGTCTCAACTTGAAAGACTAGAGCAACTGCAGGGGTCATGCCACCATTCCAAAAGACCCCAATCTCCCAGTCCACTCCAGATAAACATGATTCCCCTGCAGAGACTCGACTGTCACACAGAGTATCGACTCACAACACAATGGCATGTTTGACAGCCCTTTGGGACCTTGAGATAAAGCCACAAATCCTCATATCAACTAGACAGGAAGCCTGACACTACGGTTACAGCTCGAGAGGAAAGCGGAGTTGCATGTCTCCACACGAGATGAGGCTTGACTCCCCTGTGGAAACTACATAGGAATCCCCAGATCCATGTCAGCACTGGAGAGGAAGCCTGAGGTTGCGGCCTCATTTCCAGCTGAGGACCTAAGACACAGCACGGACTGGAGAGGAATCCCGAGAGTCCCCTCCCAACTCGAATGGGGACTGGACTCTCCTGAGGCCACACGAGAGGGTCCTTGAGGTCCCGGTTGTAACTCGAGAGGAACCCCATGTTTCTTGCCGCAACTCGAGAAAAACCAGGAGATTCTCCCCTCAATGCGAAATGAGGCCCTTTTCCACTGTGGCATCTTGAGAAAAATCCCACCTTCCCTCTTGCATCTCAAAAAGGTCCTTGACACCTTTGGTGCAACTCATGAATTTCCCCGACTTATCCATCTCCACTAGAGAGGAACACCGTGGGTCCCGTCACAACTCAAGAAGAGCCTTTTTTTCCCTCCTAATGTCAAGATGAGTGCTTATTTCCCTACATCTTATGGAAAGGAATCCCAGGGTTCCCGTCACACCTCAAGAGGAGGCGGTCTCAACTTCAAGGTCGAGAGGAACTCCAGGTGTCATGCCACCATTCCAAAAGTCCCCAATGTCCCAGTCCACTGCAGTTACACCTGATTCCCCTGCACTGACTCGACTGTCACACCGAGTGTCGACTCACAACATGATGACACGTGTGGCAGCCATTTGGGACCTTGAGAGAAAGCCGCAGATCCTCATGGTAACTCGACAGGAAGCCTGACACTACTGTTACAGCTCGAAAGGAAAGCGAAGTTGCATGTCTCCAAATGAGACCAGGCCTGACTCCCCTGTCGAAACTCCATAGGAACCACGAGATCCATGTCAGCACTGGAGAGGCAGCCTGAGGTTGCGTCCTCAGTTCCAGATGAGGACCTAGGTGCCAGCACCGACTGGAGAGGAATCCCGAGAGACCCCTCGAAACTCCAATGGAAACTGGACTTTGCTGAGGTCACTCGAGTGGGTCCCTGAGGTGCCTGTCCTATCTCGAGAGGAATCACAATTTTCCTGGGGCAACTCGAGAAATATCAAGAAATTCTGTACTCAATGCGAGATGTGGCTCTTTTCCACTGCAGCAACTCGAGAGAAATACCACCTTCCCTCTTGTGCCTCGAAACGGTCCCTGAAACCCTTGATGCAACTCAAGAACTTCCCCGACATACTGGTCTCCACAAGAGGGAACACCGAGGGTTCCACCATAACTCAAGAAGAGCCCCGTTTTTCCCTCTTCATCTCAAGATGAGGGCCCCTTTCCCTGCTTCGTTGGGAAAGGAATCCTGGCGTTCCCATCGCACCTCAAGAGGAGGCGGTCTCAACTTGAAAGTCAAGAGAAACTCCAGGGGTTGTGCCAATGTTCCAAAAGACCACGTTGTTCCACTCCACTCCAGATACATCTGATTCCCCTGCACTGTCTTGAATGTCACCCAGAGTATCGACCCAAAACACGATGGCACGTGTGACAGCTATGTGGCTCCACGAGAGAGACACAGATGACTTTTTCAACTCGAGAAGAACCCTGATACTGCTGTTACAGCTCGGGAGGAAAGAGTGCATGTCTCCACAAGAGTCGAGGCCTAACTCAACTATGGAAATTCCATAGGAACCAGGAGATCCATGTCAGCACTGGAGAGGAAGCCTGAGGTTGCAGCCTCAGCTCCAGATGAGGACTTAGGACCCAGCAGCGACTGGAGAGGAATCCTGAGAGGCCCCTCACAACTCGCTTGGAGACTGGAGTTTTCTGAGCCAAACGAGCCGGTCCCTGACGTCACCATCATAACTCGAGAGAAACCCCAAGTTTCCTGCCGCAACTCGAGAAAAACCAGGAGATTCTCCCCTCAAGGTGAGATGAGGGCTTTTTCCCCCGTGGCTTCTCGAGAGAAAACCCACCTTCCCTCTTACATCTCGAAAGGGTCCTTGACACCTTTGATGCAATGCATCAAGATCTCTGACATGCCCGTCAGCACTCAAGAGGAATACCGACGGTCCCGCCACAACTCAAGCAGAGGCCCATTTTTACCTCCTCATATCGAGATGAGGGTTCTTTTCCCTCATACTGATGGAATGAAATCCCGGCGTTCCCATCACACCCAAGAGGAGGTGGTCTCAACTTGAAAGACGAGAGGAACTCCAGGGTTCGTGCCACCAATCCAAAAGACCCAGTTGTCCGAGTCTACTACAGATACACCTCATTCCCCTGCTCTGTCTCGACTATCACCCCGAGTATCCACTCACAACAAAATGGCATGTTTGACAGCCATGTGGAAACTCGAGATAAAGCCACAAATCCCATGTCAACTAGACAGGAAGTCTGACACTACTGTTACAGCTTGAGAGGAAAGTGGAGTTGCATGTCTCCACACGAGATGAGGCTTGACTCCCCTGTGGAAACTCCATAGGAACCCACAGATCCATGTCAGCACTGGAGAGGAAGCCTGAGGTTGCGGCCTAAGCTCCAGATGAGGACCTAGGACTCAGCACCGACTGGAGAGTAATCCCGAGAGGCCCCTCACAACTCGCATAGAGACTGGATATCCCTGAGGCCACAGGTTGGGTCCCTGAAGTCCCCTTCATAACTCGAGAGGAACCCCAAGTTTTCTGCTGCAACTCGCATAAAACCAAGAGATTCTCCCCTCAAGGAGAGTTGAGGGCTTTTTCTGCTGCAGCGTCAGGAGAAAAATCCGACCTTCCCTCTTGCGTCTCAAAAGGGTCCTTGATACCCTTGATGCAACTCAAGAAGTTCCCCAACATACCGTCTCCACCTGAGAGGAACACCGTGAGTCCCACCACAACTCAAGAAGAATGCCATTTTTCCTTCCTCATCTCGAGATGAGGGTCCCTTTCCCTACTAATTATGGAAAGGTATCCCAGTGTTCCCGTCGCACCTTAAGAGGAGGCTATCTCAACTTGAAAGACGAGAGGAACTCCAGGGGTCGTGCAACCATTCCAAAAGACACTGATCTCCCAGTCCACTCTAGATACACCTGATTCCCCTGCAGTTAATTGACTGTAACCCTGGGTATCGAATCACAACACAATGGTATGTTTGACAGCCTTGTGGGACCTTGAGATAAAGCGACAAATCCTCATGTCAACTCAACAAGAAGCCTGACACTACTGTTACAGCTCGAGAGGAAAGCGGAGTTGCATGTCTCCACACGAGACGAGGCTTGACTCCCCTGTGGAAACTACATAGGAACACCAAGATCCATGTCAGCACTGGAGAATAAGCCTGAGGTTGTTTCCTCATTTCCAGATGAGGACCTAGGGCCCGGCACCGAGTGGAGAGGAATCCCGAGAGGCCCCTCGCAACTCGCGTGGAGACTGGACTTTCCTGAGGCCACACGAGAGGGTCTTTGAGGTGCCTGTCCTATCTCGAGAGGAACCCCAAATTTCCTGCTGCAACTTGAGAAAAACCAGGTGATTCTCCCCTCAACGCGAGATGAGGCCCTTTTCTGCTGTGGCGTCTTGAGAAAAATCCCACCTTCCCTCTTACACCTCAAAAGGGTCCTTGACACCTTTGATGCAACTCATGAATTTCCCCTACTTATCCGTCTCCACTAGAGAGGAACACCGAGGGTTCCACCACAACTCAAGAAGAGCCCCGTTTTTCCCTCCTCATCTTGAGATGAGGGTCCCTTTCCCTGCTTCGTCAGGAAAGGAATCCCGGTGTTCCCATCGCACCTCAAGAGGAGGCAGTCTCAACTTGAAAGTCGACAGGAACTCCAGGGGTCGTGCCAATATTCCAAAAGACCACGTTGTTCCATTCCACTCCAGATACATCTGATTCCCCTGCACTGTCTTGACTGTCACCTAGAGTATCGACCCAAAACACGATGACACGTGTGACAGCCCTGTGGCTCCTCGAGTGAAAGACACAGATGCCTTTTTCAACTCGACAGGAAGCCTGATACTACTGTGACAGTTTGGAATGAAAGAGAACTTGCATGTCTCCACATGAGGCGAGGGCTGACTTCACTGTGGAAACTCCATAGGAACCACGAGATCTATGTCAGCACTGAAGAGGAAGCCAGAGGTTGCTGCCTCAGCTCCAGATTAGGACCTGGGACCCAGCACTGACTGGAAAGGAATCCTGAGAGCCCCCTTTCAATTCGCATGGAGACTGGAGTTTCGTGAGGCCACAAGGGCGGTTCCCTGTGGTTCCCATCACAACTGGAGAGGAACCACAAGTTTCCTGCCACAACTCGAGAAAAACCAGGAGATTCTCCCCTCAAGAGGAGATGAGACCATTTTCCGTTGCAGCTTCTAGAGAGAAATCACACCTTCCGTCCTGCATCTCGAACGGTTCCTTGACACCCTTGATGCAACGCATCAAGATCCCTGATATAACCATATCTATTGGAGAGGAACCTTAAGGGTCTCGCCACAACTCAAGAAGAGCCCCGTTTTGCTCTCCTCATCTTGAGATGAGGGTCCTTTTCCCTACCCTTATGGAAAGGAATCCTGGCGTTCCCATCACATCTCAAGAGGAGGCGGTCTCAACTTGAAAGTCGAGAGGAACTCCAGGGGTCGTGCCACCATTCCAAAAGACCCCTATGTCCCAGTCCACGCCAGATACACCTGATTCCCCCGCACTGAAATGACAGTCACCTCGAGAATCGGCTCACAACGCGATGGCACTTTTGACAGTCCTGTGGCACCTCGAGAGAAAGCCACAGATCTCCATGTAAATTCGATAGGAATCCTAACACTATTGTTACAGCTCGAGAGGAAAGCAGATTTGCATGGCTCCACATGAGACTAGGCCTGCCTCCAGTTTGGAAACTCCATAGGAACCCCAAAATCCATGTCAGCACTGGATTGGAAGCCAGAGGTTGCGATTTTAGTTCCAGATGAGGACCTAGGACCTGGCACCGACTGGAGAGGAATCCCGAGAGGCCTCTCGCAACTCGCATGGAAACTGGACTTTTCTGAGGCCATAGGAGCGGGTCTCTGTGGTCCCTGCCGTAACTTGAGGGAAACCCCAAGTCTCCTGCCACAACACGAGGAAAACAGGAAATTCTCCCCTCAACAGGTGAGTCCATTTTCCAGTGAGTGTCTCGAGAGAAATCCCACCTTCCCACTTGCGTCTCAAAAGGGTCCTTGAAACCAGTGATGCAACACAAGAGGTTCCCTAACATACCCGTCTCCACTCGCGAGGAACACCGTAGGTCCTGGCACAACTCAAGAAGGGCCCCGTTTTTCCCTCCTCAACTGGAGCTGAGGGTCCCTTTCCCTACTTCTGATGGAAAGGACTTTCGGCGTTCCTGTCGCAACTCAAGAGGGGGCAATCTCAACTTGAAAGTCTAGAGGAACTCCAGTGGTCGTGCCACCATTCCAAAAGACCCTGATGCCCCAGTCCACACCAAATACACCTGATTCCCCTGCACTGACTCGACTGTCACCCTGAGTATCTACTCACAACACGATGGCATGCTTGACAGCCCTCTGGGACCTTGGGAGAAAGCCACAAATCCCCATGTCAACTCGACAGGAAGCCTCACACTCCTGTTACAGCTCGAGAGGAAAGCAGACTTGCATGTCCCCAAACAAGACGAGGCCTGACTCCCCTGTGGAAACTGCAGAGGAACCCCTAGTTCCATGTCAGCACTGGATAGGAACACTGAGGTTCTGGCTTCAACTCCAGATGAGGACCTCGGCCCCTGAAGCATCTGCAGAGGAATCCTGAGAGGCCCCTCGCAACTCACATGGAGACTGGACTTTCCTGAGGCAACACGAGTGGGTCCCTGATATCCCTGTCGTAAATCGAGAGGAACCCCAAGTTTGCTGCCGCATCTCGAGAAACACAAGGAGATTCTCCCCTCAACGCGAGATGAGGACATTTTCCCCTGTGGCGTCTCGAGAGAAATCCGACCTTCCCTCTTGCGTCTCGAAAGGGTCCTTGACACCCTTGATGAAACTCAAGAAATTCCCCGACATACCCGTCTCCACTTGAGAGGAACACCGAGATATCTGCCACAACTCAAGAAGAGCCTCATGTTTCCCTCCTCATCTTGAGATGAGGGTCCATTTCCCTCCTTCGTCAGGATAGGAATCCCGGCCTTCCAGTAGCACCTCAAGAGGAGGTGGTCTCAGGTTTAAAGTCAATAGGAACACCACCAGTTGTGCCACCATTCAAAAAGACCCCAATTGGAGGAGCCATCATGAGAGAATCCTCCCAGGACATGGTCATGTGGAGAGAACAGACGAGGTAAGGCAAATCAGGTCTCAAGGGGCCCTCTGCCTTAGCATCTACCCCGAAACCAAAATCTGTCTGTTTAGTCTCTGCTATACTATACTCTTCTGATATTACAGGGTGCTACATCCAACCACCTTTCTCTGCAAAAAATTAACTTAGAAGTCCAACTGGTCTCCTGCATATGAAAGGAGGGTCTCAGCTCAAATCCCTCTGATGGCTCTCTAACTTGCCTGACAGGTTCCCCTGGACTTTTACAACTTGTGAATTGTTTACAGGCCCCCAGCCACGAGAGGCATGCAGCTTAAAGCATCTTAAAGATATAGAACCTTTTCTAAGAAGCTAGAAATTATATTGGTGATGGGTTTCACTGTTGAGTCAATGACTGCTGCCAGGCCTCCATATTCTTTATCTTTTGGACACCTGAAGGATATTAATCAATGTAATTGGGATATAGAAAAAGGAATGCAGTAGTTTTAATGTTAGCAACACTAGGCTTTTGAATTAATGAATTTTCTCTTTGTTATAAATCACTGTACTCCTCTTTCCTTGATATAAATTGTTGTGTCCTTGCTATGTAAGCATGTAACTTTATTTAGTGCTTTCTGAGAGTGGCACCAGACTTTGGGAAGAACAACACTATTAAGGCAAATAAGTTTTCTGGTTGACAGACCCTTATCAGAAAAGGGCCATAAAATGTTATTTGGTCTTCTGGCCAGAAGGTGATGTAAATCACCTAAGACTTGTGTGTACAGCTGGGTATGCAGAGAGAAAGCCTGGTCCCGATAAAATATTATTATATCCTAATCTTTATATTTCTAATTAAATAATGTTTTCTAAGACGCCAACTCCGTCTCCCCTTCGAATTCCCTGGATCCACCGGGGCTGGACCCTGGCAAGTGGCGCCCGAACATGCTATTCGAATGTAGATCTCAGAAATGCTCTGTAATTTGGGACATATAGGACGCCACTCGGGTTCCTAGGACCCCCCCCCCCCCCCTGCATAAGGTAGGTATGGTTAGAAGGAGTGGGGAGTGTTTAAGTGTTGAAAGAAACCTCCCCTAAGTAAAGGGTAGATGGGTTGAAAGAAACCCCGCTTGGCAAGGGTAGAAACCTTGACAAGGCAGACTTTCTACAGGTTGAAAGAAACCCCCTTTTGCAAGGATAGAAACCTTGACAAGGCAGACTTTTACAGGTTGAAAAGAAAACCACCCTTGGCTAAGTTAAAACCCTTGACAAGGCAGACTTTTCTATAAATCTTAATTTTCTGACACTGATAGCAAAGAGTTAAAAGACCGACAACTAATTATAGAACTAATTTTGCAACTGTTAAACAAAAGGTAAATTAAAGTTAAAAAGGCTAGTGTTCAATTCTTTTTAAAATTTGCATAAGAACAATGTCCTTGGTTTCCAAAAAATGGCACTCTTAATTTAGATACTTGGGTGAAGCTAGCAAAACAGCTAAAAACTTATTATACTTTGCATAGGCTTGTAAATGCTTTTGCTCTGTGGAATATGATTAGAAATGTTCTGGACCCCATCATGAGGCTTTAGATAGCCTATGGGAGAGGCTATAGCAGTGGATGGTAGTGGGTTTCCACCTTCTACTCAGATCACATTTTCTGCAATTGATGAAGAAAAGGAGGGATACTGTGCTCTACCTCCCGAGGAAGGAGAGTGTTTACAGGATGCTGCAGCCAGGCTCCCTGGCGAGCCCCCTGCCCCTATTCGCAAACCTTTAAAAATTTATCCAACACTTTCTGATTTAAGACGACCACCCCACCTCCCCTTGCGCCTTCCCAGGGCTTAAGAACTCCCCACTTTGCATCCAAAGCCTCCCAGAATATTGCTTAAGGTTGAAAAAGATAGGGAAATATTTTTAAACAAAGGAGCTTTTAAAACAGAGCCTGCTCCTTGCATAAAACGCCCTCGGGGGTGGGGGAGCTCACCGAAGGGGGAAAAAAAAAAGAGAGAGAGAGAGAGAGGGAAAAAAAAAGAAAAAAGGAAGAAAAATAATTCTAATAAAAAGGATTCTACAAATAAAAAATGTTTCTCTTATGACCAAATATAACATTTTTGCCAGCAATGTCCTGCTAAACAGAGACAACAAGCCATGACAATCAACCCCAGGTAGCTTAAAACTGGACCTCAGCTCCACCACTGCAACAATATTAACCCCTGACATGCCGGTTACTCCGATTCCAATGCAAGTGGCTGACTCCCTGCCTGAGGGCATTGTAGGACTTGTGCTAGGGCGTACTTCGCTTTCCTTTCTAAAAATTTCGCTGGTGTCTGGTGTAGTAGATTCTGATTATACTGGAGAAATTAAAGTTTTGGTCTCATCACCTACTAAAACTGTGCAAATTATTAAAGATTAAAGAATAACACAGCTTTTGCTTTTACCTTATTAGACAAGAAAATCCTTGACTTCTCAACCTAGGCGCCCCAGAAGTTTTGCATCTAGTGATCTAGCTTTTTGGGTGCAGGGAATTACAGCTTCTAGGCCTTTAAAAGGTCTTTTAATTCAAGGATATAAAATGTCAGGGCTGTTAGACACTAGAACAGACGTTTCTTGCATTGCTGGGAAAGATTGGCCTAACTCCTGGCCAACACATACTACTGAAAATGAGTTGGTGGGATTAGAGAAAGTGATATGCGGGTTGGGAATGCTGCAGAGGAAAAGGTAAGGGAGAGTTTAAAACCTTGGTGAGTAGTGAGTTCCCTGTTGCTGGAGGTATTCAAGCAAAGATTAGATGGTTGCTTGTCATCAAAAAAGCTATAGACCAGATTTGGGTTATGGAAGGATAACTGGAGAAGCTTATAAAGATATTGTGCAACACCTCTTTATTTGTTTCTCATATTTAGGTCTTCCAAAACTTTGAAAACTGATAATGTCCCTTTGAAGCTGCAGAGAGATTGTTTACTAACCTTAAATGATTTCCAAAAATTATTAGAGGATATTAATTGGATACGCCCACATTTAAAACTGACTACTGCAGATTTAAAGCCTTTTGTTTGATTGCTTAAAACACAATCCTAATCCCAGTTCTAAGAGAAAATTGACTAATGAGTCAGAGTCGGCTCTTGTTAAAGTGGATGAAGCTTAAAATGATCAGTTAATTAGGATTAATATTACCAAAAGATGAGATTAAATTATTCTTGCCACAAAACATACACCTACAGGATGCTTGTGACAAGAAGGCCCATTGGTTATATCTACCAGTGACTTCAAGAAAAATAGTTTCATCTTATCCCAGCTTGGTGGCACAATTAATTTTAAAAGGAATAAAAAGAAGTGTGGAACTTTTTAGAAAAGAAGCAGCAAATATATTAATTCCATTCAATGAGGATCAACTGCAAGTCTTTTACAAAATAGTGATGATTGGCAAGTTGCCCTGATAGACTTCAGGGGTCAAATTTTGTTTCATTTGCCCTCAAGCCCCCACAGTAGTTAAAAACGCAAAAATATTAAATTGGCACTAAAGGATACCTGTGAAACTTTCCTTACTCTGTGTAGTTCCTTTGCTCTCCTTTACCCTATGGGGGAGGGACGTGCTGTCTCAAATACGAGTTGCTCAGAAAAGGGATTTCTCAATTTATTAGTTATCAATAGGTGGTACAGTTAACAATACTTTATATATTGTTATAAATACATGCTATAAATATATTTGCCTAATTTCAGTTTGCCTAATTAAGTATGGGTATAAATAAAATATAGTAAAGATACACTAATTATATTTATAAATCTATACTTAATTAATTCATATATAAATTAATATGTATACTATATATCTTTATTAAATATATACTGTATAATCATATTATATATATTATATATGTATTGCTGTAATATAATATTTATGTGGCTGATATTGATTGGTATAGATTGGTGTGCTGTGATAACATATATTATATATACTGTATAATATTGTATGCGTGTGACATATATTATTACAGTGCATTGGTTTGTGTTGGTATTAGTTGTGTGCATGTTGTATTGCTTCAATATATATTAATTGTATATGCTAATTGTAAAGATTAATTCAAGTATATTGATTTATATATATTATAGGTCAATATGTTTATACTTATTGCCATACATAAATACATATAGTTCCCCTCATCAGATTTTACAACATGCTCTCTTTGTAATAGATAATTTAAATGCTGATTCATCTGGAACAACAAAATGCAAAGCCGTTGGTAAAGTAGAAGGACCTCCTCTCCAGACAACGGAGAGGTCCCGACCCATTATTAACTGGCGGCCGAGGATGTGCTTGTGTTTTTTCCACAGGACACAGATTCGCCAATTTGGATCCTGGACAGGCTGATTCGTCATGTCGCAGTCCCCCAGGCACCTGATTCCTCCACTGCCGCGACCACAAAAAACAAAAAGGGAACTCCTCTGCCGCCGCCACCGCACAGAACAGCCACACGCCAGAAGCCGCGGGGGGCGGGGGGGAGTGCACCCTGACTGATGGGACCCAGTGCACCGCGCCTGCTGGCAGAAGAGGCAAGATAAACATCGAGATCCCGTCAGGACTGACAGAGCTGCTGCAGCACAAACTCCGACCAGAAAATAATTCTACTTATTCTGTTTTGGTTTGTCTACCCTCTCCTTATGTTTTTCTTTTCATCAGTGATTCCGGAAAACTTATGTACAAGGGGACCTAATGTAGTGTCTTGTGAACAATGTATGCTTTCATTTTGCTTAACTCCTCAATATAATGCTTGTTCTTTTGTGGTGTTAAAACTTCCACCCTATATTATTGTGCCTGTAGCTGTAACTACTTATTGGTATGATAATTATGGTCTTGCTGTGTTAAAACAACTACAAGATTTAATGCGATCAGGACCATTTGTGGGCTTACTAATCTTAGGGAATTCAGCTTTAATAACAACAATTACTACTGTTACTGTTGCTATTACTGTTACTGTTGCAGGAATATCATTGACTCAACAAGTGCACACTGCCCAATATGTTGTAAAATCATATTTTAGGTGTTTGGAACAGCTCAGATATTGGTTTAGATTTAGGGAAACTTCATAACCAGATACAGACCATGGAACACTCCTGATTGGATTTTACTGCCCCAGGAGCAGCTAATGACTTCTTCCACACCTTCTCTAACTTTATTTTGGGGAAGAAACTTCTGTCTACTATTTTTGGCTATGCCACTGTGGGTGCTCTCCTTTGGCTTCTCGTAACCATTTTTCCTTGTATTGTCAGGATTCTTTGACAGAACATTCAGAAGCTCACAACTGAACTACATCTGGCTGTCTTAAGAAATAAATAAGGGGGAGAAGCCAGGAGCAAGCATGGGAGATCCCACCCATAACAAGGTCATGTGGAGAGACATGAAGGGGCAAGACAAGTCAGGTCTCAAGGGGTCCTCTGCCTTAGTATCTACCCTGAAATCAAAATCTGTCTGTTTACTTTCTGCTATACTATACTCTTCTGATATTACAGGGTGCTACATCCAACCACCTTTCTCTGGAAAAAATTAACTTAGAAGTCCAACTGGTCTCCTGCATATGAAAGGAGGGTCTCAGCTCAAATCCCTCTGATGGCTCTCTAACTTGCCTGACAGGTTCCCCTGGACTTTTACAACTTGTGAATTGTTTACAGCCCCCCAGCCGCGAGAGGCATGCAGCTTAAAGCATCTTAAAGATATAGAACCTTTTCTAAGAAGCTAGAAATTATATTGGTGATGGGTTTCACTGTTGAGTCAATGACTGCTGCCAGGCCTCCATATTCTTTATCTTTTGGACACCTGAAGGATATTAATCAATGTAATTGGGATATAGATAAAAGAATACAGCAGTTTTAATGTTAGCAACACTCGACTTTAGAGTTAATTAATTTTTTCCTTGTTATAAATCACTGTACTCCTCTTTCCTTGATATAAATTGTTGTGTCCTTGCTATGTAAGAATGTAACTTTATTTAGTGCTTTCTGAGAGTGGCACCAGACTTTGGGAAGAACAACACTATTAAGGCAAATAAGTTTTCTGGTTGACAGACCCTTATCAGAAAAGTGCTGTAAAATGTTATTTGGCCTTCTGGCCAGAAGGTGATGTAAATCACCTAAGACTTGTGTATAAAGCTAGGTATGCAGAGAGAAAGGCTGGTCTTGATAAGAGTCAGGGTTGCTGACGCTGCATAATTTTGTATTATCCACTGTTCTTTATGTACAACCAAAAGTATAAAAAGATTTTCTTGACAATAAAGGATGAACCAGTTTCTCAGACCAGCTTCTCGAACTGGTTTCTTGGAAAACTGTCTTCCCTTCATTTCAACTTCCTCTCTCTCTCTTTCTCCCTCTCCCTCCCTCTCCTTTTTAGGCTGAATTCCCATCTGGAGCAAGGAGGCTTACAACGTCTACTTACTTTCCCTGGCTGCTAAGACCAACGTTAGAGGGAGCCCAAGGCGGGTCACCCTCTGCTATTCAAGCGGGCGCTGGTGGACTAAAGTAGATGGTGAAAAACTCTTGTCTCGAGGTTTATTAGTTTTCTGCATAAACCAAATTATTCAGCATCTTTTCTCCTAAATTTTCCTACCACACTATTTATTCCTATTCTCTCTTCTATTTCTAATTAAATGGTCCTTTCCCAGACTTCGACTCACTCCCTGCTTTGAATTCCCTGGACTAACCGGGGCTGGACTCTGGCAACATCCCTTTAGCACCTCGAGAGAAAGCCATAGATCCCTAGTCAACTCGACAGGAAGCCTGACACTACTGTTACAGCTCGAGAGGAAAGTGGACTTGCATGACTCCACAGGAGACGAGGCCTGACTCCCATTTTGAGACTACATAGGGACCCCGAGATCCATGTCAGCACTGGAGAGGAAACCCGAGGTTTCAGCCTCAGCTCCAGATGAGGACCTAGGACCTGGCGCCAACTGCAGAGGTATCCCAAGAGGCCCTTTGCAACTCGCATGGAGACTGGACTTCCATGAGGCAACACGAGTGGGTCCCTGAGGTTCCCGGCGTAACACGAGAGGAACCCCAAGTTTCCTGCCTCAGCTCGGAAAAAAAAACAAACAAACAAACAGGAGATTCTCCCCTCCCCTCAATGCAAAATGAGGCCCTTTTCCACTGCAGCATCTCAAGAGAAATCCCACCATCCCCGTTGAGCCTTGAAAGGGTCCTTGACACCCTTTATGTAACTCAAGAAGTTCCCCTACATACCCATCTCGACTCGAGAGGAACACTGTGGGTCCCGCCACAACTCAAAAAGAGACATGTTTTTTCTGCCTAATCTTGAGATGAGTGTCCATTTCCCTGCATCGTCGAGAAAGAAATTCCGGCATTCCCGAGGCATGTCAAGAGGAGGTGGTCTCAAATTGAAAGTCGAGAGGAACGTACCACCATTCCAAAAGACCCTGATGTCTGAATCCACTCCAGATGCATCTCATTCCCCTATATTGACTCGACTGTCTCCCCGAGTATCAACTCACAACAACATGGCACTTGTGACAGCCCTGTGGCACCTCAAGAAAAAGCCACAGACCCATATGTCAACTCTACAGGAAGCCTGACACTACTGTTACAGCTCGAGAGAAAAGAGAACTTGCATGTCTGCCCACGAGATGAGGCCTGACCCCCTATTGAAACCCCAGGGTCATTCCGAGTTCCACGTCAGCATTGGAAAGGAATACTGAGGATGCGGCCTCAGCTCAGATGAGGACCTAGGACACGACAACGAATGCAGAGGGATCCCAAGAGGCCCCTTGGAACTCGCATGGAGACTGGAATTTCCTGAGGCCACGTGACTGGGTCCCTGAGGTCCTCATCGTAATTCGAGAGGAACACCAAGTTTTCTACCAGAACTCCAGAAAAACTAGGAGATTCAGCACTAAACGCGAGATGAGGACCTTTACTTCTGCAACATCTCGAGGTAAATCCCACCTTTTCTCTTGCGCCTCGAAAGGGTCCTTGACACCCTTGAGGCAACTCAAGAAATTCCCCGACATAATCGTCTCCACCCGAGAGGAACACCAAGGGACCCACCACAACTCAAGAAGAGCCTCACTTTGCCTCCCCAACTCGAGATGAGGGTCCCTTTCCCTGCTTCGTCGGGAAAGGAATCTCGGCATTCCCATTGCACCTCAAGAAGAGGAAGTCTCAACTTGAAAATTGATAGGAATTCCAGGGGTCGTGTCACCATTCCAAAAGTCTACGCTGCCCCAGTCCACTCCAGATACACGAGAATCCCCTGCACTGTCTCAACTGTCACTCAGAGTATCGACCCAAAACATGATGACACGTGTGTCAGCCCTGTGCCTCCTAGACAGAAAGCCACAGATGCCTTTTTCAACTCAACAGGAAGGTTGATACTACTGTTACAGCTTGGGAGGAAAGAGAAGTTGCATGTCTCCACATGAGGCAAGGCCTGAAACCACTGTGGAAACTCCATAGGAACCACGAGAACAATGTCAGCACTGTAGAGGAAGCCAGAGTTTGCAGCCTCAGGTCCAGATGAGGACATAGGACCCAGCACCGACTGTAGAGAAATACTGCAGGCCCCTCACAACTCGCATGGAGATTGGACTTTCCTGAGGCGAAACAAGCCGGTCCCTGAGGTCCTCGTCGTAACTCGAGAGGAACCCCAAGTATCCTGCCACAACTAGAGAAAAACCAGGGGATTTTCCCCTTAAAAGGAGATGAGACCATTTTCCAGTGTGGTGTCAAGACAGAAATCACACCTTCCCTCTTGTGCCTCGAAAGGGTCCTGGACACCCTTGATGGAACTCAAGAAGTTCCCCAACATACCCATCTCCACTCGAGAGGAACACTGACGGTCCCGTCACAACTCAAGAAGAGCCCAGTCTTTCCCTCCTTATCTCGACATGAGGGTCCCTTTCCCTACTTCTTATGGAAAGGAATCCCGGTGTTCCTGTCACACCTCAAGAGGAGGCAGTCTCAACTTGAAAGACGAGAGGAACTCCAGGGATCGTGCCACAATTCCAAAAGACCCCGTTGTCCCAGTTTACTCCAGATACACCTCATTTCCCTGCTCTGTCTCGACTGTCACCCCAAGTATCGACTCACAACACAATAGCATGTTTGACAGCCCTGTGGAACCTCTAGAGAAAGCCACAAATCCCATGTCAATTCGACAGGAAGCTTGACACTACTGTTACAGCTCAAGAGGAAAGCGGAGTTGCATGTCTCCACACGAGATGAAGCTTGACTCCCCTGTGGAAACTCCATAGGAACCCCCAGATCCATGTCAGCACTGGATAGGTAGCCTGAGGTTGCCGCCTCAGCTCCAGATAAGAACCTAGGACCCAGCAGTGACTGGAGAGGAATCCCGAGAGGCCCCTCACAACTCGCATGGAGACTGGACTTCCCTGAGGCCACACATCGCGTCCCTGAGGTCCCCTTCGTAACTTGAGAGGAACCCCAAGTTTCCTGCTGCAACTCGAGAAAAACCAAGAGATTCTCCCCTCAAGGCGAGATTAGGGCTTTTTCTGCTGCGTCATCTGGAGAGAAATCCGACCTTTCTTCCTGCGTCTGGAAAGGGTCCTTGATACCCTTGATGCAACTCAAGAAATTCCCCGACATACCTGTCTCCACCTGGGAGGAACATCAAGGGTCCCGCCACAACTCAAGAAGAGCCCCATATTTCCATCCTCATCACGAGATGAGGGACCCTTTCCCTACTTCTTATGGAAAGGATTCCCAGCGTTCCCGTCGCACCTCAAGAGGAGGCAGTCTCAACTTCAAAGATGAGAGGAACTCCAGGGGTCGTGCGACCATTCCAAAAGACCCCGATGTCCCAATCCACTACAGATACTCCTGATTCCCTTGCACTGACTCGACTGTCACCCGGAATATCGACTCACAACACAATGGCATGTTTGACAGCCCTTTGGGACCTCGAGAGAAAGCCATATATCCTCATGTTAACTCAACAGGAAGCCTGACACTACTGTTACAGCTCGAGAGGAAAGCAGAATTGCATGTCTCCACATGAGACCAGAATTGACTTCCCTGTGGAAACTCCATAGGAACCCTGAGATCCACGTCAGCACTGGAGAGGAAGCATGAGGTGGCAGCCTCAGCTCCAGATGAGGACCTAGGACCCAGCACCACCTGGAGAGGAATTCTGAGAGGCCCCTTGCAAGTCGCATGGAGACTGGAGTTTCCTGAGGCCAAACGAGCGGGTTCCTGAGGTCCCTGTCTTAACTCGAGAGGAACCCCGAGTTTCCTGCTGCAACTCGAGAAAAACCAGGAGATTCTCCCCTCAAGGGGAGAAGAGGGCCCTTTCTGCTGCGGCTTCATGGGAGAAAACCCACCTTCCCTCTTGGGTCTCAAAAGGATCCTTGACACCCTTGATGCAATGCATCAAGATCCCTGACATGCCCGTCTCCACTCGAGAGACACACCAAGGGTCCCGCCACAACCAAAGAAGAGCCCCGTTTTTCCCTCCTCATCTCGAGATGAGGCTCCCTTTCCCTAATACTTATGGAATGGAATCCCGGCAATCCTGTCGCACCTCAAGAGGAGCTGGTCTCAACTTGAAAGATGAGAGGAACTCCAGGGGTTGTGCCACCACTCCAGAAGATTGCGCTGTCCCAGGCCACTCCAGATACATCTGAACTTCTTCCCTGTCTCAACTGTCACCCCGAATATCGACCTGCAACACAATGGCATGCTTGACAGCTCTGTAGAACCTCGAGGTAAAGCCACATCCCATGTCAACTCGACAGGAAGCCTGAGACTGCTGTTACAGCTCGAGAGGTAAGCGAAATTTCATGTCTCCACACGAGACGAGGCTTGATTCCCCTGTGGAAACTCCATAGGAACTCCCATATCCATGTCAGCACTGGAGAGGAAGCCTGAGGTTGTGCCTAAGCTCCAGATGGGGTCCTAGGACGCAGCACCGACTGGAGAGGAATCCGAGAGGCCCCTCGCAACTCGCATGGAGACTGGACTATCCTGAGGCCACAGGTTGGGTCCCTGAGGTCCCCTTCCTAACTTGAGAGGAACCCCAAGTTTCCTGCCACAACGTGAGAAAAATCAGGAGATTCTCCCCTCAAAGCGAGATGAGGACTTTTCCCCTGCAGCGTCAGGAGAAAAATCCGACCTTCCCTCTTGCGTCTCGAAAGGGTCCTTGACACCCTTGATGCAACTCAAGAAGTTCCCCGACATACGCGTCTCCACCTGAGAGGAACACCGGGGGTCCCGCCACAACTCAAGAAGAACTCCGTTTTTCCTTCCTCATCTCGAGAAGAGGGTCCCTTTCCCTTCTTCTTATGGAAAGGAATCCCGGAGTTCCCGTCACACCTGAAGAGGAGGCAGTCTCAACTTGAAAGACTAGAGCAACTGCAGGGGTCATGCCACCATTCCAAAAGACCCCAATCTCCCAGTCCACTCCAGATAAACATGATTCCCCTGCAGAGACTCGACTGTCACACAGAGTATCGACTCACAACACAATGGCATGTTTGACAGCCCTTTGGGACCTTGAGATAAAGCCACAAATCCTCATATCAACTAGACAGGAAGCCTGACACTACGGTTACAGCTCGAGAGGAAAGCGGAGTTGCATGTCTCCACACGAGATGAGGCTTGACTCCCCTGTGGAAACTACATAGGAATCCCCAGATCCATGTCAGCACTGGAGAGGAAGCCTGAGGTTGCGGCCTCATTTCCAGCTGAGGACCTAAGACACAGCACGGACTGGAGAGGAATCCCGAGAGTCCCCTCCCAACTCGAATGGGGACTGGACTCTCCTGAGGCCACACGAGAGGGTCCTTGAGGTCCCGGTTGTAACTCGAGAGGAACCCCATGTTTCTTGCCGCAACTCGAGAAAAACCAGGAGATTCTCCCCTCAATGCGAAATGAGGCCCTTTTCCACTGTGGCATCTTGAGAAAAATCCCACCTTCCCTCTTGCATCTCAAAAAGGTCCTTGACACCTTTGGTGCAACTCATGAATTTCCCCGACTTATCCATCTCCACTAGAGAGGAACACCGTGGGTCCCGTCACAACTCAAGAAGAGCCTTTTTTTCCCTCCTAATGTCAAGATGAGTGCTTATTTCCCTACATCTTATGGAAAGGAATCCCAGGGTTCCCGTCACACCTCAAGAGGAGGCGGTCTCAACTTCAAGGTCGAGAGGAACTCCAGGTGTCATGCCACCATTCCAAAAGTCCCCAATGTCCCAGTCCACTGCAGTTACACCTGATTCCCCTGCACTGACTCGACTGTCACACCGAGTGTCGACTCACAACATGATGACACGTGTGGCAGCCATTTGGGACCTTGAGAGAAAGCCGCAGATCCTCATGGTAACTCGACAGGAAGCCTGACACTACTGTTACAGCTCGAAAGGAAAGCGAAGTTGCATGTCTCCAAATGAGACCAGGCCTGACTCCCCTGTCGAAACTCCATAGGAACCACGAGATCCATGTCAGCACTGGAGAGGCAGCCTGAGGTTGCGTCCTCAGTTCCAGATGAGGACCTAGGTGCCAGCACCGACTGGAGAGGAATCCCGAGAGACCCCTCGAAACTCCAATGGAAACTGGACTTTGCTGAGGTCACTCGAGTGGGTCCCTGAGGTGCCTGTCCTATCTCGAGAGGAATCACAATTTTCCTGGGGCAACTCGAGAAATATCAAGAAATTCTGTACTCAATGCGAGATGTGGCTCTTTTCCACTGCAGCAACTCGAGAGAAATACCACCTTCCCTCTTGTGCCTCGAAACGGTCCCTGAAACCCTTGATGCAACTCAAGAACTTCCCCGACATACTGGTCTCCACAAGAGGGAACACCGAGGGTTCCACCATAACTCAAGAAGAGCCCCGTTTTTCCCTCTTCATCTCGAGATGAGGGCCCCTTTCCCTGCTTCGTTGGGAAAGGAATCCTGGCGTTCCCATCGCACCTCAAGAGGAGGCGGTCTCAACTTGAAAGTCAAGAGAAACTCCAGGGGTTGTGCCAATGTTCCAAAAGACCACGTTGTTCCACTCCACTCCAGATACATCTGATTCCCCTGCACTGTCTTGAATGTCACCCAGAGTATCGACCCAAAACACGATGGCACGTGTGACAGCTATGTGGCTCCACGAGAGAGACACAGATGACTTTTTCAACTCGAGAAGAACCCTGATACTGCTGTTACAGCTCGGGAGGAAAGAGTGCATGTCTCCACAAGAGTCGAGGCCTAACTCAACTATGGAAATTCCATAGGAACCAGGAGATCCATGTCAGCACTGGAGAGGAAGCCTGAGGTTGCAGCCTCAGCTCCAGATGAGGACTTAGGACCCAGCAGCGACTGGAGAGGAATCCTGAGAGGCCCCTCACAACTCGCTTGGAGACTGGAGTTTTCTGAGCCAAACGAGCCGGTCCCTGACGTCACCATCATAACTCGAGAGAAACCCCAAGTTTCCTGCCGCAACTCGAGAAAAACCAGGAGATTCTCCCCTCAAGGTGAGATGAGGGCTTTTTCCCCCGTGGCTTCTCGAGAGAAAACCCACCTTCCCTCTTACATCTCGAAAGGGTCCTTGACACCTTTGATGCAATGCATCAAGATCTCTGACATGCCCGTCAGCACTCAAGAGGAATACCGACGGTCCCGCCACAACTCAAGCAGAGGCCCATTTTTACCTCCTCATATCGAGATGAGGGTTCTTTTCCCTCATACTGATGGAATGAAATCCCGGCGTTCCCATCACACCCAAGAGGAGGTGGTCTCAACTTGAAAGACGAGAGGAACTCCAGGGTTCGTGCCACCAATCCAAAAGACCCAGTTGTCCGAGTCTACTACAGATACACCTCATTCCCCTGCTCTGTCTCGACTATCACCCCGAGTATCCACTCACAACAAAATGGCATGTTTGACAGCCATGTGGAAACTCGACATAAAGCCACAAATCCCATGTCAACTAGACAGGAAGTCTGACACTACTGTTACAGCTTGAGAGGAAAGTGGAGTTGCATGTCTCCACACGAGATGAGGCTTGACTCCCCTGTGGAAACTCCATAGGAACCCACAGATCCATGTCAGCACTGGAGAGGAAGCCTGAGGTTGCGGCCTAAGCTCCAGATGAGGACCTAGGACTCAGCACCGACTGGAGAGTAATCCCGAGAGGCCCCTCACAACTCGCATAGAGACTGGATATCCCTGAGGCCACAGGTTGGGTCCCTGAAGTCCCCTTCATAACTCGAGAGGAACCCCAAGTTTTCTGCTGCAACTCGCATAAAACCAAGAGATTCTCCCCTCAAGGAGAGTTGAGGGCTTTTTCTGCTGCAGCGTCAGGAGAAAAATCCGACCTTCCCTCTTGCGTCTCAAAAGGGTCCTTGATACCCTTGATGCAACTCAAGAAGTTCCCCAACATACCGTCTCCACCTGAGAGGAACACCGTGAGTCCCACCACAACTCAAGAAGAATGCCATTTTTCCTTCCTCATCTCGAGATGAGGGTCCCTTTCCCTACTAATTATGGAAAGGTATCCCAGTGTTCCCGTCGCACCTTAAGAGGAGGCTATCTCAACTTGAAAGACGAGAGGAACTCCAGGGGTCGTGCAACCATTCCAAAAGACACTGATCTCCCAGTCCACTCTAGATACACCTGATTCCCCTGCAGTTAATTGACTGTAACCCTGGGTATCGAATCACAACACAATGGTATGTTTGACAGCCTTGTGGGACCTTGAGATAAAGCGACAAATCCTCATGTCAACTCAACAAGAAGCCTGACACTACTGTTACAGCTCGAGAGGAAAGCGGAGTTGCATGTCTCCACACGAGACGAGGCTTGACTCCCCTGTGGAAACTACATAGGAACACCAAGATCCATGTCAGCACTGGAGAATAAGCCTGAGGTTGTTTCCTCATTTCCAGATGAGGACCTAGGGCCCGGCACCGAGTGGAGAGGAATCCCGAGAGGCCCCTCGCAACTCGCGTGGAGACTGGACTTTCCTGAGGCCACACGAGAGGGTCTTTGAGGTGCCTGTCCTATCTCGAGAGGAACCCCAAATTTCCTGCTGCAACTTGAGAAAAACCAGGTGATTCTCCCCTCAACGCGAGATGAGGCCCTTTTCTGCTGTGGCGTCTTGAGAAAAATCCCACCTTCCCTCTTACACCTCAAAAGGGTCCTTGACACCTTTGATGCAACTCATGAATTTCCCCTACTTATCCGTCTCCACTAGAGAGGAACACCGAGGGTTCCACCACAACTCAAGAAGAGCCCCGTTTTTCCCTCCTCATCTTGAGATGAGGGTCCCTTTCCCTGCTTCGTCAGGAAAGGAATCCCGGTGTTCCCATCGCACCTCAAGAGGAGGCAGTCTCAACTTGAAAGTCGACAGGAACTCCAGGGGTCGTGCCAATATTCCAAAAGACCACGTTGTTCCATTCCACTCCAGATACATCTGATTCCCCTGCACTGTCTTGACTGTCACCTAGAGTATCGACCCAAAACACGATGACACGTGTGACAGCCCTGTGGCTCCTCGAGTGAAAGACACAGATGCCTTTTTCAACTCGACAGGAAGCCTGATACTACTGTGACAGTTTGGAATGAAAGAGAACTTGCATGTCTCCACATGAGGCGAGGGCTGACTTCACTGTGGAAACTCCATAGGAACCACGAGATCTATGTCAGCACTGAAGAGGAAGCCAGAGGTTGCTGCCTCAGCTCCAGATTAGGACCTGGGACCCAGCACTGACTGGAAAGGAATCCTGAGAGCCCCCTTTCAATTCGCATGGAGACTGGAGTTTCGTGAGGCCACAAGGGCGGTTCCCTGTGGTTCCCATCACAACTGGAGAGGAACCACAAGTTTCCTGCCACAACTCGAGAAAAACCAGGAGATTCTCCCCTCAAGAGGAGATGAGACCATTTTCCGTTGCAGCTTCTAGAGAGAAATCACACCTTCCGTCCTGCATCTCGAACGGTTCCTTGACACCCTTGATGCAACGCATCAAGATCCCTGATATAACCATATCTATCGGAGAGGAACCTTAAGGGTCTCGCCACAACTCAAGAAGAGCCCCGTTTTGCTCTCCTCATCTTGAGATGAGGGTCCTTTTCCCTACCCTTATGGAAAGGAATCCTGGCGTTCCCATCACATCTCAAGAGGAGGCGGTCTCAACTTGAAAGTCGAGAGGAACTCCAGGGGTCGTGCCACCATTCCAAAAGACCCCTATGTCCCAGTCCACGCCAGATACACCTGATTCCCCCGCACTGAAATGACAGTCACCTCGAGAATCGGCTCACAACGCGATGGCACTTTTGACAGTCCTGTGGCACCTCGAGAGAAAGCCACAGATCTCCATGTAAATTCGATAGGAATCCTAACACTATTGTTACAGCTCGAGAGGAAAGCAGATTTGCATGGCTCCACATGAGACTAGGCCTGCCTCCAGTTTGGAAACTCCATAGGAACCCCAAAATCCATGTCAGCACTGGATTGGAAGCCAGAGGTTGCGATTTTAGTTCCAGATGAGGACCTAGGACCTGGCACCGACTGGAGAGGAATCCCGAGAGGCCTCTCGCAACTCGCATGGAAACTGGACTTTTCTGAGGCCATAGGAGCGGGTCTCTGTGGTCCCTGCCGTAACTTGAGGGAAACCCCAAGTCTCCTGCCACAACACGAGGAAAATAGGAAATTCTCCCCTCAACAGGTGAGTCCATTTTCCAGTGAGTGTCTCGAGAGAAATCCCACCTTCCCACTTGCGTCTCAAAAGGGTCCTTGAAACCAGTGATGCAACACAAGAGGTTCCCTAACATACCCGTCTCCACTCGCGAGGAACACCGTAGGTCCTGGCACAACTCAAGAAGGGCCCCGTTTTTCCCTCCTCAACTGGAGCTGAGGGTCCCTTTCCCTACTTCTGATGGAAAGGACTTTCGGCGTTCCTGTCGCAACTCAAGAGGGGGCAATCTCAACTTGAAAGTCTAGAGGAACTCCAGTGGTCGTGCCACCATTCCAAAAGACCCTGATGCCCCAGTCCACACCAAATACACCTGATTCCCCTGCACTGACTCGACTGTCACCCTGAGTATCTACTCACAACACGATGGCATGCTTGACAGCCCTCTGGGACCTTGGGAGAAAGCCACAAATCCCCATGTCAACTCGACAGGAAGCCTCACACTCCTGTTACAGCTCGAGAGGAAAGCAGACTTGCATGTCCCCAAACAAGACGAGGCCTGACTCCCCTGTGGAAACTGCAGAGGAACCCCTAGTTCCATGTCAGCACTGGATAGGAACACTGAGGTTCTGGCTTCAACTCCAGATGAGGACCTCGGCCCCTGAAGCATCTGCAGAGGAATCCTGAGAGGCCCCTCGCAACTCACATGGAGACTGGACTTTCCTGAGGCAACACGAGTGGGTCCCTGATATCCCTGTCGTAAATCGAGAGGAACCCCAAGTTTGCTGCCGCATCTCGAGAAACACAAGGAGATTCTCCCCTCAACGCGAGATGAGGACATTTTCCCCTGTGGCGTCTCGAGAGAAATCCGACCTTCCCTCTTGCGTCTCGAAAGGGTCCTTGACACCCTTGATGAAACTCAAGAAATTCCCCGACATACCCGTCTCCACTTGAGAGGAACACCGAGATATCTGCCACAACTCAAGAAGAGCCTCATGTTTCCCTCCTCATCTTGAGATGAGGGTCCATTTCCCTCCTTCGTCAGGATAGGAATCCCGGCCTTCCAGTAGCACCTCAAGAGGAGGTGGTCTCAGGTTTAAAGTCAATAGGAACACCACCAGTTGTGCCACCATTCAAAAAGACCCCAATTGGAGGAGCCATCATGAGAGAATCCTCCCAGGACATGGTCATGTGGAGAGAACAGACGAGGTAAGGCAAATCAGGTCTCAAGGGGCCCTCTGCCTTAGCATCTACCCCGAAACCAAAATCTGTCTGTTTAGTCTCTGCTATACTATACTCTTCTGATATTACAGGGTGCTACATCCAACCACCTTTCTCTGCAAAAAATTAACTTAGAAGTCCAACTGGTCTCCTGCATATGAAAGGAGGGTCTCAGCTCAAATCCCTCTGATGGCTCTCTAACTTGCCTGACAGGTTCCCCTGGACTTTTACAACTTGTGAATTGTTTACAGGCCCCCAGCCACGAGAGGCATGCAGCTTAAAGCATCTTAAAGATATAGAACCTTTTCTAAGAAGCTAGAAATTATATTGGTGATGGGTTTCACTGTTGAGTCAATGACTGCTGCCAGGCCTCCATATTCTTTATCTTTTGGACACCTGAAGGATATTAATCAATGTAATTGGGATATAGAAAAAGGAATGCAGTAGTTTTAATGTTAGCAACACTAGGCTTTTGAATTAATGAATTTTCTCTTTGTTATAAATCACTGTACTCCTCTTTCCTTGATATAAATTGTTGTGTCCTTGCTATGTAAGCATGTAACTTTATTTAGTGCTTTCTGAGAGTGGCACCAGACTTTGGGAAGAACAACACTATTAAGGCAAATAAGTTTTCTGGTTGACAGACCCTTATCAGAAAAGGGCCATAAAATGTTATTTGGTCTTCTGGCCAGAAGGTGATGTAAATCACCTAAGACTTGTGTGTACAGCTGGGTATGCAGAGAGAAAGCCTGGTCCCGATAAAATATTATTATATCCTAATCTTTATATTTCTAATTAAATAATGTTTTCTAAGACGCCAACTCCGTCTCCCCTTCGAATTCCCTGGATCCACCGGGGCTGGACCCTGGCAAGTGGCGCCCGAACATGCTATTCGAATGTAGATCTCAGAAATGCTCTGTAATTTGGGACATATAGGACGCCACTCGGGTTCCTAGGACCCCCCCCCCCCCCCCCTGCATAAGGTAGGTATGGTTAGAAGGAGTGGGGAGTGTTTAAGTGTTGAAAGAAACCTCCCCTAAGTAAAGGGTAGATGGGTTGAAAGAAACCCCGCTTGGCAAGGGTAGAAACCTTGACAAGGCAGACTTTCTACAGGTTGAAAGAAACCCCCTTTTGCAAGGATAGAAACCTTGACAAGGCAGACTTTTACAGGTTGAAAAGAAAACCACCCTTGGCTAAGTTAAAACCCTTGACAAGGCAGACTTTTCTATAAATCTTAATTTTCTGACACTGATAGCAAAGAGTTAAAAGACCGACAACTAATTATAGAACTAATTTTGCAACTGTTAAACAAAAGGTAAATTAAAGTTAAAAAGGCTAGTGTTCAATTCTTTTTAAAATTTGCATAAGAACAATGTCCTTGGTTTCCAAAAAATGGCACTCTTAATTTAGATACTTGGGTGAAGCTAGCAAAACAGCTAAAAACTTATTATACTTTGCATAGGCTTGTAAATGCTTTTGCTCTGTGGAATATGATTAGAAATGTTCTGGACCCCATCATGAGGCTTTAGATAGCCTATGGGAGAGGCTATAGCAGTGGATGGTAGTGGGTTTCCACCTTCTACTCAGATCACATTTTCTGCAATTGATGAAGAAAAGGAGGGGTACTGTGCTCTACCTCCCGAGGAAGGAGAGTGTTTACAGGATGCTGCAGCCAGGCTCCCTGGCGAGCCCCCTGCCCCTATTCGCAAACCTTTAAAAATTTATCCAACACTTTCTGATTTAAGACGACCACCCCACCTCCCCTTGCGCCTTCCCAGGGCTTAAGAACTCCCCACTTTGCATCCAAAGCCTCCCAGAATATTGCTTAAGGTTGAAAAAGATAGGGAAATATTTTTAAACAAAGGAGCTTTTAAAACAGAGCCTGCTCCTTGCATAAAACGCCCTCGGGGGTGGGGGAGCTCACCGAAGGGGGAAAAAAAAAAAAGAGAGAGAGAGGGAAAAAAAAAGAAAAAAGGAAGAAAAATAATTCTAATAAAAAGGATTCTACAAATAAAAAATGTTTCTCTTATGACCAAATATAACATTTTTGCCAGCAATGTCCTGCTAAACAGAGACAACAAGCCATGACAATCAACCCCAGGTAGCTTAAAACTGGACCTCAGCTCCACCACTGCAACAATATTAACCCCTGACATGCCGGTTACTCCGATTCCAATGCAAGTGGCTGACTCCCTGCCTGAGGGCATTGTAGGACTTGTGCTAGGGCGTACTTCGCTTTCCTTTCTAAAAATTTCGCTGGTGTCTGGTGTAGTAGATTCTGATTATACTGGAGAAATTAAAGTTTTGGTCTCATCACCTACTAAAACTGTGCAAATTATTAAAGATTAAAGAATAACACAGCTTTTGCTTTTACCTTATTAGACAAGAAAATCCTTGACTTCTCAACCTAGGCGCCCCAGAAGTTTTGCATCTAGTGATCTAGCTTTTTGGGTGCAGGGAATTACAGCTTCTAGGCCTTTAAAAGGTCTTTTAATTCAAGGATATAAAATGTCAGGGCTGTTAGACACTAGAACAGACGTTTCTTGCATTGCTGGGAAAGATTGGCCTAACTCCTGGCCAACACATACTACTGAAAATGAGTTGGTGGGATTAGAGAAAGTGATATGCGGGTTGGGAATGCTGCAGAGGAAAAGGTAAGGGAGAGTTTAAAACCTTGGTGAGTAGTGAGTTCCCTGTTGCTGGAGGTATTCAAGCAAAGATTAGATGGTTGCTTGTCATCAAAAAAGCTATAGACCAGATTTGGGTTATGGAAGGATAACTGGAGAAGCTTATAAAGATATTGTGCAACACCTCTTTATTTGTTTCTCATATTTAGGTCTTCCAAAACTTTGAAAACTGATAATGTCCCTTTGAAGCTGCAGAGAGATTGTTTACTAACCTTAAATGATTTCCAAAAATTATTAGAGGATATTAATTGGATACGCCCACATTTAAAACTGACTACTGCAGATTTAAAGCCTTTTGTTTGATTGCTTAAAACACAATCCTAATCCCAGTTCTAAGAGAAAATTGACTAATGAGTCAGAGTCGGCTCTTGTTAAAGTGGATGAAGCTTAAAATGATCAGTTAATTAGGATTAATATTACCAAAAGATGAGATTAAATTATTCTTGCCACAAAACATACACCTACAGGATGCTTGTGACAAGAAGGCCCATTGGTTATATCTACCAGTGACTTCAAGAAAAATAGTTTCATCTTATCCCAGCTTGGTGGCACAATTAATTTTAAAAGGAATAAAAAGAAGTGTGGAACTTTTTAGAAAAGAAGCAGCAAATATATTAATTCCATTCAATGAGGATCAACTGCAAGTCTTTTACAAAATAGTGATGATTGGCAAGTTGCCCTGATAGACTTCAGGGGTCAAATTTTGTTTCATTTGCCCTCAAGCCCCCACAGTAGTTAAAAACGCAAAAATATTAAATTGGCACTAAAGGATACCTGTGAAACTTTCCTTACTCTGTGTAGTTCCTTTGCTCTCCTTTACCCTATGGGGGAGGGACGTGCTGTCTCAAATACGAGTTGCTCAGAAAAGGGATTTCTCAATTTATTAGTTATCAATAGGTGGTACAGTTAACAATACTTTATATATTGTTATAAATACATGCTATAAATATATTTGCCTAATTTCAGTTTGCCTAATTAAGTATGGGTATAAATAAAATATAGTAAAGATACACTAATTATATTTATAAATCTATACTTAATTAATTCATATATAAATTAATATGTATACTATATATCTTTATTAAATATATACTGTATAATCATATTATATATATTATATATGTATTGCTGTAATATAATATTTATGTGGCTGATATTGATTGGTATAGATTGGTGTGCTGTGATAACATATATTATATATACTGTATAATATTGTATGCGTGTGACATATATTATTACAGTGCATTGGTTTGTGTTGGTATTAGTTGTGTGCATGTTGTATTGCTTCAATATATATTAATTGTATATGCTAATTGTAAAGATTAATTCAAGTATATTGATTTATATATATTATAGGTCAATATGTTTATACTTATTGCCATACATAAATACATATAGTTCCCCTCATCAGATTTTACAACATGCTCTCTTTGTAATAGATAATTTAAATGCTGATTCATCTGGAACAACAAAATGCAAAGCCGTTGGTAAAGTAGAAGGACCTCCTCTCCAGACAACGGAGAGGTCCCGACCCATTATTAACTGGCGGCCGAGGATGTGCTTGTGTTTTTTCCACAGGACACAGATTCGCCAATTTGGATCCTGGACAGGCTGATTCGTCATGTCGCAGTCCCCCAGGCACCTGATTCCTCCACTGCCGCGACCACAAAAAACAAAAAGGGAACTCCTCTGCCGCCGCCACCGCACAGAACAGCCACACGCCAGAAGCCGCGGGGGGCGGGGGGGAGTGCACCCTGACTGATGGGACCCAGTGCACCGCGCCTGCTGGCAGAAGAGGCAAGATAAACATCGAGATCCCGTCAGGACTGACAGAGCTGCTGCAGCACAAACTCCGACCAGAAAATAATTCTACTTATTCTGTTTTGGTTTGTCTACCCTCTCCTTATGTTTTTCTTTTCATCAGTGATTCCGGAAAACTTATGTACAAGGGGACCTAATGTAGTGTCTTGTGAACAATGTATGCTTTCATTTTGCTTAACTCCTCAATATAATGCTTGTTCTTTTGTGGTGTTAAAACTTCCACCCTATATTATTGTGCCTGTAGCTGTAACTACTTATTGGTATGATAATTATGGTCTTGCTGTGTTAAAACAACTACAAGATTTAATGCGATCAGGACCATTTGTGGGCTTACTAATCTTAGGGAATTCAGCTTTAATAACAACAATTACTACTGTTACTGTTGCTATTACTGTTACTGTTGCAGGAATATCATTGACTCAACAAGTGCACACTGCCCAATATGTTGTAAAATCATATTTTAGGTGTTTGGAACAGCTCAGATATTGGTTTAGATTTAGGGAAACTTCATAACCAGATACAGACCATGGAACACTCCTGATTGGATTTTACTGCCCCAGGAGCAGCTAATGACTTCTTCCACACCTTCTCTAACTTTATTTTGGGGAAGAAACTTCTGTCTACTATTTTTGGCTATGCCACTGTGGGTGCTCTCCTTTGGCTTCTCGTAACCATTTTTCCTTGTATTGTCAGGATTCTTTGACAGAACATTCAGAAGCTCACAACTGAACTACATCTGGCTGTCTTAAGAAATAAATAAGGGGGAGAAGCCAGGAGCAAGCATGGGAGATCCCACCCATAACAAGGTCATGTGGAGAGACATGAAGGGGCAAGACAAGTCAGGTCTCAAGGGGTCCTCTGCCTTAGTATCTACCCTGAAATCAAAATCTGTCTGTTTACTTTCTGCTATACTATACTCTTCTGATATTACAGGGTGCTACATCCAACCACCTTTCTCTGGAAAAAATTAACTTAGAAGTCCAACTGGTCTCCTGCATATGAAAGGAGGGTCTCAGCTCAAATCCCTCTGATGGCTCTCTAACTTGCCTGACAGGTTCCCCTGGACTTTTACAACTTGTGAATTGTTTACAGCCCCCCAGCCGCGAGAGGCATGCAGCTTAAAGCATCTTAAAGATATAGAACCTTTTCTAAGAAGCTAGAAATTATATTGGTGATGGGTTTCACTGTTGAGTCAATGACTGCTGCCAGGCCTCCATATTCTTTATCTTTTGGACACCTGAAGGATATTAATCAATGTAATTGGGATATAGATAAAAGAATACAGCAGTTTTAATGTTAGCAACACTCGACTTTAGAGTTAATTAATTTTTTCCTTGTTATAAATCACTGTACTCCTCTTTCCTTGATATAAATTGTTGTGTCCTTGCTATGTAAGAATGTAACTTTATTTAGTGCTTTCTGAGAGTGGCACCAGACTTTGGGAAGAACAACACTATTAAGGCAAATAAGTTTTCTGGTTGACAGACCCTTATCAGAAAAGTGCTGTAAAATGTTATTTGGCCTTCTGGCCAGAAGGTGATGTAAATCACCTAAGACTTGTGTATAAAGCTAGGTATGCAGAGAGAAAGGCTGGTCTTGATAAGAGTCAGGGTTGCTGACGCTGCATAATTTTGTATTATCCACTGTTCTTTATGTACAACCAAAAGTATAAAAATATTTTCTTGACAATAAAGGATGAACCAGTTTCTCAGACCAGCTTCTCGAACTGGTTTCTTGGAAAACTGTCTTCCCTTCATTTCAACTTCCTCTCTCTCTCTTTCTCCCTCTCCCTCCCTCTCCTTTTTAGGCTGAATTCCTATCTGGAGCAAGGAGGCTTACAACGTCTACTTACTTTCCCTGGCTGCTAAGACCAACGTTAGAGGGAGCCCAAGGCGGGTCACCCTCTGCTATTCAAGCGGGCGCTGGTGGACTAAAGTAGATGGTGAAAAACTCTTGTCTCGAGGTTTATTAGTTTTCTGCATAAACCAAATTATTCAGCATCTTTTCTCCTAAATTTTCCTACCACACTATTTATTCCTATTCTCTCTTCTATTTCTAATTAAATGGTCCTTTCCCAGACTTCGACTCACTCCCTGCTTTGAATTCCCTGGACTAACCGGGGCTGGACTCTGGCAACATCCCTTTAGCACCTCGAGAGAAAGCCATAGATCCCTAGTCAACTCGACAGGAAGCCTGACACTACTGTTACAGCTCGAGAGGAAAGTGGACTTGCATGACTCCACAGGAGACGAGGCCTGACTCCCATTTTGAGACTACATAGGGACCCCGAGATCCATGTCAGCACTGGAGAGGAAACCCGAGGTTTCAGCCTCAGCTCCAGATGAGGACCTAGGACCTGGCGCCAACTGCAGAGGTATCCCAAGAGGCCCTTTGCAACTCGCATGGAGACTGGACTTCCATGAGGCAACACGAGTGGGTCCCTGAGGTTCCCGGCGTAACACGAGAGGAACCCCAAGTTTCCTGCCTCAGCTCGGAAAAAAAAACAAACAAACAAACAGGAGATTCTCCCCTCCCCTCAATGCAAAATGAGGCCCTTTTCCACTGCAGCATCTCAAGAGAAATCCCACCATCCCCGTTGAGCCTTGAAAGGGTCCTTGACACCCTTTATGTAACTCAAGAAGTTCCCCTACATACCCATCTCGACTCGAGAGGAACACTGTGGGTCCCGCCACAACTCAAAAAGAGACATGTTTTTTCTGCCTAATCTTGAGATGAGTGTCCATTTCCCTGCATCGTCGAGAAAGAAATTCCGGCATTCCCGAGGCATGTCAAGAGGAGGTGGTCTCAAATTGAAAGTCGAGAGGAACGTACCACCATTCCAAAAGACCCTGATGTCTGAATCCACTCCAGATGCATCTCATTCCCCTATATTGACTCGACTGTCTCCCCGAGTATCAACTCACAACAACATGGCACTTGTGACAGCCCTGTGGCACCTCAAGAAAAAGCCACAGACCCATATGTCAACTCTACAGGAAGCCTGACACTACTGTTACAGCTCGAGAGAAAAGAGAACTTGCATGTCTGCCCACGAGATGAGGCCTGACCCCCTATTGAAACCCCAGGGTCATTCCGAGTTCCACGTCAGCATTGGAAAGGAATACTGAGGATGCGGCCTCAGCTCAGATGAGGACCTAGGACACGACAACGAATGCAGAGGGATCCCAAGAGGCCCCTTGGAACTCGCATGGAGACTGGAATTTCCTGAGGCCACGTGACTGGGTCCCTGAGGTCCTCATCGTAATTCGAGAGGAACACCAAGTTTTCTACCAGAACTCCAGAAAAACTAGGAGATTCAGCACTAAACGCGAGATGAGGACCTTTACTTCTGCAACATCTCGAGGTAAATCCCACCTTTTCTCTTGCGCCTCGAAAGGGTCCTTGACACCCTTGAGGCAACTCAAGAAATTCCCCGACATAATCGTCTCCACCCGAGAGGAACACCAAGGGACCCACCACAACTCAAGAAGAGCCTCACTTTGCCTCCCCAACTCGAGATGAGGGTCCCTTTCCCTGCTTCGTCGGGAAAGGAATCTCGGCATTCCCATTGCACCTCAAGAAGAGGAAGTCTCAACTTGAAAATTGATAGGAATTCCAGGGGTCGTGTCACCATTCCAAAAGTCTACGCTGCCCCAGTCCACTCCAGATACACGAGAATCCCCTGCACTGTCTCAACTGTCACTCAGAGTATCGACCCAAAACATGATGACACGTGTGTCAGCCCTGTGCCTCCTAGACAGAAAGCCACAGATGCCTTTTTCAACTCAACAGGAAGGTTGATACTACTGTTACAGCTTGGGAGGAAAGAGAAGTTGCATGTCTCCACATGAGGCAAGGCCTGAAACCACTGTGGAAACTCCATAGGAACCACGAGAACAATGTCAGCACTGTAGAGGAAGCCAGAGTTTGCAGCCTCAGGTCCAGATGAGGACATAGGACCCAGCACCGACTGTAGAGAAATACTGCAGGCCCCTCACAACTCGCATGGAGATTGGACTTTCCTGAGGCGAAACAAGCCGGTCCCTGAGGTCCTCGTCGTAACTCGAGAGGAACCCCAAGTATCCTGCCACAACTAGAGAAAAACCAGGGGATTTTCCCCTTAAAAGGAGATGAGACCATTTTCCAGTGTGGTGTCAAGACAGAAATCACACCTTCCCTCTTGTGCCTCGAAAGGGTCCTGGACACCCTTGATGGAACTCAAGAAGTTCCCCAACATACCCATCTCCACTCGAGAGGAACACTGACGGTCCCGTCACAACTCAAGAAGAGCCCAGTCTTTCCCTCCTTATCTCGACATGAGGGTCCCTTTCCCTACTTCTTATGGAAAGGAATCCCGGTGTTCCTGTCACACCTCAAGAGGAGGCAGTCTCAACTTGAAAGACGAGAGGAACTCCAGGGATCGTGCCACAATTCCAAAAGACCCCGTTGTCCCAGTTTACTCCAGATACACCTCATTTCCCTGCTCTGTCTCGACTGTCACCCCAAGTATCGACTCACAACACAATAGCATGTTTGACAGCCCTGTGGAACCTCTAGAGAAAGCCACAAATCCCATGTCAATTCGACAGGAAGCTTGACACTACTGTTACAGCTCAAGAGGAAAGCGGAGTTGCATGTCTCCACACGAGATGAAGCTTGACTCCCCTGTGGAAACTCCATAGGAACCCCCAGATCCATGTCAGCACTGGATAGGTAGCCTGAGGTTGCCGCCTCAGCTCCAGATAAGAACCTAGGACCCAGCAGTGACTGGAGAGGAATCCCGAGAGGCCCCTCACAACTCGCATGGAGACTGGACTTCCCTGAGGCCACACATCGCGTCCCTGAGGTCCCCTTCGTAACTTGAGAGGAACCCCAAGTTTCCTGCTGCAACTCGAGAAAAACCAAGAGATTCTCCCCTCAAGGCGAGATTAGGGCTTTTTCTGCTGCGTCATCTGGAGAGAAATCCGACCTTTTTTCCTGCGTCTGGAAAGGGTCCTTGATACCCTTGATGCAACTCAAGAAATTCCCCGACATACCTGTCTCCACCTGGGAGGAACATCAAGGGTCCCGCCACAACTCAAGAAGAGCCCCATATTTCCATCCTCATCACGAGATGAGGGACCCTTTCCCTACTTCTTATGGAAAGGATTCCCAGCGTTCCCGTCGCACCTCAAGAGGAGGCAGTCTCAACTTCAAAGATGAGAGGAACTCCAGGGGTCGTGCGACCATTCCAAAAGACCCCGATGTCCCAATCCACTACAGATACTCCTGATTCCCTTGCACTGACTCGACTGTCACCCGGAATATCGACTCACAACACAATGGCATGTTTGACAGCCCTTTGGGACCTCGAGAGAAAGCCATATATCCTCATGTTAACTCAACAGGAAGCCTGACACTACTGTTACAGCTCGAGAGGAAAGCAGAATTGCATGTCTCCACATGAGACCAGAATTGACTTCCCTGTGGAAACTCCATAGGAACCCTGAGATCCACGTCAGCACTGGAGAGGAAGCATGAGGTGGCAGCCTCAGCTCCAGATGAGGACCTAGGACCCAGCACCACCTGGAGAGGAATTCTGAGAGGCCCCTTGCAAGTCGCATGGAGACTGGAGTTTCCTGAGGCCAAACGAGCGGGTTCCTGAGGTCCCTGTCTTAACTCGAGAGGAACCCCGAGTTTCCTGCTGCAACTCGAGAAAAACCAGGAGATTCTCCCCTCAAGGGGAGAAGAGGGCCCTTTCTGCTGCGGCTTCATGGGAGAAAACCCACCTTCCCTCTTGGGTCTCAAAAGGATCCTTGACACCCTTGATGCAATGCATCAAGATCCCTGACATGCCCGTCTCCACTCGAGAGACACACCAAGGGTCCCGCCACAACCAAAGAAGAGCCCCGTTTTTCCCTCCTCATCTCGAGATGAGGCTCCCTTTCCCTAATACTTATGGAATGGAATCCCGGCAATCCTGTCGCACCTCAAGAGGAGCTGGTCTCAACTTGAAAGATGAGAGGAACTCCAGGGGTTGTGCCACCACTCCAGAAGATTGCGCTGTCCCAGGCCACTCCAGATACATCTGAACTTCTTCCCTGTCTCAACTGTCACCCCGAATATCGACCTGCAACACAATGGCATGCTTGACAGCTCTGTAGAACCTCGAGGTAAAGCCACATCCCATGTCAACTCGACAGGAAGCCTGAGACTGCTGTTACAGCTCGAGAGGTAAGCGAAATTTCATGTCTCCACACGAGACGAGGCTTGATTCCCCTGTGGAAACTCCATAGGAACTCCCATATCCATGTCAGCACTGGAGAGGAAGCCTGAGGTTGTGCCTAAGCTCCAGATGGGGTCCTAGGACGCAGCACCGACTGGAGAGGAATCCGAGAGGCCCCTCGCAACTCGCATGGAGACTGGACTATCCTGAGGCCACAGGTTGGGTCCCTGAGGTCCCCTTCCTAACTTGAGAGGAAACCCAAGTTTCCTGCCACAACGTGAGAAAAATCAGGAGATTCTCCCCTCAAAGCGAGATGAGGACTTTTCCCCTGCAGCGTCAGGAGAAAAATCCGACCTTCCCTCTTGCGTCTCGAAAGGGTCCTTGACACCCTTGATGCAACTCAAGAAGTTCCCCGACATACGCGTCTCCACCTGAGAGGAACACCGGGGGTCCCGCCACAACTCAAGAAGAACTCCGTTTTTCCTTCCTCATCTCGAGAAGAGGGTCCCTTTCCCTTCTTCTTATGGAAAGGAATCCCGGAGTTCCCGTCACACCTGAAGAGGAGGCAGTCTCAACTTGAAAGACTAGAGCAACTGCAGGGGTCATGCCACCATTCCAAAAGACCCCAATCTCCCAGTCCACTCCAGATAAACATGATTCCCCTGCAGAGACTCGACTGTCACACAGAGTATCGACTCACAACACAATGGCATGTTTGACAGCCCTTTGGGACCTTGAGATAAAGCCACAAATCCTCATATCAACTAGACAGGAAGCCTGACACTACGGTTACAGCTCGAGAGGAAAGCGGAGTTGCATGTCTCCACACGAGATGAGGCTTGACTCCCCTGTGGAAACTACATAGGAATCCCCAGATCCATGTCAGCACTGGAGAGGAAGCCTGAGGTTGCGGCCTCATTTCCAGCTGAGGACCTAAGACACAGCACGGACTGGAGAGGAATCCCGAGAGTCCCCTCCCAACTCGAATGGGGACTGGACTCTCCTGAGGCCACACGAGAGGGTCCTTGAGGTCCCGGTTGTAACTCGAGAGGAACCCCATGTTTCTTGCCGCAACTCGAGAAAAACCAGGAGATTCTCCCCTCAATGCGAAATGAGGCCCTTTTCCACTGTGGCATCTTGAGAAAAATCCCACCTTCCCTCTTGCATCTCAAAAAGGTCCTTGACACCTTTGGTGCAACTCATGAATTTCCCCGACTTATCCATCTCCACTAGAGAGGAACACCGTGGGTCCCGTCACAACTCAAGAAGAGCCTTTTTTTCCCTCCTAATGTCAAGATGAGTGCTTATTTCCCTACATCTTATGGAAAGGAATCCCAGGGTTCCCGTCACACCTCAAGAGGAGGCGGTCTCAACTTCAAGGTCGAGAGGAACTCCAGGTGTCATGCCACCATTCCAAAAGTCCCCAATGTCCCAGTCCACTGCAGTTACACCTGATTCCCCTGCACTGACTCGACTGTCACACCGAGTGTCGACTCACAACATGATGACACGTGTGGCAGCCATTTGGGACCTTGAGAGAAAGCCGCAGATCCTCATGGTAACTCGACAGGAAGCCTGACACTACTGTTACAGCTCGAAAGGAAAGCGAAGTTGCATGTCTCCAAATGAGACCAGGCCTGACTCCCCTGTCGAAACTCCATAGGAACCACGAGATCCATGTCAGCACTGGAGAGGCAGCCTGAGGTTGCGTCCTCAGTTCCAGATGAGGACCTAGGTGCCAGCACCGACTGGAGAGGAATCCCGAGAGACCCCTCGAAACTCCAATGGAAACTGGACTTTGCTGAGGTCACTCGAGTGGGTCCCTGAGGTGCCTGTCCTATCTCGAGAGGAATCACAATTTTCCTGGGGCAACTCGAGAAATATCAAGAAATTCTGTACTCAATGCGAGATGTGGCTCTTTTCCACTGCAGCAACTCGAGAGAAATACCACCTTCCCTCTTGTGCCTCGAAACGGTCCCTGAAACCCTTGATGCAACTCAAGAACTTCCCCGACATACTGGTCTCCACAAGAGGGAACACCGAGGGTTCCACCATAACTCAAGAAGAGCCCCGTTTTTCCCTCTTCATCTCGAGATGAGGGCCCCTTTCCCTGCTTCGTTGGGAAAGGAATCCTGGCGTTCCCATCGCACCTCAAGAGGAGGCGGTCTCAACTTGAAAGTCAAGAGAAACTCCAGGGGTTGTGCCAATGTTCCAAAAGACCACGTTGTTCCACTCCACTCCAGATACATCTGATTCCCCTGCACTGTCTTGAATGTCACCCAGAGTATCGACCCAAAACACGATGGCACGTGTGACAGCTATGTGGCTCCACGAGAGAGACACAGATGACTTTTTCAACTCGAGAAGAACCCTGATACTGCTGTTACAGCTCGGGAGGAAAGAGTGCATGTCTCCACAAGAGTCGAGGCCTAACTCAACTATGGAAATTCCATAGGAACCAGGAGATCCATGTCAGCACTGGAGAGGAAGCCTGAGGTTGCAGCCTCAGCTCCAGATGAGGACTTAGGACCCAGCAGCGACTGGAGAGGAATCCTGAGAGGCCCCTCACAACTCGCTTGGAGACTGGAGTTTTCTGAGCCAAACGAGCCGGTCCCTGACGTCACCATCATAACTCGAGAGAAACCCCAAGTTTCCTGCCGCAACTCGAGAAAAACCAGGAGATTCTCCCCTCAAGGTGAGATGAGGGCTTTTTCCCCCGTGGCTTCTCGAGAGAAAACCCACCTTCCCTCTTACATCTCGAAAGGGTCCTTGACACCTTTGATGCAATGCATCAAGATCTCTGACATGCCCGTCAGCACTCAAGAGGAATACCGACGGTCCCGCCACAACTCAAGCAGAGGCCCATTTTTACCTCCTCATATCGAGATGAGGGTTCTTTTCCCTCATACTGATGGAATGAAATCCCGGCGTTCCCATCACACCCAAGAGGAGGTGGTCTCAACTTGAAAGACGAGAGGAACTCCAGGGTTCGTGCCACCAATCCAAAAGACCCAGTTGTCCGAGTCTACTACAGATACACCTCATTCCCCTGCTCTGTCTCGACTATCACCCCGAGTATCCACTCACAACAAAATGGCATGTTTGACAGCCATGTGGAAACTCGAGATAAAGCCACAAATCCCATGTCAACTAGACAGGAAGTCTGACACTACTGTTACAGCTTGAGAGGAAAGTGGAGTTGCATGTCTCCACACGAGATGAGGCTTGACTCCCCTGTGGAAACTCCATAGGAACCCACAGATCCATGTCAGCACTGGAGAGGAAGCCTGAGGTTGCGGCCTAAGCTCCAGATGAGGACCTAGGACTCAGCACCAACTGGAGAGTAATCCCGAGAGGCCCCTCACAACTCGCATAGAGACTGGATATCCCTGAGGCCACAGGTTGGGTCCCTGAAGTCCCCTTCATAACTCGAGAGGAACCCCAAGTTTTCTGCTGCAACTCGCATAAAACCAAGAGATTCTCCCCTCAAGGAGAGTTGAGGGCTTTTTCTGCTGCAGCGTCAGGAGAAAAATCCGACCTTCCCTCTTGCGTCTCAAAAGGGTCCTTGATACCCTTGATGCAACTCAAGAAGTTCCCCAACATACCGTCTCCACCTGAGAGGAACACCGTGAGTCCCACCACAACTCAAGAAGAATGCCATTTTTCCTTCCTCATCTCGAGATGAGGGTCCCTTTCCCTACTAATTATGGAAAGGTATCCCAGTGTTCCCGTCGCACCTTAAGAGGAGGCTATCTCAACTTGAAAGACGAGAGGAACTCCAGGGGTCGTGCAACCATTCCAAAAGACACTGATCTCCCAGTCCACTCTAGATACACCTGATTCCCCTGCAGTTAATTGACTGTAACCCTGGGTATCGAATCACAACACAATGGTATGTTTGACAGCCTTGTGGGACCTTGAGATAAAGCGACAAATCCTCATGTCAACTCAACAAGAAGCCTGACACTACTGTTACAGCTCGAGAGGAAAGCGGAGTTGCATGTCTCCACACGAGACGAGGCTTGACTCCCCTGTGGAAACTACATAGGAACACCAAGATCCATGTCAGCACTGGAGAATAAGCCTGAGGTTGTTTCCTCATTTCCAGATGAGGACCTAGGGCCCGGCACCGAGTGGAGAGGAATCCCGAGAGGCCCCTCGCAACTCGCGTGGAGACTGGACTTTCCTGAGGCCACACGAGAGGGTCTTTGAGGTGCCTGTCCTATCTCGAGAGGAACCCCAAATTTCCTGCTGCAACTTGAGAAAAACCAGGTGATTCTCCCCTCAACGCGAGATGAGGCCCTTTTCTGCTGTGGCGTCTTGAGAAAAATCCCACCTTCCCTCTTACACCTCAAAAGGGTCCTTGACACCTTTGATGCAACTCATGAATTTCCCCTACTTATCCGTCTCCACTAGAGAGGAACACCGAGGGTTCCACCACAACTCAAGAAGAGCCCCGTTTTTCCCTCCTCATCTTGAGATGAGGGTCCCTTTCCCTGCTTCGTCAGGAAAGGAATCCCGGTGTTCCCATCGCACCTCAAGAGGAGGCAGTCTCAACTTGAAAGTCGACAGGAACTCCAGGGGTCGTGCCAATATTCCAAAAGACCACGTTGTTCCATTCCACTCCAGATACATCTGATTCCCCTGCACTGTCTTGACTGTCACCTAGAGTATCGACCCAAAACACGATGACACGTGTGACAGCCCTGTGGCTCCTCGAGTGAAAGACACAGATGCCTTTTTCAACTCGACAGGAAGCCTGATACTACTGTGACAGTTTGGAATGAAAGAGAACTTGCATGTCTCCACATGAGGCGAGGGCTGACTTCACTGTGGAAACTCCATAGGAACCACGAGATCTATGTCAGCACTGAAGAGGAAGCCAGAGGTTGCTGCCTCAGCTCCAGATTAGGACCTGGGACCCAGCACTGACTGGAAAGGAATCCTGAGAGCCCCCTTTCAATTCGCATGGAGACTGGAGTTTCGTGAGGCCACAAGGGCGGTTCCCTGTGGTTCCCATCACAACTGGAGAGGAACCACAAGTTTCCTGCCACAACTCGAGAAAAACCAGGAGATTCTCCCCTCAAGAGGAGATGAGACCATTTTCCGTTGCAGCTTCTAGAGAGAAATCACACCTTCCGTCCTGCATCTCGAACGGTTCCTTGACACCCTTGATGCAACGCATCAAGATCCCTGATATAACCATATCTATCGGAGAGGAACCTTAAGGGTCTCGCCACAACTCAAGAAGAGCCCCGTTTTGCTCTCCTCATCTTGAGATGAGGGTCCTTTTCCCTACCCTTATGGAAAGGAATCCTGGCGTTCCCATCACATCTCAAGAGGAGGCGGTCTCAACTTGAAAGTCGAGAGGAACTCCAGGGGTCGTGCCACCATTCCAAAAGACCCCTATGTCCCAGTCCACGCCAGATACACCTGATTCCCCCGCACTGAAATGACAGTCACCTCGAGAATCGGCTCACAACGCGATGGCACTTTTGACAGTCCTGTGGCACCTCGAGAGAAAGCCACAGATCTCCATGTAAATTCGATAGGAATCCTAACACTATTGTTACAGCTCGAGAGGAAAGCAGATTTGCATGGCTCCACATGAGACTAGGCCTGCCTCCAGTTTGGAAACTCCATAGGAACCCCAAAATCCATGTCAGCACTGGATTGGAAGCCAGAGGTTGCGATTTTAGTTCCAGATGAGGACCTAGGACCTGGCACCGACTGGAGAGGAATCCCGAGAGGCCTCTCGCAACTCGCATGGAAACTGGACTTTTCTGAGGCCATAGGAGCGGGTCTCTGTGGTCCCTGCCGTAACTTGAGGGAAACCCCAAGTCTCCTGCCACAACACGAGGAAAACAGGAAATTCTCCCCTCAACAGGTGAGTCCATTTTCCAGTGAGTGTCTCGAGAGAAATCCCACCTTCCCACTTGCGTCTCAAAAGGGTCCTTGAAACCAGTGATGCAACACAAGAGGTTCCCTAACATACCCGTCTCCACTCGCGAGGAACACCGTAGGTCCTGGCACAACTCAAGAAGGGCCCCGTTTTTCCCTCCTCAACTGGAGCTGAGGGTCCCTTTCCCTACTTCTGATGGAAAGGACTTTCGGCGTTCCTGTCGCAACTCAAGAGGGGGCAATCTCAACTTGAAAGTCTAGAGGAACTCCAGTGGTCGTGCCACCATTCCAAAAGACCCTGATGCCCCAGTCCACACCAAATACACCTGATTCCCCTGCACTGACTCGACTGTCACCCTGAGTATCTACTCACAACACGATGGCATGCTTGACAGCCCTCTGGGACCTTGGGAGAAAGCCACAAATCCCCATGTCAACTCGACAGGAAGCCTCACACTCCTGTTACAGCTCGAGAGGAAAGCAGACTTGCATGTCCCCAAACAAGACGAGGCCTGACTCCCCTGTGGAAACTGCAGAGGAACCCCTAGTTCCATGTCAGCACTGGATAGGAACACTGAGGTTCTGGCTTCAACTCCAGATGAGGACCTCGGCCCCTGAAGCATCTGCAGAGGAATCCTGAGAGGCCCCTCGCAACTCACATGGAGACTGGACTTTCCTGAGGCAACACGAGTGGGTCCCTGATATCCCTGTCGTAAATCGAGAGGAACCCCAAGTTTGCTGCCGCATCTCGAGAAACACAAGGAGATTCTCCCCTCAACGCGAGATGAGGACATTTTCCCCTGTGGCGTCTCGAGAGAAATCCGACCTTCCCTCTTGCGTCTCGAAAGGGTCCTTGACACCCTTGATGAAACTCAAGAAATTCCCCGACATACCCGTCTCCACTTGAGAGGAACACCGAGATATCTGCCACAACTCAAGAAGAGCCTCATGTTTCCCTCCTCATCTTGAGATGAGGGTCCATTTCCCTCCTTCGTCAGGATAGGAATCCCGGCCTTCCAGTAGCACCTCAAGAGGAGGTGGTCTCAGGTTTAAAGTCAATAGGAACACCACCAGTTGTGCCACCATTCAAAAAGACCCCAATTGGAGGAGCCATCATGAGAGAATCCTCCCAGGACATGGTCATGTGGAGAGAACAGACGAGGTAAGGCAAATCAGGTCTCAAGGGGCCCTCTGCCTTAGCATCTACCCCGAAACCAAAATCTGTCTGTTTAGTCTCTGCTATACTATACTCTTCTGATATTACAGGGTGCTACATCCAACCACCTTTCTCTGCAAAAAATTAACTTAGAAGTCCAACTGGTCTCCTGCATATGAAAGGAGGGTCTCAGCTCAAATCCCTCTGATGGCTCTCTAACTTGCCTGACAGGTTCCCCTGGACTTTTACAACTTGTGAATTGTTTACAGGCCCCCAGCCACGAGAGGCATGCAGCTTAAAGCATCTTAAAGATATAGAACCTTTTCTAAGAAGCTAGAAATTATATTGGTGATGGGTTTCACTGTTGAGTCAATGACTGCTGCCAGGCCTCCATATTCTTTATCTTTTGGACACCTGAAGGATATTAATCAATGTAATTGGGATATAGAAAAAGGAATGCAGTAGTTTTAATGTTAGCAACACTAGGCTTTTGAATTAATGAATTTTCTCTTTGTTATAAATCACTGTACTCCTCTTTCCTTGATATAAATTGTTGTGTCCTTGCTATGTAAGCATGTAACTTTATTTAGTGCTTTCTGAGAGTGGCACCAGACTTTGGGAAGAACAACACTATTAAGGCAAATAAGTTTTCTGGTTGACAGACCCTTATCAGAAAAGGGCCATAAAATGTTATTTGGTCTTCTGGCCAGAAGGTGATGTAAATCACCTAAGACTTGTGTGTACAGCTGGGTATGCAGAGAGAAAGCCTGGTCCCGATAAAATATTATTATATCCTAATCTTTATATTTCTAATTAAATAATGTTTTCTAAGACGCCAACTCCGTCTCCCCTTCGAATTCCCTGGATCCACCGGGGCTGGACCCTGGCAAGTGGCGCCCGAACATGCTATTCGAATGTAGATCTCAGAAATGCTCTGTAATTTGGGACATATAGGACGCCACTCGGGTTCCTAGGACCCCCCCCCCCCCCCCCTGCATAAGGTAGGTATGGTTAGAAGGAGTGGGGAGTGTTTAAGTGTTGAAAGAAACCTCCCCTAAGTAAAGGGTAGATGGGTTGAAAGAAACCCCGCTTGGCAAGGGTAGAAACCTTGACAAGGCAGACTTTCTACAGGTTGAAAGAAACCCCCTTTTGCAAGGATAGAAACCTTGACAAGGCAGACTTTTACAGGTTGAAAAGAAAACCACCCTTGGCTAAGTTAAAACCCTTGACAAGGCAGACTTTTCTATAAATCTTAATTTTCTGACACTGATAGCAAAGAGTTAAAAGACCGACAACTAATTATAGAACTAATTTTGCAACTGTTAAACAAAAGGTAAATTAAAGTTAAAAAGGCTAGTGTTCAATTCTTTTTAAAATTTGCATAAGAACAATGTCCTTGGTTTCCAAAAAATGGCACTCTTAATTTAGATACTTGGGTGAAGCTAGCAAAACAGCTAAAAACTTATTATACTTTGCATAGGCTTGTAAATGCTTTTGCTCTGTGGAATATGATTAGAAATGTTCTGGACCCCATCATGAGGCTTTAGATAGCCTATGGGAGAGGCTATAGCAGTGGATGGTAGTGGGTCTCCACCTTCTACTCAGATCACATTTTCTGCAATTGATGAAGAAAAGGAGGGATACTGTGCTCTACCTCCCGAGGAAGGAGAGTGTTTACAGGATGCTGCAGCCAGGCTCCCTGGCGAGCCCCCTGCCCCTATTCGCAAACCTTTAAAAATTTATCCAACACTTTCTGATTTAAGACGACCACCCCACCTCCCCTTGCGCCTTCCCAGGGCTTAAGAACTCCCCACTTTGCATCCAAAGCCTCCCAGAATATTGCTTAAGGTTGAAAAAGATAGGGAAATATTTTTAAACAAAGGAGCTTTTAAAACAGAGCCTGCTCCTTGCATAAAACGCCCTCGGGGGTGGGGGAGCTCACCGAAGGGGGGAAAAAAAAAGAGAGAGAGAGAGAGAGGGAAAAAAAAAGAAAAAAGGAAGAAAAATAATTCTAATAAAAAGGATTCTACAAATAAAAAATGTTTCTCTTATGACCAAATATAACATTTTTGCCAGCAATGTCCTGCTAAACAGAGACAACAAGCCATGACAATCAACCCCAGGTAGCTTAAAACTGGACCTCAGCTCCACCACTGCAACAATATTAACCCCTGACATGCCGGTTACTCCGATTCCAATGCAAGTGGCTGACTCCCTGCCTGAGGGCATTGTAGGACTTGTGCTAGGGCGTACTTCGCTTTCCTTTCTAAAAATTTCGCTGGTGTCTGGTGTAGTAGATTCTGATTATACTGGAGAAATTAAAGTTTTGGTCTCATCACCTACTAAAACTGTGCAAATTATTAAAGATTAAAGAATAACACAGCTTTTGCTTTTACCTTATTAGACAAGAAAATCCTTGACTTCTCAACCTAGGCGCCCCAGAAGTTTTGCATCTAGTGATCTAGCTTTTTGGGTGCAGGGAATTACAGCTTCTAGGCCTTTAAAAGGTCTTTTAATTCAAGGATATAAAATGTCAGGGCTGTTAGACACTAGAACAGACGTTTCTTGCATTGCTGGGAAAGATTGGCCTAACTCCTGGCCAACACATACTACTGAAAATGAGTTGGTGGGATTAGAGAAAGTGATATGCGGGTTGGGAATGCTGCAGAGGAAAAGGTAAGGGAGAGTTTAAAACCTTGGTGAGTAGTGAGTTCCCTGTTGCTGGAGGTATTCAAGCAAAGATTAGATGGTTGCTTGTCATCAAAAAAGCTATAGACCAGATTTGGGTTATGGAAGGATAACTGGAGAAGCTTATAAAGATATTGTGCAACACCTCTTTATTTGTTTCTCATATTTAGGTCTTCCAAAACTTTGAAAACTGATAATGTCCCTTTGAAGCTGCAGAGAGATTGTTTACTAACCTTAAATGATTTCCAAAAATTATTAGAGGATATTAATTGGATACGCCCACATTTAAAACTGACTACTGCAGATTTAAAGCCTTTTGTTTGATTGCTTAAAACACAATCCTAATCCCAGTTCTAAGAGAAAATTGACTAATGAGTCAGAGTCGGCTCTTGTTAAAGTGGATGAAGCTTAAAATGATCAGTTAATTAGGATTAATATTACCAAAAGATGAGATTAAATTATTCTTGCCACAAAACATACACCTACAGGATGCTTGTGACAAGAAGGCCCATTGGTTATATCTACCAGTGACTTCAAGAAAAATAGTTTCATCTTATCCCAGCTTGGTGGCACAATTAATTTTAAAAGGAATAAAAAGAAGTGTGGAACTTTTTAGAAAAGAAGCAGCAAATATATTAATTCCATTCAATGAGGATCAACTGCAAGTCTTTTACAAAATAGTGATGATTGGCAAGTTGCCCTGATAGACTTCAGGGGTCAAATTTTGTTTCATTTGCCCTCAAGCCCCCACAGTAGTTAAAAACGCAAAAATATTAAATTGGCACTAAAGGATACCTGTGAAACTTTCCTTACTCTGTGTAGTTCCTTTGCTCTCCTTTACCCTATGGGGGAGGGACGTGCTGTCTCAAATACGAGTTGCTCAGAAAAGGGATTTCTCAATTTATTAGTTATCAATAGGTGGTACAGTTAACAATACTTTATATATTGTTATAAATACATGCTATAAATATATTTGCCTAATTTCAGTTTGCCTAATTAAGTATGGGTATAAATAAAATATAGTAAAGATACACTAATTATATTTATAAATCTATACTTAATTAATTCATATATAAATTAATATGTATACTATATATCTTTATTAAATATATACTGTATAATCATATTATATATATTATATATGTATTGCTGTAATATAATATTTATGTGGCTGATATTGATTGGTATAGATTGGTGTGCTGTGATAACATATATTATATATACTGTATAATATTGTATGCGTGTGACATATATTATTACAGTGCATTGGTTTGTGTTGGTATTAGTTGTGTGCATGTTGTATTGCTTCAATATATATTAATTGTATATGCTAATTGTAAAGATTAATTCAAGTATATTGATTTATATATATTATAGGTCAATATGTTTATACTTATTGCCATACATAAATACATATAGTTCCCCTCATCAGATTTTACAACATGCTCTCTTTGTAATAGATAATTTAAATGCTGATTCATCTGGAACAACAAAATGCAAAGCCGTTGGTAAAGTAGAAGGACCTCCTCTCCAGACAACGGAGAGGTCCCGACCCATTATTAACTGGCGGCCGAGGATGTGCTTGTGTTTTTTCCACAGGACACAGATTCGCCAATTTGGATCCTGGACAGGCTGATTCGTCATGTCGCAGTCCCCCAGGCACCTGATTCCTCCACTGCCGCGACCACAAAAAACAAAAAGGGAACTCCTCTGCCGCCGCCACCGCACAGAACAGCCACACGCCAGAAGCCGCGGGGGGCGGGGGGGAGTGCACCCTGACTGATGGGACCCAGTGCACCGCGCCTGCTGGCAGAAGAGGCAAGATAAACATCGAGATCCCGTCAGGACTGACAGAGCTGCTGCAGCACAAACTCCGACCAGAAAATAATTCTACTTATTCTGTTTTGGTTTGTCTACCCTCTCCTTATGTTTTTCTTTTCATCAGTGATTCCGGAAAACTTATGTACAAGGGGACCTAATGTAGTGTCTTGTGAACAATGTATGCTTTCATTTTGCTTAACTCCTCAATATAATGCTTGTTCTTTTGTGGTGTTAAAACTTCCACCCTATATTATTGTGCCTGTAGCTGTAACTACTTATTGGTATGATAATTATGGTCTTGCTGTGTTAAAACAACTACAAGATTTAATGCGATCAGGACCATTTGTGGGCTTACTAATCTTAGGGAATTCAGCTTTAATAACAACAATTACTACTGTTACTGTTGCTATTACTGTTACTGTTGCAGGAATATCATTGACTCAACAAGTGCACACTGCCCAATATGTTGTAAAATCATATTTTAGGTGTTTGGAACAGCTCAGATATTGGTTTAGATTTAGGGAAACTTCATAACCAGATACAGACCATGGAACACTCCTGATTGGATTTTACTGCCCCAGGAGCAGCTAATGACTTCTTCCACACCTTCTCTAACTTTATTTTGGGGAAGAAACTTCTGTCTACTATTTTTGGCTATGCCACTGTGGGTGCTCTCCTTTGGCTTCTCGTAACCATTTTTCCTTGTATTGTCAGGATTCTTTGACAGAACATTCAGAAGCTCACAACTGAACTACATCTGGCTGTCTTAAGAAATAAATAAGGGGGAGAAGCCAGGAGCAAGCATGGGAGATCCCACCCATAACAAGGTCATGTGGAGAGACATGAAGGGGCAAGACAAGTCAGGTCTCAAGGGGTCCTCTGCCTTAGTATCTACCCTGAAATCAAAATCTGTCTGTTTACTTTCTGCTATACTATACTCTTCTGATATTACAGGGTGCTACATCCAACCACCTTTCTCTGGAAAAAATTAACTTAGAAGTCCAACTGGTCTCCTGCATATGAAAGGAGGGTCTCAGCTCAAATCCCTCTGATGGCTCTCTAACTTGCCTGACAGGTTCCCCTGGACTTTTACAACTTGTGAATTGTTTACAGCCCCCCAGCCGTGAGAGGCATGCAGCTTAAAGCATCTTAAAGATATAGAACCTTTTCTAAGAAGCTAGAAATTATATTGGTGATGGGTTTCACTGTTGAGTCAATGACTGCTGCCAGGCCTCCATATTCTTTATCTTTTGGACACCTGAAGGATATTAATCAATGTAATTGGGATATAGATAAAAGAATACAGCAGTTTTAATGTTAGCAACACTCGACTTTAGAGTTAATTAATTTTTTCCTTGTTATAAATCACTGTACTCCTCTTTCCTTGATATAAATTGTTGTGTCCTTGCTATGTAAGAATGTAACTTTATTTAGTGCTTTCTGAGAGTGGCACCAGACTTTGGGAAGAACAACACTATTAAGGCAAATAAGTTTTCTGGTTGACAGACCCTTATCAGAAAAGTGCTGTAAAATGTTATTTGGCCTTCTGGCCAGAAGGTGATGTAAATCACCTAAGACTTGTGTATACAGCTGGGTATGCAGAGAGAAAGCCTGGTCCCGATAAGAGTCAAGGCTGCTGATGCTGTATAATTTTGTATTATCCATTGATGTCTATGTACAACCTAAAGTATAAAAAGCCTTTCTGGACAATAAAAGATGGGACAGTCACTGGAAAGACTGGTTTCCCCACCTCAAGAAGAGGCGGTCTCAAGTTGAAAGTCAAGAGGAACTCCAGGGGTCGTGCCACCATTTTAAAGACCCTGATGTCAAAATACACTCCAGATACACCTGATTCCCCAGCACTAACTCGACTGTCACCCCAAGTATCGACTGAAAACACGATGGCACGTGTGACAGCCATGTGGCACCTCGAGAGAAAGCCACAGACCCCTATGTCAACTCAACAGGAAGACTGACACTACTGTTACAGCTCGAGAGAAAAGTGGACTTGCATGTCTCCACACGAGACGAAGCCTTACTCCCCAGTTGAAACTCCATAGCAAACTTGAGATCCATGTCAGCACTTTAGAGGAATCTTGAGGTTCCAGCATCAGCTCCAGATGAGGACCTAGGACCCGGCACTGACTGGAGAGGAAACCCGAGAGTCCCCTCGGAAATCGCGTGGAGACTGGACTTTCCTGAGGGAAAACGAGCGGGTCCCTGAGGTCCCCGTCATAACTCGAGAGGAAATCCAAGTTTCCTGCCAGAAGCCGAGAAAAACCAGGATTTCTCCCTTCAAAACGAGATGAGGCCCTTTTGCGCTGCGGCATCTCAAAAGAAATCCCACCTTTCCTCTTGAGCCTCAAAAGGGTCCTTTACACCCTGGATGCAACTCAAGAAGTTGCTGACATACCCGTCTCCACTCAGGAGGAACACTGAGAGTCTCACCACAACTCGAGAAGAGCCCCATTTTTTCCTCCTCATTTCGAGATGAGGGTCCATTTTCCTGCTTCTTTGGGAAAGGAATCCCAGTGATCCTGTCGCAACTCAAGAGGAGGCAATCTCCACTTGAGAGTTGAGAGGAACTCCAGGGGTCGTGCCACCATTCCAAAAGAACATGATGTCCCAATCCACTCCAGATACACCTGATTCTGCTGTTCTGACTCGACTGTCACCCCGAGATTTGACTCACAACACGATGGCATGTGTGACAGCCCTGTGGCACTTCAAGAAAATGCCAAAGATCCCTATGTCAACTCGATAGGAAGACTGACACTGCTGTTACAGCCAGAGAAGAAAGTGGACTTGCATGTCTCCACAGGAGACGAGGCCTGACTCCCCTGTTGAAACTTCACAAGAACACCAAGTTCCATGTTAGCACTGGAGAAGAACACTGAGGTTCTGGCCTCAGCTACAGATGAGGACCTAGGACCCAGCACAGACTGGAGAGGAATCCTGAGAGGCCTCTCACAACTCGCATGGATACTGGATTTTCCTGATGCAACACAAGGGGTCCCAGAGGTCCCCGTTGTAACTTGAGATGAAACCCAAGTTTCCTGCCACAACTCGAGTTAAAACAGGAGATTATTCCCTCGACATGAGATGAGGCCTTTTTCTGCTGCGTTGTCTCGAGAGACAACCCACCTTCCTTCTTGAGCCTCGAAAGTGTCCTTGACACCCTTGATTCAACTGATGAAGTTCCCTGACATCCCCGTCAGCATTCGAGAGGAACACCGAGGGTCCCGCCACAACTCAAGAAGAGCCCCATTTTTCCCTCCTCATCTCGAGATGAGGGTCCATTTCCCTGCTTCATCAGGAAAGGAATTCCGGCGTTCTCATTGCACCTCAAGCTGAGGCGGTCTCAACTTGAATGTCGCAAGGAACTCCAGGGGTCGTGCCACCATTCCAAAAAACCCCAATATCCCAATCCACTCCAGATACACCTGATTCCCCTGCACTGACTCGACTGTCACCCCGAGTGTCGACTAACAACAAGATGGCATGTGTGACAGCCATGTGGCACCTCGAGAGAAAGCCACAGATTTGCATGTCAACTCGACAGGAAGCCTAACATTACAGTTACAATTCTAGAGGAAAGTGGACTTACATGTGTCCACGTGAAACGAGGCCTGACTCCCCTGTGGAAACTCCAGAGGAACCCCGAGATCCATGTCAGCCCTGGAGAGGAACCCTACTTGCCAGTGTCCAGCCCAGGTGGATCCAGGGAATTCAAAGGGTGGACAGAGTCAGCGAAGAGAGATTTATTTAATTAGAAATATAAGAGTAGATTAGGAAAGAATAGTGTAGTAGGAAAATTAGTGGAGAAAAGAGGCTGAATAACATGGTTTACGGAGAACTAATAAAACTTTGAGACAAGTGATTTGCACCATCTATGTAGGCCACCAGCTCCCGTTTGAATAGTGGAGGGTGCCCCACCTTGGGCTTCCTCTCGTGTGGGTCTTAAAAGCCAGGCCAAGTAAGTAGACATGGCAAGCCTCCACGCCCCAGATGGGAATTCAGCCAGAAAATAAAGAAGACACCGGGAGAAAAAGCTGCTTAGGTGAGCGAGGCCCCAATAACTTTATTTATAAAAGGACTTTTGTACCTTTCCCACAAATGATGTTGTGTACATTATCTTCTGGCCTTGAAGGCCTGTGAAACATTTTAAGACCCTCTTTTGATAAAGGCTGATCAACCAGAAAATTTATTTTCCCTTGAAATGTTTTTTCTTTATATTTCTAATCTATGTCGGTATCAGAAAGTATCAAACAAAGTTACATTTTCACGAAGCAAAGGGGCAATTAGTTAAAACAAAGAAAGAAACAATTAGCTCAAAAGTCTGATGTGGTCAGTTTCAAGGCTGCATTTGTTTTTTCTTACATTCTATGTTAATGAATGTGCTCCCAGGTGCACAATGGATAAGAGATATGGGATCTTAGCAACAAGCATTGCCTCAACAGTGAAATCTTACACCAGAGTTACTCTAATAACTTTTAACTCTTTGAAACACTTTATGTTTTAGGCTTCCCATGCCTCTCACATTTGGGGGGCTGTAAACAATCACATGAGTAGTTGTAAAAGTCCGGATAAAGCAAGTTAGAGAGCCATCAAAAGGGTATGAGCTGAAACATTCCTTTCAAATGCAGAAGACTTAAGCTCTAAGTTAACATTTTCAAGAGAGTGTCAGAAGAGTGGAAAGCACAGTACAATAAGGCTCTGGTTTTTTGGGGTAGATGTTCAAGGAAGCTCAGGGGGAACCCCTGAAGCCGGATCATGCCTTTGCGTTTTGTCCAGCTCCCTTCCTTATTACCTTTGTCACAGGTGGGATTCCTCACACAGGCTCCCAGCACCTGAGGTTCCATCCTCAGTTCCAGATGAGGACTTATGACATGGCGCTTACTGGAGAGGAATCCCGAGAGGCCCCTCACAGCTCGCATGGAGACTGGACTTACCTGAGGCAACAAAAGGGGTCCCCAAGGTCCCATCATAACTCGAAAGGAACCCCAAGATTCCTGCCGCAACTCCAGAAAAACCAGGAGATTATCACCTCAACGCAAGATGAGGCCCTTTTCTGCTGCAGTGTCTTGAGAGAAATCCCACCTTCCCTCTTGAGTCTCGAAAGAGTACTTGACACCTTTGATGCAACTCAAGAAATTCTCCGACATACCCATCTCCACTCGAGAGGAAAACCGAGGTTCCCGCCACAACTCGAGAAGAGGCCCGCATTTCCCTCCTCATCTCGAGATGAGGGGCCATTTCCTTGCTTCGTCGGAAAAGGAATCCAGGCGTTCCTATGCCACTTCAAGAGGAGGTGGTCACTACTTGAAAGTCGAGAGGAACTCCAGGAGTCGTGCAACCATTCCAAAAGACCCTGATGTCCCAATCTGTTCCAGATACACCTGATTCCCCTGCACTGACTCAACAGTCTCCCCAAGTATCGATTTACAACATGATGGCACGTGGGACCACCCTGTGGCACCTCGAGAGAAAGCCACAGATCCCTATGTCATCTCGACAGGAAGCCTGCCTGTACTGTTACCACCGGAGAGGAAAGCGGACTTATTTGTCACCACACGCAATGACGCCTGACTCCCCTGTTGATACCCCATAGGAACCCTGAGATCCATGTCAGCACTGGAGAGGAACCCTGAGGTTCCCGCCTCAGCTCCAGATGAGGACTTAAGACCCGGCACTGACTGAAGAGGAATCCCGAGAGGCCACTCGCAACTCGCATGGAGACTGGACTTTCTTGAGGCAACACGAGCGGGTCCCTGAGGTCCCCGTTGTAACTCGAGAGGAATGCCAAGTTTCCTGCCACAACTCCAGAAAAACAAGGAAATTCTCCCATCCATGCAAGATGAAGCCGTTTTCTACAGCAGCGTCTCGAGAGAAATCCCACCTTCTCTCTTGAGCCTCGAAAGGGTCCTTGACACCCTTGAGGTAACTCAAGAAGTTCCCCGACATACCCGTCTCCACTCGAGAGGAACACCGAGGGTCCCGCCACAACTCACGTATAGCCCCGTTTTTCCCTCCTCATCTCGAGATGAGGGTCCATTTCCCTGCTTTGTTGGGAAAGAAATCCAGGCGTTCCCATCGCTCCTCAAGAGGAGGTGGTCTGAACTTGAAACTCAAGAGGAACTCCAGGGGTCTTGCCCCAATTCCAACAGACCCCGATTGCCAGGAGCCAGCGTGAGGAATCCCGCCCATGGCAAACGTCATTAGGAAGGAAGCCCAACAAAACGCAAAGGCGTGATCTGTCTTCAGGGGTTCCCCCTGACTTTTCCTGAACAACTACCCCCAAAACCAGAGTTGGCCTGATTTTATTGTACGGTGCTTTCCTCTCTTCTGCCTCTAAAAGGAATTAACTTAGGGCTCCAGTTAACACTCTCCTGCATGTAGAAAGAATGTCTCAGTCTGAACCCCCTTTGATGGCTCTCTAACTTGCCTAACAGTTGGGGACTTTTACAACTTGTGCATTGTTTACAGCCCCCCAAGCGAGAGAGACACAAAGCTTAAAGCATCCTAAAGATACAGAGCCTTTTCTAAAGAGCTAAAAATTATATTGGTGATGTGTTTTCACTGTCACTCAATGACTGCTGCCAGGCCTCCATATTATTTATTTTTTAGGCACCTGGGAGGATATCAATAAATGTAATTTGGATATAGAAATAGGAATATAGTAGTTTTGATATTAGCAACACTAGACTTTTGAGTTAATGTATTTTCCTTGTTATATATCACTTCACTCTTCTTGTGTCCTTGCTATGTAAGAATGTAACTTTATTTAGTGCTTTCTGAGTGTGACACCAGACTTTGGGAAAAACAATACAAATAAGTCTTCTGGTTGGCAAATCCTTATCAGAAAAGGGCCGTAAAATGTTAGTTGGCCTTCTGGCCAGAAGATGATGTAAATCACCTAAGACTTGTGTATATAACTATGTATGCAGAGAAAAAGCCTGGTCTCAAAAAGAGTCAGGGCTGCTGATGCTACATTATTTTATATTATTCATTAATCTCTATGTACAATCAAAAAGTATAAAAGGCCTTCTGAACAATAAGGGATGGGCCAGTCGCTGGACTGGTTTCCTCCATGTCTCCTCTTTACTCTATTTTCTGGCTAAATTCCCATCTGGGGTGTTGAGGCTCGCCATATCTACTTACTTTCCCCGGCTTCTAAGATCCACGTGAGAGGGAGTCCATGGTGGGGCACCCCCCGCTATTCAAGAGGACACCGGTGGCCTAACGTAGATGGTGTAAGTTCCTTGTCTGGAACTTTATTGGTTTTCCACATAAACCAAGTTATTCAGCCTCTTTTCTCCACTAAGTTTTACTACTATACTATTTCTTCTTAATTTCTTTTATATTTCAAATTAAATAAATAAGCTTTCCTCACTTACGCCGTTCACCCTTAGAATTTCCTGGATCCACCAGGGCTGGACCCCAGCAAGTGGCACCCAGAACAGGCTATTTGAAGGTAGGTCTCCACCAGTGCCGTTTTCGGGATGGCTAGGACCCCACTCAGGGTGTCTTGGACCCTCATGGATAAGATAGGTAGGGAAAGAATGTTGGGAAGTTTTGGGTTGAAAGAAACCCAGTTGAAAGGTTGAAAGAAACCAATGGGTTGCTGGAAACCCCCCTTAGTGAAGGGTAGACGTGTTGAAAGAAACCCCCCTTGGCAAGGGTAAAAACCTTGACTAGGCATACTTTTACGGATTGAAAAGAAAACCCCCCTTGGCTAAGGTAAAACCTTGACAAGGCAGACTTTTCTATAAATCTTAATTTTCTGACACGGGTAACAATGAGTCAAAAAAAAAAAAAAAAAAAAAAAAAAACCTCTTTATAGAAGTAATTGTGCAACTGTTAAACAAAAGAGAAATTAAAGTTAAAAAGGCTAGTGTTCAAATCCTTTTTAAAATTTGTATAAGAGCAATGTCCTTGCTTTCCATAAAAGGACGCTGTTAATTTGGATACTTGGGTGAAGCTAGCAAAACAGCTAAAAACTTATTATACTTTACATGAGCCAAAAAGAAGTTTCTGTAAATTCTTTTGCTCTGTGAAATATGATTAGAAATGTTCTGGACGCCTGTCATGAGGCTGTTAGATAGCCTATGGGAGAGGCTATAAAGGTGGATGGTGGTGAGTCTCCACCTTCTACGCAGATCATATTTTTCTGCCATTGACAAACAAAAAGGGGGAGACTGTGTTCTATCTCCCGAGGAAGGAGAGGGTTTACAAGACGCTGTGGCCGGGTGCCCTGTCGAGCCCCCTCCCCATCTATGCAAACCTTTAAAAATTTAAAACCTTTAACAATTTATCTGATTTAAGGTGACCACTGCAATCTCTGCTTGCGCCTCCCCAGGGCTTAAAAACTCCCCACTTTGCCTCCAAAGCCTCCCCAGAACATTGCCTAAGGTTGAAAAAGATAGGGAAAATTTAAAAACAAACAAACAAAAAAGGAGCTTTTAAAACAGAGTGAAGTAAGCCAGAAAGAAAAACACCAATACAGTATACTAACACATATATATGGAATTTAGAAAGATGGCAATGACGACCCTGTATGCAAGACAGGAAAAAAGACGCAGCTGTCTATAACAGACTTTTGGACTCAGAGGGAGAGGGAGAGGGTGGGATGATATGGGAGAATGGCATTCTATCATGTATACTATCATGTAAGAATTGAATCGCTAGTCTATGTCTGACGCAGGATACAGCATGCTTGGGGCTGGTGCATGGGGATGACCCACAGAGATGTTATGGGGAGGGAGGTGGGAGGGGGGTTCATGTTTGGGAACACATGTAAGAATTAAAGATTTTAAAATTAAAAATAAATAAATAAATAAATAATAAAAAATAATAAAAAAATTAAAAAAAAAAAAAAACACAGAGCCTGCTCCTTGCAGAAACCCCCCTGGGGGGGGTCACCCAAGCAAAAAAGATAAAAAGAGAAAGAGGAGAGAATAAGAAAATTTAAAAAAGAGAGAGAAAAAGAAAGAAAAATAATCATAATAAGAAGGATTTTACAAATAGAAAATGTTTCTCTTGTGGCCAAATGGAACATTTTTGCCGTCAATGTCCTGCTAAACAGAGACGACAAGCTGTGCCAATCAACCCCAGGTAACTCAGGACTAGACCTCAACTCCACCAAGGCAACATTAACCCCTGACGTGCCAGTTACCCCGATTCCAATGGGAGTGTCTGGACCCCTGCCTGAGGACATTGTACTAGGGCGTAGCTCGCTTTCTTTTCTAAAAATTTCGCTGGTGTCTGGTATAGTAGATTCTGATTATACTGGAGAAATTAAAGTTTTGGTCTTGCTGCCTGCTAAATCTGTAAATTAATAAAGGTTAAAGAATAGCACAGCTTTTGCTTTTACCTTATTATCAGACAGAAAAACCTTGACTTCTCAAGCTAGGGGCCCCAGAGGATTTGGATCTAGTGATCTAGCTTTTAGATGCAGGAAATTACAGCTTCTAGGCCTTTAAAAGATGTTTTAATTCAAGGAAATAAAATACCAGGGTTGTTAGACACTAGAACAGATGTTTCTTACATTGCTGGGAAAGACTGGTCCAGCTCCTGGCCAACACATACTACTGAAAATAAGTTGGTGGGATTAGAGAAAGTGGTATGCAGGATGGGAGTGCTGTAGAGGAAAAGGTGAGAGAGAGTTGAGGACCTAGGAGAGTAGTGAGTTCCCCGTTGCTGGATGTATTCAAGCAAAGATTAGATGGTTTCTTGTCATCAAAAAAGCTATAGACCAGATTTAGGTTATGGAAGGATAACTGGAGAAGCTTATAAATATATTGTGCAACACCTCTCTACTTGCTCCTCATATTTAGGTCTGCCAAAAGTTTTGAAAACTGATAATGTCCCTTTAAAGCTGCGGAGAGATTATTCACTAACTTTAAATTATTTCCAGAAATGATTAGGGGATATTAATTGGATATGCCCACATTTAAAACTGACTACTGCAGATTTAAAGCCTTTCGTTTGATTGCTTAAAAAACAATTCTAATCCCAGTTCTAGGAAAAAGTTGACTAGTGAGACAGAGTTGGCTTTTGTTAAAGTGAATGAGGCTTTAAATGATCAGTTAATTAGGATTAATATTGACAAAGGATGAGATTAAATTATTCTTGCCACAAAACAGGATGCTTGTGATAAGAAGGCCCATTGGTTCCATCTACCAGTGACCCCAAGAAAAATAGTTTTATCTTATCCCAACTTGGTGGCACAATTAATTTTAAAAGGAAGATAAAGAAGTGTGGAACTTTTTGGAAAAGGAGTAACAAATAAAGTAATTCCATTAAATAAGGATCAACTGCAAGTCTTTTACAAAATAGTGATGATTGGCAAGTTGCTCTGATAGATTTCAGGGGTCAAATTTTATTTCATTTGCCCTCAAGCCCCCACAGTAGTTAAAAGTTCAAAAATGTTAGCTTGACAGTTTGAGGATACCTGTGAAACTTTTCTAACTCTATATAGTTCCTTTGCTCCTCTTTACCCTATGGGGGAGAGACGTGCTGTTTCAAATAGGAGTTGCTTGGGAAAGGGATTTCTCAATTTCTTAGTTCTCAATAGGTGGTACAATTAACAATACTTAATATATTGATATAAATACATAATATAAATACATTTGCCTAATTACAGTTTGCTGATTGGGTTTGGGTATATCCTTAAAAATAACATAAGTGAAAATTACAATTTCTTATCAAAATATTTATAATAAAGATATATAATAGATATATAATAAAGATATGTAATAAAATATAATAAAGGTATACCTAGTAGTGTTTTAAATTTCTAGTGTTTTAAAGGATTAGATATAAGGCGCATAAACATGGGTTATACAAATATCAATGTTACAGTAACATCCGGAAGTGACAAGCACAAAGCTATAAATGTCTAAACTGGAAAAAACTTGAAACCCTCATGTTAATTCTTAAATGTAGTATTTCTAACTTGTGACAAGACAGATTGGTAGGCAGCCAATTTTGTGTCTTAAAATAACTGGGGGCATAGTTAAAATTTTATACATCACATGATTGCTAAGGAATGTTGCAGGTGAGATGTTATTTTTAGTTTACTTGAAATTATTTAAGGTGGAGGGAGGAGGGAGAACAAATATTTAAAATTTGGAAAACCCTAAATCTTTTGATAAGAAATTGTAATTTTCACTTATGTTATCTTTAAGGATATAAAAGGTTGATAAATTGGCGTAGTTAAATTGAGCCATAACCATTGGTGATCATGGGGACTGGTAATTAAGCTTGCAGAAAAAAAAATAGAATCTAAGAATTAAAAAAATAAGATCCTGAAGATTTTAATTGCATAAATTTCTGTATTTTATGTGCATTTAAAAACTGCAATAAGTTGAATGGGTTAATCTTGTCTAATATAAGTAAATGAGTCTGTAGACTGTGATCTCCCCAAACTAAAAAGTACAGTACTTGGAATTGTGTTCTTTATGATTGTAGTGTTGGTAAAGCACTAATATGCAGAAATATAAAGGAATTACACAGTGCAAAAAAAAGGGGGTATACCTAATTCTATGTATGGAACTATACTTAATTCATATATAAATTAATATGTATACTATATATACATATTGAATATATACTGTATAATTATATATACATAATGTATATATTGCAGTAATATAGTATGTATGTGGCTGATATTAATTGGTATAGATTGGCATGCTGTGATAACATGTTATATATACTGTATAATTATATTGTGTGTGTGAGACATGTATTATTACAATGCATTGGTTTGTGTTGGTTGGTATTATTTGTGTGCATGTTGTATTGCTGCAATATATATTAATTAATGTGTTAATTATAAAGATTAATTCAAGTATATTGATTTATTAAATTGTTTGGTAAAGAACCATCAAAAATTGCAATTCCATATAACAGAGAACAACTTGATGCTTTTCAAATGTTTGATGATGATTGGCAGATTGCTATAGGAAATTACTGTGGTCAAATCTTGCATCATTTACCCCCACATGCTTTGTCAATTCAAAAATTAAAAAAGAATTTAAGTATAGTTTTCCCCCATCAGATTTTACAACATGTTCTCTTTGTAATAAATGCTGATTTGTCTGGAACAATAAAATGTAAAGCCATTGGTAAAATGGAAAGACCTCCTCTCCAGACAAATAAAAAGGTAAAGACCCAATCAATATTAACTGGCATTCGAGGAGGTGTTTATACTTTTTCCATAGGATGCAGATTCGCCAATTTGGATTCCAGACTGGCTGATTGGTCGTGTCGCAGTCCCCCAGGCACCTGGTTCCTCCACCACCACAACCACAAAAAACAAAAAGGAAACTCCTCTGCCACCATCGCGCGAAACAGCCACATGCTGGGAGCCGTGGGCGGGGCCAGCCTGACTGACAGGACCTAGTGCACTGCGCTTGCAGCTGGTAGCCCCGCCAGCATTTGTCTGTGAAACTATGGGATAAAGGGTTGATGGGGAAAAGAGATATACAGAAATTGCATACTATTTGCACAAATTTTTGTCTCGCCAAAACGGGTTCGGCAGAGGGCGGGGTGAGGGCCGCCACGCACACCAGCAGGAGAGGCAAGATAAACATCGAGATCTTGGTGGGACTGACAGCTGCTGCAGCGCAAAATCTGACCAGAAAATGACTATGTTTACTCTATTTTGGCTTGTTTATCCTCTCCTTATGTTTTTCTTTTCACCAGTGATTCTGGAAAACTTAATGTGCAAATGAACCTAATGTAGTGTCCTGTGAACAATGTATGCTTTCATCTTAACTCTTCAATATAATGTTTGTTATGGTCTTGCTGTGTTACAACAACTATTATTGTTACTATTATTGTTTTTGTTACTGTGGCAGCAATATCATTGACTCAACAAGTGTATACTGCCTGATATGTTGATACTATGCCTGGAAATGTTTCTTTGGTGTTGGCAACACAGGAGGTTGTGGAAGGGAAGCGAGAAGTGGGGGTGGATGCCCGAGAGGAGGCGATGATGCATGTTGGGACTGAATTGTATGTTTTGAAAGTAGAGTTAACATTGTCTTGTAGATTTATGTGACACCCCTGAGGGTAAATGAGATGGATTGTGGCCAGGAGGGAATTGGGAATCACGTTTTGAGGGTATAGAATGGCTCCAACATTAGTTTGGATTTTGGAAAACTTCACAGTCAGATAGAAACCATGAAACACTCCTGATTAGATTTTATTGCCACAGAAGCAGATAATGACTTTTTCCCCACCTTCTCCAACTTCATTTCTGGAAAGAATATTCGCTCTACTGTTTTCAGCTATGTTGCTATGGGTGCTCTAATCTTGCTCCTCATAATCATTCTTCCTTGTATTGTCAGGATTCTTCAGCAGAGTATTCAGAGACTCGCAACTGAATTAGACCTGGCTGTTTAAAAAAAAAAAAAAAAAAAGGACAGAGATGCAGGGAGCCAGTGTGAGGAATCCCACCCATGGCAAATGTCATGAGGAAGGAAGCCCAACAAAACACAAAGGTGTAATCTGGCTTCAGGGGTTCCCTCTGACTTTTCCTGAACATCTACCCCCAAAAACCAGAGTTGAGCTGATTTTACTGTACTGTGCTTTCCTCTCTTCTGCCTCTAAAAGGAATTAACTTAGGGCTCCTGTTAACAGTCTCCTGCATGTGAAAAGAATGTCTCGGTCTGCGCCCCCTTTGATGGCTCTCTAACTTGCCTAACAGTTGGGAACTTTTACAACTTGTGCATTGTTTACAGCCCCCCAAAGGCGAGAGGCACAAAGCTTAGCATCCTAAAGATACAGAGCCTTTTCTAAAGAGCTAAAAATTATATTGGTGATGTGTTTTCACTGTTCACTCAATGACTGCTGCCAGGCCTCCATATTCTTTATCTTTTAGGCACCTGGGAGGATATCAATCAATATAATTTGGACATAGTAATAGGAATATAGTAGTTTTGATGTTAGCAACACTAGACTTTTGAGTTAATGAATTTTCCTTGTTATATATCACTGCACACCTCTAGCGACCTTGCTATGTAAGAATGTAACTTTATTTAGTGCTTTCTGAGAGTGGCACCAGACTTTGGGAAAAACAACACAAATAAGTCTTCTGGTTGACAAATCCTTATTAGAAAAAGGCTGTAAAATGTTAATTGACCTTCTGGCCAGAAGATGATGTAATTACCTAAGACTTGTGTATATAACTATGTATGCAGAGAAAAAGCCTGGGCTCGAAAAGAGTCAAGGCTGCTAATGCTACATAATTTTATATTATCCATTAATCTCTATGTACAATCAAAAAGTATAAAAGGCCTTCTGATTAATAGGGGATGGGCCAGTTGCTTGACTGGTTTTCCCCATGTCTCCTCTTTACTCTATTTTCTGGCTGAATTCCCATCTGGAGCGTGGAGGCTTGCCAAGTCTATTTACTTACCCTGGCTTCTAAGATCCACGTGAGAGGGGGATCAAGGTGGGGCACCCACCGCTATTCAAGAAGATGTTGCTCGACTAATGATGATTGTACAAATTCCTTTTCTGGAACTTAATTGGCTTTCCATGTAAACCAAGTTATTCAGCCTCTTATCTCCACTAAATGTTCCCACTATACTATTTCTTCTTAATTTCTTTTATATTTCTAATTACATAAACAAGATTTTCTTGACTACACCATCCACCCTTCAAATTCCCTGGATCCAGCTGGACTGGGCCCCGGCAATCGATGTCCCAGTCCACTCAAGATACACCTGAATACCCGCACTGACTCGATGGTCACACTGAGGTGGCAGGTGTGACAGCCCTGTGACACCTTGAGAGAAAGCCACCTATCTTTATGTTAACTCAACAGGAAGCCTTATACTGCTTTTCCAGCTCGAAAGGAAAATGGACTTGCATGTCTCCACACAGGACGAGGCCTGACTCCCCTGTGGAAACTCCAGAGGAAACCCGAGATCCATGTCAGCACTGGAGAGGAACACTGAGATTTCGGCCTCAATTACAAATGACGACCTCAGCCCCGACAATGACTGGAGAGGAATCCCGAGAGGCCCCTCACAACTGGCATGGAGACTGGACTTTCCTGTGGCAACACAAGCGGGTCTTTGGGGTCCCCTTCGTAACTCCAAAGGAACCCCAAGTTTCCTGCCTCAACTTGAGAAAAACCAGGAGATTCTCCCCTCAACACAAGAGGAAGCTGTTTTCACTCCAGCGTCTCAAGACAAATCCCACTTTCCTCTTGAGCCTCGAAAGGGTCCTTGACACCCTTGAGGCAACTCAAGAAGTTCCCCGACATACCCATCAAGACTCGAGAGAAACCCTGAGTGTCCCGCCACAACTCAAGAAGAGCTCCAATTTTCCCTCCTCATCACGAGATGAGTTTCCATTTCCATGCTTCGTTGGGAAAGGAATCCCAGCATTCCCGTCGCCTGTCAAGAGGAGGTGGTCTCAATTTGAAACTCGAGAGGAACTCTATGGGTCGTGCCACAATTTCAAAAGACCCTGATGTCCCAATCCACTCCAGATACATCTGACTCCCCTGCGCTGACTCGATGGTCACCTTGAGTATCGACTCAAAACACGATGGCAGGTGTCACAGCCCTGTGGCACCTCGAGAGAAAGCCACCGATCACTATGTTAACTCAACAGAAAGCCTGACACTAATGTTACAGCTCGAGAGGAAAGCCGACTTGCATGTCTCCACACGAGATGAGGCCTGACTCCCCTTTGGAGACTCCAGGGGAACCCTGAGATCCAGTCAGCCATGGAGAAGATCCCTGAGGTTCCGGCCACAGCTCCAGATGAGGATCTAGGAACTGGCATGGACTATAGAGAAATCCCGAGAGGCCCCTCACAACTAGCTTGGATACTGGACTTTCCTCTGATGACCATTATATCTACTACTGTGGGCAGGAATCCCTCAGAAGAAATGGAGTAGCCATCATGGTCAGCAAAAGAGCCTGAAATACACTACTTGGGTGCAGTGTCAAAAATGACAGAATAATCTGTTCGTTTCCAAGGCAAACCATTCAATATCACCATAATCCAAGTCTATGCCCCAACCAGTAATGCTGAAGAAGCTGAAGTTGAACGGTTCTATGAAGACCTAAACGACCTTGTAGAACAAACACCCAAAAAAAGTGAACATTTTCATTATAAGGAACTGGAATGCAAAAGTAGGAAGTCAAGAAACACCTGTAGTAACAGGCAATTTTGGCTTTGGAATGTGGAATGAAGCTGGGCAAAGACTAATAGAGTTTTGCCAAGAAAATGCACTGGTCATAGCAAACACCCTATTCAAAAAACACAAGAGAGGACTCTACACTTGGACATCACCAGATGGTCAACACCAAAATCAGATTGATTATATTCTTTGCAGCCAAAGATGCAGAAACTCTATACAGTCAGCAAAAATAAGACGGGGAGCTGACTGTGGCTCAGATCATGAACTCCTTATTGCCAAATTCAAACTTAAATTGAACAAAGAAAGGAAAACCGCTAGACCATTTAGGTATGACCTAAATCAAACCACTTATGATTATACAGTAGAAGTGAGAAATAGATTTAAGGGCCTAGATCTGATAGATAGAGTACCTGATGAACTATGGAATGAGGCTCGTGACATTGCACAAGACAGGGATCAAGACCATCCCTATGGAAAAGAAAAAATGCAAAAAAGCAAAATGGCTGTCTGGGGAAGCCTTACAAATAGCTGTGAATAGAAGAGAAGTGAAAAGCAAAGGAGAAAAGGAAAGATATAAGCATCTGAATGCAGAGTTCCAAAGAATGGCAAGAAGAGATAAGAAAGCCTTCTTCAGCAATCAATGCAAAGAAATAGAGAAAAACAACAGAATGGGAAAGACTAGAGATCTCTTCAAGAAAATTAGAGATACAGAGGGGACATTTCATGCAAAGATGGGCTCGATAAAGGACAGAAATGCTATGGACCTAACATAAGAAGAACATATTAAGAAGAGGTGGCGAGAATATACAGAAGAACTGTACAAAAATGATCTTCACGATGAACATAATCACGATGGTGTGATCACTCATCTAGAGCCAAACATCCTGGAATGTGAAGTCAAGTGGGACTTAGGAAGCATCACTACGAACAAAACTAGTGGAGGTGATGGAATTCCAGTGGAGCTATTTCAAATCCTGAAAGATGATGCTGTGAAAGTGCTGCACTCAATATGCCAGCAAATTGGGAAAACTCAGCAGAGGCCACAGGACAGGAAAAGGTCAGTTTTCATTCCAATCCCAAAGAAATGCAATGCCAAAGAATGCTCAGACTACCAAACAGTTGCACTCATCTCACATGCTAGTAAAGTAATGCTTAAAATTCTCCAAGCTAGGCTTCAACAATATGTGAACTGTGAACTTCCTGATATTCAAGCTGGTTTTAGAAAAGGCAGAGGCCCCAGAGATCAAATTGCCAACATCAGCTGGATCATCAAAAAAGCAAGAGAGTTCCAGAAAAATATCTATTTCTGCTTTATTGACTATGCCAAAGCCTTTGACTGTGTGGATCACAATAAACTGTGGAAAATTCTGAAAGAGATGGGAATACCAGACCACCTGACCTGCCTCTTGAGAAATCTGTATGCAGGTCAGGAAGCAACAGTTAGAACTGGACATGGAACAACAGACTGGTTCCAAATAGGAAAAGGAGTGCATCAAAGCTGTATACTGTCACCCTGCTTATTTAACTTATATGCAGAGAACATCATGAGAAACGAGGGACTGGAAGAAGCACAAACTGGATCAAGATTGCTGGGAAAAATATCAATCACCTCAGATATGCAGATGACACCGCCCTTATGGAAGAAAGTGAAGAGGAACTCAAAAGCCTCTTGATGAAAGTGATAAAGGAGAGTGAAAAAGTTGGCTTAAAGCTCAACATTAAGAAAACGAAGATCATGGCATCAGTTCCCGTCACTTCATGGGAAATAGAAGGGGAAAAAGTGGAAACAGAGTCAGACTTTATTTTTTTTGGGCGCCAAAGTCACTGATGATGGTGATTCAGCCATGAAATTAAAAGACGCTTACTCCTTGGAAGAAAAGTTATGACCAACCTGGATAGCATATTCCAAAGCAGAGACATTACTTTGCCAACTAAGATCAGTCTAGTCAAGGCTATGGTTTTCCCAGTGGTCATGTATGCATGTGAGAGTTGGACTGTGAAGAAGGCTGAGTGCTGAAGAATTGATGCTTTTGAACTGTGGTGTTGGAGAAGACTCTTGAGAGTCCCTTGGACTGCAAGGAGATCCAACCAGTTCATTCTGAAGGAGATCAGCCCTGGGTGTTCTTTGGAAGGAATGATACTAAAGCTGAAACTCCAGTACTCTGGCCACCTCATGCAAAGAGTTGACTCATTGGAAAAGACTATGATGCTGGGAGGGATTGGGGGCAATAGGAGAAGGGACAACAGAGAACAAGATGTCTGGATGGCATCACTGACGTGGTGGACGTGAGTCTGAGTGAACTCCAGGAGTTGGTGATGGACAGTGAGGTCTGGTGCGCTGCAATTCATGGGGTTTCAAAGAGTCGGACACAACTGAGCGACTGAACTGCTGAACTGAACTGAACTGATACTACAGTCTTTTGACATTACACGGGGCTATCCCCAACAACCTTTCTCTTGAAAAAGTTAACTTACAGCTGCAACTGGTCTCCTTCATATGAAAGTAATATCTAAACTCTAATCCCTCTGATGGCTCTCTAACTTGCCTGACAGGTTCCCCTGGACTTTTACAACTTGTGAATTGTTTACAGCCCCCCAACCACGAGAGGCATGAAGCTTACAACATCTTAAATATATTCAGCCTTTCCTAAAAAGCTAGAAACTATATTGGTGATGGGTTTCACTGTTGAGTCAATGACACAGTCAGACCTCCATATTCTTTATAATTTAGGCACCTGAAGGATATTAATCAATGTAATTGGGATATAGAAAAAGGAATTCATCTTTCTAAATTCCATATATATGTGTTAGTATACTGTATTGGTGTTTTTCTTTCTGGCTTACTTCACTCTGAAAGATGGCAATGCCGACCCTGTATGCAAGACAGGAAAAAAGACGCAGCTGTGTATAACGGACTTTTGGACTCAGAGGGAGAGGGAGAGGGTGGGATGATATGGGAGAATGGCATTCTATCATGTATACTATCATGTAAGAATTGAATCGCTAGTCTATGTCTGACGCAGGATACAGCATGCTTGGGGCTGGTGCATGGGGATGACCCACAGAGATGTTATGGGGAGGGAGGTGGGAGGGGGGTTCATGTTTGGGAACACATGTAAGAATTAAAGATTTTAAAATTAAAAAAATAAAAAACTTAAAAAAAAGGAATATAAAAAAAAAGAAAAAGGAATTCAGTAGTTTTAATGTTAGCAACACTAGACTTTTGAGTTAATGAATTTTCTCTTTGTTATTAATCACTGTATTCCTCTTTCCTTGTTATAAATTGTTGTGTCCTTGCAATGTAAGAATGTAACTTTATTTAGTGCTTTCTGAGAGTGGCACCAGATTTTGGGAAGAACAACACTATTAAGGCAAATAAGTTTTCTGGTTGACAGACCCTTATCAGAAAAGGGCCGTAAAATGTTAATTGGCCTTCTGGCCAGAAGGTGATGTAAATCACCTAAGACTTGTGTATACAGCTGGGTATGCAGAGAGAAAGCCTAATTTCGATAAAAGTCAGGGCTGCTGATGCTGCATAGTTTTGTATTATCCATTGATGTCTATGTACAACCAAAAGTATAAAAAGCCATTCTGGACATTAATAGATGGGCCAGTCACTGTAAAGACTGGTGTCCCCCGTGTTGACGCTCTCTCTCTCTCTTTCTCCCACTCTCTCCCTCTCCTTTTCAGGCTGAATTCACATCTGTGGCATAGAGGCTCACCATGTCTAATTACTTGCCCTGGATTTTAAGACCCACGTGAGAGGGAGCCCAAAGCGGGGAAACCTCCGCTATTCAAGCAGGCACTGGTGGCCTACATAGATGGTGCAAACCTCGTGTCTCAGGGTTTTATTAGCTCTCAGCATAACCCAAGTTATTCAGTCTCTTTTCTCCACTAATTTTCCTACTACACAATTCTATCTTAATCTTTATATCTCTAATTAAATAATGTTTTTTAAGACACCAACTCCATCTCCCTTCGAATTCTCTGGATACACCGGGGCTGGGCCCTGGCACACAATGTCCCAATCCACTACAGATACAACTTATTCCCCTGCATTGACTCGACTGTCAACCTGAATATCGACTCACAAAATGATTGCACATGCGACAGCCCTGTGGCACCTCGAGAGAAAGCCACAGATCCATATGTCAAATCGAGAGGAAGGCTGACACTGCTGTTACAGCTTGAGAGGAAAGCGGATTGCATGTCTCCACACGAGACGAGGCGTGACTCCTCTGTGGAAACTCCATAGGAACTGCGAGATTGACATAAGCACTGAAGAGGAAGCCTAAGGTTCCGGCCTCAGCTCCAGATGAAGACTTAGGACCCGGCACTGACTGAAGAGGAATCCGGAGAGGCCCCTCGCAACTCGCATGGAGACTAGATTTTCATGAAGCAACAAGAGCGGGCCCCTCAGGTCCCAGTCAAAACTCGAGAGGAACCACGTGTTTCCTGTCGCAACTCGAGAAAAAAATGGGAAATTCACCCCTCAACGCGAGATGAGGCCCTTTTCCACTGCAACATCTCAAGAGAAATCCCACCTTCCCTCCTGAGCCTCGAAAGGGTCCTTGACACCCAGGATGCAACTCAAGAAGTTACCTGACATACCCGTGTCCACTTGAGAGGAACTCCGAGGGTTCCACCGTAACAAAAGAAATCCCCGAATATCCCTCCTCATCTTGAGATGAGGGTCCATTTCCCTGTTTCGATGGGAAAGGAATCCTGGCATTCCCGTTGCACCTCAAGAGGTGGTGGTCACAAATTAAAAGTCGAGAGGAAGACCAGGCATCTTGCCACCATTCTAAACGATCCTGATGTCCCAATCCACTTTAGATACACCTGATTCTCCTGCAATGACTCAACTGTCACCCCGAGTATCGAGTCATAACACAATGCCATGTATTATAGCCCTGTGCACCTCGAGAGAAAGCCACAGATCCCTATGTCAACTCGACAGGAAGTCTGACACTACTGTTACAGCTCTAGAGGAAAGTGGAGTTGCATGTCTCCATATGAGAAGAGGCCTGACTTCCCTGTTGAAACTCCATGGGAAACTTGAGATCCATGTCAGCACTGGAGAGGATGCCTGAGGTTGCTGCCTCAGTTCCAGATGAGAAGCTTGGACCAGGCACCGACTGGAGACGAATCCCGAGAGGCCCCTCGCAACTCGCATGGAGACTGGACTTTCCTGAGGCAATGGGAGCGGGTCCCTGATGTCCCCATTGTAACTCAAGAGGAATCCCAAGTTTCCTGCCGTCACACGAGAAAAACCAGGAGATTCTCCTCTCAATGCGAGATGAGGCCCTTTTCTGCTATGACGTCTCGAGAGAAATCCCACCTTTCATCTTGAGCCTCGAACAGGTCCTTGACACCCTTGAGGCAAGTCAAGAACTTCCCCGACATACCCGTCTCCACTCAAGAGTAACACCGAGGGTCCTGCCACAACTCAACAAGAGTTCCGGTTTTCACTTCTTATCTCGAGATGAGGGTCCATTTCCCTGCTTTGTCGGGGAGGGAATCCCAGCATTCCCGTCTCACCTCAAGAGGAGGCGGTCTCAACTTGAAAGACGAGAAGAACTCCAGGGGTCATGCCACCATTCCAAAATACCCCAATGCCCCAATCCACTTCAGATACACCTGACTCCCCTGCTCTGACTCGACGGTCACCCTGAAGATCAACTCAAAACAGGATGGCAGGTGTGACAGCCCTGTGGCAATTGGAGAGAGAGCCAACGATCCCTATGTCAACTCGGCAAGAAGCCTGACACTGCTTTTCTAGCTCGAGAGGAAAGAAATTTGCATGTCTACACACTAAACGAGGTTTGACTCCCCTGTTGATACTGCATAGGAATCCCAAGATCCCTGTCAGCACTGGAGTGGAACCCTGAGGTCCCGGACTCAATTTGAGATGAGGACCTCAGCCCCGGCAGCGACTGGAGAGGAATCCCGAGAGGCCCCCCGAAACTCGCATGTAGACTGGACTTTCCTGAGGCAACACGAGGGGGTTCTAGAAGTCACCGTATTAACTCAAGAGGAACCCCAAGTTTCCTGCCGCAATTCTAGAAAAAGCAGGGGATTCTCCCCTCAACGCGAGATGAGGTATTTTTCCTCTGCTGCGTCTCAAGAGAAAAACCACCTTCCCACTTAGCATGGAAAGGGTCCTTGACACCCTTGAGGCAACTCAAGTATTTCCCCGACATACCTGTCTCCACACGAGAGGAACACCAAGGGTCCCGGCACAACTCGAGAAGATCCCGATTATCCCTCCTCATCTCGAGATGAGGGTCCATTTCCCTGCTTCGTCGGGAAAGGAATCCTGGCGTACACATTGCACCTGAAGTGTAGGCAGTCTCAAGATGAAAGCCGAGAGAAGGCCAGAGGTCTTGCCAACATTCTAAAAGACCCCAATGTCCCAATCCACTCCAGATACACCTGATTTCCCTGCACTGACTCGACTGTCACCCCGAGTATCGAGTCATGACATGATGGCATGTGTGATAGCCCTGTGGCACCTCAAGAGCAAGCCACAGATACCTATATCAACTCGACAGGAACCCTGACACTACTGTTACAGCTCGAGAGGAAAGCAGACTTGTATGTCTCCACACGAGATGAAGTCTGACTTCCCTGTTGAAATTCTATAGGAACACCGAGATGCATGTCAGCCCTAGAGAGGAAGCCTGAGATTGAGGCCTTCGTTCCAGATGAGGATCTAGGACACGGCACCAACTGGAGAGGAATCCTGAGAGTCCACTCACAACTCGCATGGAGACTGGACTTTCCTGAGTCAACCGAGCAGGTCCCTGATGTCCCCGTCATTACTCGAGAGGAACACCATGTTTCCTGCTGCAACTCGAGAAAAACCAGGAGATTCTCCCCTCAATGCGAGATGAGGCCCTTTTCCACTGTGGTGTCTCAAGAGAAATCCCACCTTCCCTCTTGAGCCTTGAAGGGTCCTTGACACCCTGAATGCAACTCAAAAATGTCCCTGAAATACCCGTCTCCACTAGAGGGGAACACCGAAGGTCCTGACACAACTCAAAAAGAGCTCCTTTTCTCCTTCCTCATTTCGAGATGACGGTCCATTTCCCTGCTTTGTCGGGAAAGGAATACTGGCCTGCCCGTCGCACCACAAGAGGAGGCGGTCTCTATTTGAAAGTCGAGAGGAACTCCAGGAGTCCTGCCCCCATTCCAAAAGACCTCGATTGCCGGGAGCCAGCATGGGAGATCCTACTCAGGACAAGGTCATGTAGAGAGACCTGATGGGGCAAGGCGAGTCAGTTCTCAAGGGTTCCGCTGCCTAAGCATCTACCCTGAAACCAAAATCTGTCTGTTTACTGTCTGCTATACTATACTCTTTGACATTACAGGGGGTATCCCCAACCACTTTTCTCTGGAAAAAGTGAACTTAGAGCTAAAACTGGTCTCCTGCATATGAAAGGAGTGTCTCAGCTCAAATCCATCTGATGGCTCTCTAACTTTCCTGACAGGATCCCCAGGAGTTTTACAACTTTTTATACAGCCCCCAAACCGCGAGAGACATGAAGCTTAAAGCATCTTAAAAATATAGAATCTTTTTCTAAAAAGCTAGAAATTATATTGGTGATGGGTTCCACTTTTGAGTCAATGACTGCTGCCAGGCCTCCATATTCTTTATCCTTTAGGCACCTGAAAGATATTAATCAATGTAATTGGGGTATAGAAAAAGGAACACAGTAGTTTTAATGTTAGCAACACTCGACTTTAGAGTTAGTGAATTTTCTCTTTGTTATAAATCACTGTACTCCCATTTCCTTGTTATAAATTGTTGTGTCCTTGCTATGAAACAATGTAACTTTATTTAGTACTTTCTGAGAATGTCACCAAACTTTGGGAAGAACAACACTATTAAGGCAAATAAGCTTTCTGGTTGACAGACCCTTATCAGAAAAGGGCCATAAAATGTTAATTGGCCTTCTGGCCAGAAAATGATGAAAATCACATAAGACTTGTGTATACAGCTGGGTATGCAGAGAGACAGCCTGATCTCGATAAGAGTCAGGGCTGCTGACGCTGCATAATTTTGTATTATCCTTTGATCTCTATGTACAACCAAAAGTATAAAAAGCCTTTCTGGACAAAAAAGGTGGGCCAGTCACTGGAAAGACTGGTTCTCTCTCTCCTTCTCCCTCTCCCTCACTTTCCTTTTCAGGCTGAATTCCCATCTGGGGCGTTGAAGCTCTACATGACTAATTCTTGCCCTGGTTTCTAAGACCTACGTGAGAGGGAGCCCAAGGCGTGGCATCTTGTACTATTAAAGTGGGTGCAGGAGGCCTAAGTAGACCGTTCAAAACTCTTCTCTCTGGGATATATTAGCTCTCTGCATAACCCAAGTTATTCAGCCTCTTTTCTCCGCTAATTTTCCTACTATATTATTCTATCCTAATCTTTATATTTCTAATCAAATAATTTTTTTAAAATGCCAACTCCATCTCCCCTTTGAATTCCCTGGATCCACCGGGGCTGGACCCCAGCACCCGATGTCCCAATCCACTCCAGATACACCTGATCCCCCTGTACTGACTCTACTGTCACCCAGAGTATCGACTCATAACACGATGGCACGTGTGACAGCCCTGTGGCACCTCGAGAGAAAGCCACAGATCCCTATGTCAACTCGACAGGAAGCCTGACACTACTGTTACAGCTCTAGAGGAAAGCGGACTTGCATGTCTCCACAAGAGACGAGGCCAGACTCCCCTCTGGAAACTCCATAGAAACCCCGAGATCCATGTCAGCACTAGAGAGGAACCCTGAGGTTCCGACCTCAGCTCCAGATGAGGACCTCGGCCCCAGCAGGGACTGGAGAGGAATTCTGAGAGGCACCTCTCAAATCACATGGACACTGGACTTTCCTGAGCCAACATGAGTGGGTCCTGAAGCCCCGTTGTAAGTCGAGAGGAACCCCAAGTTTCCTGCCTCAACTCAAGAAAAAAACAGGAGATTCTCCTCTCAAAGCGAGATGAGGCATTTTTCCACTGATGCATCTCCAAAGAAATGGCACCTTCCTTCTTGAACCTCGAAAGGATCAGCCTTGATGCAAATCAAGAAGTTCCACGAGATACCTGTCTCCACTCGAGAGAAACACCGAGTGTCCCACCACAACTCAAGAAGAGCCCCGTTTTTCCCTCCTCATCTCGAGATGTGGGTCCCTTTTCCTGCTTCTTTGGGAAACGAATCCCACCATTTCTGTCGTACCTCAAAGGAGGTGCTCTCCTCTTGAAAGTCGACAGGAACTCTAGGGGTCGTGCCAAAATTCCAAATGTCCCCAGTGTCCCAGTCCACTCCAGATAAACCTGAATCCCCTGAACTGACTCGACTGTCACCCTGAGTGTCGATTCACCTCATGATGACATGTGTGACAGCCTTGTGGCACGTTGAGAGAAAGACAAAGATCCCTATGTCAACTCGGCAGGAAGTCTGACACTACTCTTACAGCTCGGGAGGAGAGCGGACTTGCATTTCTCCACACAAGATGAGGCCAGACTCCCCTCTGGAAACTCCACAGGAACCCCAAGATCCACGTTAGCACTGGGAGAAAACCTGATGGTTTTCACTGGAGAAAACCTCCAGATGAGGACCTAGGACCTGGAACCGACTGGAGAGGATCCCGAGAGGCCCCTCGCAAGTAGCATGGAGACAGGACTTTCCAGAGGCCACACGAGTGGGACACTGCGGTCCCCATCGTAACTCGAGAAGAACTCCAAGTTTCCTGCTGCAACTCGAGAAAAACCAGGAGATTCTCCCCTCAATGAGAGATGAGGCCCTTTTCCGCTGCGGCGTCTCAAGCGAAATCCCACCTTCCCTCTTGAGCCTCGAAAGATTCACCCTTGCTGTGACTCAAGAAGTTCCCCAACATAACCATCTACACACTAGAGGAACACCGAGGGTCCCACCAGAACTCATGAAGAGCCCCATTTTTCCCTCCTTATCTCGAGATGAGGGTCTCCCTCCCTGCTTCATTGGGAAACAAATCTCAGCGTTCCCGTTGCACCTCAACAGGAGGCGTTCTCAACTTGAAACTCGAAAGGAACTCCAGGAGCCGTGCCACCATTCCAGAAGACCCCAGTGTCCCTGTCTACTCCAGATACACCTGATTCCCCTGAACTGACTCGACTGTCACCCCGAGTATCCACTGACAGCACGACAGCACATGTGACAGCACTGTGGTTCCTCGAGAGAAAACCACATATCTCTATGTCAACTCAACAGGAAGCCTAACACTACTGTTACAGCTCTGGAGGAAAGTGGATTTGCATTTCTCCACACGAGACGAGGCCTAACTCCCCTGTGGAAAATCCATCGGTATCCCGAGATCCATGTCAGCACTGGAGAGTGCCCAGGTCCAGCCCCGGTTGATCCATGGAATTCGAAGGGTGGACGGAGTAGGTGAAGAAAACCTAATTTGTTTATTAATATAAGATCAGAGTAGGAAAAATAGTGTAGTACGAAAATTAAGTGGAGAAAAGAGACTGAACAACTAGGTTTACGGGGAGAGCTAATAAAACCTCGAGACAAGTGGTTTCACCATCTACATTAGGCCACCGGCACCTGTTTGAATAGTGGAGGTTTCTCTGCCTTTGGCTTCCTCTCGCGTGGGTCTCAGAAGCCAGGGCAAGTAATAGACATGGTGAGCTTCCACGTTCCAGATGGGCAATCAGCCAGAAAATAAAATAAAGAAGACATGGGGAGACCAAGCTGCTTCGGTGAGCGAGGCCCCAATAACTTTATTTTTTAAAAGGCCTTTTATACCTTTCCCACCAATGATGTTGTGTATATTATCTTCTGGTCTTGGAAGCCTGTGAAACTTTTTAAGACCCTTTTTGATAAAGGCTGCTTAACCAGAAATCTTATTTTTCCTTGAAGTGTTCTTTTCTTTATATTTCTAATGTATGTCAGCCTCAGAAAGTATCAAACAAAGTTACATTTTCATGAAGCAAAGGTGCAGCGAGTTACAACAAAGAAAGAACCAATTATATCAAAAGTCTGATGTGATAAGTTTCAAGGCTACATTTGTTTCTTCTTACATTCTATCTATGTTAATGAATGTGCTCCCAGGTGCACGGTGTATAAGAGATATGGGAACTTAGCAACAAGAATTGGCCCAATAATGAAATACTACACCAGCAATACTCTTAACAACTTCTTAACTCTTTGAAAGGCTCTATGTTTTAGGCTTTCCATACCTCTCACAGTTGGGAGGGTGTAAACAATAACATGTGTAGTTGTAAAAGTTCAGGTACGGCAAATTAGACAGCCATCAGAGGGGTTTTGGGATTGAAATACTCTTATTATGCCCAGGAGACTTACCATCTAAAAGTTCTAAATTAACCTTTTCCTAAAAAGGAGCTAGGGGGAGAGCCCCCTTTTAATGTCAGAAGAGTAGGAGAAAAGCATAATATAGTAAAGCAGGCAGACTCTGATTTTGGGATTAGATGCTCAGGAAACTTCAGGGGGAACCCCTGAAGCCTGACCCCAGCATTTGGGTTTTGTCAGGCTTTCTTTCTCACGACCCTTGCCATGGGAGGGATACCTCAGGCTGGCTCCTGGCTGGAGAGGAACCCTGAAGTTGAGGCCTCAGCTCCAGATGAGGACCTAGGACCCAGCAGCGACTGGAAAGGTATCCCGAGAGGCCCCTCGCAACTCGCATGGAATGGACTTCCTGCGTCCACATGAACGGGTCCCTGAGGTCCCTTTCTTAACTCGAGAGGAACCCGAAGTTTCCTGCCACAACTCAAGAAAAACCAGGAAATTCTCCCCTCAACGTGAGATGAAGCCCTTTTCCACTGTGGCGTCTCGAGAGAAATCCCACCTTTCCTCTTGCGCCTCGAAAGTGTCCTTGACACCTTTGATGAAACTCAAGAAGTTCCCGAAATACTGGTCTCCACTTGAGAGGACACTAAGAGTCCCACCACAACTTAAGAAGAGCCCCGTTTTCCCTCCTCATCTGGAGATGAGGGTCCTTATCCCTGCTTAGTTTGGACAGGAATCCTGGCATTATCGTCGAACCTCAAGAGGAGGCGCTCTCAACTTTAAAATCGAGAGAAACTCCAGGGGTTGTGCCACCATTCCAAAAGACCACGGTATCAGAGTCCACTCCAGATACACCTGATTCCCCTACACTGATTTGACTGTCACCCCGAGTGTTGATTCACAACACGATGGCACGTGTGACAGCCCTGTGGCACCTCAAGATAGTCACAGATCTCTATGTCAACACGAACGGAAATCTGACACTACAGTTACAGCTTGGGAAGAAAGCGGACTTCCATGTCTCTACAAGAGACGAGGCCAGACTCCACTCTGGAAACTCCATAGTAACCCCAAGATCTATGTCAGCACTGGAGAGGAAACCTGAGCTTGGGGCCTCAGTTCCAGATGAGGACTTAGGACCCAGCACCGACTGGAGAGGAATCCCGAGAGGCCCCTCGCAACTCGCATGGACACTGGACTTTCCTGAGGCCCCACAAGCTGGTCCCTGAGGTCCCCCTCGTAACTCGAGAGGAATCCCAAGTTTATAGCCGCAACTCGAGAAAAATCAGGAGATTCTCCCCTCAACGCGAGATGAGGTCCTTTTCTGCTGCAGCATCTCGAGAGAAATCCCACCTTCCCTCGTGCGCATTGAAAGGGTCCATGAAACCCTTGCTGCAACTCAAGAAGTTCCCTGACATACCCGTTTCCACTCGAGAGGAACACCGAGGGTTCCACCACAACTAAAGAACAGTCCGTTTTTCCCTCCTCCTCTCGAGATAAGGGTCCCTTCCCCTGCTTAGTCAGGAAAGGAATCCCACCGTTCCCATTGAACCTAAAGAGGAGGCGCTCTAAATTTGAAAGTCTAGAGGAACTCCAGGGGTCGTGCCACCATTCCAAAAGGCCCCGCTGTCCCAATCCACTCCAGATACACCTGATTCCCCTGCACTGACTTGACTGTCAGCCCAATTATTGACTCACAACACGATGGCATGCGCGACTGCCTGCCGGGAGTCAGCTTGAGGAATCCCGTCCATGGCATAGGTTATGAAGAAGGAAGCCTGACATACGTAAAGGCGTATTCTGGCTTCAGGTGTTCCCTCTGGATTTTCCTGGGCATCTACCCCCCAAAACCAGAGTTTGCCTGCCTTATTGTACTGTGCTTTCCACTCTTCTGACATTAACATGGGCTGTCCCCCACCTCCTTTCCCTGGAAAATGTTAACTTAGAGCTCCATCCGGTCTCCTGCATGTGAAAGGAATGTTTCAGCTCAAATCCCTCTGATGGCTCTCTAACTTGCCTGACAGGTTCTCCGGCACTTTTACAACTTGTGATTGTTTCAGTTCAGTTCAATTCAGTCGCTCAGTCTTATCCGACTCTTTGCGACCCCATGAATCACAGCACGCCAGGCCTCCCTGTCCATCAGCAACTCCCAGAGTTCACTCAGACTCACGTCCATCACGTCAGTGATGCCATCCAGACATCTCATGCTTTGTCGTCCCCTTCTCCTCCTGCCCCCAATTCCGCCCAGCATCAGAGTCTTTTCCAATGAGTTAACACTTTGCATGAAGTGGCCAAGGTACTGGAGTTTCAGCTTTAGTATCATTCCTTCCAAAGAAATCTCAGGGCTGATATCCTTCAGAATGGACTGGTTGGATCTCTTTGCAGTCCAAGGGACTCTCAAGAGTCTTCTCCAACACCACAGTTCAAAAGCATCAATTCTTCAGCACTCAGCCTTCTTTACAGTCCAAATCTCACATCCATACATGACCACTGGAAAAACCATAGCCTTGACTAGACTGACCTTAGTCGGCAAAGTAATGTCTCTGCTTTTGAATATGCTATCTAGGTTGGTCATGACTTTTCTTCCAAGGAGTAAGTGTCTTGTAATTTCATGACTGCAGTCACCATCTGCATTGATTTTGGAGCCCAGAAAACTAAAGTCTGACACATTTTTCCACTGTTTCCCCATCTATTTCCCATGAAGTAATGGAACCGGATGCCATGATCTTCGTTTTCCGAACGTTAAGCTTTAAGCCAACTTTTTCACTCTCCTCTTTCACTTTCATCAAGAGGCTTTTGAGTTCCTCTTCACTTTCTTCCATAAGGGCGGTGTCATCTCTGTATCTGAGGTTATTGATATTTCTCCCGGCTATCTTGATTCCAGCTTGTGTATCTTCCAGTCCATCGTTTCTCATGATGTACTCTACATATAAATTAAATGAGCAGGGTGACAATATACAGCCTTGATGCACTCCTTTTCCTATTTGGAACCAGTCTGTTGTTCCATGTCCAGTTCTAACTGTTGCTTCCTGACCTGCATACAGATTTCTCAAGAGGCAGGTCAGGTGGTCTGGTATTCCCGTCTCTCTCAGAATATTCCATGGTTTATTGTGATCCACACAGTCAAAGGCTTTGGCATAGTCAATAAAGCAGAAATATGTTTTTCTGGAACTCTCTTGCCTTTTCGATGATCCAGCGGATGTTGGCAATTTGATCTCTGGGGCCTCTGCCTTTTCTAAAACCAGCTTGAACATCAGGAAGTTCACGGTTCATGAATTGCTGAAGCCTGGCTTGGAGAATTTTGAGCATTACTTTACTAGCATATGAGATGAGTGCAACTGTTCGGTAGTCTGAGCATTCTTTGGCATTGCATTTCTTTGGGATTAGAATGAAAACTGACCTTTTCCAGTCCTGTGGCCACTGTTGAGTTTCCCCAATTTGCTGGCATATTGAGTGCAGCACTTTCACAGCATCATCTTTCAGGATTTGAAATAGCTCAACTGGAATTTCATCATCTCCATTAGCTTTGTTGGTAGTGATTCTTTCTAAGGCCCACTTGACTTCACATTCCAGGATATCTGGCTCTAGATGAGTGATCACACCATCGTAATTATCTTTGTCGTGAAGATCTTTTTTGTACAGTTCTTCTGTGTATTCTTGCCACCTCTTCTTAATATCTTCTGCTTCTGTTAGGGCCATAATATTTCTGTCCTTTATCAAGCCCATCTTTGCATGAAATATTCCCTTGGTATCTCTAATTTTCTTGACTATATCTCTAGTTTTTCCCATTCTGTTTTTTTTTTTTTTTCTCTATTTCTTTGCATTGATTGCTGAAGAAGGCTTTCTTATCTCTTCTTGCCATTCTTTGGAACTCTTCATTCAGATGCTTATATTTTTCCTTTTCTCCTTTACTTTTGATTTCTCTTCTTTTCACAGCTATTTGTAAGGCCTCACCAGACAGCCATTTTACTTTTTTGCATTTCTTTTCCATGAGGATGGTCTTGATCTCTGCCTCCTGTTCAATGTCACGAACCTCATTCCATAGTTCATCAGGTACTCTATCTATCAGATCTAGGCCCTTTAATCTATTTCTCACGTCCACTGTATAATCATAAGTGATTTGATTTAGGTCATACCTAAATGGTCTAGCGGTTTTCCCTACTTTCTTCAATTTAAGTCTGAATTTGGCTATAAGGAGTTCATGATCTGAGCAACAGTCAGCTCCTGGTCTTGTTTTTGCTGACTGTATAGAGCTTCTCAATTTTTGGCGGCAAAGAATATAATCAATCTGATTTCATTCTTAACCATCTGGTGATGTCCATGTGTAGAGTCTTCTCTTGTGTTTTTTGAATTGGGTGTTTGCTATGACCAATGCATTTTCTTGACAAAACTCTATTAGCCTTTGCCCTGCTTCATTTCGCATTCCAAGGCCAAAATTGCCTGTTACTCCAGGTGTTTCTTGACTTCGTACTTTTGCATTCCAATCCCCTATTATGAAAAGGATTTCTTTTTTGGGTGTTAGTTCTACAAGGTCTTGTAGGTCTTCATTAAACCGTTCAGTTTCAGCTTCTTCAGCATTACTGGTTGGGGCATAGACTTGGATTACAGTGATATTGAATGGTTTGCCTTGGAAAAGAACAGAGATCATTCTGTCATTTGTGTTATTGCATCCAAGTACTGCATTTCGGACTCTTTTGTTGACCATGATGTCTACTGCATTTCTTCTGAGGGATTCCTGCCCACAGTAGTAGATGTAATGGTCATCTGAGTTAAATTCACCCATTCCATTCCATTTTAGGTAGCTGATTCCTAGAATGTCGACGTTCACTCTTGCCATCTCTTGTTTGACCACTTCCAATTTGCCTTGATTCATGGACCTGACATTCCAGGTTCCTATGCAATATTGCTCTTTACAGCATCAGACTTTGTTTCTATCACCAGTCACATCCACAGCTGGGTATTGTTTTTGCTTTGGCTCCATCCCTTCTTTCTTTCTGGAGTTATTTCTCCACTGATCTCCAGTAGCATATTGGATAACTACTATCCTGGGGAGTTCCTCATTCAGTATCCTATTATTTTTCCTTTTCATACTGTTCATGGGGTTCTCAAGGCAAGAATACTGAAGTGGTGTGCCATTTCTATCTCCACTGGACCACATTCTGTCAGACCTCTGGTCATGATGTGATTGTTTACAGCCCCCCAACCGTGGGAGGCACAAAGCTTAAAGAATCTTAAAGATACAGAGACTTGTCAAAAAAGCTAAAAATTTTATTGGTGATGGGTTTCACTGTTGAGTCAGTAACTGCTGCCAGGCCTCCATATTCTTTATCTTTTAGGCACCTGAAGGATATTAATCAATATAATTGGGATGTAGAAAAAGGAATATAGTAGTTTTTATGTTAGCAACACTAGACTTTTGAGTTAATGAATTTTCTCTTTGTTATAAAACACTGTACTCCTCTTTTTTTGTTATAAATTGTTGTGTCCTTTCTACGTAAAAAGGTAACTCTTTTTAGTGCTTTCTGAGAGTGGCACCAGACTTTGGGAAGAACAACAATTTTAAGGTTTTCTGGTTGACAGACCCTTATCAGAAAAGGGCCGTAAAATGTTAATTGGCCCTCTAGCCAGAAGATGATGCAAATCACCTAAGACTGGTGTATATAGCTAGGTATGCAGAGAGAAAGCCTGGTCTTGATAAGAATCAGGGCTGCTGACGCTGCATAATTTTGGATTATCCATTGTTCTCTATGTACAACCAAAGGTATAAAAAGCTTTTCCAGACAATAAAGGCTGGACCGGTTTCTCACACCCGCTTCTGGAACTGTTTTCTTGGAAATCTGGCTCCCCCCATGTCGACATGTCGACTTCCCCTCTCTCTCTTTCTCCTTCTCCCTCCCTCTCCTTTTCAGGCTGAATTCCCATCTGGAACGCAGAGGCTCACAATGTCTACTTACTTTCCCTGGCTTCTAAGACCCACCCGAGAGGGAGCACAAGGCGGGGCACCCTCCGCTATTCAAGTGGGCTCCGAAGGCCTAACGTAGATGGTGCAAACCTCTTGTCTCGAGGTTTTATTAGTTTTTCACATAAACAAAGATATTCAGCCTCTTTTCTCCATTAAATTTTCCTACTACACTATTTTTTCCTAATCTCTCATATATTTCTAAATAAATAGTCCTTTCCCAGACTCTGACTCTGTCCCTGCTTTGAATTCACAGGATCCACTGGGGCAGGACCCTGACAACAGCCCTGTAGCACCTCGAGAGAAAACCACAGATCCCTATGTCAACTCAACACGAAGCTGACACTCCTGTTACAGCTCGAGAGGGAAGCAGACTTGCATGTCTCCACACGAGACGAGGCCTGATTCCATACTGAAACTACATAGGAACCCCGAGATTCACGTCAGCACTGGAAAGGAACCCAAGGTTCTGGCCTCAATTGCAGATGAGAACCTAAGACCTGGCACCGACTGAAGAGGAATCCGGAAAGGCCCCTCGCAACTCCCATGCAGACTAGACTTTCCTGAGGCAACAAGAGCGGGTCCATGAGGTCCCCGGTGTAACTTGAGAGGAAATCCACTTTTCCTGCCACAACTCGAGAAAAACCAAGAGATTCTCCCCTCAATGCAAGATGAGGCCCTTTTCTGCTGTGGCATCTCGAGAGAAATCCTACCATCCCCCTTGAGCCTGGAAAGGGTCCTTGACACTCTTGATGTAACTCAAGAAGTTCCCCAACATATCCATCTCCACTCAAAAGGAACACCAATGGCCCCGCCACAACTCACGTATAGCCCTGTATTTCCCTCCTCATCTCGAGATGAGGGTCCATTTCCCTGCTTCATTGAGAAAGGAATCCCGGCATTCCCGGGGCAAGTCAAGAGGAGGCGGTCTCAAATTGAAAGTGGAGAGGAATGCCAGGGGTCATGCCACCATTCCAAAAGACCACAATGTCCCAATCCACTGCAGATACAACTGACTCCCATGTATTGACTCGATTGTCACGCCTAGTAATGACTCACAACACGATGGTATGTGTAACAGCCCTGTGGCACCTCAAGAGAAAGCCACAAATCCCTATGTCAAATCCACAGGAAGCCTGACACTAATGTTACAGCTCGAGGGGAAAGAGGACTTGCATGTCTGTACATGAGAAGAGGCCTGACACCCTATTGCAACTCCAGCGGATTTCCGAGTTCCATGTCAGCTCTGGGGAGGAAGCCTGAGGTTCTGACCTCAGCTCCAGATGAGGACCTAGGACCCGGCACCGACTGGAGAGGAATCCTGAGAGGCCCCTCACAACTCGCATGGTGACTGGACTTTCCTGAGGCCCATGAACGGGTCCCGGGGGACCCCGTCGTAACTCGAGAGGATCCCCAAGTTTCCTGCCACAACTGAGGAAAACCAGGAGATTCTCCCCTCAACCCGAGATGAGGCCCTTTTCCACTGCGACTTCTCGAGAGAAATCCCACCTTCCCTCTTGAGCCTCGAAAGGGTCCTTGATACCCTTGATTCAACTCAAGAAGTTACCCAAAATATCTGTCTCCAACCTAGAGGAACACCGAGAGTCCCATCAAAACTCAAGAAGAGCCCCGTTTTTTCGTCCTCATCTCGAGATGAGGATCCATTTCCCTTCTTCTTTTGGAAAGGTAATCCTGCCGGGTCCAGACCCTGTGGATCCATGGTAATTCGATGCGAGGATGGAGTCGGTGATTGATTTAGAAAGACATAAGGAAAGAATGTTGTAGATAAGAAAATGGAGGAGAGAGAGACCTTGGCTTACAAAGAGAACCAATAAAACTTCGAGACGAGAAGTTTGCCCTGTTCACGGTGGCCACAGGTGCCCTCCTGGTCTCTCAAGGGAGTGAAGATGCAGAACGTCTTCCTGTTCAGGTCTTAGAAACCAGGGCAGATAACTGATCATATGGAGCCTCTATGCTCTAAGGGATCAGCCTGAAAAAGAGAGTGAGAGGGAAGAGAGAGAGAATGATTGACACGGAGAGATCAAGCTGCTTCGATGAGTGAGGTCCGATAACTTTATTTTCAAAAGGACTTTTATACATTTTCCACAAATTATGTTGTTTACATTATCTTCTGGCCTTGGAGGCCTGTGAAACATTTTAAGACTCTCTTTTGATAAGGACTGCTCAGCGAGAAAACTTATTTTCACTTGAAGTGTTTTTTATTTATATTTCTAATATATGTCAGCCTCAGAAAGTATCAAACAAAGTTACATTTTCACGAAGCAAAGGTGCAGCGAGTTACAACCAAGAAAGAACCAATTAAGTCAAAGGTCTGATGTGGTTAGTTTCAAGGCTACATTTGTTTTTTTCTTACATTATAAATATGTTAACAAATGTACTCCCAGGTGCACAGTGGATAAGAGATATGGAGACTTAGCAACAAGCATTGGCCCAATAATGAAATCCTACACCAGCACTATTCTAATAAATTTTAACTCTTTGAAAGGCTTATGTTTTAGGATTCCCATGCCTCTCACAGTTGGGAGTGTGTAAACAATAACATGTGTAGTTGTAAAGTCTGGGTAAGGCAAGTTAGAGAGCCATCAAAGGGTTTGAGCTGAAACACTGCTTTTATATGCAGGAGACTGTTAACTGGAGCTCTAAGTTAACTTTTTCCAGAGAAAGGTGGTCGGGGATAGGCCCACTGTAATGTCAGAAAAATAGGTGGAAAGCATAATGAGGTAAGGCAGGCAGAATATGGTTTTGGGGTAGATGTTCGAGAAAATTCAGTGACGCTTCCTTAAGGCGCGACTCGCATTTGCCTATTGGACCCTTAACCTCAAGACCTTTGCCACGGTCGGTATTCCCCATGCTGGCTGCCAGCAAATGCCGGCATTCCCGACGCACCTCAAGAGGAGGCAGTCTCAATTTGAAAGTTGAAAGGAACTCCAGGGGTCCTGCCACCATTCCAAAAGACCAAGATATCTCAATCCACTCCAGATACACCAGATTCCCCTGCACTGACTCGACTGTCAGTCCAAGTATCAACTCAAACATGATGGAACGTGTGACAGCCCTGTGGCACCTCGAGAGAAAGCCACAGATCCCTATGTCAACTCGCCGGGAAGACTGACACTACTGTTACAGCTCGAGAAGAAAGTGGACGTGCATGTCTCCACAGCAGAGGAGGCATGAACCCACTGTGGAAGCTCCATAGGAAAACTGGAGAGGAACCCTGAGGTTCTGGCCTCAGCTCCAGATGAGGACCCAGGACCCGGCACCGACTGGAGAGGAGTTCCTAGAGTCACTCACAACTCGCATGGAGACTGGACTTTCCTGCGGCCACACAATTGGTTCCCTGAGGTCCCCGTCATAACAGGAGAGGAACCCCAAGTTTCCTGACACAGCTCGAGAAAAACCAGGAGATTCTCCCCTCAACACGAGATGAGGCCCTTCACCTGCAGCATCTTGAGAGAAATCCCACCTTCCCTCTTGAGCCTCAAAAGGGTACTTGGCACACCTGGTGCAACTCAAGAAGTTCCCTGATATACCCATCTCCACTCGAGAGGAACACCGAGAGTCCCGACACAACTCAAGAAGAGCCCCATTTTTCCCTCCTCATCTCGAGATGAGGGTCCCTTTCCCTGCTTCATCGGGAAAGGAAACCTGGCATTCCCGTCGCACCTGAAGAGGAGGCGCTCTCAACTTGAAAGTTGAGAGGAACTACAGGGGTCCTGCCACCATTCAAAAAGACACCGATGTCAGGGTCCACTCGAGATACACCTGAGTCCCATGCACTGACTCGACAGTCACCCCGAGGATCGACTCAAAACACAATGGCACGTAGGACAGCCCTGTGGCATCTCAAAGGAAGCCACAGATCCCTGTGTCAACTTGACAGGAAATCTGACACTACTGTTACAGATCAGGAGGAAAGTGGACTTGTATGTCTCCACACGAGACGAGGCATGACTCCCCTGTGGAAACTCCATAGGAATCCCGATATAAATGTTAGCACTGAAGTGGACACCTGAGGTTTTGGAATCAGCTCCAGATGAGGGCCTAGGACGTGGCACCAACTGGAGAGGAATCCCGAGAGGCCCTTCACAACTTGCATGGAGACTGGACTTTCCTAAGGCCACAGAAGCGGGTCCCTGAGGTCCCCATCATAACTGGAGAGGAACCCCAATTTTCCTGCCACAACTGAGGAAAAGCAGGAGATTCTCCCCTCAACGCGAGATAAGGCCCTTTTCCACTGCGGCATCTCGAGAGAAATACCACCTTCCCTCTTGAGCCTCAAAAGGGTCATGGACACCCTTGATGCAACTCAAGAAATTCCCTAACATACCCATCTCCAATCGTAAGTAATCCAGAGGGTACCGTCAAAACTCAAGAAGAGCCACCTTCTCCGTCCTCATCTCGAGATGAGGGTCCCTTTCTCTACTTCATCGGGAAAAGAATCCCGGTTTTCCATTGCACCTCAAGAGGAGGCACTCTCAAATTGAACGAGAGGAACGCCAGAGGTCGTGCCACCAATGAAAAAGACCCCAATGTCGCAGTCCACTCCAGATACACCTGATTCCCCTGCACTGACTCGACTGTCACCCCGAGTATCGACTCACAAAACGATGGCATGTGTGACTTTTTTGTGGCAACTTGAGAGAAAGCCACAGATCCCTATGTCAACTCGACAGGAAGCTGGAAGCCACTGTTACAGATTGGGAGGAAAGAGGACTTGCATGTCTCCACAAGAGACGAGGCCTGACTCCCCTGTGGAAACTCCATATGAACACCGAGATCTATGTCAGCACTGGAAAGGAAACCTGAGTTTGCGACCTCAGCTCCAGATGAGGACCTAGGACCTGGCACCGAGTGGGGAGGAATCCCAAGAGGACCCTCGCAACTCGCACGGAGACTGGACTTTCCTGAGGCCACACGAGCGGGTCCCTAAGGTCCCGTTCGTAACTTGAGAGGAACCTCAAGTTTCCTGCCACAACTTGAGAACAACCAGGAGATTCTCCCTTCAATGCGAGATGAGGCCCTTTTCCGCTATGGCATCTCAAGAGAAATCTCACCTTCCCTTTTGAGCCTCGAAAGGGTCCTTGACACCCTTGATGCAAATCAAGAATTTCCCCAACATACCCATATCCACTAGAGAGGAACACCGAGGGTCCCACCACAACTCAAGAAGAGCCCCGTTTTTCCATCCTCATCTCGAGATGAGGGTCTCTTTCCCTGCTTCATCAGGAAAGGATTCCCGGCGTACCTGTTGCACCTCAAGAGGAGGCTCTCTCAACTTGTAAGTCAAGAGGAACGCCAGGGGTCATGCCACCATTCCAAAAGATCCCGATGTCCCAGTCCACTGCAGATACACCTGATTCCCCTGCACAGACTTGACTATCACGCCGAGTATCAACTCAAAACATGATGGCCGACGTGAAAGCCTTGTGGCACCTCAAAAGAAAGCCACAGATCCCTATGGCAACTCGACAGCACTTCTTTGCTGCCTATTTTGGGACCCCGCCCCCCATCCCAATAGAGAACTGAAAGGACACAGGATTACCCGAGTGGGATGGGAGAGGGGACCTGGCCTGGGCTAGAGCTCCACTGTTACCTTTCTGTTCCTTCAGACAAAGGGCCAGAAGCCTCTTGGGGGACGTCTTGAGGCAGCACCGACTGCGTTCCCACACACCAGGCCAGTGAGCTCTCCCGAGGCCCTGGCCTCTGGGAAGGGGCAAACAGCAAAACATCATGGCTGCCCACAAACTCGCTGGGGGATCCTCTCCGCTGTGAGGCCTGGAGATCTGGTTTCCATGTTCTGTTTGGTTCTGTTGCCAGGAAGTGACGTCATTTCCTGGATTCCTTGCTGGGGTCTCTTACACAAAGCTCCCCAAGCGAACCTCTGGGTTTCTGTCAGTTCACCCATCCCTTTAGGCCATCTGCAGGCGCAGTGACACCCACACCGCTCACCCCACAGCTTCAGAAGGCCTGGGTGCAGACAGGGCCTGAGCTCTGAGAACACAGTTCTTTTGGACAGGCTCCTTCTTCTCATCTGTGATGTGGCCCTTGACAAGCCATATGTCCCTCAGGGTTTCCCTAGCCTCTCCATCTGCAGAGTGGGGTCAATCTCTAATCTAATGCCTTGGTCTGTCAGCCTACAGCACCTACATGCCTTTCAACCTGGGGCTGGTATCACAAGAAGCTTGTGCCCTGGGACTTCCCAAAGGCAAGATTCAATACATGGTGGACCTAGCACAGAATGGGGCAGAAACAGGCCTGGATGGGCTCGGGGACCTTGGTAAAGGCACCCCGCTTCCTGCCTATTTTGGGACCCAGCGTTCCCCCTTCCCCCAATGGAGGACTGAAAGGAAGACTGGAAGGTCACCTTCTCTTACTTAAAAGAGGACCCAACTTTCTGGTCCTCTTTTTTCCATTGAGATTCTGGTTGAAGTGCCCCATCTTGGATTCTGTGGGTGGATGAGCCTATAATGGCTCCCTGCTTTCTTCTCCTTTACTCTCATAAGCTTGGGTCATTTTCCCATTTCGATAGTGGATGGGCACCCTCATTGCTTCAAACTTCCAGACAGATTTATGAAGAGGTGTGTAAAATCTACTCATTTCCTCTCTCTTGTTCAGTGTTTCTCTCTAGACATGTCTTTCTTTTCCTTTAGAAATTCAGTCTCTGTCTTCCTTTCTCTCTTTCGGTCTCTCCTGTGGATGGATGGATGCCTTTGAATGCACATGTATATTATTTGCTTAGGGATAGGTTTTAGGGATAGGTTAGAGTGAGATCAAGTGTTTAGGTTGGAGTTGATGTTGGGGGATGGGACAAGGGTGGTGTGTTTTTCTTGGAGACTTGAGTGCTGTTTGTTCTTAGTCTATTTTACATAGTGTCCGTTTATCAGATATATCACTTGCAAGTCATCTCTTATATACAGTTTATTATCTTTTTGATTTGTGAAAGCTTGATTCTCTGGTGGCTCAGATGGTAAAATGTCTGCGCATAATGGGGGACCCTGAGTTTATCGCTGGGATGGGAAGATCCCCTGGAGAAGGAAATGGCAACCCACTCCAGTACTCTTGCCTACAAAATTCCGTGGATGGAGGAGCCAGGTGGGCTACAGTCCATGGAGTGACAAAGAGTTGGACACGACTGAGCCACTTCAATTTACTTGTGGTTGGCACACAGATTTGTAGTTTCAACAACACTAAAGGTTGTGTGTGGGTGCAGGTTGGCCGAGAGGAGCTACTCCACGTTCAAGGTCAGGAGGGGCGGCCCTGGTGAGATACCCTTCGTCCAAGGTAAGGAGCAGTGGCTGCACTTTGCTGGATCAGCTGTGAATAGATACCCCACAACCAAGGTAAGTGAAACCGAAGTAAGATGGTAGGTGTTGTGAGAAAGCATCAGAGGGCAGACACACTGAGACCATAATCACAGACAACTAGTCAATCGGATCACATGGACCACAGTCTTGTTTAACTCAATGAAACTAGGCCATGCTGTGAGGAGCCACCCATGGCGGCTGGGTCATGATGGAGAGGGCTGACAGAATGTGGTTCACTGGAGAAGGCAATGGCAAACCACTTCAGTATTTTTGCCTTGAGAACCCCATGAACAATATGAAAAGGCAAAGTAAGAGGATACTGAACGAGAAACTCCCAGGTCGGTTAGTGCCCAATATGCTGCTGGAGATCAGTGGATAAATACCTCCAGAAAGACTGAAGGGATGGAGCCAAAGCAAACACAATACCCAGTTGTAGATTTGACTGGTGAAAAGAGCAAGGTCTGATGCTGTAAACAGCAATAATGCATAGGAACCTGGTAACTTAGGTTCAGGAATCAGGGCAAAGTGGAAGTGGTCAAGCAGGGGATGGCAAGAGTGAACACTGACATTCTAGGAATCAACGAACTAAAACGGACTGGGATGGGTGAATTTAACTCAGATGACCATGATATCTCCTACTGTGGGCAGGAATCTCTTAAAAGAAATGAAGTAGCAATCATGATCAACAAAAGAATCGGAAATGCAGTACTTGGATGTCCTCTCACAAATGACAGAATGATCTCTGTTCCTTTCCAATGCAGACCACTCAATATCAGGTAATCCAAGCCCCAACGAGTAATGCTGAAGAAGTTGACGTTGATCGGTTCTATGAAGACTTTCAAGACCTTTATGAACTAACACCAAATAAAATTGTCCTTTTTGTTCTAGGGGGCTGGAATGCAAACGTAGGAAGGCAAGAAACACCTGGAGTAATAGGCAAATTTGGCCTTGGAGTACGAAATGAAGCAGGGAAAATAAAATAATTTGTCAAGAGTGTGCACTGGTCATAGCAAAAAACCTCTTCCCACAACACAAGAGAAGACTCTACACATGGACATAATCAGATGGTCAACACTGAAATCAGACAGGTGCAGCCACACACTATCCATACAGTGTGCAGAAACAAGACAGGGAGCTGACTGACTCAGACCATGAACTTCTTATTGCTAAATTTAGACCTAAATTGAAGAAAGAAGGAAAAACCACTAGACAATTCAGGTATGACCTAAATCAAATCCCTGATGATTACACAGTGTAAGTGAGAAATAGATTTAACGGATTAGATCTGTTAGAGTGCCTGATGAACTATAGACCAAGGTTCATGACATTGTACAGGAACAGGGATCAAGACCATCTCCAAGAAAAAGAAAGGCGAGAAAGCAAAATGGTTGTCTGAGGAAGCCTTACAAATAGCTGTGAACGGAAGAGAAGAGAAAAGCAAATGAGAAGAGGAAAGATATAAGCATCTGAATGCATTGTTCCAAAGAATAGCAAGGAAAGATAAGAAAGCCTTCAGGACCGAACAATGAAAAGAAATAGAGGGAAACAACAGAGTGGAAAAGACTAGAGATCTGGTCAAGAAAATTAGAGATACCAAGGCATCATTTCATGCAAAGATGGGCTCGATAAAGACATAAATGTTATGGACCTAACAGAAGGAGAAAATATTAAGAAGTGGCAAGAATTCCCAGAAGAACTGTACCAGAAAGATCTTCATGTCCCACATAATAACGATGCTGTGGTCACTCACCTAGTATCAGACATCCTGGAATGTGAAGTCAAGTGGGCCTTAGCATCACTATGAAGAAACTAGTGGAGGTGACGGATTTCCAGTGGAGCTCTTTCAAATCCTGAAAGATGATGCTTTAAAAGTGCTGCACTCGATATGCCAGCAAATTTGGAAAATTCAGCAGTGGCCACAGGCCTGGAAAAGGTCAGTTTTCATTCCAAGGCCAAAGAACGCTCAAACTACCACACAGTTGCACTCATCTCACACGCTAGTAAAGTAACGCTCAAAATGCTCCAAGTGAGGCTTCAGCAATACGTGATCCATGAATTTCGAGATATTCAAGCTGGTTTTAGAAAAGGCAGAGGAAGCAGAGATCAAATTGCCAACATCCGCTGCATCCTCGAGAAAGCAAGAGAGTTCAAGAAAAATATCTATTTCTTCTTTTTTGACTATGCCAAAGCCTTTGACTGTGTGGATCACAATAAAGTGTTGGAAATTTTTCAAGAGATGGGAATACAAGACCACCTGACCTGCCCCTTGAGAAACCTATATGCAGGTTACGAAGCAAAAGTTAGAACTTGACATGGAACAACAGACTGGTTCCAAATACGGAAAGGAGTACTTCAAGGCTATATATTGTCCCCCTGCTTCTATAACTTATATGCAGAGAACATCATGAGAAAGTCTGGGCTGGAAGAAACAGAAGCTGGAATCAAGATTGCTGGGAGAACTGTCAATAACCTCAGATATGCAGATGACAACACCCTTCTGGCAGAAAGTGAAGAGGAACTTAAGCGCCTCTTGATGAAAGTAAAAAGGAGAGTGAAAACGTTGGCTTTAAGCTCAACATTCAGAAAACTAAGATCATGGCCTCTGTCCCACCGCGTCATGGCAAATAGATGGGGAATTGTGGAAACAGTGTCAGTCATTATTTTGAGGGGGCTCCAAAACCACTGCAGATGGTGATTGCAGCCATGAAATTAAAAGACACTTACTCCTTGGAAGGAACGTTATGAACAACTTAGGTAGATTATTCAAAAGCAGAAACAATAATTACTTTGCAAACAAAGTTGCATCTAGTCAAGCCTTTGGTTTTCCCAGTTGTCTTGTATGGATGTGAGAGTTGGACTGTGAAGAAAACTGAATGCCGAAGAATTGATGCTTTGGAACTGTGGTGTTGGAGAAGACTCTTGAGAGTCCCTTGGACTGCAAGGATATCCAACCAGTCCATTCTGAAGGAGATCAACCCTGGGATTGCTATGGAAGGAATGATGCCAAAGCTGAAACTCCAGTACTTTGGCCACCTCATGCAAAGAGTTGATTTATGGGAAAAGACTTTGATGCGGGGAGGCATTAGGGGCAGGAGAAGAATGGGACGACCGAGGATGAGATGGCTGGATGGCATCACTGACTCGATGGACGTGAGTCTGAGTGAACTCTGGGAGTTGGTGATGGACAGGAAGGCCTGGCATCCTGCGATTCATGGGTTCACAAAGAGTCGAACACGACTGAGAGACTGAGCTGAACTGAACTGAAAAGCTGAAGTAGGCTCCAGGGGTCCAGAACTATGGCTTGGGCCAAAGTGACTCCACAGGCGTTTGGATGCCAGGGGAGGCTTCTGGCTCTAGTGGGTATGGGGCGAGATTCTTAAGCTTTTGAAGGGCCACTGTGTGAAGGTTCACGGTGCATAGACAATAAAAGTTGGAGTCTAACCTGGATGTGGTCGCAATTCATGGCTGAGCCAGCTGCCTTCCTCAGGGTGGGATGTGGGGCAGAGGAAGGGACCCAGGTCTCCTCCCTCATGTGGTACATGCTGCATGTTGACACCAGACTGTACACTTACACAGTGAAGACCATTGCTGCTGTCTGCAAAGGGTTTACACTGGCACGTGTCTTCATCTGAGAGGTCAGGCCATCTCGAAACTACACTGGCCATGGGCATGGCCTGTCCACCCTCACATGTTTCTTCTCTTCCTTACTGAACACTCATTTCCAAGAGGGTTTTTGGGCCATAGGATGTTGGGTTTTCTCTAGCTTTGTCCAATGAGGAACGCTGTTTGCTTGTTTGCATTGTTCATTTTCAAGCTCTCTCTTTTGGCTTCTTCTGTGAATTTGTTTGTGGAACAGGAAGAGCTCGCATCTCCCTTCTGGCTGAGATGTCACATTTACAACAGCAATTCCTACCTGGAACATTCGGACCACATTTGCAGAAAAGGCTTAGTTTTGTAGATGACATCCTGAAAGTACCTACACTGTCCTTTCAGTTACCCAATGGTAACTTCAAATGAAATAAAAAAGAGAATTCTTAAGTTTAATCTTATAATATGTGGAGAGTCAGAAAAATTCCCTTGAGAATGGAAAAGTTCCCCATTCCAGTTTTATGGCCTAGATAACTCCATGAACTGTAAAAGCCATGGGACTGCAAGAGTCTAACATGACTAAGCGCATAAACCGTTCCCTTTCTGTTAGAAAAAAAAAAAAGAAGAAGAAGAATCTGTTTTTCTATCATTTCAGTGTTTGATATTGATTGCGAACACCAAAATAATGGAAAGAAGTGGAGAAAGAGGAAGACTAAACGTTGTCCGGTTGGGGGAGGAGGAATGGGGAGTGCTTGACAGAAAAGGGGAGTGCTTGACATGAATTTGCTGGGAAGTGGGGGGATACAATGAGAAGGTGCAAATGTAGACATTGGTGATGGTTACACAGCACTGTAGAGGCCTTAATATTCCCAAATTGCATCAATTAAAGTAAACTTTACTAACAGAAACAAATACATAAAGCCATAAAAAAATAAAACATCACAGGAAAGCTACATACACACGAGATGCACATAAGCTCAGGGGAAGGGCATTCAATCTGCGCTGGGTGGGGAGCGAGTTGATGGCATCCACGGGAAGCAGGCAGGGATGGAGGCTGCAGAGCCAACCACTCCCCTGGATGAGGTGTTTCCAGAAAGGGCTCCGGGTCTCTGTCCAGAGCGGGGGCCCATTCTCGCTGCAGGGGTGGGTCGGTCATCGTGGGCATCTGGGTCTTGGGCAGAAGCCAGGGCAGGCTCTCCCTGCAGAGGTGGTGCCTCATCCCCTGACTCGGGTTCTCCTTCCAAAGCCCGAGAAAGTACAGGTGCAGGTGGAGGTGGATGTTCTCGCTGAGGTGGTGGGACATCGGTGCCTGTGGCTGGGGGTCCTGCAGGCACAGAGGTCCGATATGCCCTCTGTGCTGGCCAGTACCCAGCTCGCCCGGTGTCTGCAGGAGGGGAAGTCTCAGGCCTCGATCTCCCCTCAGTGGATGCATGGGTCCTGCACCTGTAGCACCCACTGCTGTAGGGACAGGACTTGGAAGTGGAGTCTGGCTGTAATGAGAGTCCAGTGCTAGAGCTGTGAGAGAAGGGAAGGTTCCCCATCATCAGCATTTTTATGTGTGTATATGGGGACAGAAAGCTTCCCAGAGAATTGCAAAGAATACCCAGCATAGGATGCACTCTGACTGCAGTGAGAAAGATGGGTGGTGTGAGGCCAGCCTTTGTTCCAGGCCCAGACCTAGTTCTGGGGGACTTCTGTGTAGCTCAGCATCCCCTCCCCACACACTCACATGCACAGCCCCAGCCTCCTCACCTCTGTGCTCTGCCGTGCTGGGCTCCAGGTCCTCCTGCTGCCTCAGAGGCAGGGGTTCTCTGGGCTCAGGGCCAGAGCCGGGTGTGCTGAGCCCATGGCAGCCTGAGACTGGGCCCTGTGGTGTGTCCTGGGTGGTGTGTGTGGAGCAGGCCTTCCCCGCTTCCTCTTCGTTCCCAGATGGGTTGATCCCTACATGGGCAAGCTCACCTGGAGCCTCCACTGGGCCTCACGGGCAGGGGTGTGGTGTATCAACACCTCGGGGAGGTGAATGGGGTGCCCCCCTCACCAGCCACATCGACTGGGAAGCTCTGAAATGACATGGTCCGTCAGCCAGCGCTGCCTGGACTCTACTGAGCTGGGCCTGACCAGTATGGCGGCTGCTTCTGCCTGCTCGAAATTCTGCTGCCAGCAGAAACATGTGTCTGCTCAGGTACCCACCCTGGATGAAGGAGATGCCCCTGAGGGCGTGGTGTCTTCCTGGGCGCCAGTGCTGCCTGGACTCCTCCCATTCCGCCCAGCCTAGTCTCCCCTGGGGTGTGGACACACCCAGCCTACAGACTGGTGAGCTACATCCACAGGGGCTTGCTTGTGGCAGAGATACCCGAGGAAACCTCCATCCACAAACACAGGGAAAGGACTCAGAGTTACCCGGGTTGGATGGCAGAGGGGGCCTGGCCCAGGCTGGAGCTCCCCTGTTACTTCTCTTTTCCTTCAAGCAAAGGGCCAGAGGCCTCTTGGGGGGCGTCCTGAGGCAGCACCGACTGCGTTCCCACACACCCGGCCAGTGAGCTCTCCCGATTCCCCAGCTTCTGGGAAGGGGCAAACAGCAAAACATCATGGCTGTCCGGGAACTGGCTGGGGGCTCCTCTCTGCTGTGAGGCTTGGAGATCCGGTTTCCGTGTTCTGTTGGGTTCTGTTGCCAGGAAGTGACGTCATTTCCTGGGTTCCTTGCCAGTGTCCCTTACACAAAGCTCCCCAAGCGAACCTCTGGGTTTCTGTCAGTTCACCCACCCCCTTAGGCCATGTGCAGGCACAGTGACACCCACACCGCTCACCCCACAGCTTTGGAAGGCCTGGGTGAAGCCAGCGCCTGAGCTCTGAGGACAAAGCTCTTTCAGACACGCTTCTTCTTCTCATCTGTGATGTGGCCCTTGCCAAGCCATATGCCCCTCAGGGTTTCCCTAGTCTCTCCATCTGCAGAGTGGGGTCAATCTCTCATCTAATGCCTTGGTCTGTCAGCCTACAGCACCTACATGCCTTTCAACCTGGTGTTGGTATCACAGGGAGTTTTTGCCCAGGGACTTCCCAAAGGCAAGATTCAATACATGGCTGACCTAGCACAGAATGGGGCAGAAACAGGCCTGGATGGGCTCTGGGACCTCGGAAAAGGCACTCCCCTTCCTGCCTATTTTGGGACCCAGCATTCCCCCTTCCCCCAATGGAGGACTGAAATGAAGACTGGAAGGTCAACTTCTCTTACTTAAAAGAGAACTCAACTTTATGATCGTCTTTTTCTCATTTAGATTCTGATTCAAGTGCCCCATCTCAGCTTCTCTGAGTGGCTGAGCCTATAATGGCTATCTTAATTCTTCTCCTTTACTCTCATAAGCTTGGGTCATTTTCCCACTTCTGCGGCGGATGGGCACTGTCATTGCTTCTAACTTCCAGATAGATTTATGCAAAGGTCTGTAAAATCTACTCATTTACTCTCTCTTGTTCAGTGTCTCTCTCTAGACATATCTTTCCTTTCCTTTAGTAATTCAGTCTCTGTCTTCCTTTTTCTCTTTCTCTCTGTCTCTCCTGTGGATGGATGGATGCCTTTGAATGCACATGGATATTGTTACCTTAGGGATAAGTTTTAGGGATAGCTTAGAGTGAGATCAAGTGTTTAGGTTGGAGTTGGTGTTGGGATATGGGACAAGGGTGGTGTGTTTTTTCTTGGAGACTTGAGTGCTGCTTGTTCTTAGTCTATTTTACATAGGAACCACTTATCAGATACATCACTTGCAAGTCGTCTCTTATGTTCAGTTTACCATCTTCTTGATTTGTGAAAGCTTGATTCCCTGGTGACTCAGATAGTAAAGCGTCTGCCTGCAATGTGGGACCCTGGTTTGATCCCTGGGATGGGAAGATCCCCTGGAGAAGGAAATGGCAACCCACTCCAGTACTCTTGCCTTGAAAAATGCATGGATGGAGGAGCCAGGTGGGCTACAGTCCATGGAGTGACAGAGTCAGACACGAGTGAGCCACTTAACTTTAGTTGTGGTTGGCACACAGATTTGTAGTTTCAACAACACTAAAATGCGGGTGCAGGAGGGCCAAGAGGAGCTACTCCACGTTCAAGGTCAGGAGGGGCGGCCCTGATGAGATACCCCTTGTCCAATGTAAGGAGCAGTGGCTGTGCTTTGCTGGAGAAGCTGTGAATAGATACCCCACGACCAAGGGAAAAGAAACCCAAGTAAGACGATTGGTGTTGTGAGAAGGCATCAGAGGGTAGACACACTGAGACCATAATCACAGACAACTAGCCAATCTGATCATATGGACACAACCTTGTCTAACTCAATGAAACTAGGCCATGTCGTGAGTGGCCACCCAAGGCGGACCGGTCATGTATGAAAGGGGTGACAGAATGTGGTCCACTCTAGAAGGCAATGGCAAACCACTTCAGTATTCTTGCCTTGAGAACCCCATGAACAGTATGCAAAGGCAAAATGAGAGGATATTGAAAGAGGAACTCCCAGGTCGGTTAGTGCCCAATATGCTACTGGAGATCAGTGGAGAAATAACTCCAGAAAGACTGAAGGGATGGAGCCAAAGCAAACACAATACCCAGTTGTGGATGTGACTGGTGAAACAAGAAAAGTCCGACACTGTAAAGAGCAATATTGCTTAGGAACCTGGAATGTTATGTTCAGGAATCAAGGCAAAGTGGAAGTGGTCATACAGGGGATGGCAAGAGTGAACATTGACATTCTAGGAATCAGCGAACTAAAATGGACTGTGATGGGTGAATTTAACTCAGATGACCATGGTATCTCCTACTGTGGGCAGGAATCCCTTAGAAGAAATGAAGTAGCCATCATGGTCAACAAAAGAATTGGAAATGCAGTACTTGGATGCCCTCTCAAAAACGACAGAATGATCTCTGTTCCTTTCCAAGGCAAACCACTGAATATCAGGTAATCCAAGCCTATGCCCCAACGAGTAATGCTGAAGAAGTTGAAGTTGAACGGTTTTATGAAGACTTTCAAGACCATTTCGAACTAATACCCAGTAAAGTTTTCCTTTTCATTCTAGGCGACTGGAATGCAAACGTAGGAAGTCAAGTAACACCGGGAGAAATAGGCAAGTTTGGTCTTGGAGTATGGAATGAAGCAGGGAAAATAATAGAATTTTGCCAAGAGTACACACTGGTCATAGCAAACAGCCTCTTTCCAAAACACAATGAAGACTCTACAGATGGACATCAACAGATGGTCAACACTGAAATCAGACTGATTACATTCTCTGCAGCCAAAAGTGCAGCCACACACTATCCATACAGTGTGCAGAAGCAAGACAGGGAGCTGACTGGCTCAGACCATGAACTTCTTATTGCTAAATTTAGACCTAAATTGAAGAAAATAGGAAAAAACAACAGACAATACAAGTATGACCTAAATCAAATCCCTGATGATTATACAGTGTAAGTGAGAAATAGATTTAACGGGTTAGATCTGATAGAGTACCTGAATAACTATGGCCGGAGGTTCGTGACATTGTACAGGAACAGGGATCAAGACCATCTCCAAGAAAAAGAAAGGCGAGAAAGCAAAATGTCTGTCTGAGAAGGCCTTACAGATAGCTGTGACCAGAAGAGAAGAGAAAAGCAAAGGAGAAAAAGAAAGATAGAAGCACCTGAATGCATCGTTTCAAAGAATAGTAAGGGGATATAAGAAAGCCTTCAGGAGCGAACAGTGCCAAGAAACAGAGGGAAACAACAGAGTGGAAAAGACTAGAGATCTGGTCAAGAAAATTAGAGATACCAAGGGATCATTTCATGCAAAGATGGGTTCGATAAAGACAGAAACATTATGGACTTAACAGAAGCAGAAGATATTAAGAAGTGGCAAGAATTCCCAGAACTGTACCAGAAAGATCTTCATGGCCCAGATAATCACGACGCTGTGATCACTCACCTAGTATCAGACATCCTGGAATGTGAAGTCAAGTGGGCCTTAGCATCACTACGAAGAATCTAATGGAGGTGATGGATTTCCAGTAAAGCACTTTCAAATCCTGAAAGATGATGCTGTGAAAATGCTGCACTCCGTATGCCAGAAAATTTGGAAAACTCAGCAGTGGCCACAGGACTGGAAAATGTCAGTTTTCATTCCAAGGCCAAAGAATGCTCAAACTACTGCACAGTTGCACTCATCTCACACTCTAGTAAAATAACGCTCAAAATGCTCCAAGAGAGGCATCAGCAATACATGAACCGTGAACTTCCAAATATTTAAGCTGGTTGTAGAAAAGGCAGAAGAAGCAGAGATCAAATTGACAACATCCACTGCATCCTCGAGGAAGCAAGAGAGTTCAAGAAAAATATCTATTTCTGCTTTATTGACTATGCCAAAGCCTTTAACTGTGTGGATCACAGTAAAGTGTTGAAAAATTTTCAAGAAATGGGAATACCAGACCACCTGACCTGCCTCTTGAGAAACCTATATGCAGGTTACGAAGCAAAAGTTAGAACTTGACATGGAACAACAGACTGGTTCCAAATAGGGAAACGAGTACATCAAGGCTGTATATTGTTCCCCTGCTTCTATAACTTACATGCAGATAACATCATGAGAAAGGCTGGGCTGGAAGAAGCAGAAGATGGAATCAAGATTGCCGGGAGAACTATCAATAACCTCAGATATGCAGATGACAACATCTTTCTGGCAGAAAGTTAAGAGGAACTAAAGCGCCTCTTGATGAAAGTGAAAAGGAGAGTGGAAACGTTGGCTTCAAGCTCAACATTCAAAAAACTAAGATCATGGCCTCTGTCCCATCACATCATGGCAAATAGATGGGGAATTGTGGAAACAGTGTCAGACATTATTTTGAGGGGGCGGATGGTGATTGCAGCCATGAAATTAAAAGATGCTTACTCCTTGGAAGGAAAGTTATGAACAACGTAGATAGCATATTCAAAAGCAGAGACGTTAATTAGTTTGCCAACAAAGTTCCGTCTAGTCAAAGCTCTGGTTTTCCCAGTTGTCTTGTATGGATGTGAGAGTTGGACTGTGAAGAAAGCTGAGTGTCAAAGAATTGATGCTTTGGGACTGCAGTGTTGGAGAAGACTCTTGAGAGTTCCTTGGACTGCAAGGAGATCCAACCAGGCATTCTGAAGGAGATCAACCCTGGGATTGCTTTGGAAGGAATGATGCCAAAGCTGAAACTCCAGTACTTTGGCCACCTCATGCAAAGAGTTGACTTATTGGAAAAGACTTTGATACTGGCAGGGACTGGTGGCAGTAGAAGAATGGGACGACTGAGGATGAGATGCCTAGACGGCATCACTGACTCGATGGACGCGAGTCTGAATGATCTCTGGAAGTTGGTGATGGACAGGGAGCCCTGGCATACTGCAATTCATGGGTTCACAAAGAGTCGAACACGACTGAGAAACTGAACTGAACTGAACTGAACTGAACTGAACTGAACTGAACTGCAAAGCTGAAGTAGGCTCCAGGGGTCCAGAACTATGGCTTGGGCCAAAGTGACTCCACAGTTGTTTGGATGCCAGGGGAGGCTTCTGGCTCTAGTGGGGATGGGGGAAGTTTCTTGAGGTTCTGAGGGGCAATTGTATGCTGATTCATGGTGCATAGAGAAGAGAAGGTGGAGTCTAACCTGGAGGTGGTCGCAGCTCATGGCTAAGCCAGCTGCCTTCCTCAGGGTGGGATGTGGGGCAGAGGAAGGGACCCAGGTCTCCTCCCTCATTTGGTACCCAGGGCATGTTGACACCAGACTAAACACTTACACGGTGAAGACCATCGCTGCTGTCTGTAAAAGGTTTACACTGGCATGTGTCTTCATCTGAGAGGTCAGGCCATCTCGAAACTACACTGGCCATGGGCATGGCCTGTCCACCCTCACATGTTTCTTCTCTTCCTTACTGAATACTCATTTCCAAGAGGGTTTTTGGGCCATAGGATGTTGGGTTTTCTCTAGCTTTGTCCAATGAGGGACGCTTTTTGGTCGTTGGTTTTGTTCATTTTCAAGCTCTCTCTTTTGGCTTCTGTGAATTTGTTTGAGAAACAGGAAGATCTCCACATCTCCCTTCTGGCTGAGATGTCACATTTACAACAGCAATGCCTGCCTGGAACGTTTGGACCACATTTGCTGAAAGGGCTTGGTTTTGCAGATGACATCTTGAAAGTACCTACACAGTCCTGTAAGCTACACAATGGTAACTTCAAATGCAATAAAAATAGAATTCTCAAGTTTAATCTTACAAGATGTGGAGAGTCAGAAAAATTCCCTGGAGAATGGAAAAGTTCCCCATTCATTTTCTGGCCTAAATAACTCCATGAACTGTAAAAGCCATGGGACTGCAAAGAGTCTAACAAAACTAAGCGCCTATAAAGTTTCCTTTCTTTCAGAAAAAAAAAAAAAATATTTTTCTATCATTTCAGTGATTGACATTGAATGCGGACACCCAAAGAATGGGAAGAAGTGGCGGATAAAGAACACTAAATGTTGTCGGGTGGGGGAAGGAGGAATGGGGAGTGCTTGACATGAATCCAGGCTTTGCTTTGAAGTGGGGGGATAGAATGAGAAGGTGCGAATGTAGACATTGGTGATGGTTACACAGCACTGTCAAGGCCTTAATATTCCCAAATTGCATAAATTAAAATAAAATTTACTAAAAGATACTAAACAGAAAAAAAAATACATAAAGCTAAAAAAAAAAATAAAACAACACAAGAAAGCTACACACACACCAGATGCAAACAAGCTCAGGGGAAGGGCACTCAATCTGCCCTGGGTGGGGCATGAGTTGATGGCATCCACAGGAAGCAGGTAGGGATGGAGTCTGCAGAGCCAACTGCTCCCCTGGACGAGGTGTTTCCAGAGAGATCTCTGGGTCTCTGTCCAGAGTGGGGGCCCATTTTCCCTGCAGGGATGGGTCAGTCATCGTGAGCATCTGAGTCTTGGGCAGGAGCCAGGGCAGGCTCTTCCAGCAGAGGTGGTGACTCATCCCCTGACTCGGGTTCTCCTGCCAAGCCCGAGAAGGTACAGGTGCAAGTGGAGGTGAATGCTCTCGCTGAGGGTGTGGGACATCGGTGCCTGTGGCTGGGGGTCCTGCAGGCACAGAGGTCCGATATGCCCACTGTGCTGGCCAGTACCCAGCTCGCCCGGTGTCTTCAGGAAGGAAGTCTCAGGTCTCGATCTCCCCTCAGTGGGTGCATGGGTCCTGCACCGGTAGCACCCACTGCTGTAGGGACAGAACTTGGAAGTGGAGTCTGGCTGCAATGAGAGTCCAGTGCTAGAGCTGTGAGAGAAGAGAAGGTTACCCATCGCTAGCATTTTGATGTGTGTATATGGGGACAGAAAACTTCCCAGAATCGCAAAGTATACCCAGCATAGGATGCACTCTGACTGCAGTGTGAAAGATGGGTGGTATGAGACCAACCTTTGTTCCAGGCCCAGACCCAGCTCTGTGGGACTCCTCCCTTTGTATCACCCCCTCCCCACACACACATGCACAGCCCCAGCCTCCTCACTTCTGTGCTCTGCCGTGCTGGGATCCAGTTCCTCCTGCTACCTCAGAGGCAGGGCTTCTCTGGGATCATGGTCAGAGCCAGGTGTGCTGAGTTCCATGGCAGCCTGAGACTGGGCTCCGGTATGTGTCCTGGGTGGTGTGTGTGGAGCAGGCCTTCCCCGCTTCCTCTTCATTCCCAGTTGGGCTGATCCCTACATGGGCATGCTCACCTGAAGCCTGCACTGTGCCTCACGGGAAGGGGTGTGGTGATTTGACGCCTCCCTTGTGGAGGTGAACGGGGTGCCCTCCTCACCAGCCACATCGCCTGGGAAGCTCTGAAATGACACTGACCATCAGCCAGCCCTGCCTGGAGTCTACTGAGCTGGGCCTGACCAGTATGGCGGCTGCTTCTGCCCGCTTGAAATTCTGCTGCCTCAGAAACATGTGTCTGCTCAGGTACCCACCCTGGATGAAGGAGATGCCCCCGAGGGCTTGGGGTCTTCCTGGCCACCCTGTGCGGCCTGGACCCTCCCCATCCTGCCCCGCCTGGTCTCCCCTGGGGTGTGGACACACCCATCCCACAAACTTGAGAGCCACATCCGCAGGGGCTTGCTTGAGGCCGAGATATCCCAGGAAACCCTCATCCACACACACAGGGAAAGGACTCAGGGTTACCCGGGTGGGATGGGAGAGGGGACCTTACCCGGGCTGGAGCTCCCTTGTTACCTTTCCATTTCTTCAGGCAAAGGGCCGGAGGCCTCTCGGGCAGTACCTGAGGCAGCACTGACTGCGTTCCCACACACCTGGCCAGTGAGCTCTCCTGAGTCCCCGGCTTCTGGGAAGGGGCAAACAGCAAAGCATCCTGGCTGTCCGCCAACTTGCTGGGGTCTCCTCTCTGCTGTGAGGCTTGGAGATCGGTTTCCATATCCTGTTGAGTTCTGTTGCCAGGAAGTGATGTCATTTCCTAAGTTCCTTGCCCAGGTCTCTTACCAAGCTCCCCAAGCAAACCTCTGGGTTTCTGTCTGTTCACCCACCCCCTTAGGCCATGTGCAGGCACAGTGACACCCACACTGCTCACCCCACAGCTTTGGAAGGCATGGGTGAAGCCAGGGCCTGAGCTCTGAAAACACAGCTCTTTCAGACAGGCTCCTTCTTCTCCTCTGTGTTGTGGCCCTTGGCAAGCCATATGCCCCTCAGGGTTTCCCTAGTCTCTCCATCTGCAGAGTGGGTTAATCTCTCATCTAATGTCTTTGTCTGTCAGCCTACAGCACCTACATGCCTTTCAACCTGGGGCTGGTATCACATGGAGCTTGTACCCTGGGACTTCCCAAAGGCAAGATTCAATACATGGCTGACCTAGCACAGAATGGAGCATATACAGGCGTGGATGGGCTCTCGGACCTAGAAAAATGTA